>NC_090985.1:35921069-36546069 GCF_041146395.1 Eulemur rufifrons
GTTTAAATGTCCTGAATTGTAGGTAGCCACGTTGCCACCTTTCAAAAGCTATAAGTGATTCTTGGACCATAAGCATGATTTCAAATGTACAGACATTCCCGGCAACCAAAGGAACACCCGTGAGAGTCAGGGGGACTTTCTTTAAATGAACTAGATTTACAGGGTGAGAAAAGCTATGTGAATCTAGGCCAGAGGCCAAGGTTCCTCATTTATTCCATCATTGGCAAGCGAGGGCCTTAACAAGATATAAAAATGACTGACTTCTGCAAACCTGCCCTTGAAATACACTCAGTCCAGAAAACTCTGGGTACACTCCGCTCTGTGCACACCCCGCTCTGTGCACTCTGCTCTGGTGTCTGGCTGCTTTAGGTATAGGTCAATCTCTTAGTGTCCCAGAAGGAGCATGGGCATTATAAGAATGGCTTCTCAGTCCAGCTCTGCTACTTTCTACCTGTGTGGCCATGGTCAGCCCACTTTACTTCCCTTTGGCTGCAAACGAAGGGGCGGGGCCCTCTAATGTACAGCTCAGCTTGAGTGTCTGGAAAACTGGAATCCAGTTCCCTGAGAGCAAGACCCAGCTCAGCTACTCTGCTTACTGGATGTGTGATTTATCGATGGCCAAATTCATTCTGTACTGTCAGAGAAACTCTTTCTCCTTCCAAGAACAGGTCTCATTTTGGACACTGAAATAAATCTAGAGTGTGGACTTCCCGCTAGATTGTGAACTCACTGAGGGCAGAGGCTGCGTTGTGCCCTGTTCCTGCAGTGCCTGGTTTATAGCAGATCCTCCAGAAATGGTTTTCACTGAAGGAATGAAGCTTCATCTCCATTCCAGGTGCCCGGTGAATCATTGCTGTAGTCCATATTGGTGCCTGCCTGTCCACTGGTGCCCTCTAGATGGCAAACTCAGCTCAATTTTGGACTAGAGTCAGAGCCTCTGGCAGGGCAATGCCCAGGCCCGTGGAATTATTGGAAATCCAGTTTTATCCAGTGTACACGGAATCCCTGGATTGGCTGCAAGGCTCTGGAAATGCCAGCCATGCCAGGATGAATCTCACTTCTTTTACAGGGAGATGGTGGGCCTGGGTTTGTCATCTCCCACCTCCCGTCAAAGTTTTTTTCTGAATAAGGGAAATGGATCTGCTGGCCTCATAAGAAGTGGGGAAGAGGGAGAAAGGAAGGAGCTAATCTTTTTAAACAGGCATTATTGGGTGGCCTCACATGGATCTTCTCATTTAATTCCCATAACAACCTACAAAATAAGTAGTGTTATTATTTCTTCTGTATAAATGACATTGATGCATCTGATCCAAGTCGAGCAGCTATTTTGCCAGAGCTGGGTTGCCAAGCCAGGCTCATGTAATTCCAAGGTCTCCATCACTTTTACCTCTTCTCAGCATTTCACTCAGACAGAGTACAATCAAGGGTGAAAATCAAGGGTGGGGGAAATAGAAGTATGATGGTTTTAATTAATGACTTGGATGTGAGATAAGACCGTCGAGACTCTCGCCAGCGAGGTCTGCTTCAGGCTGAGTCGATGTCTGGTGCCTCAAGCTCTTGGCAAGACGGGACTTTACGTGTCAGTGGAATTCTGTCACAGCTTCCAGGGAGGCTGTTTTGCATGACAGAGTTGACTACTAAAAGTTACAGATGCTTTTCTGGCTTGGGACATTCTCATCTGAACGGGGGCTCATTTTCTCCAGAAACAGATTTCTAATTCTCTCTCTCACACACATAGTTTCGAGTTGGCTGGCACTTTTGGGAGAAAGGTGACTGGGAAAATTCATCACTTATTTATTTAACAGCTATTTATTGAGGTCCTATTACAGTTTGGGCCCTGTTCTGTCAGACACAATCCATGCAAAGTTGAAGCATATGGAAGCCATGCCTTAATAAAAGGAGAAATTAATACATGTGCAAAAATAATTAGAATTTCAGGTAGAAAATGCCAAGAGACTTGAATAATTTCTGAATTTTGAGGCAAGAGAAAGTTTATATTCTCAAATAGGGGAATCTGGGAAAGCTTCATGGAGGAGATGATATTTAAACTGGGCTTTGGAGATTATGTAGGATAAGTATATTTGGTGATCAGTTGAGGGAGATGGAAAAAAGGGGGAAGTGGCTTAATAGAAATCAGCACAGGCTGAAGGACAAATGTGTAGATGAGGAACAATGAGTCCTGGAATTTCACCAGAGTATAGAAGAATAGGGGAGGTACAGCCAGGGAGGAAAGACTGACCTCAGATAGAAGGGGCTTTGTATGTTACGTTCATTTCCTATTATGATTAAATTTCTCTTTGTCCTTTTTCTGTAAGGTTCTGCTGTATACATCTGATGTTATGTTATTGGGTGCATGCAAATTTAGAATTATTACATCTGTGAATTGACCCATGTGTCATGAAATATGCCTCTTTATCTCTAATCATGCCTCTTATCTTAAAGTCTATATTGGATGACATTGGTATAGCTACACCAGATTTCTTTTGTTGAGTTTTTGCATAGTTCATCCTTTAAAAATATTTTTGCTTTTAATCTTTCTTTGTCTTTATATTAATGTAAGTGTACATATGAGCAGAATATAGATTTTTTCCTTGTCTGACAATGTGTCTTTTAATTGGAATATTTAGTCTATTAGCAGTAAATGTAATTATTGATAAATTTGTGCTTTTAAAACTTCTTATTATTTATTTTCTATTTGATTCAATTTTTAATTATTTTCTTTCTTGCTTCATTTAGAAATGTGCAAATTTCTAAATTCTAATATGCAAATATTTCTAAATACCATTTCTCCTCTTTTTTTTTATCGCAACTTATTATGGGGGTACAAAAGTTCAGGTTACATACGTTGCCCATGTACCGCCTATCCCCCCAAGTCAGAGCTCCAGGCGTGTCCATTCCCCAGACAGTGCGCATCGCACTCATCATGTTGGTATATACCCATCCCCTCCCCCCACCCCCCATCTCAGTCTGATATCCGATTGGTATCATTCCCTAATGTGCATTTAAGTGATGATCAGGGAAACCAATTTTCTGGTGAGTACATGTGATGTTTGTTTTTCCATTCTTGGGATACTTCACTTAATATAATGGGTTCCAACTCTCTCCAGGAGAACCAAAGAGATGTCGTATCACTGTTATTTCTTATAGCTGAGTAATACTCCATGGTATACATATACCATAATTTACTAATCCATTCATGAATTGATGAGCATTTGGGTTGTTTCCACATCTTTGCGATTGTGAATTGTGCTCCTCTTTATAAGAATTTTAGTTTTAAATTCTACTATTATATTTCAAGTGATTATCCATAATTTAGGACATTACCGATCCCAAATTTATAAAATTTAACATAAATTAATATTTCTACCACCTCTCCAACAATGCTAGAACTTTAAACATTTTAAATTTATTTACCCTCTATTGCTGTTTAAAACATTCTTATAATTATACATATACTTTAAAACCACAAAACTTTAACATTTTTGTGTGGTCTATGTTTACCAACATATTCATCATTTCTATTACTCTTCATTGCTGCCTCCATTTCTAGGTTTTCATCTGGGATCATTTTTCTTCTGCTTGAAAATTTCTCTTGATTTTTCTTTTTTTGCCAATCTGCTGGATATGAATTACCACAAGTTTTTTCTTATCTGGAAACATCTTTGTCTTACCATCACTTCAAAGGTTATTTTCACTAAGGAGAGAATTGTACATTTGTGTGTATTGTTATTTTTCACAGCCCTTTAAAGACATTCTTCTATTGTTCTTTGGCTTCTATTGTTTTTTGTTGAGAAATCAGCCTTAAGTCTTATTTTTCCTTTGAAGTTAGTGTATTTTTTCATCTGTTTTAGTGTTTTTTTCTTTTTGGTTCTCAGTGCCATTTGGCTATGTTATGCTTAGTTGTGGTTTCCTTTGTACGTATTCTGCTTGGGTTGCTTAATGTAATTTTTTCTCTTTAAACATTCTTTTTATCTTATTCTCTTTTTAATCTTCTTCTAGGAGTTCAATTACATATAAATTAGAAAAAATATATATTTTACCCTCTATCTCTATTTTCCATGTTTTTTACTCTCCTTGTTTCAGTTTATGTATTTTCTAGTGACCTATATTCCATTTGACTAATACTTTCTTTTGCTGTATCTAATTTGCAGCTAAGCCAACTTATTGAGTTTTTAATTTCACTTAATACACTTTTTAGTTCTAACATTTATATTTGAATTTTTTATTGGTTTAATTTCTTTGGTGAAATTATCCATTTTGGCATACATTTTATTTTACATATCAACCTTAGATAAAACCAATATTTGGGTCATGTAGTAGGTAGAATTTTAAGATGGGCCCTCAGGATCTCTCTCCTACCTCCCACCCAATGTGCATTCCATGTATAGTCCCTTCCCTGTTGAGTGTGAATGCTACCCGTGAATATCATGGGATATCACTCTATGATTAGGTTATGTTATATAACAAAGGTGATAAGATAGTCACTCCTCTGATAATACTCCTTCATAGCAGACTGAAGAGAGGCTCTCCTAATGGCCTTGAACAAGTAAGCTGCCAGTTTGTGAGAGGGCCCCAAGATGAGGACCTAAGGGTGGCCTCCAAGAGCTGAGCAGACAGCAAGAAAGTAGGGCTGCTAAAGCTACAAGCACAAGGTACTGGATTCTTCCAGCAACTGAATGAGCTTGGAAGATGACCCCACGGCTAAGAATGCAGCCTCACTGATTTCAACCTTGTGAGATCCTGAACAGAGAACCCAGTTTATATGGTGCATGGACTTTTAAACTTCAGAAACTGTGAGATAATAAATGGGTACTGTTCTAAGTCTCTGAGTTTGTGGTAGTCTGTTATAAGTATTTTCTATATTGGAAAATGAATACTAGTCATTTGTGGATCTATTTCTGTATTTTTTCCTGTTTATCTTGTTTTTTGTTATGTTTGTTATTTTTATATTAAAGACCTGCCATTGTATGTGAAAAAATGTAGAGGTTCTGGATGATGCTCTCTTCCTCTGTGGAGGGTTTATCCTAATCTTTGGCAGGCATCTAAGGAAGGCACAAGTCATCATAATCCAGTTGGGAATGGAGCTCATTCAAGGATGTTGCATGGCTATTTCTGAATTTGTATTTGCCCTCATTCCTAGGTGTTGCCCTCCAGGGATTCCAATCCAGAGCCTGGGTATTCATGAGGGCTTTTCAGGTCCTAAACTTCAATTTTGGACCCTTCAGTATCTTGGTATTGGTAAAAACTCTGCTGTGATTTGCAATGGATTATTCATTTGTATACTTAGCTTCCTGCCCTCTGCAGCAATTGTTTGTATACAATACTTTTAACTTCTTTCTGAGTCCTCACTAGCAGAGCATTTAGCATTCGTATTTCTACTTATAGTCTGTTCAAGGCAATCTAGGCTTTTTCTATCATACTCCTTAAAATTTTTTCAGCTTCTGCCCATTGCCCAATTCCAAAGTCATTTCCACTTTTTTGAGTATTTGTTCTACCAAGCATCCCCCTTCTAGGTACCAATATTTGTATCAGTCAGAGGTCAACCAGAGAAACAGAACTGATAAGAAATAAATATTAAGAGACTTATTGCAATGAATTGGCTCATGTGATTGTAGGGACTGGCTAGGCAAGTCCAAAGTCCATTGGGCAGGTCATCAGAAAGGGAATACTGGAACTTTCAGATGTGGCCTGAAGTTTCTGTCCACAGGTGATATCTTTCTCTCTTAAGGAAGCCCAAACACTGATTTCCATTTAACCAGTTGAACTATAGCCACCCAGATTATCTAGGACAATCTCCCTTACAAAAGCACCTGATTGTAGACTTTAATCACTTCTACAAAAATGTTTTTACAGCAACACCTAGATTAGTGTTTTACTAAATAACTGAGGACTGTAGTCTAGCCAAATTGATATCCAAAAGCCCATCACAATTGAACATGACTTTTCCTGCCTTTGTAAATGATGGATATTTGTCTTGCTTTCTCCACTCAATAAAATGTCTTCAACGCTTGGTTTAAGTGTTGCCTCTTCATTGTCAACTGCTGTGACTCTCCCTTCCTTATAAAAAATAAATTGCTTTCTCTTTGGCGTTCCTATGGCATTTCGTATACTATTGTCTTATAGCATTTACTATGTTTTCTTATAAGGATTTCTAGTTGTTTACTCATTTATTGAATACTGAGTTCTGAAACGCAGAGACCAGGCCATTGTGTTCAATGTCTGATACCAAGTAAATGTTCCATAAACATCATTTAAATGTTTATTGATCTGTGCCAAAGTAAAGGGTTGGTGTGTGTTTGTTTTAAAATCTTAATCAAAGGTAGCTGACTTTCTTGTGAGGTTCATTTGAGTAGGCCACTTAATTACGCAAATATATAGTGAAAGTAACACAGCCATTGTGTTGAGATAATATATAGCAATCTTTTATAACTTTATCAAGAGTGCCACTCTCCAAATCAATGGTATGCAATGTTGATCTCTGTAGGAGAGGAGACGAATAAATTTGCATGAGGATCTCATGGTTTTTTTTTTTTTTTTTAAAGAGAAGGGACAATGAACCTGTCCTTTCTCCCTGAGATTCTAATTAAGAAGAATTATCCGGGGTCAAGTTGGGTGGAACTGCTGAAGATCCAGTTGCAGGAAAAGGCAATGAGACTCTTCCAAAAAATTCTTCTTAAGAGTGAGAAAATCTAGGCTGATGGCCTGGATCTAAGTCACCTTGGAGGTGGGCTAGTTGCCTCCCACGATGAGTGATGTCAGATTCTCTTCCAGATTCAGCCACTTCAACAGAGTGCTGTACTCTGGGGAAGAGCAGCTAAATATGGTGGTGAAACTGAACACTGGTCTCAGCCTGGAGTCCCTTTGGCTAATCTTGTGAGATCATTCTCCTTTGAAGAATAGTAGTGCTCTGAGTAGGAGCTTGGTTAATGAGGGAATATTGCTGTGGTGACCAAGTATTCCATTACAATAACCTAGAATGATAAGAATCATGCCAGTAGCAGCAGGTTGGAATTTGGTACTCTGCCTGCTCTGATGTAATTTTGAAAGAACAATCCTTTGGGACTATGTATGCTTTGTGTTTTAGTACAATTCAGTGGAAGAACAGAATCTGAAGGGAAATGACTTCTTTCTATTCTGGCATGTGGGGGGATCAAGCATCCATAATTGTACCTGAGGTTGGTGGAAATTTTCATGTCAGTTTCATATGAAATAAATGAATGGAGAAGTGAATAATCATGTAAGGTATTCCTATACTGCAAGGTTGAACAGGAGAACATAGACTTTGAAGTCAGAAAGACCTGTGTTAGGAATTTAATTTTAACACTTAATATCTTCATAAATGTGGGCAGTAATTTTACCTGTCTGAGGATCAGTTTCCATTTTTGTCACATGTGGATATTCACGTCTATTTCAGAAGACAAATTTTTGTGAGACAATCCAGACCTCCTGATTCCCACCTAGAAATGCCTTCCACATTTTGTTATACGTCATTGTCATATGGAAACTACTCACAGACCACTAGTTTTTCAAATCCTGCCCTAGATTGGGGCTGAACAATAGATACAATAAAAAACTGCTAGCAATATGCACAGGAATCTGTTCTCCATTCAGAACTGGGTGTGAGAACATTATCATTGCCCATCTTCTGCAAGGTTCTATTTCCTCTCTGCAGTTAAGATTATCCTTGTCTGTCAAATGGAGACAGTACCTGGGATTAAAATAGGATCAAAATTCAGAAGGAAACAAAACAGAAGTTGAAGAGAAAGTGCTCTCCAAAGGAAGTGAAAATACAGGAGGCTCTAGATTGCTCAAGACTGTGGTTTTAGGTACTAGAAAATCTATTCTTATGCATTGCCTTTTTACTTATTTTAACAGGGGAAAAGTTGGTAGGAATTTGCTGCACAAAAGTATTTTTGAGTAGAACGGAATTCCTTGGGTAGCTGGTTCTTAAATTTATATCCTGTGGTCCTTATGGGTCATGTTGGCTCCCTCTATAATGTAAACTCCAGAAGGGCAGGAACTGGGGTTTATCTTCTTGACTGTTGGATTCCCAATCAATTCATTGACTCACCCACTCATTCAAAAATATTTTTATGCTCCTGCTCTTTGACAGGACTACAGGTAGTGAAAAAGACATAAATTACCCTGCCTATAAAAATTGATAAATAAATAAAAATAGAACTTTCATTTTAACATGGTAGGTGGATAATGATCAAGAAAAACAAAATATATTTTCTGATATTATTCCTTGCAAATAGGGAATTGTTACAGAGGATTTTGGCCATGCTCTACTTTAGATAGTGTTACGGGAAAGAATCAGCAGTTCAAAGAACCATGCAAGACAGAGGGAACATGAGGCACAAAATCTTGAGACTTTAAAGAACCCGGTAAAATTCTAATAATTAATAGAAATCAGTGTAGTAGGAGGATGGGAAATGATGACCAGGCATCTGGCACTTAGTAAACATTTAATGAATACTTAATATATTATTATTTTTTGCATTTTTATTTTATTTAAAAATTTATTATTAATATTGTTTTTGATTCACAGATCAAATTATATACATTATGGGGCACAAAGTGATGTTTTGATATATGTCTACAGTATGGCATGATTAAATAAAGCTAATTAACATGTTCATCACCTCACTTACCTATCATTTTTCACGGTAAGGCATTTAAAATTCACTCTCTTAGTTATTTTGAATATACATTATTATTGACTATAGTCACTCTGCTGTGCAATACATCACAAAATTTATTCTTCCTGTCTGTCTGAAACTTTCTGCCCTTTGATCAACAACTCCCCATTCCCTTCCTCCACATTCCCCAGCCTCTGATAACCATTGCTCTACTTTCTACTTCTGTGAGTTCAACTTTATTAGATTCCATATATAAGTGAGATCATACAGTATTTGTCTTTCTTGCCTGGCTTATTTCACTTAGCATTAATGACTTCTAGATTCATCCATGTTGTTGCAGCATAGATACAACAGGATTTCCACCTTTTTAAAGGCTAGATAGTATTTAATTGTGTATATATACCATATTTTCTATATATATTCATTTGTTGATGTACACTTAGGCTGTTTCCATATCTGACTGTTGTGAATAATACTGCAATGAACATGGGAGTGCCAATATCCCTTTAACGTACTGATTTCAGTGCCTTTGGATATATATCCAGAAGTGGGATCACTGAATCATATGGTAGTTCAATTTTTAGTTGTTTGAGGAAACTTCATATTGTTTTCCATAGTGGCTATACTAATTTACATTCCCACCAGCAATGTATAAGAATTGGATTTTTTCTGCATCCTCTCTGATACTTGTTATCTTTCATCTACTTGATAAAAGCCATTCTAGCAGGTATGAAGTACATCTCATTATGGTTTTAATTTACATTTCCTTAATAATTACTGATGCTGAGGATTTATTCATGTACTTACTGGCCCTTTGTATGTATACCATTTTAGAAGTGTTTATTCAGGTCCTTTGTCCACTTTTTAATCAGGTTATTTGTTTTCTTGCTATTGAGTTCCTTATATATTTTAAATATTAACCTCTTATCAGAAGTATAGTTTGCAAATATTTTGTCTTATTCTGTGGATTGTCTCTTCATTTTACTGATTGTTTTCTTTGCTGTGCAGAAGCTTTTAAATTTGATGCCATCTTATTTGTCTATTTATGCATTTGTTGTCCATGCTTTTGGCATCATATCCAAAAAAATCATTGCCCAGACCAATGCTATGGAGCTATTCCCCTATATCTTCTTTCAGTAATTATAGATTCAAGTCTTATATTTAAGCCCTTAATCCATTTGGAGTTAATTTTTGTGTGGAGCATAAGATAAGGTTTAATTTCATTCCTTTGCATGATAATATCCAGTTTTCCCAGCACTATTTACTGAAAAGACTGTTTTTTTTTCCCATTGTGTGTTCTTGGCACCTTTGTCAAAAATTAGTTGACTGCAAATGCATGGGTTTATTTCTGGGATTTCGATCCTGCTCCATTGATCAAGTCTGTTTTTATGCCAGCACCATGCTATTTTCATTATAGTTACTTTATAGTATGTTTTGAAATCAGGAATTTTGATGCTTTCAGCTTTGTTTATTTTGCTCAAGATTGCTTTGGCTACCCAAGGTCATTTGGGGTTCCATATCAATTTAAGGATTGTTTTTCCCTACCAATTTAAAGATTGTTTTTCCCATTTCTGTGAAAAATGATGTTGGAATTTTGATAAGGATTGCGTTAAATCTATAGATCTGTAGTTGGATACTATAGACATTTTCACAATATTCATTCTTCCAATCTGTGAACACAGGATATCTTTCCATTTATTTCTATCTCTTCTAATTCTTTCATCAGTATTTTATGGTTTCTAAGTATACAAGTCTTTTACTTCCTTGGTTAAATTTATACCTAAGTATTTAATTTTTTTGATTGCTATTGTACGTGGGATTGTTTTCTTAAATTCCTTTTTGGATATTTAATTATTATTAATAGTATACAGAAATGCCCCTGATTTTTGTATATTGATTTTATATCCTGCAACTTTATTGGATTTATTTATCAATTCTAAGAACTTTTTTTTAATGTGGAGTTGTTAGAGTTTTCTATAGATAAGATCATGTTGTCAGCAAATAGAGACAATTTCACTTCTTTCTTTCCTGTTAGGATGCCTTTTATTCCTTTCTTTTGCCTAATTGTTCTTACTAGGACTTCCAGTATTATGTTGAAAAGAAGTGATAGGAATAGATATCCTTATCTTGTCCCTGATCTTAGAGGAAAAGCTTTCAACTTTTCACCATTGAGAATGATGTTAGCTATGAATTTGTCATATATGGTCTTATTGTGTTGAGATACATTCCCTCTACACTTAATCTGTTGAGAGTTTTTATCACAAAAGGGTATTGAATTTTGTCAAATACTTTTTGTGTATTTATTAAGATGATCACATGGTTTTTATTCTTCATTTCATTAATGTGGTATATCACATTTGTTAATTGTATATTTTCAACCATCCTTGTATTCCTGGAATAAATCCCACTTAGTCATTGTGAATGATTCTTTTAATGTGTCCTTGAATTTAGTTTGCCAATATTATGTTGAGGCTTTTTGCATCTATATTTATCAGAAATATTAGTCTATCATTTTCTTTTCTTGTAGTGTTCTTATGTGGGTTGGTATCAGGGTAATTCTAGCCTTGTAAAATGAGTTTGGAAGTATTCCCTCTACTTTGATTTTTTGAAACAATTTGAGAAGAATTGGTATTAGTTTTTCTTTAAATTTTTGGTAGAATTTAGCAGGAGAGCTGTTTGTTCCTTGACTTTTCTTTGACAGGAGACTTTTTACTATTGTTTTATAGGTCTTCTGTTTCTTTCTTCCTCTTATTGTCTTCCTTTGTGTTTGATGGTTTTCTATGGTTGTATGCTTTGAATACTTTCTTTTTATATTTTGTGCAACTATTACAGTTTTTGTTTTGTGATTACCATGAAACTTACATAAAATATCTTATCCTTAAAACAGGCTATTGAAGCTAATAATTACTTGCGTTTAACTGCATATAAACCGTCTATACTTTCACTGCCTCCGTCTTTCACGAATCTGATGTCAAAATTTACCTTTGCTTATATAATCTGTATCCCTTAAAATTTTGTTATGGCTATGGTTGTTTTTAATAACTTCATCTTTTAATCTTCTTAGTAGAGATAAAATTGTTTTACATACCATATTTACAGCATTAGAGAATTTTGAGTATGATAATGTATTACTTATGCCATTGAATATTTTATTTTCATATGTTTTTTTTGTTATTATTTAGCAGTCTTTTGTTTCAGCTTAAAGAATTACCTTCAGCAATTTTTGTAAAGAAGGCCTAATGGTGATGAACTCCCTTAGCTTTTGTTTGGGAAAGTTTTTTCCTTCAGCAATTTTAATATATCATCTGTCTCCTGGCCTGTAGGTCTTTTGCTGAGAAATTTGCTAAAAGTCATATTGGGGTTCCCTTGAATGCGATATGTTTCTTACCTCTTGTTGCTTTAAAATATTCTTTCTTTGTCTTTGATCTTTGATGATTTCATTATGATGTGTCTTGGTGGGCTTCTCTTTGGGTTGAATTTAATTCACAACTGCTGAGCTTCTTGTACCTAGATGTGGTTGTCTTTCTCCAGATTTGGGAAATTTTCAGCTATTAGTTCCCTCAATATGCTTTTTAGGCTTTTTCCTTTTTCTTCTCATTCAGGAATTCCTATTTTGTGAAGGTTAGTTCTCTTGGTGGTGCCTCATAATTTCTATAGGCCTTCTTTATTCTTTTTTTCTTTTTTGTCCTTTGATTGGGTAATTTCAAATGCCTTGTTTTTGATCATACTGATTGTTTCTTTTGATTGATCCAGTCTGTTTTTGAGCTTTCTATTGCATTTTTCATTTCAGTTATTGTATTCTTTGTCTCTAGTATTTCTATTTGTTTTTTTAAATTGTCTATATTTCTTTGTCAAACTTCTCATTTTGTTCATGAATTGTTTTCCAAATTTCATTTAATTTTCTACTCATATTTTCTTATAGTTCCCTAAACTTCTTTAAGAGGATTATCCTGATTTTTTTTTTGTCAGTCAATATATAGATCTCCATTTCTTCTGGGTCCATTATTGGAGCTTTATTAATTTGTGTTGGTGGTTTCATATTACCCTGATTTTTTATAATTATTGTGTCCTTACACTGATATTTTGGAATTTGAGGAGATGGTTACCTCTTCTGGCTTCTGTGGGTGTTCTTTGGTGGTGATAGACCTTTACTATTTAGTCTAGTCTATCCTGGACAGGAAGACTTTGGTGTCAGGTTCTCCAGTTAGGATGGGTTGCTTCTTATGCCCTGGGGACGAATGGTGTTGCTGGCTGTGTCCATGGTTAGGTGGGACCACTGGTTAGACTTGGTTATCAAGTGGGGCTGCTGGCTGGGTTCTGTCATTATCTCTGATCAGGGAGGGATGCAGGTTGTCTTCCTTGGCTGGGTGGTACTGTTTGGAATCTGTAGTTGGGCAGGGATGTGTGATGAGCTCTGAGGCTGGGTGCTGTCTCTAGGGTTGCAGCTTGGCCACATGGGGTGGCTAGGGCCAGAGGTTATGCTCCATAGAAATGTGTGGATTTGGGCTTGCCTCCTGGTCTATGGTAGCCTTAAACAGAGCACCAATGTTTATGGAGTCTCTGCTCTGCTACTGGCATTGGACATGGCCAGATGGTCTCTCTGTGGGTAATAGGTCTCTGGACCTCAGTTCTGTTAATCTGTCAATTTACTGTATTGCTTAAGGTATTTTCAGTTAGGTTTTCTTTTACATGTGAAACCCTTCATCTTCCAAGTAAGCTCCCATCTTAGTTGTGACCTTATCTGCCCCATGCTAATGTCTGCCATAATATCTATAATAAAAACAATAGCTAATATTATTTAAAGACTATATTCTCAGCACTTTTCTAGTAGTCTAAACATATTATCTCATTAATAATTAAAAAATAACCTTGTAAGTTATATATTATTATTAAGGCTTTTCTTTACAGATGAGGACCATGAAGCCCAGAAAAGTTAAGTAATTTGACCAAGGCCACCTGGATAACATGGAATAGCAGGCATATTACTTATGTACAGCTGCATGACAAATTATCCCCAAATCTAGTAGCTAAAAACAGGAAACATTAATAATCTCACTATGTCTGTGGGCAAGGAATTTGGGTACAGTTTAGCTGGTGTCTTTGGTTCAAGATCTCTCCATGTGCATTCAAGCTGTTGGACTGGGCTGCAGTTTCATCTGAAAGCCTGGCTGTAAGGGTTGGGGTATTCATGTCCAAGCTCACTTACATGATTAGTTAGTAGGCCTTGGTCCCTGGATATGTGGGCCTTTCCACAGAGCAGCCTCATGACATTGCAGATGGTGTCCCCAGGGTGAGTGAGTGAAGAAGAGAGAGCAAGAGCAATAACAAGTATGGCGTGTGGGTGCACGCATGAGGAGGGCAGGGAGAGAGAGACAAAGAGAGAGAAAGAGAGAGAGGGAACACTTAAGATGAAAGCCACAGTTTTTTTGTAACTTAACTTCATTAGTGACATCCTCTCACCTTAGCTGCATTCTGCTTGCCGGAAGGGGAGGACAAAGGCATGAATTCCAGCAAGCAGGGCTCATTAGGGGTCATCTTGGAGGCTGCCTGCCACAGCTGATGTTCAAATCCCATGTAGTCAGACTTGCCCATTATATTGACTAGCTATTATATTTTACAGACTTTCTAATGTACTGACTTTATAGGGTCATTCTTCTCTCAAAAGTCCTCCATGCATTCATGCTAAATTCTAACTGTATTGGACTTCCAAGCCTGTCTCCCATAAACCTACCCCAAATGTATCCTAACTGTTACAAAACCTAACTAGTCTCTCCACTTTCAATCAGACTTCTCTAATATGTCCTGATGTCTGATACAACCTTTATAATACTAGCTAATGACACCTAAATAATCTTTAATTCTGGAATATTCCCTGTGGTTTATCACTATCATGTTTTTGTCCTGCTGTCATTTCCTCCCTGAATACCTTGGGGACCTTTCTCTTCACCATGTGTGAAAGTCCTATTTATGCTTAAGGCTTCTGCGCATATCTAGTCCCTTTGGGATGATGTCCCGTATTTCCCACCACCATCGCCACTGGGATTAGTCTCCTTCTTCCTTACTATTCTGTCATACTTTTTGCCCATTTCTTAGTTCTTTCACAGTCTTTCTACTGTTTGAATTACCGGGCCATATGTCTGCTTTTGATAAATTCCTAGGATGCAGGGACTGTGTCTGTCAGGATCAAGGTAGGAAGAGTTGTACCTATAAGCTCTTGCTTCATGAGGCGATTGTGAGGATTAAATGAGCTCAGCTCACTTTATAAACTCAATAAAAGGGTACTATTTTCATTAAAAACAAACAAAACAGAAGCTAAATCTCATACTGAGCTGACTCTTTTATTTATTCTGCTCAGATCTTTAACTTTAAATTTCCCCAGGGACTCTAATGCTTATGTCTCCTCTGTTCAGACTGTGGTGCCTTTTAATTAGATTAACCTGAATGTCTCTGAGCTTCTTCAGGCAGATTTTGCTCTCACTTCATTCTCTCCTGGAGCCAAGGCTCCTACACTAGAAGTATATCAGTCAGGGTAGGCTAAGTTATGCTAAAGTAACAAATAATCTCCAAATTGCAATGGCTTAAGATGGCAAACATATTTTTTACTGAAATTGCATGTCTGTTAGAAATTAGCTCCATGCTGTTTTCACTACACAACTCAAGCTGACAAAGCCACCACCTGGAGTATTGGAAGGAAACATGCAGGGGAAACACTGTATCAGGTTTTTGGAAAGGACATACGTTACTTCTGCTCACATTTATTGGCAAGAACCATTCATGTGGCTTGTTATGAGTTGAGTTGTGTTCCCCCAAAAGATATGTGGATGTCCTAACCTGCAGTACCTATGAATTTGATTTTATTTGGAAGGAGGATCTTTGCAGATATAATCAAGTTAAGATGAGGTCATACTCTGGATATGGCCCTAATCCAATATGAATAGGGTTCTTACAAAAGAGGAGAAAACACAGGCACAGACCCATGAGGAATGAATGCCATGTGATGATGGAGGAACAGATTGCATGGCTACAGCTGCAAGGCAAGGATTCCTTGCATTCCAGTACCATTCAAAGGCATTCCAATGCCATTCAAGCCTCAGAAGCTAGCAAGAGGCAAGAAAGGATTCTTCCCCAAATGTTTCTGAGTGAGCATGTACTGCAGACACCTTGATTTTATATAGCCTCCAGAACTGTGATATTAAAAATTTCTGTTTTTTGAAGCTACCCTGTTCATGGTACAATGTTACAACTGGCCTAGGAAATTAATATATGACCTACAAAGAGGTCAGGAAGTTCAGTCTTCCATATGCCTATGAAGAAGAATAGGACTGGATATCAGTTATCAGCACTAATGGCTACAAAAAGAAGCATCATTAAGTAAGGTAAATTTTACTGATGATTTTGTGGGTTTCATCACAACATGCAGCAAAATCTTATCAAAATATTTACCTGAGAATTCTCTCTTCCCTTTTCCATTTTTTTTTCCATCAACTCTGTTATTTTCTTCCCTTTCCAACATGCAAACAAATCCTTTTTATTTTTCTTGTAATTCAGCTCTCACTTCGTTCAGCTAAATAAAAAATCTCAGTGAGGCGCCAACATCGGTAGTGTGTTCCCCCAATTGAAGAAATCCTCTGACTGGAGGATCTCATGCCAATCTGCGACACTGGCCAGGGGTTGCTTCCATGGTCTCCGAGTCACCACTGGACTAGGTTTCCATGCCCAGTCATGTCTCTAGCACATTTCCGCTTCTTGGTGAACTTCACTCTTCAGATTGCATCATTCACTCATGAGTTACGGGTGCATTACAGCAGCGACTTCTCCAGTGCATTCCCATTGCCTTGCACGTTACAGGCACATGGTACCAGTTTGACAACATTTTTGGATCATTTCTATTTCATACTTTTAGTACAGTGCCTTACCTAAAAGTGTAAACATGGCCTGTTAAATTTTTGCTGTAGGCAAACCCGTTCTAGTAATAGATATGCATGAAATCACACTAAGTAAAACTTACTTCATTAACAGTAGGTATATGAGTCCTCTTTGTTTTTTCTTTGTTGTGTTAAGATCATGAGAAATACCTGCCTATTCTGATTTCCTGTGACAGGACAACCTGGTGTCTGGAGCAAATATCAAGGAGTTGTTGCAGATGTGATTTGAAGTCAGGTCTCATGTTGGCTAAGGAGGCTCTGCAGCTAGGTGGCAAGGGGTACAAAATAGATAGATTATTCTACCTGCCTCCTCCCTAGTCTCTTCAACACACACAATGTTATTACCACATCTTTAGTTGAAGGGATAACCCAGTAGCACAGAATGCTTTAATTTCTCCAGGTAGCACATGATACATAAATATTTCATATGTATGTCACAATCACAAGCTATTGCTTCTTTCTAGTTACTCAAGTTGCATAAATTAGTTAATGTTTGAGTTGGATTAATATTTATTAGATTACCATTTACATTAAAGTATATTAAAATATTAATTTAAGTGTACATTGAGCAAATCCAATTCCCAACTGTGGGATATTGTGATGTGTTTGTTGAGTAATCAGACATTTATAAATCATTACAAACAATTCCTTTATATATAGCCAGATATGAAAAAGGTACCCTTTGGGGACAACAACTTATACTTTCTGAAAGTGATTTTGGCCTCTTGGTGCATATCAGAAGTACTAGAAGATGAAATTACCAAAATGTGAAATGCTTTTTTTTTTCAAAAACATTAGTACCTAACCCAAACACTGGTTTATTTATATTTGAATGTTCATATACATTTGTGAATGAGCTGTATATATAGTTATATATATAGTTAATATATGTACACATATTATATGTATACTATATACATTATATAGTTATATATATGAACTATATATGGTTCATATACATATGTGAATGAACTATATATAGGAACTATATATAACTAATATATATGTATATTCATGTACATATGTGAATGAACTATATATATAGTTATGTATATATAGTGATATATATTTATATATTTATATAATATATATTATTTTATATATAACTATATATGATTCATATAGATATGTGAATGAACCATATATAAATATATGTATATTCATATATATATGTGAATGAACTATATATATACACACACATAATATCTACCTGCATATATATACACACACACACATATGGAATTCACATATATATGAATATGTATATATAGTACATATATGAATTCATATTTATGTATAAATTCATATATGTGAATTTTATGCCTGCCATTTATGTATTGAATACTTACATGTGCTAAGCTTTGCTCTAGGTAGTTCACATTATTTTCTTTATTTCTTTTTTTTTTAATTTTAGGATGCTATGGAGGTACATTTTGGTTATATGTTATGATTTTGTCATACTCAAACCATGATTTGAGCCATGCCCTTTCCTCCCTACAATGCTCACTGCATCCATTAGTTGTCAGTTTACCCACCCCCAAGACCCCCACCCCCAACACCCCCATCCCCAAAGAATATTACTATTGTGTGAGCACCTCAGTGCCCAGTCTTATATTAGACTGTGATATTCTTGCAAAGGCTACATTGAAGTATATATTGAACGAAGAATGTATTAGGAGGAAAAGCTTATTGTGGGGTAGTGAGAGAAAAAAAGTTTCAGGGTAAGGCTGAAAATCAAAGCTTAAAAGGAAAAGGAAGGAAAAGGTATAGTTATTTTTTGAGCACCTATTAATACTAGAACATTTAATCCTAATAACAATACTATGAAGTTGGTTTTTATGGGTTGAATCTTGTCCCCTCAAAAAGTTATGTTGGAATCCTAACCCCCAGTACCTCGGATTGTGACCTTATTTGGAAATAGAGTGTTTGCAGAGGTAACCAAGTCAAATTGATATTGCTAGGGTGGCCCTTATTCCAATATGATGGGTGTCCTCATAAGGAAAAGCTTAGAGACAGACATCCATAGAAGGAAGAGAACACGAGGACACAGGCTAATGCCATCTACAAGCCAAGGGACTCCGGAGTCCATCAGGAGCTGGGAGGAGGCCAGGAAGAGATTCTTTCTCAGTGCCCTCAGAAGGAACCAAACCTGCTGATATCTTGATCTCAGACTTCTAGCCTCTAGACTAGATAATAGATTTTTGTTGTTTAAGTCATTCCATTTTTATGGTAGCCCTAGGAAACTAATAAATTGGCATTAATTAACTTCTGTTTTTTAGATGCCAAATCTGAAAAAGTGATATGACATATATGACATACCTGGGATGGAACAGAGACTTTCAGGGCCCCTGGATACAGGCTCTTAGATGTAAAAGACACTGAGAAAGTAGGACAAGCAGAAAACATTGAAGAGTTGTCTAGATGAAGAAGAAGGGACAGTCCCTGAAGGCACGGGTGCCCCAGGGAAGGTGTAGCTTTAATCATTTTTGTTTTTCCCAACATGGCTGATTAAACTCAACCTGATCCTGAGTATTGCCTTTCAGTTTGAGAATTTTCCCCTTCCTGGGTCACAAATTGACCCTTTTCCATGTTTCTGTGGAATTTCTATGTCAAAGGGAATTTGAGCTGCTTATTCAGATGTGACTGATTTGCACAGGAAGTCAGCCTGAAGGATGACAGTGCAAACCTGAGGGGACCACCTCCAATTAATCATAAGGGTCAGTGAGTCAGGCTTAACCTTCCCAGAGTCCCCAGAGCAGGTTGCAATCACAACTATTGATTTCTGGTCAATGGTTGCTGCAGCTCAAAATGCTCCAGGTGAGAGAAAGGCGTGGAGCCTGTGTTCTTATTGCTACCAAATTATTCAGGCCCTTTAAAGATAAGAGAAGTGAATTGTTTATTCTGGACATTTTGTGGAGGAGTCAAATAGTATAAGTTCCCAGCCAAATGGAGTCTAAGTTTGATTTTTGTTTCAACATTATCTTTGGGCTATTTATCCAATCTCTTAGATTAAACCAAGACTTTATTTAACGGGGACGTTGTGGTGGCCAAGACCTGATTGCCTCTTCTCCTTTGACATCTCTGTGTCCCTAGCAGGCAGCATATAGCCATGTACATAGCAGACTCTTAATAAGTATTTGCTGAATAAATGAAAGATCCCAGGATTTGGAATCATATAGGTTGAGTTTAAATTTGAACTCCATGCATTTTGTTCTAGGCACTATCCTAAGTACTGGGCAAGGTGAGATAGGTAAGATTTGATTCTGGCCTTCAAACAGCTTACAATGAGGGTGGGATGTGAGTAGGGAGGCAAGGAGACAGGTGTGCACATGATCTATAGATTCGTGGTAAATGCAGGGGTTTGTGGGCATTTTAGCAAGTCCTCTTTGCTGGTTCAAGGAACTTGAGTCAGAGATACCAATAAGAACTTCAGCTGTACCTGACTGAGCTGTATTCAGAAAAGAAATTCCTATAATAGGCCATTTACTCATAGATAAGCACCATCACAGTGCCATGGGCAGGTGAGAAGCTGCTTTTATGGGCCGGCTCATGTCCACTGCTGGGAAGATTGCCATCAGAAATCTGGTGTCCTTGGGCCCCCTGGTAACCACTGGCATGTTTTGCTCTAAGTCCTAAGCATACGCATTGCTTTTTATAATTTTCCTCAGTTCCTCTATGGGTACCTAAATGATCAGCTATTTTGTTCTTCCCACAAGCATTTATTGCTTTCTTACTATAAGCACAGGTTCTCTGCTGAATACTGGAGGAACAGAGGTGGAAGACACAATCCTTGCCCTCGAGACTCATAGTGCAGAGTGAATAGACAAGTAATAGACATGTAAGTGCCCTGGTAATAGTCTCTCGTGAGGACATACAGAAGACTAGTTTATGCACAAAGGTGTAATTACAGCTTATTTACAATAGCTGAACTATGGAAATCTTATCTAATGAATCCAATGAATGGCTATAAACAATAGAGCACTCAGTTGATGTAAACCTACGCAGTCCTTAAAAATGGGTAGTAATTTATAAATAATTTGAAAAATCATGAGTTGTAATAAAAGGTAAATAATAGGACACACGATTCTATATAGAATATTATAACCATATAAAAAGCTAAGAATCAAAACAATATAAATGTACATGAGAAACATTAGAATAGTTTACACAGAAAAGGTAACTGAATATTTTTTGGTATTAGACTCTGTGGTTGTTTTTACTTTCTTCTTCTTTTAGGTATTTTCAAAATTGCACATGATTATCACACAAAAATTTTAAAATGGGATTAAAACATTGATTGGCTTTTGTTTTCAAATGTCCTAGTTACTACAAATTAAGGAAGCATTCTAAGTGTGAGGCGTGAGTGAGGTTGTTTTTGAAATGGATTGAGTGAAGGATGTAAATCTACTGAACCATGATGATCTTCATTAGGTAGAGACTCATTAGACACAGATGAGGCCAAATCCGAGATGCAGAATTTGCTGAGACATCTCACTGTGTCTCCCAAGAGCAATTGCTAAGCTCGTAGTGTAAAGAAAAACAAATCTGCTAGGAGGAAAAAAAGTGGTAAAATCTGTTGTATCAACTAAATCATGATCTGTCTTGTTCTTTCCCTATTTCTCTTTCTTTCTGCTCCTCCTCTTCCTCTCTCCCTCTTTGTGTCTTTTCCCAACATAGAAGGAATAAAATATTTAGGAATTTGATATGCAGATAGGCACCAAGCTTTATCTGCGTTTAACTTGAAACTGGGCAAGGCCTAACCGACCTTTTCTATTATTTATTGACACATTTACTTACTATCATAAGGGATATGAGAAGTGTCTGAGAATCTGTGTAAAATGTGGCTAAATCACATTTTCCATACCCTGCTCATCCGTGATTCTTGCTGTTTGGCATTCACATTATTTATGGTTCTAAAAGTTACCTGAAAATATATTTTTCAGAGAAGTGCAGTGTTCCTCACCTGTCTGATTTCTTCTGGATTTCAGACTATGTCGGTGGGATGGTGACAAGGCCAGTGAGTCAAGATACCCTTGGGAAGGAAGAGTTCTATTGGGTTAAGGAGAAAGCTGCAGAGAGGCAGGGCAGGGCTTGGAGCTCAGTTCTCAATTTTGGCCAAATGGGCCCATAACATTTTGTCTACTAGACTATTAGTTTCCTGAAGTCAATGATAATATCATTTATATTTACCTCCTTAGAATTTAGTATGATGCTGAACACACAACATATACTGAATGAATAAAAGAATGATAAATAAATACACCTTTGGCATTTTATAAATGCCCAGTACCAAGTGACTGCTGACACTGTCACAAGTCTTAATAGGTAGACTTCTATATTGCCTAAAATGTATGAGAATTGAATAAATGACTTATTATCTAATATTTATATAGGATTGATACTAAACTTATTATAATGATAATAGTGACTTATTCATTCATTTACATATTTATTTGTTCTAACATGGATTTAATGCTAGCTCCATTTGAGGCTTTATGGGGGGGTGAGTTAGGGAGATAATTCTTCCCATTCCTAACAATTTCATATCATGCAGGGAATTTCACTAACATAGCACTAGATTCTCTCCATCCCTCACTCCCACCTTTCCAAAAAAGTAGGAGTGGCTTAATCTGATTGGTTACTTTAGAATGTCTTACTACGATCCAACACTCAGAGTGACTGTGGAAAATAAGGATGCTCTATGGAGCCTCGGGAAGGCCCTCGAAGACCAATCGCAGAGCAGATCCACCAAGAGCTTCAGAACAAAGCCATTCTCATATTGGCTAATAACTATTCTCCTTTTGGAAAAAACCCCTTGAGTTGCTACTGAGACCTGGGAGAGACTAAACTTGACACCATGGCACCAAATATGAACTACCTATCATGAAAGGGCTGTTGTAGTTCATATCTGGTGCCACAGTGTCAAGTTTAGTAGAAGTCCAGGTTTCCCATTTGGCCTCCACTGACAGCCAAGGAGGGGGGCTCCTCATTACTGCTGGGCAGGAGTGAGAGTTCTGGTTCTCTACTAGGCCTCCACTGATACTTCCCAAAATATTTTTGTTACTTAAGAATGATGATAAATTTTGGGAAATAGTCCATAGATTTCATCATAATTGTGGTCCCAGGGATGATTTGAAGATGCAGGGGGAAAAGATGGCAGATAATGCATCCTGTTTTTTCAATGCATTGATTAAAGTACTTTTACCTTAATCATGCTTGGCCAGGTGGGCTGAGGGCAAGCTGGCAGAGAGTAGCAGGTAGAGAGGGAGAAGGTGATAAGTCAGGAGAAAGATGTGATGATGATTAATTGATGGACTAAGTTCCCACAGTATATATCCACAGGGTGGAGGCATGATTTGTGTATTGTGTGGCATGTATTAAGTCAAGGAAAGGAATTAATAAGGAGAGCTTAAACTTCAAGACTTAGGAATTTAGACTTCTTTTGAGGGGAACTAATATTTTACAGTTTTATTATCCTTTTATTTTCAGTGCTATCAGTAAGTCAAGTTTCATAGGCTCACCTGACTGACAAGGATCCCTGGGCTCAGTGAGTTTAAATGACTTGTCTAAAATCACTCAATTTGTTAATAGCACTAAGAAAGCAGGTAATAAAATTTTTGAGTGGATGAATGAGTCAGGCCCAAATTTCTGATCTCTTGACTTCCAGAGGTCTGACAGACATCATAGTTCCAGCCAGAGAAAGTGGGGGCATTTCTTTTCTGCCAAAGTTGCAGAACTTCTCCCACATTTCATAAACAATCCTTGGAAGTCCTTGACAAACACAATGGTCTAATGGAAAATTATTTACTAGTGCTCTCTCTTCTTCTGTAGATGTTTACACTTATTTTATAAGGCCTTTGACATTTAGAAACATGAAAAACAGTCTCTAATTTAGTGCTAATGTGAAGTCAGTGCATTTCAGCACTAACCAAATATAGACAATTGCAGAGGGTCAGACCAGGGTAGAGTGCACCCCTGTGCCTGGACCCATTCCCAGGGGAAGCCATTTCTCTGCGGTACATTTTGCAAGTTGTAAGGGCTGAGACATTCGGTCCTGAAAGATCATTATTGTAAAATCCATTAGAGGAATACTCTTCATGTCACTATTACCTGTACTTTTGGGAAATGTCTAAACTCAGTAGTTTCCATGAAGTCTTCCTGTTGGCGGCATATTCCACTTTCTAGGAGAGACCCAGTGGTGACAGGATAGAGCCCAGGATAAAGGAAGCATGAGACAGTGTTTTGACTTGCTCATCACCAGTGATCCTTGCCTCAGTTTCCCCCTTGTCCATATTCTCCCTTTGTCATTGTCATGGCCAAAGTCTCTTCCTTAAATATAGAACTCCATTTGCATTCTCCATCCTCAGCTTTTGGTTTGTCCCGTCTCTCCCTTGCCCTCTGTCCTTCATTTAGACCTCCACACCCTGGGCTCTTCTGCTGTTTTCCAGCTTTTACCTGGCTGCTTGCTGATATTTCTTGTTCTCCAGCTTGGCTCAGTCATGTTATCGTGGTCCAGCCTGTCACTCATGTTTTCCTAAACAGCCTTTCATTGCTGCCTTGTCTTTATTGTAAAACCCATTTCTGCACCTATTTAACTTCTCAGTGTCTCATTTCAATATCTACAAAGCTGAATTCTGATAGAAAAATCAAGCTACCATCGATATTTGGTGTCACTAAAAATTTAGGGTCTCAACTGGCCTTTGGTGCCTTTGGCCAATTCTTCTACATTTCTCCACGGTCAATACCATTTTGCCTTCCTTTGGCAGTTATTTTAAATGTTCACTTTTTTGCTCAGTCTCCAAAGGACCATCACTCTTCTCATTCTCAGCAGATGACTGCACATTCAACTTAGCTGAGGAAAAAAAATCAAGGCCAAAGGTGAGATTTTCATCAGTTTCATTCTCTGACATCCGTTCACTCATCTTCGTATACATCCATATTTTCTTATCTTTCCTATCTCAATGGATGTGCTGTAACTCTCTCTGATTGTGGTATTCCTGTTAAAATGTATTCCAGATTTCATGCCCTCCTGCTTCCCTAGGAACCTCATGCTTTGCCAAATACCTTTTTTGTTTGTATTTTATGACTCTCTCTCTTTCCCTTCATAATAGAAACATGCATATGCTAAAAATAAAGCAAGAAAGCCAACAAACAAACCAAAAACTTAACTTCTCATGACTTACTTTTGCTTCTTGCTGAATTTTCTAGAAAAATCTGTTCACATTTAAGGTCTTCCTTTTTTTTTTTTTTTTTCAAACTTCCCATCTATGAACTTACCAACTATATCTTGTCTCCTATTCCCAACAATATCACCAAACCCCTCTTTATAAGGACACTAATGACCTTAGTACTTAGCCCCCCAACAATTGATTATTTTGTTTTTAAGCTTTTTTAAAATTTCTGTAGCATGCAGAAATGTTGTATCTGCTTCATTCATTATATTGGATCAATTAGCTTATGAATAGGTAATAAATTCATGTATTAATAGTTAAAAGTTCAAAAAGTGCTACAAAGGAAGACAAAAATTTCTGTTCACCACCCCTGTCCTCTGGTCATTCACTTCCCATTCCTGGAGATGACCAGTGCCATATGTTTCAGGAGCAGTTTTTACAAGCATGAACACACATGCATACTTATACATGTACACACATATGCTCAAACACATATACATATCTCCTCTGACTTTTTAAAAACAGAAATAAACATTTGTTAACTTATCATATATGCTTGGTGAAAGAGTATATACATTAGTCATTTTAGTAGGTACTTAAGAAACACTTCAAGGAGGTTGTCCAGTTTATAATGCAGCCAACCAGCAACTTAGGACTGCCTGCTGCCTCTCACTGCTGCTAATACTGTGTTAAACTTTTTTTAATTTTGGTTATATGGTACCATCTCAGTGTACTTTTAACTTTAATTTATTTTATGGGGGAGGTGAAACATTTTTTTCATCTGTTTAAGTGCCATTTGTATTTTCCCTGTTAAATATTCATGTCTTTTCTGTATGTGTCTATTAAATTGTTAATATTATGCCCATTGGTTTGCAGGCTATCCTCAGGGAAATTAGATGCTTGTCTGTTATATGACTCTCCACATATTACTTTTTCCCCACAATAGCAAATGCTTCCTTGGATCCCTCCTCTTCCTCATCTTCTGAGGTCCATCCTGTTTTAATTTTCCTACTACATTGTTGATCCTTTCTTCACAGGATCCTGTGTGGACTCCTTCACCTTTGCATATTGGCATTCCCCAGGGCTTCATTTATAGCTCTCTCTTCTTATCTCACACATATATTTCAGAATGATCATATTAATTGTATCTTTTTTTGTGACTTCAATACTCATTTATATGCTGATATCATTTGATCAAGTTCTTTAGACAGACTTCCTTGCTAAACTTTAGAATTATGTCGCCAACCTCTTACTGGATAGCTGGTTATCTTCATGAGATATCCTCAAGGCATCTAAAACACAACTGGTCCCTTAGAGAACTCCTCATCCCCAGCTCCCTCCCCTCTTCCAATGCTCCGACAACCACCCATAAACCTGCTAACCTCTTGCACATCTAATCAATGTGAATGTCATCAACATTAACCAGTTACCTGAGCCATAAATGAGTGAGTCTTCTCAGAAGTCTCCTTCCTTTCATTCTTCCAACAGTCTTCAGGTCTTTCTGATTTAGGTGTGAAGTCTATCATGTCAACTCCTTCTCTCCATTTCCAAGCCCTTTCTTTAGTTTAAGTCCTCATCACTTTTTATTCAGATTAGTACACACTTGGCTGTTCACCTCTCTTCTTGGCCTCTTAACTCTTCCTCAAGATGGCTGCCAGGATGAGCTTCCCCAAATCTGCTTCATCCCTCTCCTGCTTAAAACTTTACTGTGGCTTTCTAAATATTTTAAGGTGAAAATACCCATTGTAGCTCACATAGTTCTTACCATAAGTGGAATAGTAACTCCCAAAGAGATCAACGTCTCAACTCTTGGAGCTTTTGAATGTTATCTTATATGGAAAAAGCAGCTCTGCAGATGTGATTAAGTCAGGATCTTGAGATGGGGAGAAGATCCTAGATTATACAGGTGTGCCCTAAATGTAACCACAGTGTCCCTGTAACAAACAGGGAGTGAGAGGGAGAAGGCAATGTAAGGACAGAGGACAGTATTGGGCTAAAAGCCAGGAGACCCAACTTCTAGTTGTGAATTTTCCACAGACTTATTGAGTACTTCACTTGTATGAAAATGGTCTCTTTGTTCCTGTGTAGCCCATTATTTTAATCTTTAGGTAGAATATAATTTCATCAAGACTTAAGATTTAATTTATATATATTTCATTTATTCAGCCAGTCTAGACATCTGGATGAGATTAAATATTTACATATTTTTCCCAATGACTTTAATAAGAATAGCACAGTTGCCCCTTGTTTATAAGATATTCTACTAGTTTCTTTCATTTTCAATAAAGCCTCATGTTCCACTTCCCCTTACTTTCATAATAATTTTCAGAAGTTATTTTCCATTATACCTCTGGGAGATTTGGAGGAAAAACTTTATTCTTGGCTTCCGTTTTTGCATTGCTCTCTCCCTTCTTCCTTCCTGGGTCCCCTTTGTCCTCCCCTCTCACACACATCCAAGGGAGAACTCATTTCTCAGAAGCCTTGAATGTTTAATGTTCTTATTATCTTCTGTATGTCGAGGGTACTGCGGTTTATTTTTATAGTTATATTTCTTTTAAATTTCTGTAATTGTATTGTGGTAGGTAGCCTTTAAGATTGTCCCCAATAATTCTTGCCTTTTGGTTTTCATGTCCTTGTGCAATCCTCTCTGCTAAGTGTGGGCAATACCTCAGAGTTTGCTTTTAATGAACAAAAGAGATGGGATGTCATTTCTAAGATCAGGTTACAAAAAGACTGTGGCTTCCATCTTGCTTCCCCTCTCTTTGTCTTGCTCACAGGCTCCTCCTGCAGGAAGCTGGGTGTCATGGCATGAGTGCCCTATAAAGAGGTCCACTTGAGTTCTTGGCCAACAGCAGCTGAGGACCTGAAGCCTGCTAACAGCCCTGAGAGTGAGCCTGTACGTGGACCCTCCTCTAGTTAAGCCTTGAGATGACTGCATCCTGGGTGTGACTTCTGACTCATCAAAACTGTGAGACAATTACTGTTGTTTTAAGTCACTGAGATTTGGAATGATTTTTTTCTACAGTAACTGGTAACTAATATGTGTATATTGCAAAGCTTACAATGGGTGCAGTAATACAGGGGTTTCTTGTTAAACCTGTTACCTAATCCAGTCTGCTACATACTTTCACTTTTTTTGAGAGTCAGTGTTCTGAATGAAGCAGAAAGAGCCTTCAGTGGGAAACAGAAGACTAAGGATCTAGACATTGTTTTTCCACCAACAAGGTAGTCTTGGTTTTCTCACCTGGAAATAAATTGGCTGAGGATTGTAATAACCTAGGAAACCCTAAGGATTATTGAACACTAGGTCCCACCTGCATAAATTCTGACTTAATTGGTATGAGGTATGACTTAGGCATTGGAATTTTAAAAATCTGTCTAGGTTATTGTAATGTGCAGCAAAGACTGAGAACCACTGCTTCAGACCAGTGGTTCTGAAAGTGTAATCTCCCACCCAGCAGTATCAGCATCACCTGTGAACTTGTTACGAATGCAAAATCTCACACCCTTCCCCAGATCTGTTCAGTCAGACACTCTGAGACGGGGACTGAGCCTGCTTTTAGCAAGACTTCCAAGTGATTCTGATGTATTCTAAAGTTTGAGGACCACTGCTCAGTCTGAATGATTACTCAAGGTTCTTCCAGTTCAAAAGTATATACAGCTATGTTTTCCTGCTCTGGGGACCCCACAGCAGTCTCTCTCACTCTGAACACATTCACTTAAAGTGTGTGGCCTATCAAATTTCTAGTTGTATGTTCCTGTTACCCTGAACTTGAAGATAGAAGTCCCCCGAAATCTGAAAACTCTTCTGATGTGGCAGTAGTTATCAATCTGTTACCTGGTGAGCCAACCTGGTTAATGTTGCAGGGCTGAAGTTTCCAAGAAACCTAGATGGGTGTGAAGTCAAGAAGTCAAGAAGCATTTTGCTTCCACTGAGCACACTTTTCCTCAGTTATACCAACTTTGCCACATTCATCATGAAGACTCAAGTGTGCTCTCAGGAACCCAGAATCTTCTTTCAGAAAAATAAATGAAGTGAAATGAAATAAAGATTGGAAGGCAGAGAAAGTGAAAACAGAGATAGATACTGGGCCCTAAAAGCCTTGTCAGTTTGATATAAGCTTAGATTTTTCCAAGTTGCCCTGTTTGCTCACAGTTAATACTTGGTTTATTCATACAGAGAAGATAAAACAAAAATAGTCCATGAAGTAATGACTATAATGACTTTGACAGGAGGAGAGACAGTTGTGTTGATGACAGGATGAGCTTTTGGTGGATCACCAGGTTGCTTAACTGCTATTTTTGTCAGTTTAGTCAACCCCTTCACTTTGGCCAACTATATGAGTTCATCCATTTCATATTAGATTTCAGGAAGGAATGTGCATTTTGAGGGTTACTGCTTTGCAAGCAGTTTTACATAGTAGTGAAAGCAAATTAATATTTGTGTTCCTTGATGGAACATAAATGTTGATTAAATTGACATTTACAGAGAAAAGCTATTATATGTACATACATACATACATATATGTAAAATTTGTCAGAAATTTTTCTAAGTATCTTGGTGCCTTTCTTTTTATATGCATATTTTGTCTTATATATTTATATATTTCTAATGTATACATATATGTATGTGTATATACATGTTATGTTTATACCTATTATTTGGTCCTCAAAAGCTTTGCAGCATAGCCAAGATTGGTACAATAGAAATGATTGCTTTCATTATTTAGCTTGTACCACCTGATTGGCACTTGGCAGTAACCCAGGAACTTTAGGTATATTACCTCTAATCTTTACAGATTCTTCCAAGGTAATTATTATTTCCATTTTTTAGATGGATAAACTGTGTCCAAGAGATACAAAGTGACTATCTTAAGGTAGTAAGGGGCAGATATTAGATTGGAACCTAAATTTCTCAGATTCCAAAAGCTGGGATTGGATTTTACATCCTCATCATCCAATGCCATGTTGACAAAAACACCTACAGAGATGTTTAATGATCTCAAATTACATGGGAGTAGGGGGCTCCTTCCCCTTCCCCATTCCTCTACCCACTGATTTACTTCCTCCTTTACTCCTGCTTACCAGGGATAGTGTAATAGCTATTTACTAATTAACCTTTTTCCAGACACTTTGCCTTCTATTTCTCTGTCTTCTGAGGTGTTACCACAGCAACGGTCAATGCTAGAAGACAGTAGAACAAAGTCAATAAGTCTGGGAAAAGAACTTTGAGCCAGGAGTTTATAACCAGCCAATTTGCCTTCTAAGTAATAAGGCAAGAGGCAGACTCCTCAGGCATTTGGGAACTTTTGGAACATACACCAATGAGTACTTCTTGAAAACAACTTGTTCAAGAATTTGTTTCTTGACAAAAATTCAACCAAAAAAAAAAGGTCTTAGGAGGCAAGAAGCCACTGTAAAAAGCCCGGCTTTTGTACTTTCCTGTTTCCTAGAATGTTCTTCAAATCCCTGGACCACCCTGTCTAAATATTATGCCCCACTCTAATGCTCTCCTCTCTGCCATCTCCGCCTGCTTTATTTTTGTGACAGTGTTTATTATTAGTTGGTATATTTTATAGGTGCATGTATGTATATAGACACAGAATGTTATTTGTTTGTTGTCTGTCTCTCATTATAAGTTCCATGAGAGCTGCAATTCTGTTCTGTTTTGTTCATCACTAAACACTCAACTTGCTGAATAGCACCTGCCACGTAGTAGGTGCCCAATGGACACATGTAAAAATATCACTAAAATTTTACATATCAATAGTTATGATTATGGTTTTAGAATAAAATGCAAATTCTCTAAAGCCTGAGAAATTAAAAATATAATATGGCTAATAAATGTGGGAGGTGTGGGGATGAGAGTTGAGAAATAAAGTAAGTATGCTAATCTTCCGTGAAACCAAGGATATGGCCTAATGTTGAGTATCTGATTTTAAATGGCTTCTATATTTTGTAATCTTTATTTCTTAAACTTAAGAGGAATCTCTCATGAATTAAAAAATCAGGTAAGAAACATTCAGTTTAGCAGTTTATTTCCATTTTTTCTTTGTTTCTTTTTTTCTGTATTAAATTCAGATAAAATGAAATGTAGTGTTTTATTCAAAATAGCACTTACATTATGAACCCATTGTTGTCTTAAATACTTTCTATCAATGTCCCTGTGTAACGGTGAGCTATCTGTTTTCTTTATTGTATTCTTTTTTTTTTTTTATCCTTTTCTGTTTGTATGTATAATTGAGGGGTGACTAAGTTGATTTTCACCAAGGGCTGGTAATACTTACTTTTGGGTGATGTGTTGCTGAGTGATGTTTTTTTAAACTAACTTCTTTATATATACGTAGATATGACTTGTAATTAACACATTTTTCAAAGTAAAAGACTAAAGTCACTATTTTAAGAAAGCATAATTAATTTATTTATTTAACAAATATTTCCTGGCCAATGAGTATATAAAAGGCACCATGTTATTTGCTACAGACGCCTGGTTTCCCGAGAGGGCGGCAATCCCATGATGTGAACACAGGGTACTTTTTTTACTTTTACTCCTTGGGATAAAACTTCATCATGTTGTGATATAGCAACCCCACCTTCATGATAGTCTTAAACATCAAGAAAAATAAACAGTTTTTTTTGTGTGTGTGAATAAGTTTGCAAAGCATTTTTCACATGCATTGCCTGTGTCAGCTTTGTGACATGCATGCATCGTTTGAAATGGCAGCAAACTGCTGCTCAGAGACATCCTGCGATTTGCTCAGGGGCCCCCAGCTCTGAAACGGTGAAGCCAAACTAAAGCTCCATATTTTCTTATTCCAAATACTGTCTTCTTTTCTTATACCCTGTTACAGTATGGGGGAAGTATACAGTATGCTTTAAAAGGTTTTTATGAAAATATAAAAATTATTGCTAAGAGGAGAGATTAGATTTCAATTTTCTGGAGCACACATTTATGCTGAAGACCTCATTTCTGGTATAAATGGACAATTATTATTATTATTGTCAACATAGGGCTTCCTATGTATCCTCTCAAGAATTTCACACAATCCTATGACTGGCTCCATATTACAGACAAAGAAACTAAGGGCTGGAGAACTCAAGGTGAAGGAGAGAAGACATGGCCAGAGCTCAGTTCAAGCCCAAGCAATCTGACTCTGGGACTCACATCTTAATCACTGTGTTTTCTTGTCTCCAGCCCAGAAAAGGGCAATGCCTTATTTAAGTCATACCTGCAACTGGAGTTTGCAAACTAGAATCTCAACTAATTACCTCATACCTCTTACTTTATGTTTTTTTTTAAAGACCTATTTTGTTGGCTGAATTTGGGAACACATTCCCAAAGCTGGCCCTTAGACTTCTTTTGGTTACAGTTCAAAATCTTATTTTCTATTCTGGAGCCTGTTTTTCCTACGTCTGCTAATTTGTTCTAGTCTTCCTCATCACTTGAATGGCAATGACTGAAACTGGACCAAACCCGAGGCCTGTGTGCTGTTTCCAACCCTGGAGAGATGCTTGCTGCAGTGACAGGCGTCCTAGCACTGGCGTGGTCCTGCTGCCTCCCAGAGTCAGAGAGTTTTATTTGGAGTGGACTGATCTGCAGTTCTTCCTGGCCTCCAGGCGCAGATGAAATGAAATTACACAATCTATTACTGTATAATCATTACTTACCTGGGGCTTTCCGAATAACAAACCCTAAATTGTATTCCTCAAAGGTCAAAAGCAATTTTCCTTATCCTTGCAAAGTGTTTAAACACCTTGTATAGAATAGAACTCATACACATTAGGAGTAAGTTAACATGGAAAATAACTGGTCATTCTGAAATGTGAATCTATTAAATCCCTGATTTTTAAAAATTCTATAAGATGTCCAAGGAAACATCATGCTGGACAATAATAACTATATTTATTTTATTTATGATAATATAATAAACGTATTTATTTATTTTATTATCAAGTTTAGGTCATCTACTTTAGCATGGGCACATGGAGCAGATGAGGAAACTGAGGCCCACCTAGGAAAAATGGCGTGAAGGAAGGAAGGAAGTCTCAGTCATACGTACAAGTTCCACACCCAGTTGCCTTATCCACAGTTAGAGGAAGCTCTGTGTCCCCTGGAATGGGAGAGGGATTGAGGAGAAGAGTATCAAAGAGAAGTCCTATTCTGAACAGGAAATAACAGGTTCAGAATAAGAATAGTACTAGCTTCATCCAGGCCTCCAACTGGAGAAATCTTTTGAGCAGGAATGGCAAACGCGGAACACCGGCACTGGCCATCTCCTAGCTCATGTCTGTGATAGGCACCGATGAAACACTCTTTGCTCCATCTCTATGCAGCCTAAGAATCACTCTCAACCCAGTTCTCTAAATATTACCTGACAATCAAAGAGAGCAGGTGAAATTTTCTTGCAACTGGTCCCAGATTGAGTAACCATTTGCTGTATCTCTGGATCAACCCCTACACACAATGGTAAACATGTGTTCCAAATTCTCTCCTGATTTCTTGGAGGGCTGCTTTAGCCTCTTGCATTTGCATCAGAGTGGTAATGACTGCCTTTGTACCCTTCATCTCATGGGCTCCTGACTTTCTGCATATCATGCTCTCACGTTTTCAGCTTTGAGGAAGTAAAATGCTCATTCCTTTTTTTTTATTTATTTATTTTATTTTTATTTTTTTTATTTTTGAAGAATCTCTGAGCTCCTTACAGACTGTATGCTCAGAGCTTAGAGGGAAAACCTGCTGAGCCATGGAGATTCTCTCTCTCTTCCTCCTTCCCTCCCTCTCTCCTTCCCTTTGCTTTCTAGTGGAATACTAGAGAACAAAAAACGGAGTGAATGATGGACACAGGCAGCGACATAGATAAATCTCAATATCACTGTGCTGAATGAAAGAAGCAGGTTAAAAAAAGAGCATATACTCTTTGATTCCATTTCAACAAAGTTCTGAAAAATGCAAACTACTCTGTAACAAGGAGAAAGCAGATCACAGTTTTCCTGGGGGTAGAGGCAGGGGAGAGTGCAAGCAGGGGAGCGAGGAGGGATTATAAAAGGGCAGAAAGAAACTTTTGGGTGATGATTGTGCCTATCATCTTGATCGTGGTGATGGTTTCATAGATGCACACATTTGCCAACAAGTTGATCCTTTTGAGTTTTGCTTTTAAACTTTTTTAGGCAAGACAGAGTGACATTTCATCTATTTTTCCTTATTATGAGGCAAAACTATTCTGAAAATTTTACCAAATACTCCATGAATTATGAAGTTTTCCACTTTGGCTATTGGGAAAAAGAATTATTCCTTGCCCCATATCAGTGGCGAGGAACATTTTCTCTAATCCTTGTTGGTGTTCCCCTCACCGCCAGGCCCCAGAGAGTCTCTCTACACCCATGTGCTAATTGGTGCTCAGCTGAAGACTCAGGAGTCCTCTGTCTACGCAGCCCTCTCTGCTCCAGTGTTGTCCTCCAGACTCCAGCATTTTGGCTTCCTCACATTCTCAGCTCTGTCACCTCCACTGGGTGAGACTACGGGGCTCTGCTGGGATTGTCCTCCCTGTGCCAGGGCGGGGAAACTCTCCGGGCCGTAAGCTGTGGCAGTCGTAGGAACGGCCTCATTCATTTACCTTCTCTGGTAGATCCCGGTCCTGTATCACCTTACATTCAATTTCTCAAGAAATGTTTCAAATGTTGGTTTTCTAATTGTTTCAGGTGGGAGGGTAAATCTGGTCCCTCCTTACTCCATTTTCTTTTTTTTTGTATAAAGGGATTTTTTAAAAAAAAATTTCAGCATATTACGGGGGTACAAATGTTTAGGTTACATATATTACCTTTGCCCCACCCGAGTCAGAGCTTCAAGCGCGTCCATCCCCCACATGGTGCACACCACACACTCTCACCCCATCTTGACCAGAAACATACATGTCCTCTCCTTTCGGTTTATGAAATGGTTTGACCATTGGATGAGACAATTGCTTTGGATTCTGCTCTCAGAAATTGTCTTTACCGGCAGTCTCTGGGTTATTTTCTCATTGGGCTGATAGCATATCTTCTCCTTTCTTGTCTCCATGTATTAGAGAAGGGAGTTTGGATGTTGCACTAAAAATCTCCCTTCTCTTACAACTGGGTGTGTAAGTGTATAACGGGAGGTCTGTAGACTAAATCTAACCCAGCTATGCTATGTGCACGCCTGTGGACATGTGTGTCGTTTTGCCTGCACAGTGATTTAAAAAACTGAATTAGTTTTTAATATTAAAGCTTTGGAGTTTGCTCATGGCTCTCTGAATTTCTGGCTTCTTTTGAAAAGTCAGAAGACCTGACAAATTTGGCCCACGTTCACACATGGTACCATGTGTCTAGAATGCATTCGCATTTGCCCCCTTCTGGAAAGCTATGCACCTCCCACTTTGACATAGGCCTCCCCAGGTCCCTACCCCTTGTTTGGGTGACATGAGGATCTGTGGTCCCCCATTGTGGAGGTCTAGAGCTCAGACTGAGGGCAAGTGGTCCTGGTTCACATCTCCGCTCTGGCATTTTGACACCTGACGGCAGTTCTCTGTGCAATGGTCGCTCCTGATGTTACAAGAGCTCTTCTTCTGCTGTGCCCTTTATCCGTGTGTTCTTTGACTTTAAATCTTGCTACTAACTGATCTCCTTTTTACGTATTTCACGTCCAAACTCCCTTTGTAAAGACTTTCTTATGGACTCAGAAAGTCATTATTGTCCCTTTTAGGTGAATGCTTTGTACCAACAAAACTCAGAAGTTAGAATCCACTACAGGTGACAATTCAGGGGCCAAGTTCCTATTCTTGGGGCACTCAGCTTTGTTCACAATGTCGTGGATCATATGATCAGCCTTCTTCAGAGAAGACTGTAGGCTTGCCAGATAGAATGTATTAGATTTCCCTACACTATGCATCTAATTTACTTTGTTTACTACTTAGGACAGATTGTGCTCGAACAATAACTTTACAATACTAATGATAAAAACGTAATAACAATCACCACAGTACTAGCTACCCTTTGTCAAACACTATTTTCCAGGCATCATATTAAACACTTTACATGAATTATTTCTTTTTATCTCCATAACTCTAATAACTATGGACAACCCCCCCCCCCCAGTTTTAAGTATGAGAAAACACTCTTGGAGAGGTGAAATGACTTTCCAAGCTCATGTTAGGGTCAAAAATGAATTCAATCCCAGACAAGTCCAATCATTTTTTTTTTTGCAATGAAACAGAAAAAAACTGAGGACCACCAAGAGGGCTGTGTTACTCAGAACAAATCTGTGAGGTAGGACTTGTTTTCTTGTTGTGGAGCCTCTCGGGGAAACAAGGGAGGGCTTTGGAGCCGAAAGTAGAAAGGGCAGGAAGGGTGTTCAGTGGAAGCAAAGTGGCTCCCAGGAAAGGCAGCAGCTTTACATCATGGAAACTGCGCAGCTTCTGGACGTACCAACAGACGTGGCTCCCAGCCCCACCATTTGCTTTCTCCACAACCTTATGAGAGCTACTTAACCTCCATGAACCTCAGCTTCCTTTCCTTAAAATAGAGTGAATAATATCCTGCTGTGATGTCAGGAGGCTCACGTAAGGTGGTCTATGTGAAAAAAAGTTTACCAGATAGGGTGTGCAGTAACAGTCAAAGCAACGTTTACTTTAAAGGGATTTTTGGAGGGTAAAAGGGGATAAGATGTGTCAATTGCCTGGGATATAGCAGACGCTCAGTAAATGAAAACTGTTTGAGTTCCACAATCCCATATCTGCAACTCCAAAATCCAAAAGGCTCTAAAATAAAAAGTTTGATATCAAAGTGAATTTTGGGATCAAAGTCTGATCTGGGCTGACATGAGACTACTTGTAAGCCTTATGCATATTAGATTTGATGATGGGACTTTATGAAATATACAATATATACATCACATCATGTCTCCAATTCTGAAACTCCTCTGGCCTCAAGGATTTGGATAATGGACTGTGGACTGGTGTTATTATTATTATTAGCCCATATCTGGTTACCCGTTTTTTTATGAATCCTTGTAGAAATAGCACCCTGATTAGTTTAGCTTATTTTCTCCAACCCCTAGCATAAGTGCCCAGGACATGGTTGGCAATTTATAAATGTGTCATGATTAAGCAAATAAAAGAGGGTTAGTATCTTGGTGATGAAGAAAATAAAAATGGGAGCATCAGGGACTGAGAAAGGAAGAGGATGCATTATTTTTTCTCCTTCTTTCTTAGGCCTTTTTAAGGACCATGAGCTGTTTGAGGGGCCCACATCATTAACTGGGAGTGGGGAGGAGGGGTTGGAAGCAGCCCCAGAATTCTGAAAAGGCTGCTCAAGGAGCAGAGCTGGCAGCAGTGCCTGTGCTTCACGATTCCATCAGGGAGCACAATTGCCTTTTTTGGAGGGCTGGCTCAGACACAGCTGGTGTTACAAGCTCTGCAATCATAATGCAAGGAAAAGCTGGGAAAATCCCACAAAGTGAAATCGTATCTGCTTGTGGTCAAGTTGGGACTCCAAATATGGACAGTGGAATTTGGTGGGAAAATGTGAAATGCATCAGGGGTTATATAGCAAACCTAAGATTTATCGCTATGGCAAGTGGCTATTTCCAGAAGAACTAGCAAGTTGCGGTAATATTTCTGTGAAGGAGAAGAAGGGGGAGGGACTCACAGCTTACTGCTGATGTGATCAACCTGTTAAAATCTTTGAGCAAATGGAAAAATCAAAGTTGTTTCATGATACCCTTCAGATCACTGCATACCAGGATACATGTGAACATTTAAAAAACATGAGACCAATTGATTAGAACATAAAACACCAGAGGCAGTCAAAGCAGTTGGACTAGATGCCAAAATTGTATGTTGTCAAGCTTCTGTTTTAAAGCTACTATTTGACTATAACCAGTGAGAGAGTTGGGGTCAGAAACAGCTAGTCAAGCCAGGGCAGGCTCTTAACTGACCATCAGGAGTGTGTTAGGTAGTGAGGCATGGAGGCAAAGCATTGTAGTGCGAGGACATCTGAGAATGAAATATAGCTCAGCTCAGCTCCACTCCAGCTCTGTGATGTTGAGCTTGTGTGAACTAAAATAAAATTTTAAGGCTCACCCCCCACTGGCTGACTGAATGGACCCCCTCATGGCCAAAGGAATATCCTAAAACTAAATTGCTTGCCAGGAGGAGGGAGGTCAGACATGCCTCATCATGCCCCTCCCCCTTCTTGGGGACATCCTTTGTAACCTATTAACAAGCCTAAAGGTATGCAAGACAAACCTACAGGCCCTCAATTTACACAACAAATCTATGTCCCCTGGCTTGTCTCTGATAAACAGCAACTATGTTAAAACATTCCAATCCTTTAGACAAAGCTTCATGTCTTTAACCAATTACAAGCCAAAGAATCTTTAAACCCACTTATAACCTGTAAGCCCCCACTTCGAGATGGCCCACCTTTTCGGGCCAAACCAATGTATGAGTCCCATGTATTGATTTATGACTTTACCTGTAACCCCTGTCTCCCTGAAATGTATAAAAGCAAACTATAACCCAGCCACAGCGAGTCCACCTGCTCTAGGCCTCTTGGGCGTGGCTCTGGGTCATGATCCTCAAATCTGGCTCAGAATAAACCTCTTTAAAATTATTTTACAGAGTTTGGTTTCTCTTCCGTTGACACTTGTCAGGCAACCTCTCTGATTCTGTTTTTAACTGATAAAACGGAGCCCCTAACATCTGTCTCAACTCTCTAAGGGCAAATGTGATTATTCATGTGAAAAACTTTGTCAAATGCTGTTCAGATGTTGTATCCAAGAAGGGTCTGGGGAAGCCACCATCAAGAAAATCCTCCCTCAGTGTTAGAAATTTCCTCGTTTTACATGCATTATCAAGCCAGAGGTTATTAGCTCAGATATTGACTGAATTTGGCTCACGGCATTTAAAAAATCAGGGTATGTCACATAAAATTCTGGAATTCTGTTTTTTTATTGGAATATTGGAAGTTCTGGTAACACTGGTCATTATTGCAAGATAGCAACATACAGAATCAGTGTCTGGAAAACAATAAGGGGAATATAGCAAGGACTTTCCTGAGCCCAGAGTGTATTGCAGTGCAATGGGAGGATCCCATGCCAACTGGTTTCACACTCACTCATTTAAGTCATCTGCTTAGCCCATCAGGGCATGTGAGTTTTTGACCCCTGCTTGAAGGTTCTCAAAGGCCTCAGTTAAGATACCAGTGATTTTACAGAAAGTTAAAACACCAAGCAGTTGTGAAGCACAGGATATTCTAATTCAAATCTACCGAATACAAAAGACTGGTAATTTCCCTTGGGCAGTCACAGACACAGGAGGGAATAGAAAGTCCCACTTCTACCTGGGGGCCAAAATGGGCTGAAGGAGGAGAATTTTTGCAAATGATTGACTTGGGGTTCTAAACAGTAGCTGTAGATTGCTGATGGGTAATGAATAGCTCACATCATCTAGGCTTGGGCCCAGCAAGAAAATATTTTGCATTATTTTTATACCAGAATCCTATTCAAGAATTTGAGGACAGTCAATAATACAAACCCACAGAAGCCTGTCATTTGTTGTTGTTACCTGCATATAAACCAACACTTCATCTAACTTCTCTGTGCTTTTTCCTGACCAATGTGCTTTTCCTAGCTGCCCTCCTTGCAAAAATTCTCTGCTGCAGAGATTCTAAACCACTTTTGTCCTCTGGACCTTTTTGGCTGTCAGGTTAAGCCTATGAACCATTTTAAGAATAATGTTTTTTTTAATTTTTAAATTTTTTTATTTTATTTTATTTTTTTTCTTGGTTCAAGTGCCACAAACTCAAAGAATAATATTTTAAAATGTATCAAATAATATCTATTATATTATAGTAAATGTGAAATGATAGTATTATAATATGGATCATATTATTAAATATGCATTATAAAAGTCAAAGTAAACCAATTATATTTCAATACAGTTATCAAAATATTTATAAAAGAATTTGTGTTAGAGTAGTATGTGGACTTCTTTATAAATACATCAAATATTAAGACTAGCAGCGAGCTTAATAATTACCACAATTTTGAAATGGTAATGAGCGTAAATGACATTTTGTGATATTTGTAATAATTGTGACATGACGTAAAAGTACTTGAGATTTCATTGATGATAGTTATGGTTACAGTGAATAATTCTTTGGTTTGTTGCTTACATTCAAACTTGAAGAAAATGCTAAATTTCAGTTAAAGAAGAATGAAAATGAAGATGTTAATTATATTCCCACCTAAGTACATGGATTCTCCAGATTCTGTCCCTGAACTCCTCTCTTTTCTCTCTCTAAGTAGTAAGACCATGGGCTTTTGGGGCTGTGTTTGTGACTAGCTCTGCTATTTCTAGTCATGTGACCATGGCTGTGTAACTTCACTGTGCCTCAGTGCTCTCATCTCTAACTGGTAACCAAGACCCCATTTTCAGTGCTACCATGACGAAGCAGCTGCTGCACCCCATCCCAGCCTCTCAGTGGCATCTAGGCTGGTGTTCCTCCCACGCTGTGCAGTTGCTTGGGTGCTTTGTGTCTGTGTCAGTGTGTCTTTGAACTAGGTTTACATGAATCAAATGTTCAGGATGCGCATTAACAACCTGCAGAACTCACGATAGGAGAAGGGGCTGAATATGTGAATCATCTGGCTGGGTGTATGGTGGGAATCCAGCTTTACTTTAATGTATTCCTACTTCAGAGATCCAAAAATGAATAGCCTGGCTCTGGCTTGATGGTTTCAGTCACAGGGAGTGGGAAGAAGGCTTGTTTTGCAATAGGCATCCTTGAGTTTGAACTGAGAATCAGAAATTCTGGGCATGCCTAATGAGAAAATGGGTAAGAAACAACACAAAATTTGCTTTGTTTCATTTATTTTAGACTCTTCTCTTTTCCTTTGTTTGTTCTTTTTGGAAACTAAAGAGGGAAGATGGGGGGTGTGTGTGTATGAACTGTCCCTGCCTGACTGTGGGAGACCTGGAGAGAGAAGACAGCATGGTGTCCACTGCAGGAATCAGTCCCTGCCCCAACATTGAGTCTTATGAAGAAGCACTTTGTTAGGTCTGCTTGGGCTGCTATTACAGAATACCATATGCTGATGGTTTAAACAACAACCATTTATTTCTTATAGTTCTGGAGACTGAGAAGTCCAAGATTAGGGTGCCAGCATGGTCAGGGCCCTCCTCTTGGTCTATAGGTGGCCACATTTTTGTCATATCCTCACATGGCTGAAAGAGAGATCATGTTTTTCTTGTGTTTCTTACAAGGGCACTAATCTGATTCACGAGGGCTCCACCCTCATGACCTAATCACTTCCCAGAGGCACCACTTCCAAATATCATCACATTGGGGGTTAGGGTTTCAACATATGAGTTTGTGGGAGGGGAACACAATTCAATCCATAGCAAACACCCAGGAAGAAGCTGGAGAAATCTCTGAGACAAAGGGACAAGCGTCTTTGCTTAATAAGACCCAGTTTCCTCATTCCTAGAACAGAGGGTAAGGGAGATAATGACTGTCAATAGAGATTGGACGCCATTGACGTTCTGGATGTATTTGCACACATTTCCCCATTTATTCCCCATTTCATCTTGGTGAAGTAGATATTTTTCATCCCTATTTTAATTAGGAAAAGTAGGAGACGTGAAATAAACTGTCTGAAGCTTCTGACTGGTCAGTGGTAGCAAATGTGAGCAGACTGGGACAAAGGCATTTTTTGTATGGATGATTCACTGGTCATGGAATGCTGCTTTTCTCTACAGCCATGACTTCTGGCAGCTCCAGGAACATTCGGAAGCAGCCCCCTTACTGAGGACATCACCACTTTCTCCTGGAGCTCTGGCAGCAGGTGCAATGGTGAGGCCTTCCTTATGGTTCCATATCCAGCAGCCTGGACCAGGGCACCTGCAATGGGTAGAAGGAAACAGAGATGCTGTCTGAAATGGAGACAGAATGATGCCTTCATACATGCTGGGGTCTCTTAGTCATGACTGTTGACATTCTGAATGGAGCTGAAGTGTGGTGTAAGCAAGGGAGGCAGCAGAGTGAGTTATTACTGCTCCCCTCATCCCATCTGTGTCTAGGGAAGGAGAGTCCTGGAGAAATTGGAGCTGCATAACTTTAGAACCCATACTATATGCCACACTATAAGTTAAGCACTTCCATGGGCAAAGTCTGATTTTAATCTTAGGACGACACTGCACAGTAGGAATTATGGCCACACAATTTACAGACAAGGAAATTGAGACTCAGAGAAATAAAATACATAATCTGCTGTCAAGTGTCTATAGGCAGAGAGAGGAAGAGATGGTTACAGCCACAGGGACAGAGGATGTAGGTGGAGAGGAGAGCTCTAGAGTTTTCTGCTCAGCAGCGCCCTGGTTTAGATGTGCGGTAGAAATGCAGGCTGTGTGTATGGCTGGGTGGTTGTGTGTTTGTGTATGTGTATGTGTGTGTTTGTGTTTGGGGAGTGGGTAGGTATGCCTTTTTATTCTTCTTTATGTTTGCTGTTGGTTCTGTTTGTCAACAGACATGGCTCACACAGCATATGGCTGCCCCTCCATGAAACGAGCATCCTTAAGCTGCCAGGAATCCTGCTCAGGGTTACCCCTGATGAGTGGCAGCATTTCAAACATGGCTCCTATGGGCTGGCTCTGCATTCTCCATCTTTGAAGCCGCCTCCTTCAGAAGCAGCCAACTCTTCTTCCCTTTCCTCCACTTAACATTTCTGACTTCTTGATGTTGTATCCACACTTTCAGTGCTTCATTGTTTTGCTTCTTCAAGTGTCAGGGGACCCATCTTTGCCCACTGGCCCCTCCCTAATGCCTGAGCCTGTGTGGCCATCCCCGTGGCTTTGGGGAGCACTGGCGTGGAGAAGGTGGGATTTAAATTTACGCCTCACAGATTGCGCAGTCTGAGCTGGCTCCATTATAACAGAGTGGTTTAAGCACTGACTTATTTGATTCAGTCATGCACCCAGCTGAATTTTTAGGGATAAACAGTTTATCACTATGAATTCAACACATTTATTGAGTCCTGGTTTTATCAGGCACTGCCGTAGGCAATGGGGAAATAACAGTTAATAAAACAGATAAATTCTTGTTCTTATGGAGCTTAACTTCTGATGGAGAAGCTGGAAAATAAATACATAAAATGCCTGTGTTGGTTAATTTTATATGTCATCTTGGCTAGGCCATGTTATCCAGTTTTTGATCAAATTCCAGTCTATATGATGTTGTGAGATGATTTATTTTAGATGTGAGAACCATTTAAACAACGATTAATTTAAACTGCTTCAGTAAAGCAGATTACTCTCCATAATGTGGGTAGGTCTCATCCAGTCAGTTGAAGGCCTTAAGAGAAAGGACTGGGGTCCCCCACAGGAGAAGGAATTCTTACTCCAGACTGCCTTCACAATCAAGCTGCAGCATCAGCACTTCCTGGGGTCTCCAACTGCCAGCCTGCTCTGCAGGGTTTGGACTTGTTAGCCTCCACAACCATGAGAGCCAATTCCCTAAAATAAATAAATCTCTCAGTCTCTCTCTCTCCCTCCCCCCTCTCTCTCTCTATATATATACACACACACATACACATAAACACATACATATACACACTCTCTATATATACACACACATAAACACATACATATATATATAATACACACATACACATATATATGTCTATATACACATACATATATGCATATATATGTTTGTTTCTCTGGAGAACCCTGATTAACACATGCATATATGTATATACACACACACATACTTGTTTGTGTGTGTATGTATGTGGTATAAAAATAATATGAAGATAAATAAAGCAGAACAATGGGATGAGGGATGAATGACACTTTAGATTGGGTGATCATGAAAGGCCATTTAGGTGGAGTGGCCCTTGAGCAGAGATCTGAATGATATAAGTAATTACATGTAAAAATCTGAGAGAAAACTGCTCTAGACAGTCAGAACAGCAAGCACAAACACTGAACGTGTGTCTGCTTGTCACGTCTAGGAAACAGCAAGGAGAGGACGGGTATGTCTGGTGCAGCTTGAACAGGGGACCAGTGGTTAGTGATGGACGATGTGGTCACAGATGCTGCTATGTTAAAGGACTTAGCTTTTTATTCTAAGTGTGACAGGGGACTGCTGCAGGGGTTCAAGTAGTGACCTGATCCGACCTTCTCCCAGCTGCTGTGTGAAGAACAGACTAAAGGAAAGAGAGATGGAAGCAGAGAATCAGATCAGAGGCTATCGCAGAAATCTAGGTGACAGGTGATGGTTGCTGTAACCAGAATAGTGTTTTCCTCCAGCACTGTTTGCATTTTGGGCCAGATGAGAATAATTGTCTGTTGTTGGGGCTGTCCTGTGCATTGTAGGATGTTTAGCAGCATCCCTGCCTCTACCCACCAGATGCCAGTAGTATCTCTTCTTCCCAATGTGACAACCCAAATCCCTCTACACATGGTCAAATGTCATCTTGGTGTGAAATCGCCTCCAGCTAGGAGACACTGGACTAGGATGTTGGTTGCAGCGGACAGAGAGAGTTGGATTTGAGTAAGGTTTTCCCCAAACTAAACAACTCTTGTAATTACTACTTTTTTTTAATACTGATTCAAAAAATTTTTCATCATCACTTTAGAAAATTTTGAAATTATAAAGAAATAAGAAATTCACCCATTAACCTTTACCTTGAGGCAACATCGATAAAATATTTACATCCAGTTTTTCTATGCATACGATAATTATGGTAGTATCCACAGTATTTATGGAGCATCTGGGTCTCTGGTTAGGATTAATTTCCCTGACTAGTAAAACATGACTGCATTAGCTTCCTTGGCCGTTATAACAGATCACCACAAATTTAGTGGCTTAAGACAGCACAAATTTATTCTCTTACAGTTCTGGAAGTTAGAAGTCCAACATGCATCCTACATGAATGGGCTAAAGTCATGGTGTTGGTAGGATTGCATTCTTTATGGAGGCTCTGAGGGAGATAGTTTTCTTGACTTTTCCACTTTCTAGAGGTCTTTACATTCCTTGCCTTATATCCATCTTCCTATATCTTCAAAGCCATTAACAGCGTGTCTTTCTTGTATTGCATCACTCTGCCCCCTCCCTCCCCCTCCGCTCCCCCTGCACCCCCGCCCCGGTCCCCTCTTCCATGTTCAAGAATCCTTGAGATGACTTTGGGTCCATTTGAATAATCCAGGATAATCTCCCCATTTTAAGGTCAGCTAATTAGCAAACTTAATTCCACCTGCAACCTTAATTCCTCTGTGCCATTTAACCTAACATAGCCACAGGTTCTGGGGATCTTTGGGGGAGGGGCATTATTCTGCCTGCTACAATGACTATCACTATTTATGGATGAAAAAACTGAGAGTCAGTTAAACAACTTTCTAGGGCCACAAACTCCAACAGTCTGTCCAATAATCTTAACCACTACAGTGTATAAAATATACACAATTTTCCCCTTGTAATTCTATATTATAAACATTTTCTAATGTTCATGACTTCATAATACTTCATTGTATGGTTAAGCCACAAAACATTTAATCATTTTACTATTTTGGTACATTTAGATTGTATCCTAGATTTAAATAGTGATGACATATACATCTTGGTACATACTTCTTTCCCTCTGAAGTTTGAATTTTTTCTCCTAAGTTGAATTATTGGGTTAAAAGTCATAAAATCTTTGAGGGGTGTCAACATATACGGCCAAACTGATTTGTGGAAGGGCTATTCCAAGGTACAGTCTTATCAGCAGCACCCAATTTTCATCTATTCTTGCCAGAATTAAGTACCTTCAAAAACTTTATTAAAAATTGGTCTTTATCCTGATGTATTTTTTTTTGAAACAAAAATATTCCTATAACTTCCTATCAACTTTTTAAAAAAATCTAAGCTTTATATTTGGTTACAAAACTGTGTGTAGTCGAAAAGCCATTTGGGTCCCAATTCAGGATTTGGTCACTGTTAATATAGGTACACAATCTGTTGTATCCAATTTCAATCTTAAAATATGTCTGAAAACAAAAAATGGTTTCTTTTTGTTAATGTGGCAATAAAACTGACCCAATTCATTGGCAGCAAAACCTGAACTGAACTGACGTGAAGATAATTGCTGTTTGAATATTTCTGTTACATTAAATATTCACGTTTCACTACAAAAATATTGACACAATTTCCCAGGGAACTGCTCACTGGGGATGTGAGGTAATATATGGCACTTGTATCATTTTACCTTTCTAACGTCTGAAGACATTCTGAGTCCTGAAACGCACCTGGCCCTAAGACTACAGGCTGGAGGGATGCGTGGCCCATGCCTGGCGTGTGCCTGTATGGGGTGCTGAGCGTGGGGGTAAGGGATTTCCATGGTGTCATGGCTAATTTCAAGTGTCACCTTGACTGGGCATGAATGCCCAGACATTTGGCCAAACATTATTCTGGGTGTGTCTGTGGGGGAATTTCTGGATGAGATTAATATGTCAGTTTTTAGACTGAGTAAAGCAGATGCCTTCCCTCGTGGGGGTGGGCCTCCTGCAATCCACTGAATATCTGAATAGAACAAAAACACTGAGTAAGAGGGAACTCTTCCTGCCTTACTGTTGAGCTAGGACACTGGTCTTTCTCAACCTTCAAACCTGGACTGAAACATTGGCTCTTCTTGGGTCTCAAACCTTTGCCGGTTTTGGACTGGAAGTACACCATCAGCTCATCTGGGTCTCAGGCCTTCAGACTTGGACTGGAGCTACACAGCAGCTCTCATGGGTCTCTAGTTTGCCAACTGTAGATCTTGGGACTTCTCAGCCTCCATAATCTCATGAGCATCCTTATAATTATTCCTTATAGTAAATCTCTCTCTCTCTCTCTCTCTCTGTGTGTGTGTGTGTGTGTGTGTGTGCATAAATTGATGCAGGGGCAGTGGAGGCCTGGAAAATGGCCCACAGGTTGTCTCTGCAACTGGCAGGACTCAGGCTGAGAGGGTTCTGAGAATCAAAGCTGAAAGAACCATACCTGTGACAGCCTAGCGAGATATACGTAATCCTGACCCATGGTTTTTGGGAGAAGCGTTCCCACTCCTGCGAGTATACGTTATGACTCAGTGACCCACAGGAGCAAAAAAACCTTTGAATTTGGAAGAAGTAGTAGTTAAGCACTTGGTTCCACAGCCAGAGGACTTGCTTTGAAGCTGGGCTCTACCATTTACTAGCCATGTGATGTTGGGTTATTTAGTTAACCCTAAGTGCCTCATTTTTTCATCTATAAAATCAGGACTATGATTTGACTTTCCAGGCAGAGTATGTGGGATGTTTCAAGGACACACATCAAACACTTAGAACAGTACCTGAAATATGTCAGGCAACCAGAAAATGGTTAAGATTATTATTGTATGTCATCAATTCTGATAGATTTTTTTCTCATTTTATCAATTCTATCATGGTATGCCTATTGTGCTTGTCTTTGCCCACTTTTTTTCCACATTTAACATTTCTGAAATTGAAAAGCATTTAAAAATTGATAGCATCTTAGGTACAAGATAAAATATAGTGTTATTTTGGTGGTGCCAGGAGTAATCATATGGGGAAGCCCTGTCTTTAAGTTCTTAGGAACAACAGAAAAGAAGGATTCTCTCTCTCTCTCTGAAATTCCATGTTTAATCCTAAACTTTTATTTTTATGTCCAATTATGTATATGTCTTTATCTATATATAGATAGGTAAAGAAATAGATATAGCTGACTAAATAGCCATGTCTATATTTAGAGGAACTAGAAAAACATTTTAAAAGTATTTTTTTCTGTGCTATGGGTTTACGGGTAAAACTCGCCTTCTAATTTAGTCTATAAACTTGTGCCCAGCACATAGGAGGCATTTAATAAAAGTTTGTTTAGTGAATTGGATTAATGATTTTTAAAATAATTTTTTCCTGATGAAGTTTGACAATTTTTACTTGATATTGTTATTTAAATGACTCTATTTTCAGACTTTAATGATAACCTTATCAAAAATACTTCATCTCTATTTTTCAGTTCTTTTGCTCATTTCTTATTCATTTCCTTCCTTTGGCCTTTCTTTTTCCTGGTCCATTACTCTTTTGCTTACTCAAATCCCTTCTCTCCATCCTTTCCCCTCAGAAGCTTTCATCCATTGGAGCCTCTCAACAGCTTCAGTTTGGTTTTAAGTCACAGCAATGAAGCTAAAATATGAATGGGCTTAGGAAATGGTCTTCCACTTTCATAAAAGAATAAAAAAGTAACATTGCTGTCAGGTCACCCAGAACAAGTTCCAATTCCCAATAGTCAGGGAAGAATTTTTAAAGGGAAAAATCAATGGCTATGAAATTACACATTAGTCCAGGGTAGAGTACTCTGTCTGTTTTCCCAGTGAACATTCATCTTACTACAGTAGTAGTGGCACAGACAATTTGCTGCAGTGAAGTTGATCTATAAGTGTTTTAATTAAAGTTCTGACAGCCAATTGAAGCCTTTTTTATTTTTTGGATGTATCTTATCAATCTTTCTCTGTCTGTGAACGGCTGTGCCCAGGGAGTTTAATCTGTTAGGGAGGTGTAAGTTAATGTCCTGGATGTATTAACTGATCAGGAGGGAAGGGACATCCATGGTTTTCTTTTCCTTTTAAGCTCCCCAAGCTCAAAGTTCCATAAAGGCATATCTTAATAAACGTCTGTTAATGAATATTGCTCTAGGATTGTGGTAGAAAAGGGGGTAGGATGGGAATTTAATCATCCTAGGTCTATTTGCTGGCTTTATTTCTTACAAGCTGTGTGCTCTTGGGCAAGAAACTAATACCTCAAAGTTTCACTTTTCTCATTTTAAAATGGGGACAATTAATACCTACCTTATAGGGTTGTTATGTGGTTAGCACCTCTATCTCTGCCATTGTTCACTTATATTCCTGGCTACACAATTCATGGACTATTCCTTGGGGACCTAATACCTCTTCATCATTCCTGCTGGGATTATCTGAAATAGAGGACAGAGCGTATACCTTAATGACATAACCAGGAGTTTTTCAAGAATTCTTCATAAACCATAATACATTCAATATTATGAGGGAAGATTACATTTGGATGCTGAAAATTCTTGGATAAACCTTGTGTCACATTTAGTCTTCTCAGCCTCAGTCACTGACACTTCTTTTTTCCAAGTGGGAATGTGAGAACGAAATGGGTACTGCCTTTAGGTTTAGCCTTCCACCTTTCTCCTTTGCTAAGCCTTTGACATGATCAGTTGTTGCCTTGGCCTCCATCAATAGTCATTCATCTTCATTCCCAATTGGCTTATATGCTCAGTATAAACCATGGTAATTTCAACTCTCACCTTCTGAGAAGGCATAGACCACATAGAGCTATTTTTCCTCCAAGCAAACAAGCTACCATAAAAGTCAACTAGAGGGAGGGAAAGTGACTCTTTAATGGTATGTAACCATCCTCCATGTCTGTCTTCTTTCACCCGGCTTCAGCCTTGGCTAAAGGGTAGTTTCTTGTCCCTACTGAGTCTGACATGTTTCTCCCTGTCCGATTGTCCTTTCTATACTCCAAGAGGATGGCCATGAAATAATATATGTGAATTGGCTGCATGAACTGGTGAAGCATTGCATGCATCTGAGATTATAAAATTATTATTAACTTTGCTTCATGGGGATGTTTCTGACAGGGAGGAGACATAGTTGTTGGGAAGGGTTTAGGTCAGTCTAATCACGAGAGGGAGAGTTGAAATCAGATAAATAAACTAGACACTTAAGGCAAGGATTGAGTGCTTACTACATGATAGATTTTACATTAGGCACAGAAGATATGGAGAAAACTAATCCTGCTACCTGTCCTTGAGGAGCTCCAAGTTTAGGAAGAAAGACAGATATAGCACACTTAATGAAAATACAACATGAAAAGTGCTGTCCAAAGTGAGTAACATAGTGGCAGAGGAGACCTCAGGCTGGAGGAATGAGCTTTCTAGTGAGAGGCAGGGTGCCTTAAGGCTTCACAGAGATGACAGGCGAACCTATGATCTGTAGAGGTAGGAGTTAGTCTTTTTTGCTCACCACAGTGTTCCCAGCACCTGGAATAATGCTTGGCAAATATTAGGCCCTCAAAAAAGTATTTGTTGAATGAATAAATGACTGATTTTGAACCATGAATTGGAAAAAGATGACAGAGATAACTAAGACTTGGGGTGAAGGGAAGACATTAAGACAAGGAATTTCTGCCTACTGTTTAGGGCCTCAGATTTTCCTAGTACCTGCTAAATGGGGGTTCCTATTTCTCCCAGCAATTGCTCCCTTAGGCAGATCTGTATTTACTTCAAGGACTAAGGTTTGTTCCAAAGACTAGACCAACTCTGTTTTTATCAGTCAGTTCTAAACACTTGATATCATTACCTAGCTTGGATTTCTGGGAGATATTTGAAATTGTATTCTGATAAAAATTAAAGGTAGCTGGAAACAGTCACCTTTCTAGTATCACCAAGGATGTCACCTGGGGGCCAGAAAAAATCCCGTATTCCTTGTACTTACTATAATTCAAACTATTGCAAACAAGTAATTATACAATCAAAGAGAGCCAAGCTTATGGTTAGTGCCCTAAATACAGGTTTTTGATTGGGCAGTGGCTATATTTTTGACTGCTTATATTAAAAGCAAAATTCAAGTAGGCACTCAATAAATATTTATAGATAAGTGAATATTGCTTATCTTTTGCCTATGGTTCCAGATATTTTTTATGAAAAGGGATTGGTGAATGATACTGCATTGTCACTGGACTCTAACACATGTGCCAAGAAGCAGTAGAATTTGGAATAAACAGCATGGGATATTAGTCTGGAGAGTTATCTCGAAGTCTCAAATCTTCCCTGGTATGACTTTGGGCTGAACACTTCTGCTCGAGGAACCTAGATTGTCTCACTCTGTAAATAAGAGTTCCTTTTAGGCTCTGAGATTCTATGATTCCACCAACATCAGTTCCATGTACATAACTCTTGTCAAAGGCAATGAGACATTTTTGTTCTTAAGGGATGAGGCATTCACATTTGTATTTCCATCCCCCACAGTATGGAATCAAAGAAATACAAATAATTAGAACTGGTCTAGACCAGGCAATGTGGCTCACGTCTGTAATCCTAGCACTCTGGGAGGCTGAGGCAGGAGGATCACTTGAGGTCAGGAGTTCGAGTCTAGCCTGAGCAAGAGCGAGACCCCCTCTCTACTAAAACAGAAAAAATTAGTCGGGTGTGGTGGCCTGCTCCCATAGTCCCAGCTACTCAGGAGGCTGAGGCAAGAGGTTTGCTTGAGCCCAGGAATCTGAGGTTGCTGTGAGTTAGGCTGATGCCATGGTACTCCAGCCTGGGCAACAGAGCGAGACAAAAAAAAAAAAAAAAAAAAAAGAACTGGTTTAAAGACTAAATTTTTATGAAAAAGTTTAGAGATGGAAAGTGACTTGCTCTGAGTCCTGGAGCAGGTTTGGATACAGGCTTAGAGCCCAGGATTTCTGAACCTCAGTCCAAGATTCTCTAGATTTTCACCATTACAATAATCAATAATATTGGCATTGTGTTGGGAAGGGTCAGACCAAGGTGCACAGGGTCACGTGGCTTGTCTAAATGATGTATTGGTCTCTGTGAACTGGAATGAATTGGTTGTGGGTTGTTAAGATCTATTTGCCAGTTTCCTCATGGTCAATTTATGCTCATTGTGTGATCAGCCCACATTGCACATTAGATATGTGCCTATGGCATCAGATGACCAGGAATAACCAAACCACAGGCTTTGCATGCTGAGCTGGGTCTCTGGCAGTGTGTATGGTATATGTTGTAACCAATGCCCACACCACTGCCAGATCTGACCCTGGCCACTCACAACTCCAAATTCCCTAGTTCTGATCTTAGGGAAAGCTGTGATTCAGGGCATACACAAGAAAGATATAGCAGAGTAAATCAAAGAACTTTTTTGATTTACTCTGCTCTAGAGTAGCAGTTGACCTAAGAGCCCCTGCTTGTCTTAGGGTTGCAATGACAGGGCACATCACACAGACTGTCTGAGAACAATCCAGTTAGACATAATGATTCAGAGAACCTCAGGGTGTTCTTTGGCTTTGTTGACGTCCGATGTAGGACGTGTGGTTCTTTAACATTTTCAAGCCATATTATGTATGTGCATTGGCTGTAACCCATATAAAGTTCAGATCACCCGACTAGAGATGGAGACAAGGAAGGGAGTTTCATAAAATAGAAGCTTCAGAAACATTACTCAGAAGAGTATATGCACATACATGTGTAGTCTCTCAATTAGAAGAGAGCTGGAAGGACCTGAATTTTCAATCAAAGGCTGTGCAGATTTCATTTAACTAAATTCAGTATGACAGATGCAATAACCTACAATGTGGATATGGAGAAATTTGGAGGAGAGAGGAATTAAATTCAGGGGGGCGATAGCATTTTGGAAAGGCTTCTGAGAAGAGGTGAATTAGATCAGCTTCTTGCCATGGTTAAGCATATAGTCCAGGGTTTAAAAGGCTTGAATCCTGTCTGAGCTTTTTTGTGGCTGAGTAGAACTCCATGGTATATATATACACCACATTTTCTTAATCCACTCATGTATTGATGGGCACTTGGGTTGTTTCCACATCTTTGCAATTGTGAATTGTGCTGCCATAAACATTCAAGTGCAGATGCCTTTTTTTCCTTTGGGTAGATGCCCAGTAATGGGATTCCTGGATCAAATGGTAGGTCTACTTGTAGCTTTTTGAGGTATCTCCATATTGCTTTCCACAGAGGTTGTACTAGTTTGCAGTCCCACCAGCAATGTATGAGTGTTCCTATCTCTCTGAATCCATGCCAACACTTACTGTTTTGGAACTTTTTGATAAAAGCCATTTTCAATGGAGTTAAGTGATATCTCATTGTGGTTTTTATTTGCATTTCCCTGATGATTAGAGATGTTGAGCATTTTTTCCATATGTTTCTTGGCCATTAGTCTATCTTCTTTTGAAAATTTCTGTTCATGTCCTTTGCCCACTTTTTAATGGGGTTGTTACATTTTTTCTTGCTGATTTTCCTTAGTTCTTTATAGATTCTAGTTATCAACCCTTTGTTGGATGTGTAGCATGCAAATATTTTCTCCCATTGTAGGTTGTCTAGTCACTCTAATGATTAATTTTTTGGCTGTGCAGAAACTTTTTAATTTGATCAGGTCCCATTTATTTATTTTTGTTGCTGCTGTGATTGCTTTTGGGGTCTTCCTCATAAATTCTTTGCCTAGGCCGATGTCTATAAGTATTTTTCCAACATTTTTTTCTAGAGTTCTTAGGTTTAAGTCTATTACCCATCATGAGTTGATTTTTGTTAGAGGTGAGAGGTACGAAACCTGTTCCAGTCTTCTACATGTGGCTATCCAATTTTCCCAGCACCATTTATTGAATAAGCATTCTTTTCCTCAGTGTATGTTTTTGTCTGCTTTGTCAAAGGTTAGATGGCTATCTGAGGATGGTTTTATATCTGGGTTTTCAGTTCTATTCCATTGGTCTATGTCTCTGTTCTTGTGCCAGTACCATGCTGTTTTAGTTACTATAGCCTCGTAGTATAGCTTGAAGTCTGGTAAATTGATGCCTCCCAATTTTTTCTTTTTGCTTAAGGTTGTTTTGATTATATGGGGTCTTCTCTGGTTCCATATGAAGCATAGAATTATTTTTTCTAGATCAGCGAAAAATGATGTTGGTATTTTAATAGGGATTGAATTGAATCTGTAGATCATTTTAGGTAGTATAGGCATTTTAACAATGTTGATTCTACTGACCCATGAGTGTAGTATAGTTTTCCACCTTGAACAACACTGGTTTGAGCTGTGTGGGTCTACTTATATATAGATTTTTTTCAGTAAATATATTGGAAAAGTTTTTGGAGATTAGTGACAATTTTTTAAAATCTCACAGATAAACCTCATAGCCTAGAAATATGAAAAAAAAATTATGAAAAATTGAGTATGTCATAAATGCATAATGTGTATAGGTAATAGTCTATTTTATTGTTTACAACTATAAAATATACACAAATATATTATAAAAAATTAAAATTTATCAAACCTTATGCACACACAGACCATACATAGCACCATTCTCAGTCCAGAGAAATGTAAACAAATGCAAAGAAGCACTATTAATTCATAATTGCATAACATTAACTATAGTATATACTGTACTACTGCAATAATTGCATAGCCAACTCCTGTTGCTACTGTGGTGAGCTCAAGTGTTATATGAATATTTGCTTAAAACAATCTGTGACACTGTGAGTGACAGAGAGCAGTTCGTCTTGCCAGTAAATTGCATATCACAGTAAAAAGTGATATCTTGCAATTTTTGTGTATTTTTCATCATGTTTAGTGCAATACTGTAAACTTTGAATAACACCGTGAGACCCATACCAAGTGCCACTAGTGGTGCTGGAAGTGCTTCCAAGATGCAGAGAAAAGTCCTGATATTACAAGAGAAAGTTGAATTGCTTGATAGGTATCATGGATTGAGGTTTGCAGCTGTGGTTGTCCACCATTTCAAGATAAATGAATCCAGCGCAAGGATCACTGTGGAAAACAGAAAAGAAACATTCATGAAGCCATTGCAAAGTTAATTGTTTATGTTATTGGTAAGGCTTACGGTCAGCAGTAGGCTCTTGGTAGTTAAGTTTTTGGGGAGTCAAAAGTTACAGGGATTTTTGACTGCAGAGGGGTTGGCGCCCCTAACCTCCACATTGTTCAAAGTCAACTGTAAAATATATTATCCTCTCCCCTGCCACTACTTTGTTTTCATTTGACTTAAAGCCTATGTTTTCTTTGAAATTTTAGTACCAGATATCCTGATTTTTACCCTAAGCAGAGAAGAAAATGTTCCTCAGTGATGGCAATTGATTCTTCAGAAAGAGGAGCTTATGCTCAGCTTATCAAATTTAGGTTCAACTCCTCCTCCAAGATAATTAATGTGCACAGATATTCCAGATGCCTTTTGCCTTTCCATGGTGCCCTGGCAGAGACTTTGCAACGTTCAAGCCAGGCCTGCACAACACTCCTAGATAAATATCTGCCTTTGTCACACTGCTGAGCTGCTAATAAAGAGAGCAGGCAGGCATTGTAGCAGGGTTTTCTTTGGTCAGAGAGCCCTAATGGTGTGTTAAGATTGCATAATTCACCTTCCAAGAGAATCCAAAAGAGAGACAAATTGTTTGCTTGGGAGAAATTAACCAAGGATTGATCCTATCTGTTTTAATTTAGAGCAGGATGGCTTAGATTACTGCACGGAGCAGATGGGCTATTGATCTGACAATAGGATAATCGCAGCATCAAAGCTGGGGTAGGAGGTGGGAGAGGAGAATTTGGAGCACTTGGGCCTTTGCCAGGGTGGCCTTTTTGGGATGAAAGCTATCCCTTAATTGAGCAAGCGCCTTTGCTGCTAACAGGTCTTATTAGGGGTGAGTGCTCCCAAAGACCTGGACCTGGCACGAGCATGGAGTTATCCTGCAAAGAGATGACATCATATGCTGGGTGTGCTGGCAGAGAGGTGCCACGTGGCAGTGCAAGAGGATGAGCTGTTGGGGAGGGAATGGGAAGGCAGGCTCTGCTCTGCGAGGGCACTGCAGAAAGATGCAGATGGAGATGGGAGACCTGGAATTAGAATCAGCTGGTAGAACTCAGAAGCTACAGGATCTCCTTTCTCCTTTCCCTCTTTCTTGCCCACCCCCCCCCCCGTGTTTTCCTTTCAAATGTTCGATCTCCTTTCCTCCAGTTTGTTTCACTTCTGCCTAGTTTCCAGGTTGCCCCCTAACCCTGCGTGCAGCTGCAATAACCCTGTTATTGGCCTGTACAGAGTGCAGTTTCTCAGAGGAGCCAGGGCAGAGGTGTGTACTGAAGCTGAGGATCTCCATCTGGGTTGAGCACCCCAGTGTGAGTGGAGTCACACTGCTTCCATTGTCCTGAAGCTTTGTTTGTGAGTCAGATTTCTCCTCTGGCCCACAGAGAGTTAGACGTTTGCTGCTTGGGGAAGCTCCCAGATGGGTCAGGCAGAGTTCTTGGGATGCCACAGTGATTTCTATGTCAGGATGCCCTGACACAGGAGTCAGCTGAAGACCCAGCCAAGGCCTACATATCAAAGGGCAAATGGAGACATAGGGAGCTAGAGAAAGAGGGGATGATGATTCCAGAAATCGATGTTTGGAACAGAGTTTTGCAAGCTCCCTGTGCCTGACTTTGACAAGACCCTGGGTTCCCTTACTCCAAGGACCTCATACTGCCAAAGGGGATAGTAGCAGCCCCTGCAGAGCTAAGTTGACCCTGGGTAGTTGTCTGTCAGTGGGGCTCTGACCACGGAGTCTACACTGCAGCAGGTATGTGCAGGCCTCTTTCCAGCTGAAGTGGAAGTAAGTCTTAGAGAGCAAAGCTGAACTACTCTTGCTAAGGCAAGTTGCAACAGTGGTATAAACTTAGGCCTTTCATTAGGGGTAAGAGGATAGATCCTCTTTCTCCTTATTCTCCTCTCCTTCCCTTCTATCCTAACCCTCACTCCACTCCTTCCCAGGACTCCAAATCATCTTCCTCATTCACTAAGGGTTTTGTTTCAGAGACAATATATCTCATTAAGGTATCAACATCCCCTGAGCATTTGGTCTACAGTGAGGAGTGACGCCTTCCATAAATAGGGCCAAATTTATCTGGAGGTAGACTTCTGATTGCAGTAATGAAGTATGGTTTGTTCCTCTCTTATTGAAAGCATCTTGGATCTCTTAGGAGAGGCAGCAGGCAGGAAAGCCTTCTAAGAGAAGATCATTCATTCATTCATCAATTTGAGATCTGCTATGCCAGACCTCTGGGCTCTGGGGAACCAGCAATCGCTTCACTGGAATTTGCATCTTAGCAGGGGGAGAATGGCAATAAAAAATTACATCTCAGGGCCGGGCGCGGTGGCTCACGCCTGTAATCCTAGCACTCTGGGAGGCCGAGGCGGGTGGATCGCTCGAGGTCAGGAGACCAGCCTGAGCAAGAGCGAGACCCCGTCTCTACTAAAAATGGAAAGAAATTATTAGCCGGGCATGGTGGCTCATGCCTGTAGTCCCAGCTACTTGGGAGGCTGAGGCAGTAGGATTGCTTAAGCCCAGGAGTTTGAGTTTGAGTTTGAGTTTGAGGTTGCTGTGAGCTAGGCTGATGCCACGGCACTCACTCTAGCCCAGGCAACAAAGCCAGACACTGTCTCAAAAAAAAAAAAAAAAAAAAAATTGCATCTCAGGTATTGAGTGCTAGGAAGATTTTTCTTTTTTTAAGATACTAACTATGTAAGTTTTTAAGCTCTTCATATGTATGTCAAAAGGAAACTTTAAAATTAAACAAAGTCACTTACCTTAACTACTTTATAACGCTGTTATTCAGGGTCAATTGAATGGGCAGTTTTAGAAATTTGTCTTTTCTGATTTTTAATTTAATTTTATAGATGTGGACAACAGAACCATGACTTTAACCTATATATTTGGTTTGGATTTTTCACATAGCAAAGCTTGGTTTTGCTTCCATTTTCTGTTCATTTGTGGGAAAATAGGACTTTTGATGCCTGAAATGATAATGATTTCTTTTTCTCCATCTAAGAGAAATATCCGCTAGAGGAATAGCTAGGTTCTGGCCATAGTGGGAAAACAATAAAGTATATGAATAGCTGAACAAATGGATCTTGCTGGGAAATATTTTGGACTTTCAATGGTCTCATGGGGATAGAATATTCCTTGAACCTAAAACCATTTTTGGGGGGGGATTTTTACAGAAAAGACTAAAATGCCTTTCAATTAAAATTGCTGAATCATTTGAAGTTAAACTGTTTGAACACCAGAGGAACTGAGGCCCTGAATGCATGGAGCACTGAAGTCCACACATTAACGTCCTCTTGCTAAAAGCCTGGCCTGACTTTCCTCCGCTTCCCTGCGTGTTCAATGTTGCTATGCTAACCGGGGCTCAGGACTCTCAACCAGTGCCTGCAAAAACAATAATTCTTACATAAGCATGAAGGTGAAAAAATAAAGACAGATTTTGTGTTTTCCCTATGTAAGATGACCTAATAGTAAAGGGAATCTTCTTTTGCCTAAGAGAAAATGCAAGTCCAGTCCATGAATAGTCGCAGACCTTTGTGTAAGGGTTTTATGTGCAATGGAGAGATTAGGGACAGCCTGGTTCCAGGGAAACAGATTTTGGACTCGACAAATCGGGCTTGAATTCAGGCTCCAGAACCGGCTGTGTGACTTTGGACTGTCCAACTTTGGACAGGCTGCCTAACCTTTCTTGTCTTCAGTTTCCACATCTTTAATGAGGAAAGTAATAGTACCTAGCTCTTGGGATTGTTGAGGAGATTAATGAGTTCAGATATTTAAAACATGTAACAGTGCCTAGTGAGTAGTAAACATGATGGAAGTGTTAGTTATTATCAACTCTGGATCTCAGTTTTCTGGCTCATGAAATGAGGTTAACAATGATGTCTTATGCAGCTCCGGTTGTTTAAGTGTCATGAAATAACGCAGTGTTTTATAAATAGTAATACACAGAGCAAATGGAAATTAATTTAGCCTATGTAATTTTCGAAAGTTTGAAGTGTTTCATTTAGACAGTCTGATTTTTTTTTTGCTAATTTAATCACTACTCAATTAATTAAAAGAAAAATAGCCCCCAAATAGGCTCCAGACTATTTTAATGTTTATTACTGGTGGTTGGCATTGAGAGACTTCAGAAAGGATTTTTATTAAAAAGGTTATGCAAAAACCAATACAATGGATTAAGAAAATTATGAAAATATGACAAATGAACAAAATAACTCATTATTTATTAGTAGACTTGAGAGGCATGGGAGGCCCTTTTGGAACACTTAGCGATAGACCACAGGAATAATTCAATGCAATCTAATCCAATTCAATTGAAATTTTTATTGAATGTCTACTAAGTTCCAGGCATTGTGCTAGCACAAGAGAGGTTAATGTTTAAATTTCTCTTCCCTCAAAGTATTCTCAATTTAAGAGGGGGAATCAGATAACTATATTATATGTGTAAGGCTAATACAAGACAGGATTTGAGGGGGCCTAAATTCTCTGAATGGGAATATAATCATAGGTTTCTCAAGTCAGAAGAGAATTTAGTGGTGAACTTATTTAACCTTTCATGCAACTAGAAATTCTTTCCATAACATTAATTCATGTGTCAATTTATTCGCTTACTCATTCTGCAATTCCTGGGTGAGCACCTCTTCTATATCACATATGTAGGAGAAACAAAGATTAATAGGACATTGTATTAGTCAGGGTTCCTTCTTGCTTAGAGAGGTCCTTCTTTTTCTCTTAAGGCCTTCAACTGATTGGATGAGGCCTACCCACACTCTACAGGGTAATCTGTTTTACTCAAAGTCTACTGATTTAAATGTTAATCTCACCTAAAAAATACTTTTGCAGAAACATCTAGAATAATATTTGACACAGTATCCCAGTAACATGGCCTAGTCAATTTGAAACATAAAATTATCACAGGCATAATTCTTGCCCCTGAGGCCTCACATTATCGAGTGAGACACATAAGTGAAAAAATTTACTGCTCTGTGTAATTGTTGTTAATGATAGAGGGAAATTTTAAAAGCGGTGAAGGCACAAAGAAGTGAGCAACTGATCTAACCTGAGGGTGTCAGGGAGGACTTTTTAGAAAATAGACATGCAAGCTGGATCCTGAAGGGTGAGATGCATAAAGTCTTGGCCAGATTGAGAAGAGCACAATATATTGAGAAAACACAAACCACTGGGAAGGAGAAATATGCATAGACACACACACGCACACACACACACACACACACACAGACTACTGTAATCACAGATTGCAAGTTGAGGGTTTCCAAAGGCAGCCTGGCTATTGTGATAGACTATCATTTATTTGTATTAATTTTTGAAGCCATGGTCTCCCATATAGCTCAGGTTGTATGTATTGAAACTGCTCTATCTGTAGCTGTCTTTTTCCACTGCCTAAATTTCTACCATTAGATATACCATCCCTTTGCCACAATTTTCTTCCAGTATGGTTTCCATTTCAAATAATAGGGCCTCTTTTAAGGATTGCATATATGTGTCTGACATCGTATAAACACCGTATCTCTCATGAAAATCTACATGTTAGATAATTTCATGTCCATATCAAAAGTGAGAAGACTGAGAGTCTCAGAGAGGTTATTTCTTGTCCATAGTTACATAGGTATTAAATAGAAAAGCCAGGATTCAAACCTAGGATTTGCTCACACCAACTTTTTTAGCCACACCAGGAGGGCCACAAGAAAAACGGCTACTGAATTTATATCAAGTAATTGAAATGAGTGAAACAGGTGTGTGTAAATGCATACTTACCTGGGCAAGAGATGAGACTGCAGCAAATTGTAAGCTCATGACTCATCCAAAAAGGCAGGTGTTACTCGGCTCCAGCCAAATGTTCCCACTTGGAAAAACATAACTTGCTTTGCCAGATCTCTAGTTTTTAAGAGTAACTGGAATTCTGTTTTCATTTTTTCTTTCTTTCTTTTCTTTTATTTTTAAATGCTGTACCCAATACATAAAAACATCATGCAGGCCAAAGGAAACACATCTACTGGCCGAGTGGCTCCCATGAGTCACCAGTTTTTGATTTTTGATCTATATAATTATTCCTCCCAATATATAAATGTTTCTAGCACATTAACATTGTAGCACCTCAGAGTGTTTAAATACATAGTAATAATATTTGTGAAGCTAAATGTGGTGTCACATGACTTTCACCATAACCATGTGAGGCACACGGGGCAATCACTGTCATCATTACACTCCTATCGTCCTTGAAGAAACTGAGGCTAAAGGGAATCAGCAAACCTGTCCTAGGTCACACATGGAGAAAGAACTTGTGCCTTCCAACCGAATGCAGTCTTCATTATACTATATAACTGTCTTCAACACTAGGTGAGAAAACAAGGATTAAACTAGCCAGGTATCTAGAGTGAAAGGAATAAAAGTCATGGCCTTTCATAGGCTGGTATTTGAGGAAGTTAGAGAAGTAGAAACGCAGAGAGAAATGGTGGCAGATCAGAAGTCGGGTCTTGGCTGCTCTCCAACTCTATGGCCCACCCAGGCACTGACCCCGAGCCTTCCATCCCCAGTGGGCATCGGTCCAGGCTCTGATGGAACTCCTCTGATCACACTGACATTGCAGTTGAAAGAGACCTTGTGATTATCTATGATTCATTTGCTGAAAGCACAATCACGAGAACCTACCGTGTTCCAAGTGGCATGTGGCGTCCCCTATCTCTCTGCTCTTCCCCTTCCTACCCCTAAATCAGATATGTAAGCCATGGTCCTTGAACTTGGTACGTTAAAGAATGATGTACTCATTTGAAGATAGAAACCAATTCTTTGTTCTGCTGACTCTAATCATGGAAGTGGTTGTCCTTGGGAGGACGTGAAGAGATAGGAACTGGGTTCTGAAAACAAACTATTCTTATGCTTTCAGAGACTATAGTACCTCTCGCAGCCATTCACTGACTCTGTTACGCCCAAATAAAATAGAGGGGGGTCTAAAAATCTGAATAATATGTGAAGGACAAAGTAACTCAATTTGCAGTGTTAATTGACATACACTCTTGTTTCTGTCTTCTGTAAAATACAGTCCAATATGATATGACACCATACTATATAATATGATATGATATGATACGATGTGGGCTCTATGGTTTGAAGAGATTCTGGAGCTCTGTAGAAGTGAGGGGTTTAGACAACAAAGTCATATTAGGTGTCCTCTGTTTGCCAGCTACCATAGAAGGCCTTGGAGACACAAAAAGGAGCGAGACTCTGCTCCGCCCTTGAGTTGTGCTAGACTGTGATGCCTAGTAGGGATGGCAGACCTGTAGAGTGGGCTTTTCAACCCTGTAGGCCTAGGTCCCCTGGAGTACATGGGCACCTGATGAAGCCTGGATGGTCAGGGAAGACTCCTGGAAGACCTAACTCCAGATCTTGGGAATGGTAGCTGTCATCATTTGAAGTCTTTGTGGGAAAAATGTAACCTGTAGCTTGCTTTAAAGTAATGTTGGACTTATGGCCAGTGGTGCATTGAGGAGATAAGGCAGGACACTGGGCAGGGGCCAGGCAATATCCTAGCTAGCCCTAGTGTCCTAGCGAAGTGTCCTGTGGAAGCAAATATGAAGCAGACACAGGCAGAAGAAAGAAATTGGAGAACTGATCAACAGGCAGCTGAATGAGAGTGTGGAGTTCAGGCATGCTCAGGCACTGTAGTTAAGGAACAGAAGATACAGAAAGGACCAAGGGCAAGACAAAGGACTGCCAAGAAACCAGTCAGGGACTAGAGGTCACAAAAATGGGAAGAACATGTGATAGGAAGAGAATCAAGAGCAGCCATCTGAAAATTAGGCAGGTGACTCCAGTGTCTACACCTCCAGGACCTGATTCTGTGGGAACATTTCCTCCTGATGTCCTTCCCGGGAGGATAGGAGAGGAGCTAATCCATTAGCTAAAATCAGAGGAGGCTGGTGGGAACAGCTGATTGGCATAGGTCAGGAGAGGGCAGAAACTAGAGGACATTTCCTAATGTTAAGTTATCTAACATTTTAATGAGTAATTCTAGACTGTGTAAAATATCTCAAGTGATATCAAATGGTTTAATCAATGAAACTTTTTTTTTTCTCTAGTTCTTTGCTGCATGGCATGAACAATTCATGAGCTACCATATCCTAGTTCAGTTTTACTCAAACATTTTTATCCATAAATGTTCACAAACAATCCACATAATTATGAATGTTGGCCAATAGTGCCTTTTTCTCAGTTATGACATGTACCTCTGTTATAGGATCCCACAAAACTCTGAACTTCTCCCTCCTGATATTCATCACACTTGTAATTTCCTGTCCAGTATGTGTCCTGCCAAATGGATTGTAAGTTCTAGGCTCATCGCCACAGATCTGGTGCTTACCGCATAGTAGTGGCTCAGTAAATGTTTACTGAATGAATACATATTTAAATAGGGACATTGTAAAATTAGGTAAAAGAGTAGTATAGATCCTAGAACAGAGTAAGGTTTCAATAAAAATGAGCTCTTCTACAACATATTTGGATCTGAAAATTTGTAAGTGTGGGGCTGAGATTGGAAACTTGGTCTCTTTGATTTAAAAAACCACGCCCTTTCCACCATATCACCTTATCTGCAGCTTCTAACTTAAAGGTCGGTCCTTGTTGTTCTAGTTTTCCAATCTCAGTAGAGGATAATCCTCTTCTTGTTGAAGGCTTTCCACAAATTAGGCCTGCTTATTGAGGAAAACAAATTATCTACCTTTAAATAAATTTCAGTAAATTGCTTGGCCCAGGTCAAGTTGACCAGACTCCCTCTCAGGACAAGGAATTGCAATATTGTCCAAGACTGTGGAAGTTACAAGTGAGGGCTATTGGCTCAAGGAACAGTTGAGTCCAAGAGGTTAGGGTCAAGCTGCACAGACAAAGAGTGGTGATACGATCTCTGAAGCAGACACACGTATAATTTACACATGCTGCATGCGCCTGGCTCCCATCGCTTCTAGCAAAACATCTTCTCTGACCTGGCTCGCGATTGCTTAATTGCTCCATGAAGCCTGGCTTCTCTCAGACTTGACAAATGCGAAATCCACAGAGAAACACTGGATCAGTTAACCCAAACTCCACCAGCATTGTAAAGAGCGGTGATGTGTCTTGGGAACATGAGACATCTGAAGGAAGAACGACGGGACAATAACATCTTACATTTGTCCAGCACTTTTCAGTTATGAATACCCTGTCTGTTTATATATGTATAAATATCCTTTAATCCTTCCAGAAATGCAGCAAATTAGGATAGTATATTGTAAGGATACTTTGTGAGTATGTCTGTATTCCTTACTGTGGGGTGTGTTTTGTTCAGTCTAGGAGAAGATAATCGAATGAGTTTGTTATTTGAGAAAGAACATTTAAAAGGAGTCTGAAGGCCTGGCTTCTAGTCCTGCTTTAAAATTTTTTAGCTGATCTGCTCTCAGAGATCATTTCAGCTCTCTGAACCTCTGTTTCCTCATCAACAGCAATTCCTAATTGCTTTTTAATAACAATGACCAGGAATAATGATAATGTAATCATTAGTGTTAACTACTATTAATCATTAATTGGACAGGAGAGGGGGGAAAGCAGCAGGTGGCTTGTTTGCGGGCAGGTGTCCCTGGCCCCAGGAAGGGCACAGCGGAATGCACATTAGCTGGGGGCAGTTTAGCCCAAAAGAGAAAGATGAAAAGGCTGGAGAATGTGGCCTGCTGGGGAGGGCCCAGTGGGCTTTCTCATACTGAGGCTGACTTCCATACTCCCTGAAGCCCAGGGCCAGGAGAGGCCTTTTTCCAAAGGCCCTTAAAGCAGAGAAGAGCAATGCTTTCACAAAGGAAAAAGTGGAAAAGGCTGGATTATGTAAGCCTTTTCGCCTTCCAAGAGCACCACTCTCCTAGGGTGGTGGGGAGGCAGTGGGAAGAGGAGACAGTGAATAGGAAACAGGAGAAGCTGGAATTTGCAATTTCCCCTAAAGGTATTATTTCAACATCTTTGCTCTTCCCTTTACATCATAATAATTGAGTTTGGAATTTATTTCATAGACAGTTAGAATGCACTACACCATCAACCTTTGTAATCCTGCCCTGGACACATTTTACTTTTACTTCCTTCCTTTCTTCCCTCCCTGCCTTCTTTTCTTCCTTCCTTCCTTCTTCCCTCCCTCCCTTCTTTTCTTCCTTCCTTCCTTCTTCCCTCCCTCCCTGATTTCCTTCTTATATTTTCAAAGCACATTCACATGAATTTGATCCTGGCAACAGCCTCAGGAGAGAGAGATAGTAGGTGATATTATCTTCATTTTATAGGAGAAGACAATGAGACACAGAGTTGAGTGGTTTGTCTCAGGTCACAGGAAGTGGCCATGGCAGAGTTGGAACAAGAATTTATAAATCTCTGATTCCTGGTCCAGGGCCTTTCTTGGTTATCATGTTACTTCTCAGATAGCGGAGTGACAGCTTATGGACAGTACAGTTTTAAGGTGAGCCCTCATTGGGGAAATTGTGTATACTCAAAATGATCTAACGGCACAATGTATCTCTGGACCACAGGGTCACACTCAGAGAGGTTTGACATCCTCACACCATGCGACAAGCTGCAGCTGAGAAAGACTTAGGCAGCCGCAGATTACCGTAGACTCCCTCAGCCTCTCTCAAGGGAACACTGTATATTTTTAGGGTAGAAGGCAGAACCATGTACCATTATGAGAGCAAACACTTAGAAAGAAATACTTACTATGTTCTAGCACCTGCTCTAAACACTTTGCATGCATGAGCTCACTTAATCTTCACAGCAATTCTAAAATACATGCTCTTAATTGTCCCAATTTTTTACATGGCACAAGAAGTTAAGTGGTTAAATGATTTGTCACATGTCATACAATTAGCAATTGATGGGGCTGGGATTTGAATCCAGAAAATCCAGATTCAGGGATAATAAACATAACCACTGAGCTTGACGGCCTCATCTGAATGTACACATGCATGCATGCGTGTTTGAATTATTCCTCGTGTGTTTGAATTAAACACATTTAATGGACTTATAATGTAACTTTACTCTCAATCCTATTATCCTCTGTTTTAAAGCCCTAGCTTTGAGAATTTTTAATCTGTCTGAGGGTGATTTCTCAATAATGATTTCCGCTGCAGGGCAGAGGTGACCTCTTATTTATCTTTGTAACCCTTTTAGTTTCTCTAGCATTGTGCCTACACTACAGTATATGTGCATAAAGTATTTGCTGAATGAATTTTTGAATCTTTTTCTGTTATTGTTTCTGCAGCCTTTGAAAAAGTACACAGATATATTTCTTAGAAACCTTGTTTGCTTGTAAAAAGCTTGATTAGAAGAAAACCAGTCTCCCTTGGAACAGTTACTTTATTGATCTCTGAAATTATGGTTGCATTAGTTTCACTCCCTGCACCTGGGTATTTGGGAATAAGCAGAAGCATTATTAATGTCTTCAGAAGAGTCAATAAATGTTTGATCATTTAAAATTTCTGGGTCACAATTTATTTTCTCCTTTGTAAAATAAGAAATTTAGATTAGATGACACTTAATTTATCAACATTAAGATTTTATTATCTAATCAGATCATTTAGATGTTTCCAAACACCCTGATATTTGGCATTTCAAAGCTCCGCTATCTGGATATCAAATTGACTTTCCCAATTTTATATGCATTATGAATGAAGTTGCTATCTAAGGGGACATACAAGGTGACTTCTGCTCATATGCTCGTCCTTAGCAAACTAACGGTTATTCTTCAAGACCCAGGTCTCACATCACCTCCGCTGGAAGGCTTTTCCCAATACTCTCCCCTCAACCCTGTGTACCCCTCCCTGAATTCTCCAGGTTGAGTAGGTTTCTTATCATCTCAGGTCTCATTGCACCTGGAACATATCTCTGTTATTAGATTTATATTTTTGATTAGTAATTGTTTATTTAAACTGTAAAAGAGGATATTTCTTCCTCTTGAGATTGCTAAGCTCACTACTTTTGCTTCCTAATAATGAAGTCTGCACTGAATAAAGCAGAACAGCCAAGAGAGAGGAAGAAGCATGCACTGACAGCATCAGTTGAGCACCTAGATCCAGCTGTATCTGAAGCTAGCTATTTCTAGAGTTTTTGGGTCAGTTAATTGAGCCAAAATACCTTTCCCCACTTCCCTCATTCTAGATTCAGTTGGATTCTTGTCATTTGCAACTGAAAGATTTACAGTGTCTGACCTCAAGGGGCTCTGTCTAGTGGTAGAGAGTGGCATGCAATTGAAACATTGCAAAAGAATTCTAGGGAAGAGTTCAATGCATAGGGTGCCGTAAGAGCTCAGCAGAGATGCCCCTTACCTGCAGTCCCAGCACCCAAAATGTGGTCCATACATGAGCAGCATCAACAGTACCTGGGAGTTTGCTGGAAATGCAGACCATACACCCCAGCTTTATTGTATGGGAATCTGCATACCAACAAGATCCCCAGGTAATTTATTTGCAAATTACAGTTTGAAAAGAGCCATTATAAAGGACATGGGGAGGGATAAACTTAGGGACATTTTCCCATAAAAGGTGACAGCTAAGATGAATTTTGACAGATGATTAGGACCCACTCCAAGAAGAATAGTGGGGAACAGGAGGAGAGGACATGAGTTTCCAGGCAGACAGAGCAGTGGTCAGAGAAAGTGCAGTAGTAGCAACTTTGAACACAAGGTGACCAGGGAATGGTGGGAAGGAGGCTGAATCAGTAGATCAGATGTGGTTTGCTGTGAGTCACAGGGGGGCCCTTTACAACAGCAACACATTATTTTGAGGGGTCTTCAGGCCAACCTGATGACTTTAGTGACTGGAAATCCATGGTGGAGAGAAGAATTTACTATATGACTCTCTTAACGGCCGTCACCCTGAGGAATGATTCACTTCCTGGATTTACCGTCACTATAGTTAGAAAGCCTTACAAATTACCATTGATCTCCCAAACACGAACTGCCCATATTACAGTCAAATTCCTTCTTTTCTAGGATTGCTGGGGTTTGCCTTTTAATGGTTAGTTTTGAATTGTTTCAAGACAGAGGATCAATGGCAAATCTTGAGACCTTCCCCCGAAGACCATTTCTGATCGTGTTCTGACATTAACATCAGTCAGTGACTGCATTTCCCAGAATCATCCTCACCATCATCCAAAGAGATGGTCTGGCAGAACATGTCTCTTCTTAAGTTCCTTTGTGCACCTCTTTTGGGGTCTGTGGTGAGATGGGAGAAGATGGAATTTGGAATAAAACTGTGGATAAAAAAGTGAAACAAGATAAGATTACATTAAATTTATGATGTGACAGGGCAGGCTCATTTTGCTTCGTGAATAATGGTTAATCACTGTTTGAATCAGAGACTATTTACTAGCTGGTTCTCATAAATCAGGGCTGGGAGTAGAAATATTTATCATGGGCTAACATCATGTGACTTTTATACAGTCAAATATTTTAATAAGATTGAAGATTCTTAGACACAAAATGCTTTAAATGATGACAGATCTTAAGGCAGCAAGAGAAGAACCTTAGGATTTTTGAAGTCAAGTGCTGCCCTTTAAAAATTGAACTTTAATGATGTCTGTGCTCTCGCCCTCAACCTGGCCGCTCCTGCCTCCCCCGCCCCTGGCACATGAGATGTAGCCAGATTTATGGTACCTGGGTCATTTTCTTGATTTCTTTTTCCGTTTTATACAAGCTATTAAATATAATTTATGAGAGCTAGGAATACGTTCTAAATGTGAACACATTTATAACCACTGGGTAAGTCACATGAAGAAGGTTGTTTGACGCAGGGGAAGAAGCAGTGCTGGTGAGCCTAGAGTCGTCAGATTTCATTTCAGTCCCAACACTTGCCGTGGGGTCTTGAGTAAGTCACTGCTCATCTCTGATCGTCATCCGTAAAATGAAGGGATTGGATTCTACAACTTCATTGTGTTCATATGTTCTCTACTAGATCCTCTATGCGATTTTTGTCTCAGTAAGATACTGGCTGTTCAGTAAAATTCTTTTGCTCTCATACATTTTAGACAGAAAGAAAATACAAATCAAAAGGGCATACTTGGATGTTGCTCACAGAAGTCAATGAAGGACACGAAAACATGCTTCTCAGGATTTCTAGGGGAAGAAAAGGATTGGATCTTGGGTAAGCACTGTCTCAGTGAATTGATTAATTGATGGGTTCACTATTCCACATGCATCTCTGTACCCCTGCCATGGGCAGGGTGCTAGATGAAAGAGGCTGTGTGATTTGAGTGTTTACAGTCTGAAGGAAGATTGCTGGTACACATGATATATAGAAGCACAATTATTATGATAATTGTGTGCTATAATTGATATAATAGAATCAATTTTAATAGGAGCCTTTGGGGACTAGCGACTAATCCTGGAGAAGCTAAGGAATCCTTCAAAGCTAGGTGAAGACTGAATTGGTTCTTGAAAGAGGAGCAGGCATGAGTGGACCTGGGTTGTGACAGGGGGAAGGAGTAGGGATGAAGAGAAGTAAGTAGCAGGACAGACACTAGCTGGGGCTCCCCTCCCTGCCAGCCCGCACTATTTGGGGTGGACGTGCACTTCTAGAACCGGACAACTGATCTGTCTTAGCAAAATGTAAGGCATTAGGCAAATGGAATTTACACTTTTAGCCACCACCAAACTGCCGGCCCTCCACTACAGAAATTCTGCAGCAGTCCCTTTGGGAAGGAGAAAAGTGACCTGGACTCTGTGACTAAAAGTTTGGTTACTGAATGACCTTCAAAGTCAACAGTCATAGTGGAAAGCAGTGGGAACCTCATTTCTGTGTTATTACCTCAAGAAGAATAAAGGAAAAGGGGTCTTCAGATCTTCAACAAACTACAAATGCTCCATTCCCACAAGTCACTCTTTGATAGTTTGAAACTTTGAAAATTATGTGGTCCATATTATCAAGAGCAAAATATTGCATTAAAGTAAGTTGAGGATTATTTGTAAGGAGAAGGGAGATTACCACTTGCTGAGCACTTCTCTGAGTATGCTCAGCAAAATGGGGCGAGATGACTTGCCCATGTGCATACAACTGTTTAAAATAACAGAATAGGATTTATTCCCAGGAATTCTTTCATCTAGATACTCTGAGCTGTTTTCCCTCTCCATGCTGTCTGCTACACACAATATTAAAGTGAGGAAGAAATTCTTTCTCCTTGCTCCACTCTCTGTTTCCAAAAGAGGGACAGACAAATGATCCACCTACCTGATTCTGAGTCTAACTCCATCACTTCTACCTGGAAAATTTGTGTAACCACTTAAAGCCTCATGTACTCAGTATAAAAGGGAGATTAATATCTGTGTCAGAGGGTTTCTACCAGACTTACACGAGAGAGTGACATGTGTGCAAAATACTGTATAAACTGGGCCCTGCAGCCCAATGGACTGATGAAGACCACTGACTGGCTCATTGGTCTCACCACAGGCTCCAGATCCTTCTTCCACCATTAACTCTGTGCCTCAGTTTCCCAATTTGTTAAATGAAGATAATACTGTATTTACCTTGTATGGAGGTTGACTAAACAAATGAGAGAATGGATATAAAAAGATTATAGCAATATGTGGGGTGAAATGAGCACACAACACACATTACCGTTGTTTTGATCGCCTTCCTCCTCCTCCTCTTTATCATCATTGGATATGATAATTGTCATTATTAGATTGAAACGTGTATGGATGAGCATATATAGTCAAAGAATGCTTAAGTTGCATAAAGCTTTATAAATAACATAATCAAATCTCTCATTTTAAAGAGAGAAAGAAACTACAAATTAACTTGCCTAAGGTCAGACACTCAGGTTGTGAATTATTGTATTTATTTTTAAATGTATTTATTTTTAAGTTATTTATTTGTTTTAAATAAATAAATACATTTAAAATAGATTTCATATAAAAAATAAATATATATGGGAAAAATTCAACTGGAAAGTTAGATTTTGAAATATACTCAGCAAATGAGGCTTCCGTTCCTGACTGGTTGGCAGTGAAAATGACAAGTACCATAATTGTTACATGCCCCTGTTGAAACTTGAACATAGGCCACCAGGCTTAGAAAAGGCCACATGTCAACAACTTCCTATTTTTCTCCATTCCAAGATAAAGTCTTTCAAGTTATATATCGCCCCGGAAAGGCCATCTGTCTAAAATTGCTTAGGCTTGGGAAAGAGGTTTTTAGGTCAGATGTATTACTCTTATTCCACTTGAACTTTATTTTTTTCTTTCCTCTTGAGATCTGAATCTCAATGATCTTTGTTACAATTCCTGATCCCAAGAAAGTTTGAAAAATACTTATCATATCATAACCCAGAAGCAGAAGCTCCAAGTGAAGGATTTCTATATTTGTAGCTCTGGAAAATCCACAAAAGAGAAAACTGGGTAATCTTCAGTAGAGATGAGGAGAGAGAGGATTTCTGTTTGTGTCCTTCCAGGAGTGACGTCCTTTGGAACTGCAGCTGCCATGCTGTGAGAACTGCCCACTGCCCAGGCCAGCATAAAAAAGGGGGTCATGATAGTCCCTTGTGAACTGAAAATGCACTCCTGCTGCCTTTAATTAGATCAATGACAGCTGCTTGACTTGGGATGGCCTGTCATATTCTCTCCCTTGGGAACTTAGACTTCCTGGGGAGTCAAAATGCCAGTCAGTCCCTGCTGGCTAGTTGAAATAAGAAGCTGAATGGCACCCCACCTTCTTCTTCAAGCACTGGGCTGCAGAAAAAGATGACCAGCAGGAGGAGAAGCAGCACGTTATGTATTAAGTCACTGTAATTCTGAGGTTGTTTATTACTGCAACTGGTATAGTGTCACTAATACAGATGGAAGAAAAATGTATCATCAAGCAAATTAAGGGTATCTATACCTTATAACTCAAGAATCCCATTTATGGGTACATACCCAAGGGAAAACTTTATACATTTGCATTAGGAAATATGAATGAGATTTAAAAGAAACATGTAAATCAACTAAAGAATGAATACATAAATTGTGATACAGGTGGATATTACACATCAGTTAGAAGAAATGAGATAGAGGTATATTGATCAACATGCATAAGTATCAGAAATATAATGAGTGAAAATTGTTATAGAAAGATATATAAGTGTGTTAATTATACTTAAATTTAAAATTTATTTTAAAATATGAGGAATATAGCACAATGTAAAAATTGACAAAAACCATGTGATGAGTACTTGAAATATTCATACCTCAAAAATGAACAAAATATAGCCATCCCCAACATTTGTCCACACCCCTCCTAATCCATACTCACCACTAATTGAGCTGCTATAAACATTTGAGTGCAGATGTCTTTTTTATAGAATGTCTTTTTTTCCTTTGGGTAGATGCCCAGTAATGGGATTGCTGGATCAAACGGTAGTTCTACTTGTAGCTCTTTGAGGTATCTCCATATTACTTTCCATAGAGGCTGCACTAGTTTGCAGTCCCACCAGCAGTGTATGAGTATTCCTGTCTCTCCGTACCTACACCAGCATTTATTGTTTTGGGACTTCTTGATAAAGGCCATTCTCACTGGAGTTAAGTGATATCTCATTGTGGTTTTGATTTGCATTTCCCTAATGATTAGAGATGTTCGAGTACTTTTTTATATGTTTGCTGGTCATTAGTCTGTCTTCTTTTGAAAAGTTTCTGTTCATGCCTTTTGCTCATTTATTGATGAGGTTGTTTGATTTTTTCTTGTTGATTTTCTTAAGTTCTGTATAGATTCCTGTTATCAGCCCTTTATCAGATGTGTAGAAAGCAAGTATTTTCTTCCATTCTGAAGGTTGTCTATTTGCTCTAATGATAGTTACTTTGTTCCTGAAACCTTTCATGCCCCATCTTGAACACTTCCAATAACACTATGGGAGATAGTCTCTTCGTACTATAGATGGGGAAATGGAGGCTCCTAGGAAATTATCCAAGACCTTTGCATAAGGGGCCAGGTTAAAGTAGGGATCATTCTTGATTCTAAAGCTTCTTCTCTTTTCACTATAGCACATTTGTATTCTCAAGGTAGATCAGCAAAGTTTTATTTCTCTCGTAAGATACCCCAAGCCTCAATTTAGGAGGCCTAGCTAATAAAGGCCATAATCAAAACTAGAGTTAAAAATCTTCAGATTCTAAACCTGGTGTTTTTTTCCCTGCATTACTGTGAACATTCCTGGCATATTAAAGTGGCATATAACTTGTATAGTGTATTTTATAATGTGAATTAAAGAGTTAAACAAGAGACAGCATAGCCTTTGCAGCCAGCAATGGTGTTAATCTTGCTACTTGGAATGGAAGAAATCATAAAGTTACTCTCATTATTGAGCCCCCTAGTGCAAAAACGAGAAGAGAAGCAGGACATAGAATGTTCTTACAAAATACAAAAAGAACTTTTGGAATGCAATTTATTTCACAAATTTCCAAGCATATTGGGAGAAATAAAACTTTCATACACATCAGTTGGTGAAGGCCTCCATTAGGTGATATATGGTAGACATTGAGAATAAAGATTTTGATGCAAAGTAGTAATGCTCTACCTTAAACTCTTTTAGGATAAGTCAAGTTCAGAATCCAGAGATCAATCAGCAGAAATCAAGAAAAGAATAATCTGTTTCAAGTTTGGACAAAGATAGATTTTTATTCTTAATTGATGTTTACACCAGTTCTCTATTAGTGAAATAATGTCAGTATTTCCTATATGACCTATAGTGGTTGTATACAGGTATGTTCAGGTTAAATATAGTTAAATAGCACATATTCTTCATTTCAGAGTGAGGATCTATTTATGCACAATACAGTATTTTGTTGGCTTATGAAGTCTAAGTTAAAATTTCCTTCTAGTATTGAAACATCCTCCTCTGCCTCATCACCACCGCCATCATTTTTATCATCCCATCATGCTATCACAGTTTGCCAGGAATTGTGAAAAATGCTTTTCTTGTATTGTTTCATTTACATGTATCTACAATATGAGGGGTTATGCTTGTCTTTATTTACCAGCTGAGACAACAGAGGAATAAATAGGCTAAGTAAATTTTCAAAGGCACACAGGTAGTAAAAGGCAGAATCAGAATTTGGACCTTCACATCTTGGAACATGTGCGTCAAAGGAAGTAAAACTTAATGGAAATCAACTAGGGGGAGGGGAGAGGAGAGGCAGGTGAAAACCTACCTAATGGATATAATTAACACTATTTGGGTGATGGGCACACTTATAACCTTGGCTCAAGCATCATAAAAGCTATCCATGTAACCAAAAATATACACATCCCCAAAATACTTTGAAATTAAAAAAAAAATTTGGACCTTCATGAGGCTAATTCTAAGACCACTGATTACCTACAAAGTAGATTTACAGCAGTTTACTTATCCAGACCTTGACTATTGGACATTTAACAAGTTTCTAATTATACTACAAATAAGTGAACAAACTCACCTCTGCTTTGATCACTGCTTCCCCGCCACACTGTCTTCTTGTGTTCCTCAAGCCCATCAAGCTTGGCTTCTGCCTCCAGGGCTTTGCACATTCTGTCCCTTCAGCTGGGACCATCTGTCACCATATAATACATAGTTGCTCCCTCCTGCCATTCATGTCTTTGCTAAATATCACCTCCTTCCAGAGGCCTGCCCTGAGTTCCCATTGCATTTTCTGTCTCCTTGCTCTGACTTATTTTTCTTTCTAGCACCTATTAATAGTTGATATTATTATATATTTAGCTATGCATTTCTTATCATCTGTCATTCTCCCTAGATATTACTTTGCATGAGGACAGGGTCCTTGTCTTTCTTGCTCAGCTTTGCTTCTCCAGTGCTCTAGACTACATCTGCCTCAGTAAAAGATGCTCAGCCAGGCCGGGCGCGGTGGCTCACGCCTGTAATCCTAGCACTCTGGGAGGCCGAGGTGGGCGGATCATTTGAGCTCAGGAGTTCGAGACCAGCCTGAGCAAGAGCGAGACCCCATCTCTACTAAAAAAAAAATAGAAAGAAATGATATGGACAGCTAAAAATATATATAGAAAAAATTAGCCGGGCATGGTGGTGCATGCCTGTAGTCCCAGCTACTCGGGAGGCTGAGGCAGTAGGATCGCTTAAGCCGAGGAGTCTGAGGTTGCTGTGAGCTAGGCTGACGCCACGGCACTCACTCTAGCCTGGGCAACAGAGTGAGACTCTGTCTCAAAAAAAAAAAAAAAAAAAAAGATGCTCAGCCAATATTGGATGAGTGAATAGACAATTGAAGCTTTTCCCACATTTTAGAGTTTTTGCTGTAGTGATTAGAATCGCTATGCTAACAGGTATGAACAATATAAGGCTCTCAACACATTCTGTACAATGATGTTCCAAAAGAGTTTGTACTGGTTTAAATTTCCACCAACAGTATAGAAAACTGCATTTTTGCTACTCCCTAGAGGGACTAAGTTTGATACAGTGATGACAGTCGAGATTCTAATATCCTGAGTAACCAAAATCAGATATGCATCCTCTCCCATCAGAAGTCTGTCCCAACCAGGATATTGTCTTTTTTTCCTCTTTGTCACATATGGCAAGTTATACTCAATGCCTCTACTTACACTGTTTCTTCTCACTTCCTGCCCTCTCCAGGAAGGAAATGGTGGGCATTATAATCAGTTGTAGGGATGGGTTTGCAGTGAAATTGCAGTTATAGAATAAACTCTGGTACTAGTTTAAAGCATGAACTTTGGAGTCAGGCAGGCTGGGATTCAAGTCCTGCCCTTCCCTGCCCTGAAACTCTCTAGGCCTTGAGTTCTGCATCTAGGAACAGGGCATTGTAACTCCAGTGCTCACTTTACAGGGTTTTTAGGAAGAATAAACTCGGTAATGTGTGACATTTTATAGTACAATGGCAGGTTCATGGTAAGCTTACAATTTATCTAAAAATAAAGAAACAAACACCCACCCCAAAGAAATGCCTGAGCAATTTCTCTGGGCCCAGCCAGTTCTCTGACATGGGCAGACACTGTGATCTTTCTCTATTGCAAAGCTGGCAGGAAGGGCAGGAGGCCAGTGGTGTAACTGTCCCGGTCACTCCTTGTAATGGGGGAAGAGCATTGGAACTGTGACAAATTGATGGGAAACGGGAAGTCAGTGACATCTAAAAATGGTCTCAAGAATGGACAGAGAGAGGAAATGCAGTGTCAGCTCTGATGCTGAGTAGGTAAGTCTTTTAATAGAGTCACATTCCAGGAAGGGGCTTTTTGAGTAAGGAAGTTTCTGAACCCATGCTCCAGAGCATTTCAATAGTAGGTTTTGAAAACAACTTTCTCTGGGTGTTGTAACAGCCAATGTAGTAGTATCTCCTCTGCCAGTTTTGTAAGGCTAAGTTTCTCTGAAAAACAACAATCATGGCTAACATTGACTAAGAACTTATGATTATAAAGCATTTTAAATACAGGTTTATTGTGCACTTTCTATGTCCCAGGCATTGGTCTGAGTGCTGGGACATAGCAGTGAAGAAAGAGACAATGTCCGTGTCATCATAGAGTCTACTTCCCAAACAACCCAACCTACAAGTACACATTTGAAAATAAAATTTAAAAAACGATACTTATGTAATCATAGAGATCTTTCATTATTAAAATGTACAGATCAAAAATGTGTTGTATGTATAAAGCTACATAGGATTACACTGTATATATATATTACACTTTATTTAACCATTGCCTTATTGACAAAAATTTGTTGTTTGAATTTTTATTTATCACTAGTAATGTTGTAGTCAACATTCTTTGAAAATATTTCTTTGCACACTGTTTTGGATATTTGTTGTTGCATAACAAATCATTCTTCCTATTCCATAAGAAATGGCCTGTGTTTGCTACAAAGTAGTTTTATCACCATAGAATATTTCAAAGGCCTCTTTTCATTTTGAACTATCTCTGTCTTGTCTGGTCCCAGGTAGAATAATTGCTTTAAATATTTTATTTATTTGTTTGTTTATTTAAAGACCAAGATCATATCCACATACCTCTTTGAGTCAGGGTTTTTCTACCTTGTGTTCTAAGGAACAATGTTCTTATAATTCTTAGAAACCCATTTTCCTCACTAAGAATGTCTTTAAGGCACCACTTTAAATCTTTGGTCCCATCAAAAATTTCGCAACAAAAATTTTGATACTTTTTGTTATTACTGTATTTTAAAATGGGATTCTCTGATACAGAGACCTGACTGAAGGCTGTGCAACTGCATTGCTCTGGAGAGAAGGGACAGCTGGCTTGCAAGCCCTGGGTGCTGTGACTGGCATCTAACCCTAGACTGCTACTTTTGCCCATGGGTCAGATCTCTGGCTGCTGCCTCTCCCTTACCCCTGCCAGGTGGGCAGGGAAGGTACAATCCTGGCACTCACATGTACCCTGTGGCCAGGTGTTGTATACCCCTGCTGCTGCTTCTGCCACTGCTGGGGACTCTGGGTGGAGCAGGAGACTATTGGCCTGGTGCCCGTTGTTTTGGCCTCTCCCAACAAGAAAATCTCTAGATGAGACAGATTCACAGCTGAATTCTATCCAACCTACAAAGAAGAATTGGTACCCATTCTAGAAACTGTTCCATAACACAGAGAAGGAGGGACTCCTCCTTAACTTATTCGATGAAGCCAGTATCACCTTGATACCAAAGTCAGGAAAGGACACAGCAAAAAAAGAAAACTATAGACCAATGTCCCTTAGTAACACAGATGCAAAAATCCTCCAAAAAATACTAGCAAACTGAATTCAACAACACATTAAAAAAATAATCCACCATGATCAAGTGGGATTCATCCCAGGGATGCAAGAATGGTTCAATATATGCAAATTAATAGATATGATCCACCACATAAACAGAATTAAAAACAAAGACCATATGATCACCTCAATAGATGCAGAAAAAGCATTCCATAAAATCCAGCACCACTTCATGATAAAAACCCTCAACAAACTAGGATAGAAGAAACATATCTCAAAATAATAAAAGCCATATATGACAAACCCGTGGCCAACATTATACTGAATGGGGAAGAGCTGAAAGCATTCCCCCTAAGAATCGGAACAGGACAAGGGTGCTAAGTGTCACCACTTCTATTCAACATAGTACTGGAAATTCTAGCCAGAGCAATCAGGCAAGATAAAGAAATAAAGAGGCTCCAAATTGGGAAAGAGGAGGCCAAACTATCCCTGTTGTAGACGATATGATCTTATAGATCTTATAGAAAACCCTAAATTCTCCACTAAAAGACTCCAGAATTGATAAATTAAGTAAAGTTTCAGGTTACAAAATTAATGTACATAAATCAATATTTCTATATACCAATAACAGTCAAACTAAGAGTCAAATCAAGAACTTAATACCATTTACAGTAGCTACAAAGAAATAAAATACCTAGGAATATACATAACCAAGGATGTAAAAGATCTCTGCCAGGAGAACTACTAAACACTAATGAAAGAAATCAGAGATGACAGATGGAGAAACACCCATGCTTATGGATTGGAAGAATCAACATTGTTAAAATGTCCATTCACTATCCAATCACTCACTGCCCAACGTGATTTACAGATTCAACATAATTTCCATCAAAATTCCAATGTCATTTCTCATGGAGCTAGAAAAAATAATCTTAACCTTCATATGGAACCAAAAAAGACCCTGAATATCCAAAGCAATCCTGAGCAAAAAGAAGGACATCTGCACTAGAATGTTTATAGCAGCACAATTCATAATTGCAAAGACCTGGAAACAACCCTAGTGCCCATTAATACATGAGTGGATTAATGAAATGTGGTATATGTATACCATGGAGTTCTACTCAGTCACAAAAACCAATGGTGATCTAGCACCTCCTGTATTATCCTTTATAGAGCTGGAGCCCATTCTACTAAGTGAAGTACACAAGAATGGAAAAACAAGCACCACATGTACTCACCATTAAATTGGTATTTAACGGATCAACACTTATGTGCACATTTAGTAGTAACATTCATCGGGTGCTGGGCAGGTGGGAGGGGGAGGAGGGGATGGGTATATTCACACCTAATGGGTGTGGTGCGCACCGTCTGGGGGATGGACATGCTTGAAGCTCTGACTCAGGTAGGGCAAAGGCAATATATGTAACCTAAACATTTGTACCCCTGTAGTATGCTGAAATAAAAAAAAAAATCTGTAGGCATCAAGTTCCCTGGCTTCAAATTATATTACAATGCTATAGTAACCAAAGCAGCATGGTACTGGTGTAAAGGTAGACACATAGGCCAATGGAACAGAATAGAGAACCCAGAAAAAAACCATATACCTATTACCAACTGATTTTTGACAAAGCAGACAAAAGCATATCCTTGGGAAAAGATGACCTATTCAAATAAATGATGCTGGGAAAACTCAATAACCACCTGCAGAAGAATGAGAATGGATCCCTATCTCTCACCTTATACAAAAATCAACTAAAGATGGATTAAAGACTTAAATGTAAGATCTAAAACCATAAAAATTCTAGAAGAAAATGTAGGAAAATCTCTACTAGCCATTGGTTTAGGCAAAGAATTTATGAGTAAGACACTAAAAGCAAATACAGCAACAACAATAATAAATTAATGGGACTTAAGCTAAAAAGTTTCTGTACAGCAAAGGAAATAATCAAGAGAGTAAACAGACAGCTACATAATGGGAGAAAATATTCACAAACTATACATCTGACAAAGGGCTAATATCTAGAATCTACAAAGAACTCAAATTAGGAAAAAACAAAAAACCTAATACCATCAAAAAGTGGGCAAAAGACACGAACAGACTCTTCCCAAAACAAGATAGACAAATGGCCAGAAGACATGAAAAAATGCTCAATTTCACTATTTATCAGGGAAATGCCAATTAAAACACTGATAAGATACCACCATACACCTATCAGAGTCACCATTATTAAAAAGTCAAAAAATAATAGATGTTGGTACGGTTTCAGTGAGAAAAGGAACACTTATGCATTGTTGGTGGGAATGTGAACTTGGACAACTGCTATGGAAACTAGTATGGAGATTCCTCAAAGAACTAAATGTAGACCTACCATTTGATTCAGCAATCCTATCTACCCAAAGGTAAAGAAGTCATTTTATAAAAAAGGCACCTAAACCCAATGTTTATCACAGGACGATTCACAATAGCAAAGATATGGAATCAATCTAAGTGCCCATCAACGCATGAGTGGACAAAGAAAATATGTTTTTTATGTATACCATAGAGTACTACTCAGCCATAAAAAGGAGTAAAACAATGTCTTTTGCAGCAACTTGGATGCAACTGGAGACCATTATCCAAAGTGAAGTATCTCAGGAATGGAAAAACAGATATAAGTGGGAGCTAAATCAATGATATATTTGGTCATAAAGAGCAGGAATGGACACTGGAAACTAAGAAGGTGGGAGGGAGGGAGGGAAAGGAGGGATAAAAATCCAGCTATAGAGTATAATGTACACTATTCTGGTGACAGGTACACTGAAAGCCTTAACTTCAGCATGACACAATTTATCCATGTAACAAAAAACCACATCTGTACCCCTACATTTTTTGAAATAAAAAAGATTATCTTATATCATGTTTTATAATTATTGTTTATACATAGGAAACTCTTCAGAGTCCTTCTGTATTCTCCTTCAGATTGTGTGAATCTTTTGCCTTTTTCTACTGACTTTAATAGTATTTTACTTGATTCTTTGGGGTTTTCCAGATATATAGTCATAATCCATCTAAATAATGCTAATCTTGTCTCTTTCTTTAATTTGAGCCTTTAAATCCCTTTTCCTGTCAGTCCTGTGCTATGATATTAGGCCTGGATGGAGCTTGCAGCAATGGGGTGGAGTGGCATCAAATTGACTCAACTGTGGGAGGGATGTGATGTAGAAGCTGGAATTCTCGTAGAACTGGAGGACTTGCACATAAATTGTTACAGGGTTTGGAGAAGCCTGGGCTCCTTGAAAAAATCTTTGCACACAGAATGCCTTTTGCAATAGCTGTGGTCTCTTTCATTTGTTCCACTTATTCTGCTTTTTGCATAATTCTGTCATCAGTCTTTCCACACTGTATTGCCATTATTTATTCAGTTGTCAATCATTTTTTCAGTCATCATCTGCTCACCTGGACAGTGAACAGCCTGAGGGTGAAAATTATATTTTCTTCCTCGCCATATCCCTATTTACTAGCAGAATACCTGAAAGAGTGTAGGTTCTTGGCAAATGCTTCCTAAATGAATTATTAAATTTCTAAATGTGTGAATGAATATATGTGCAAATAAAGCCAGGCATTTTTGTTGTTGAATGAATGAACAAGTAGAGTCATGACTCAATTGGGTTGCTTATACCCCAAAACAGAAGGACTAAAAGAAACCGAGACCTTACTTCTCCTTCCCCAAGTTCAGAATTGAAGCATCCAATGGGTAGAATGAGCTGACTCAGTTCCCCTGTTGGATTTCCTTTTTTCTTTGTGGGATTTAGATATGGTAGAGACATGACTTAGCAAGAATTTCTTCTTTGCATTTTTCTTGAACTACTTGTTCTGGTGGTTGAATCAAGCATGAATCCTTTTCTTTCTCCCCCTTTAAAAAGAAGAATCCTAAACAGGTCCTTAAGAGTTCGTTTGTTAACAATACTGTCCAAAGCTCTTGGTTTTCTTTAGGGAATAATGTTAGCTTCATTCAGGAGTGGAGCATCAGCTATGGGGGTGGTGGGTCTGAAAAGATACTCTCTCCTGCTGTTTGCAACTGCCACCACATAGTGATGTTGCAATTACTTGACTATCTTTTGGATAATGTATATAGATATATATACAGTATACATAGATAGTATACATATATACATATGTATATATGTATACATATATATAGTATACATAGACACATACTTACACATGTTAATGTTTAAATTGAGTTCTCATGAATTTCATCAAAATACTAACTTCATTTAATGTGTCATATCTTTTTCTACCAGAAAGACCAAATCACTGAGCCCCTTTAGTGCCTTGCAGATTCAGCCTCTAATCCAGAGATGGCGATTATAGATTCTGTCCTATATGCTACATGTGACTGACTGTTTAATGGCTGTTGATTGTTGTGTTTTGAAAGATTATGAGGTTGGATCTGGATTTAATGAAAAAGAGTTTGTTATGGTTTTGGAAACAGGGAAGTGTGGCTCACATACCCCGTATTTACCTTTTATTTTCTAATATTTGAAGGAAAGGAGGAAGGAAAGGAAGGAAGGAAATGTTTCCCAACTTATTATCACTCCTTCTCCAAACTTGTTCCATAACGATGTCATTCTTAAAACTCCTGCAGCATGTACTCTCTGATCTGTTCAATCACAGCTTCCTAAGGATTTCTAGTAATCTGGTCAAGTATGCATGCTTTTTTCCTTCAAGTGGATGGTGTTGGACATGAACTTCCAGTGGAAGTGTTGAGTGGACCTTAAATGACTTACATAGATTAAAAAATCCTCATTTTATCATATAATTCTATATTCATTGGAGCAAGTCATTTAACTTGCCCTAAGACTGAGTTTACTCCTCTGCAAAAATAATACTCATATAGCTGTGAGGATTAAATGAAATAATGCAGGTGTTCAGCCCACACTACACTTTCAAAGATGTTGCTGTGGTCACCCTGCAGGAATATAATGACCTCTAGTCTTGCAAAGGGTGATTACAACTTGAATGGAAATTGGAAACAAAGGAAATACTGTCCAGGAGATGGTGCCTTAGCTAATGGTCTTTAATTATTCTGGCTCCATATATGGGGCCATAGGTAAGGTGGCAAAGTATGTTGTGTGTTCTGATCCCACTGGTACAACTCTCCCATATAGAGGAGAAAGTGTTAGGTTATTTTACTTGAGTTCCTTTAGGCATTCAATCCTTAACTCTTTTCCATCTGATTCCTTGCTCACTAAGCTATCTGCTGATTATGATTTCTGCTCTCATACTGGGAGAAAATAGTCTTAAGAAGGGGATGTGAATGTTCTGGTCACCATGACAATTACTTGTAACTGTAATTTACTAAATTGTCAAAGGTAGAACGGGCTGGACATGAAAAGTGAATATTATAGTTTCTGTAATGGTAATTTTACATTATACATTAATCAATTTTCATTCTAGCTGTCTCAGAGGCTAGGCTAATGTACAGCACTGAGTGATGAATTTTTTTTTTTTTAAATAAACCTACAAAGATGTGGACCAGACTCTGAGCTGTGATGAATTTTCTAAGCTACTAAATGCAACACTGTGAGGTATTATGTAAGGCAGACTGTTGCTTTTTTCCTTAGTGTTTCCAGCATAGTCTTTGGCAGAGTTTACTGAGATTCTTTTCTTGGAATGTCTTACAGGTCAAAATTCCATGAGATTATGGACTGTGAATTTGTTGTCTCTCTGCATTTATTTTCTCTCTCTGGAATACTGCCCTTCTACCGTCTCCCTAATGCATGGGAAACTATGAGAATCAAAATTGATAATGATTCAGTGTTACAAAGATACTCTGAGAATATGGTGAGGACTAAGATGAACTAGTCCTTGCTTTTATGAAGCTTACATGCTAAGAGGATGGATCTCTAAGTACTTTATGTCTTCTAGAATGCTCTACAAATGTAGCTATTATTAGAACTCATCTTTTATGACTCAGTTCAAATACTGTATCTTTGATACCATCTCTGACTCTTCTAGGAAAAATGAAATCCTTTCTATGTTTCTGCAAATCCTCACACTCCCTTATAGTAGAACAAGCAAATTCTATATTTTGATTATCTATTTTCCTGTATTTCTTTTCTATTACTTTCTAATTTCGTTAAGGACAAGAAACCTTTCTGGTTCTTATTAAATCATTGGCATCCAGCACAGTCCCTGGAAACAGCAGATGCTATCACATGTTTGCAATACAGTTTGAGGGTGATCTTTCAGTCACATTATGGTCCATGACCTAACTATTACAAAATCATGCCAACCAATCACCATTTCACCCACAAGATTCTGCATGAGGAACAAATAGTAATTGAAATATTACTGAATATAGCTGAATAAATGCTTGATTGCCTTCAGTGCAGGGTCCTCTGGTCAAAATTGGAATGAAGCAGAAAGATGACTTAGACTTGAGGCTGACATGGAATCTCTTACTTCAACTAGTCCATACAGACCGCCACTCACATGCTAGATTCAAATATGAAGGGCATTCATTTGTGTCTACAGAGAAAGGGAAAAATTCAGGCCCCATGAAATCCCTGAATCCAAATACCCACCTGGCCAGCTGGAATGAATGGAAGAGAGAGAGAGAAGAAAACAACAAACCAGCCACAATTGATCAGCACCATGGTCTGAGGCAGCAAACCTAAAAGAAAAGTAGCCCCTGCATGCTGTAATGTTAGTAATAGTCACCCCGCAGGACTACAATTGCACACCGACCAAGAGCTCTGACATTCACTGGTTGGATTAGCCAAACTTTCTCACCAGTGCCAGATCCCTCTAAGCAAACCACTTAAGATCCTCTCAGCTTCACTTGTCTCAGGACATTTGCTCAGTAATTTTAACCAAGCCACAGTTGTATCAACCAGTTCTGTGCGGGCTCCTACCAATTTCACACAAAACAACCTAACAGCACCTCAGCTCATGCCCCACCTGTACTCCTCTTGCTTCCTGCGTGAGTTCCTTTTTGACTCTGAGGCTCTGTGAAACACAAAGCTGGAGGGTCAATTCTTCCCCCAACCATGCACTGTACTAAGATGTGGTTGTTCATACAGCACAATACCAAAGATGGATGAATCAGTCGCGTTCCATGCCAAATAGTGTCTAGCTCAGTAATGGTTTATTGGCTCTGCTTCTTTCCCTGCCTTTAGCGTTAGGGAGCTATGAAAGAAGCAAGTCTGGTTTGGGTAGAGAAGGCTAGATTGCCCTCTCCCTGGAGCTGATGAATTAATTAATGATGAGACCCATATTTAATGGGGTTCCTGAACTTGTGAGCATATTAGAATCACCTAGGGATCTCTAAAGAAGATTCTAAAGCCCAGGCTACCCCCAGGCCATTTTAATTACCATCTATGGGAGTGGGACACAGGCAGGGAGAATTTTTTGCCACTTCCCAGTGACTCCAATGTGTAGACAACCTAGGGAGCCACTGAGATAAAAAATAGCAGAATAAACCAAAATAAATAATCCACTGAAAGTTTTAATCAGAACATTATTGTTCAAAAATTTTGAAGAGAACATAAACTTACCATTCTCGTATATGATATAAGGAGAAATACACTGACCCTGACTTAAGAAAACTCTTTGGAAAGGAAATGAGAAGAATACGTGTTAAGGCAAAGAGCCTTGAGCCACTGAAAAATGTCTGTCATTGGGCTTTTTCTCAGGGTGACCTTTGGCATGGGCAAAGGAGGGGCCAATTGAGAAATCCAAGTGCCTTAGGATGTCTGTGGCTTTCTTTAACATTTGGAAATGCCCATTTTAGACTCACCTCTTATGCTTGGCATTCAGGAAAGAAACTTTCATTAAAAATCACTTGATAAGATCTCTTTCCTAGGTCATCTGTTTTCAAGTCTCCATGGCAGCTGGCTGGGCTAAAGGAGACATTTTAAAGCTGCATGTCTAAGGGAAAAAAAGAGAGAAGTAAAATAAAGAGTTTGAAGATGACATTTTATGTTTGTAGACAAGTAGGCCTGGGAGGAAAAAGGTCATTTTATCCACCCTACTGCTTTTATGCAACTCTGAACCTGACTGTAATTTGCCTAATGATTAATGTTTCAGATGCAGGGAATCCACGCTATTCAGAGATACCTAACTTCCCCAATTATTGAGCTTGGAAATCAGCATGGAAGTGAAAAGAATTTGAACTTTAAAATGAGAAAAAGCACAGCTCAAATGGTTTTTTCCCTATGTATTAGACTTGTAATTGTGCAAAAATTTTTTTTAATTATTTTGAGCCTGTTTCATCACTACAATAAATGACAAGTACTAACATCCAATAGGATTTTTTGGAAGAAATAGTTATTTTCCTTCTTTTTTTTCTCTCTTTTTCCCACTCCCATGCTTCATAAGAGTGAAGTAATATATCTGAAAAATTGTCATTGGACCATAGGATCCTTGTGTAATTAAATATGAAATTATGCCTGCTTACTTATGTTGCTTAAAATAATTTCTTAGCATTTCTAATTGGTATAATCAGTAAGGTATAGTGAAAAGAGCCTAGTTCCTGGCACAAATATTTTTGAATAATGAATGAATGCATGAAAGAGTTGTACGGAGACTGAAGAGACATGGGATAAAATTCCACATCTACTAAACTGTGAGACATTGAATAAGCCATTGTCTTTGAACTTCATTTTTCTCATCTTATAGATGAGAGAGAAAGTTATCTTTACTGTTTTGTTAGGCTCTAAAATCCTGAGATTTACTTAATATGCAAGCTCTATGCTTTTACTTACTGTACCTTGTTCATCCCATAAATAGGACACTCATCATGTTTTGCAACTAAGTGTTTGCTCCCCAAATGGACGCATCCTATCCTTGAAGTGAGAGGCAGCAAGAGGAAAGGTTCTCAGCAGAGGCTTTGGAGCCAACCTGCTTTGACGTAATGTCAAATCCTTCACATCCTGGTAGTGTGAGCTTGAGCAAGCTACTTGATCTTTCTGTGCCTTAGTTTTCTCATCTGTCCAATGGAGTTGATAATGTTAGTCTTTACCTTAAATAGTTGTTAGGATAATTAACTAAGTCAATATTTATAAAGCATGTGGCATACTTAATAAATGTTAACTCTCAGTCTAAAGTTTTATCTTTCAGTCTCCAGCACTTAGCTCAATGTCTGTTGACTACTAGACAGTAAAAATTTGTTGAGCATATGAATCAGTTACTATAAAACATGGCTGTAGAATGTGCTTGTACTTTATACAAAGTATGTGATTTCTGACATGAAAGCGTTGATCAGATAATTAAGATTCAGGAGTTTCTGGCGCTCTTGAAAACTCATGAAGTTCAGAAGCCATGTTGTAGGCTGAGAATTTTTCACATAACAGCTCATCACAGAATGATATAGAATGAGTCAGGATATAAGAAAAAAGCTTGAGATTCTGACTTATTGACTGTTCCACACATTTTTATTATCTTTATCAGGCTTGTCTTGAGAGGAGTCTAAGTATAGGGAGAAAAAAAAGAGTGTTTTAATTAGAAAAGAACAGTGGGGGCACCTTTGTCTTGAATGGGATATGGTATTCTTTCTGCTCATTCCTAGCTCTTTCTTCCCACTTCATTTGGTTTCCAGCTGTTCAACATTTTGGTTGACAAATCATTGGTGTCAATTTTCAGTCTAAATATGAGTGTCATGAACATGTGCAGTTTGAAGAGGTTAAAAATTTTCTTTAAAAAATTAGCTCTATGGAGATATAAATCACAACCATATATTAATAACTCACTTATTTAAAGTGTACAACTCAATGGTTTTTAGTATATTCACAGAATTGTGCAACTATCACTGCAATAAATTTTAGAACATTTCATCAACCCCCAAAAGAAACCCCATGTCCATTTGCAGTCACTTTTCATCTTATGCAATAGCTCTGTAAAATACTTCCCGAATCCCTCTATATAGTGCTCCAGGAATGTAAACCCTCAGTAAGTCATTCAATATTTATTGAAACTCCTATGAGTCAAATGCTCTTGTGGGCTCTAGTAACAGGAAGACAAACAAGTGAGACAACAAAGCAATCCCAGTTCTTGGGGAGCTTATGTTCTATACTAGGGTCTATAGATGGGCCCCCAATTAAAAGCAAAGCAGAACAAAACCCATGCTTGTGACAAAAGGGAGCAGGGCAGTTATATTCTTACTATGTGCTGGGCTTTCTGCCATATCACCAGTAAGCAGTGGACTGGCATCTGTCTGATTTCAGAGACTCTATTGTTTAAAGGACAGCATGACAGGTAAGAACTCAATTGAATAAGACTACTAGATGTTTTGCTTCAGCCAGCTGTGCAAAGCCCTGGATTTGCTGCCTCCCAAGCCAGCTGCCTCCTAAAACATTACTTCCTGTTGTTTTGAACAAAAATATAAAGTAAACACCCTTAAGACTTTTGGTCATCAGCCACCAATGTAAAGGCTTTTCTGCCCTGGATACAGTCAGCTTAACCAATGGCATCTTTGTTAGTGGAATTATGGGGGTGAGAGTGGGGAGAGAGAAGAGTCAAAGGGTAATTAAAGTGACTTACATTTCTCTTTTCTTCCTGCCGTAATCCTGAGGATTTGAATTCTGCAACAAATCAAATTCAGTTTGAGTTTTAACCTTCTTATATGAAAAGCCAGGTTTAAAAATAGCTGTTCATGCTCCCATGATTGTAAACAAACATTGGAGTATGGAGTCGAATGAAGGGCAACAGACATTACATATCCCTGCAGGAATGTGGAATTTAATATAAACGGAGTAACTTTTGTACATATGTGCTATGTCTTTGCTCTGTATTGCCAGCAGAGTTCACTGGGGAAAGAATCATCATAAAATGTTAGAGCTGAAGAGGGCTTTAGAAATAATGTAGGCTCACTGCTTCCTTTTAGAAATGGGGGAACTGAGACCAAAAGAAAGGAAGTGGTTGCATATCTGGTTAGTGGCAGAGACAGGGGCAGATTCTAGTTGTCTAGTATCTCTACTGATATTTAAAAGATATGGAACATCCATTTATACACCTGTGAGCATATTTCCTGATTAATTGACATGCACACAGGATGGGTCATTGCAATGGGTTTAGGATAGGGATGTGAATTTAAATCTCAATTTTGCCGTTTACCATATTGAAAATTTGAACAAATGGATTAATTTCTCTAAGCCCCAATTTACTTTTCTGGGGAAAAAATGTAGCACCTTTTATATTGCATTGTAATGGTTAAATGGGACATATAAGGGAATCCTTTAGTTCATAGTTGGTATTTCATCAATGTCTTCTTCCTTCTCTCTCTCCCTTTTCTCTTCATTCAGGATGTTTTACATATCCTTTAATGTTTCTTTGAGTCTTTAAGTAGATACATTGCTACTTTCTGAGAAAAGTACTGCCAGTGACCAGGGGTTCTTCAATCAAAACTGTAGTTGCTTACATTTGTTGAGTATCTACTACATTCCAGGCACTTTATGATCATTATTTCTGACTTTCATAACATCACTGATGCTTAGTTATTATTTTTCCCACCTTAGGGATGAAGAAAATGATGCTCAGAGAGGATAGTTAACAACCTGAAGATTCCATGACTTGAAGTCAGGTCCTGAAAGCCTGAGCTCATCTCTACTTATATTACCTCCCTAAGGGTATGATTACAAACATGTTTATTTTGTTAACATTCACCATAAAATCCTGAGAAAAGTTTAGGGTTAGAAAACATTGATTTTGGAGCTGAAGTGCTGGATTCAGATCACAGCCCTGCCATATCTCAGCTGTACGGCACTGGGAAGCCAACTTACCTTCTCTCAGCTCCCCATTCCTCACTTGCAATGGGTTAATAATTACAACAACAACAAAGAAGATAATAACAATGTGATGTTGAATGCATGAAAGATGACATGTGCAGCTTTCTTAGCAAAGTGCTGGAAATAAATGTCACTCATGTATGTGATCACCTTGTCCTCTGCAAACTTGGCCTATGGACATAGTTCACACGGAAGAGAAGTACTTCCAATTCTCCCCTGAGATGTTGGCCTTGATTTGACTGCCACTGCTCTAGTTAAAAACACAGGGAAAACGTTGACATTGGATAATGAAAGTTTGAGGGATTCTTGCTTGTTTTCTTGATGTTTTCTAGGCATTTTATTTTAAATCTAAGTCATCTACTCCATGTCCCTCGTGTGTCTGGAGGAATTTCCTTGACAGAGCAATAGGGGAGATACGAACGACATGGACCTTTTACGAGATGGAGTGAGGGGTGCTCTGGGGAACATCATTGACTAGGTCCTCTAAACCCATTCTATGAAGGCCACCCCTTTTGCTAAATTAACCTCAGAATTTAGAGCCATAAAAACAGCAACAAAAAAGAAATCGTTTCCCCCATGAATCCATATGAGTATTGTTTCTGGACAATGAGTCATATGATCATCATTTTTTTCTCTGTTTCCCTGGTAATGACAAATATCAGGACTAAGTGATGCACAGAGCTATTGTATCTTTCCTAACTCTCTGAATGCAGTTTTTTCTCCCTCTGCTCTTATCCTCTATGAAATATATTGTTTTTGATTCATTTGAAAGTTTTTCTTTCTTTCTTTCTTTCTTTCTTTTCCCTTTGAGACAGAGTCTCACTCTGTTGCCCTGTGTTGAGTGCAATGGGGTCATCATACCTTATTGCAACCTCAAACTCCTGGGTTTAAGTGATCCTTCTGCCTCAGACTCCCGAGTATCGGGGACTACAGTTGTGTGCCATGACATCTGGCTAAGTTTTATATTTTTTAGTAGAGACAGGGTCTTGCTTTTGCTCAGGCTGGTCTCGAACTCCTGTGCTCAAGTGAACTTCCCTCCTCGGCCTCCCAGAGTGCTAGGATTACAGGCATGAGCCATTGCACCCAGCCTGAAAGTTTTCAATCTGATTGCTTTTATTGTAAGCTTCCTCAAACCACTGTTGGTCAGATGTGCAGAAGTTAATATGGAATTAATAGATAGATAGAGAGTCATTTCATGATTCTAGAGACTTGGATACCTAATTTGAGGAAAGAGAAGGCAAAAATAACTATCATGAATGAATCATTGATATAATTTAAATAAAAAAAGTTTTTTGTAAACATTCATTAAGGGGAAGGTATTATAATTGTTATGGCTACTACCTATAATAATACCCATTCATATAGTCCACTCTATCAGTTTACTTGATATGAAATTTGCCCACAGAAGTTAATCTCTTGCTTTTTGTTACCTAGTCATCTCTGAGAGGCAAGAAGAGGAAAGAGCTGGAATCAAGCTGAGACTTCTGAGATCAGAGATGGAGCTTGTCCCAGGACATCCTTATGACATTACACCTACGGCAGTGCCAGACACATGGTCAATGCTCAAAAAGTATTTGTTGAATGAATGAACAATGATGGTGGCTCACGCTGTGTGGCCATGATATAGCAGGCATTATACTATGGCTTTACAGAGATTATCATATTTAACCCTCACAATAATCTTATGAGTATAGAATTCACAAGATTATTACTACCTTTCATGAATGAAGAAATTTAAACACAGAGAGGTTAAATAACTTGGTGTTAGTGTATGGCATAGAATTCACATGCTCAGGTGGAGGTAGAATGAAGGGATAAAGGAATAAATGAATCAGTAAGTAAAGAATGTATATCCTCTGTGATACTAGGTATAGATTGATTAAAAACATGAGGGGGTCTGAATTGACTAGAACAATACCAGTTACAAAGAGCTGCTTAATATATGTGGTCCTCAGATGGATAACAGGGGATCCCAGTAATGGGAATTCCCGTAAGCAGAGACGTTTCCGGGGTGTCAGAAATAAAAACAAAATTGTCGATAAAAACTGATGTGTTAAATTTTGTTCAACATCTTCCTTATTAGCCTGGATTTTTACGGATCTGCTATACATGCAGCAGTTTTTACCTTTGGGTTTCTTCAGTGTAATAACTATAGATATGTTTTTCAAGTTCATTCTTTTATTCTCTTGTCCATAGCACCATTTCTGTGGAACTAGGGAGTTTTGGAGAAAGCAGAAACTTGTCTCAGTGGTTATGAATCTTGTGTAATTCACTTATTCAGGGGCCCATAAAAGGCATTAAAATTTAAGGTACTGATATAAAAATGGGTATAATTGCACCTGGTTTGAGATTCTTTTCCATTCTGCAGCTCCGTTTTCATTTTAGTACCACTTAACTTTGCAGTGTTTAATTAGAGCTCTGCATACTGATCACTGCAGCATGTGGGCTTACAATGGAACCGCCCCCTTTATAAATACCACACAGCCTTGACAGCATCTTCCTATGCTATGTGGGCGAGCAAAATGTCATTTGGAAAAAGAAAAGTAATTCAGATTCTCATGGTCCTTGTTGTGGTTTGGGGGACATTGTTTGCAGTGAACCAATGGAATTCATCGCAACCCTGCAATAACTCTCATCTCAGTCACCTTGCTTTAGTGCCTCTGTCATCAGTAACTCAACAGAACACATTGTGTGAAAACATTTCCTACTCTCTGGGATCCCCAAGCCATCTGGCAAGCCTTTTGTCTATTGCTTTTACAAACGGCAGGGTGGCTCATGAGCAAATTGTCACGAGGAAAAGCAACTGACAACTCGGAGCCTCCTAGATCACTTGCTCTATTAAATGAGGTAACATATGTGAAAGTACCCAACCCAGAGCCTGGCAGAGTAGGGAGTGGAATTAGTGGTGGGATGGATGGAGAGGCATCTTCGAAGCTTCTTAATGTTAAGCACAAAGATGAACAGCTTCTTACTGAACCGTGCAGACCTTCCCCGTAACAATACGTGCTCAAAGTTCCGTGACAATTTCGATTTGTAGCAAGGTGACAGGGTTAAAACCTCATCTCAATTGACCTTTAATTTATAAGTAGGGCTCATGCCATTTCTCCCTAGCCATATCTTTCTGACACTAGATAAAGAGTCACATAGGAAATCAGAGGTTTTCTCTAACATCAAGACATGAAACTGATTTATTTTTTCATGTATAGTTTCTGAAAATGATCCTGGATTCATTTTTTCAGGTACCTGAACCATTGGTGGGGAGCCAGTATCTCTTGCCATTTTCCGGAAAAAGGTTCTCTATGGTGCTAATGAGGTGCTCAAGGCAGGTGAACCTGGGGGAGCATTTTCCACCCACCAGCTCGGCCAAGCAATTTACTGTCTTCTCTTGGCAGTGAATGAAGGCAACCACAACTGCCACCGGGCAGATAGGAAGCTTCCCTGGCTTAGTCTGTTATAAATCAGTGGAGGTGCCATAGAGGAGCTGTAATGGCAAATTATAATACATAGGACATATGTTCTGGAGTCAGAAAAAAAACTAGGTTCGAATTTTGGGTCTCTCTGATTATTAGCTGTGGTATTTGATCAAATCCATCAGCATAACTGAGTCTCTATTCACTTATATCTAAAATACAGATGATATTATGATATTACCTGTGCTGGAAAGTTGTAGTAAGATTAAATGATTTAACTCATGTGAAGTAGATGCTGTTTGGTGTCCTGCCCAGCTCCCTTTCACGGGATGGGCAGGTGCCCATCCTGCGGCTCCTGTGACTTTTGGCTGCTAACCCTCTGCTGAGGGGAACCGCCTTGTCTGGGAATGTCTGAAATGTTATTCTCTCTTCCTGGGTTTGGAGAAGGTTTGCAGTGGCCTGCAGCTAATGCCTAACTAATTTGGGGGTTCAAGATGCCAGGTCCCTTGCTTTAAGGTGGGATAACTCTGTGACATTGTGATTCATACTTCAAAGCTGCCCGTGGGGTCAGGCGGAGGCTATACCTCCCCTGAATTCACCTGTTTGCTTGAATTTTCCCCTGGCCTATCCTGACAGCACTCCCCAGTCAATTACCATCGTTTGCATCCCCATCTCAGGTTCTGTTTCTAGGAAACCTGACAGGGACAGCTTGTGAAGTGTCTGTCATAGGCAACTACTCAAAGATGATCAGTTCCCCTCTCCTACCTTCTTTTCCAACAACTGTTTCTGAACACTAGATTTGTTTTGCCTGTGTAAAAATTGCTATAAATTAATAGAAAGTTAAAAAAAATGCTTAAGTAAATATAGCGTACTTTAAAAAGGTACAAAGGCAGCCACAAATCCTGTGTAGTTATTTACTATGCAAATAATAAAGATTTGTGTCAATATAAAGAACTATAATAAAAAGAAAAAACAAGAAGAAGAAAAGGAGGATATGTTCCATTGATTTACAGAAGAGGAAACTGAAAAGGCCAACACGTACATAAAAAATATTCAATTTCAGTAGGAAAAAATGAGATTTTCAACCCATTCCACAGGCAAAATTAAAACATCAGATAATATTGGTGTTGGTAAAAATGTGAAGCAACATAAATGCTTGTACTTGCTGGAGTGCTCATTAACACCAGCATTTTGAATGACAATTTCTCAATATCTAGTAAGTTTGAGGATATGCATGTTTTATAGAATTTACCATTCCTATCTGTCACACATACACAAGAATATTTCTGGCAACTTTAGTTGTTAAAGTGAAACTAATGAAACTCAGAAACAACCTTAATGCCCACTATCAGTAGAATGAATAAAGGAATTGGAGTGTATTTATAGAATGAATACCAGAGAGTTCTAAAAATGGATGAATTAGAAAGATATCTATCAATATGAAAATCTGGGAAACATAATGTTGAGCAAAGGATATAAATTGCAGGAGGATACAATCAGTATGATCCCATTAATTATTTTTTCAACTCAAAAGTTCTACACATTTTTTGATGAATTCTTACAAATGTTGTAAAACTATACAAATACAGACTTCAAGGTAGACACTAAATCTTAGAAGACACTAATGTGACACTAAAGTAGGAAATATCATCAGATCAGAGTTGGGAGAGACATGGGTTTGAAATATATTTGTAAGGTTTTACTTCTTTAAAATGTTAATCTTTTGAAGCAAATATAGGAAAATGTTAAAGTGTACTCTGCGTTCTAAGAATATAGGCAGTTGTTATTTTTCTTTAAGCTTTTTCTCTATGTTTGAAATATTTAGAAAATGTGATTTCTTTGGTCTGTTTGAGAATGGTAGACTTACACTGATGCAGAGATATTTTAATGTGACTCCAGGCTTTGCTCTGCTGAGCCCCCCACCCATCCATAGCCTCTTCAGATCCTATAAGCCCTAGCGCAAACTCCACTTCTTCCATGGAACTTTCTGGATGATCTTAAACAGCTTTGATCAAACCCCTTTATGAAAGCCACAGTAGTATTTACCCTTTGATCAATGACATGACTATGATAAATTTATATTTGCTTGCATATTGTCATCTTTCAAGCTTTAAGTGTTTAAATATTGTGTAACATGTTTTTTAGCCTGGGGATGTTTGTAACTTCTCTTATGCTTCTATAAAATTATCTCACAAATACCTTCCTGTATTTATCGTAAATTTGCCTAGCACAAATTTTACTGAGGAAATTAATTTCTAGTCATTTGTAATTAGTTAATTCAGCATTTTTGGAGTGATGTTTATACACTGGTTGTTGGAAATGTACAAAGAACATGGAGATTTTCGTAGAGATCTCACAACATGGCCGAATTAAATGATAGTGTGTGTGTGTGTGTGTGTGTGTGTATTTATACACATTCAGCTCTCCAACCAATACATAATTATTAAACAATAACTCTAAATCAGTTACTTCATTTAAACCAAAGGTAGAATAAAAAACATGGCAGGCATATTTCTCTTGTATCTATGATTGGTCCTGCTTTCAACTAAAAATAGAGACTCAGGGTCTAACCAAAGACTTCTAGGCTATATCTGGTACAAAAGGCCATTGGAGATTTAGCTTATAAACTGAATTAATGTAATTTTAAGAACATATGAATGACACACAGGATTTCCATAAGTCATGACCTTGCCCAGAAAATCTGGAATATGTGGGTATAGTAATCTTATTATAAGTTAGCTGGCTCTGATTTCCTTTCCTGTTTATTTACTGTTGAGCTTTCATTTTCAGTGAATTTATTATTCAGTAACACCATTGAATAATCATTTTTGATAATCTTTTCATCAAAGGCATATTTTTAGTTTCAAGTACGACCCCTAAAACTGTAGCATTAATGAATTTTTAACCTTTTAAATAGCCTTCAGAGATCTACAGCTGATCCTTACAGGAATAATTAAGACAACTGGACAAGTTTTACTATCTCCATATTATTGAGGAGGAAACTGTTTCAGAAAGCATTGAGGACTTGGACAAAGACACACAGAAGAACGAAAGTGAGAACCAGGAAGTTCTGACTCTTAGACTATAACTCATTGTATTCTATTCTCCATATATCAGATATCCCAAAGGATAGGAGATTTAGAGCAGGGTTTCTCAGCCTCAGCATTTTTGACATTTTGGGCCATGATTCTTTGCTGCAGGGAAGGGGGCCTGTCTTGTGCATTGTGAAATGTTTATCATCAGCCCCTGGTGTCTGCTCACTAGATGCCAGTAGTACCTTCCCAAGTTGTAACAATTGAAATTGTCTCCAGACATGGCCAAATGTCCCATGGAGGGCAAAATCACCTCCCAGTTGAGAACCCCTGCCATAGAGCATTGCTCAGCAGAATTTTACTTTAGATATTTTTTTTTAAAAGCCCATGCAAAGACAGTGGTAAGTGCTTGGCAACCTGAAAACCTGAACATGAAGAAAGATGGCAGATCTCAGCCTCACTGATGTAAATTAGGATCATGTAACAGGTTTTGCCCAGTGGAATTTGACAAAGAGTGATGTCTGTCACTTCCAGCCTGTCATTAATTCCCCAGCTGACCCTCTTTTGCTCTCTTTACATTCTGCTGCAAACTTGGAAAGCATGTTTTAAAGATCAAGGAGCCAAGAGATGGGACAAGCCTGGGTTCCTGGGTGCCAAACTGCATGGGACTGTGACTTGAATGAGAAAGAAACCTTCACTGTGTTGAGCAATCAAAATTTGAGGATTATTATGAAGTTAGCATGTCCCAAGTATGAGAATGACATTTGTGGTTTTTTTTAAATATTCTATTATCTCAATTTTAATTTTCATCAAAGTAATTTATAGATTTATAGAGGTCAAATAATGTCAAACATTTTTAGTAATCGTCTCTTGTTCCACAAATTGCTTTCTGGCAGTTGAGGACTCAATTTCTCCATTCCCTTCTATCATCTTTCTTTCCCACGCCCTACTAATGTGTTTTTTTTTCTGACTATGCAAATATTTTTTCTGCTTAGCCAGATAGTGCACAACAAACATGACTCCTTCCTTATACGACCTTTCCCTTTTCCCTAGCCACTGAGTCTCTCTGATCCTCTACCATGTCCCTACATTGCCTTGGCTTCCTATGATACTAGTATGATTTATTTTTTCCCGAAGGCCAGAACATCTCTGCTACAGGCCTACTAATAAGCACAAAAATATCAATGTAAAAAATGTTTCTCAAGATCTTTGTACCAAAGCCTTCTGTCTTTTCAGTACAATTTGGATTTTTTTTTTTAGGCTAGCTACAGAACTATCATCCTAAGACTTCTCTTCATATCTACCCCATGTGGGATCTCCTGTCTTGTAGATCCCACATCTTTCTTTCCTTGCTGTCATGTAAACTGTAACTAGAGTGCATCCTTAAGTAGCTGTTTAGAAATAAATGTATGGTGAGTAAAATTTTTGAGATCTCACGTATGTGAAAATATCATTAGTTTCCCCCTGACACCTGATTGGGAGTTTGAATGTCTACAATGTCATAGATTTGTTAAAAACTTAAAAATTTTGATCATTTATAAACTATATTTTATTTTATGGTATGATGTTGAGAAATTCATTATAATTCCTGATTTTACGTGATTTACCTTTGCGTTTTATCTCTGGATTCGGGGAGTTGATATTCTCATATCCTTAATTTTGGGGAATTTTCTTTTTCACATTTTAAAGAATTTCCTACCAATAATTTTTTCTCTTCTTCCTTTCAGAACTCATTTTCTTGAAGTGTTGAAAGACACTGCTTTTGAAAACGTTTTCCCATTTTCCATTCTTTGTCCGTTTGTTCTATATCCCAATAAATTCATTTGATTTCACTTTATATAACACTTCTACAGAATTATTTACTTATTATTTTTAATTTTCTCCCATTCTATGGGTTGTATTTTCACTTTCTTGATAGTGTTATTTGAAGCACAAAAGTTTTTAATTTTAATGAAGTCCAATTTATTTTTCTTTGTTCATTTTTGGTTTTGGTGTCATATTTAAGGAACCATTGTTTAAGGTCAGGAAGATTTATGTTTATGTTTTCTTACCTTTAGATCTTTGTTCCATTCTTGATTAATAATTTATTTTATTTTTAATTGATACATAATAATTATACATGTTTACATAAATTTATGGGATTATACATATTATATATATTTATGGGATATTTTGATACATGCATATAATGTGTAATGATCAAATCAGGGTATTTAGAATATCCATTACCTCAAACATTTGCCATTTATTTGTGTTGGGAACATTTCAAATCTTCTAGTGATTTTGAAATATAGAATAAATTATTAACCATAGTTACCCTACCATGCTGTCAAACACTAGAACTTATTTTTTCTAATTGTATGTTTGTGCCCAATTAACTAACCTATCTTCATCCTCCTGCACCCTCTTCCCAGACCCTGGTAACCATTATTCTACTCTCTGCCTCCATGAGATCAACATTTTTAACTCCTGCGTATGAGTGAGAACATGTGATATTTGTCTTTTTGTGTCTGGCTTATTTTACTTAACATAATGACCTTGAGTTCCATCAATGTTGCTGCAAATGACACGATTTCATTCTTTTCTGTGGCTAAATAGTATTCCATTGTGTGTATACACACGCACACACACACATACACCACATTTTCATTATCCATTCATCTGTTGATGGACATGTAGGTTGATTCCGTATCTTGGCTATTGTGAATAGTCTTGCAATAAACATGGGGGTGCAGGTTTCCCTTCAATATACTGATTTCATTTCCTTTGGATAAATACCTTGTAGTGGGATTTCTGGATCAGATGGTAGTTCTATTTGTAGTTTTTTGGTAAACCTCCATATTGTTTTTCACAATGGTTGTACTAATTTACATTTCTAAATTATGTATAAGAGTTCCCTTTTCTCTGCATCCTCACTAGTGTTGGTTATTTTTGTCTTTTTGATAATAGCCATTTAACTGCGGTGAGATAGTATCTCAATGTGGTTTTGATTTTCATTTCCCTGATGATTAATGATAGAGCATTTTTTCGTATGCCTGTTGCACATTTGTATGTCTTCATTTGAGAAATGTCTATTCAGATCCTTTGCCCATTTTTAATGGGATTATTTATTTATGTTTTTCTGTTGAATTGTTTGAATTCTTTATGTACTCTGGATATTAGTCCCTTATCAGATGGATAGTTTGCAAATATTTTCTTCCATTCTATAGGTTGTCTTTTCACTCTTTTGATTGTTTCCCATACTGTGAAGAAGCTTTTTAGTTTAATATAGCCCCATTTGTCTATTTCTTTCTTTGTTGTTTGGAATTTTGACATCTTAACCAGAAAATCTTTGCCTAGGCCAGTGTTCTGAAGTATTTTCCTTATGTCTTCTTCTGGTAGATTTATATTTTTGAGTCTTACTTTTAAATCTTTAATCCATTTTAAGTTGATTTTTATATATGGTGAGTGATAGGGGTCTAGTTTGCTTATTCTACATATAGATATCCAGTGTTCCAAGCACCATTTATTGAAGAAGTTGTTCTTTCTCCAATGTATGTTCTTGGTGCCTTTGTTGAAAATTAGTTGGCTGTAAATACATGGATTTATTTCTGGGTTCTCTATTCTGTTCCATTGGTCTATGTGTCTGTCTTTACACCAATACCATGCTCTTTTGGTTACTATAGTTTTGTGGTACTATTTTGAGGGCAGGTAGTATGATGCCTCCAGCTTAATTCTTTTTCTCAGTGTTGCTTTGTCCATTTGGGGTCTTTTTTGGTTGCATACAATTTTTAGGATTGTTTTCTCTACTTTTTTTTTTTTTTGTTAAAGAATGTCACTGGTATTTTGATAGGGATTGTATTGACTATGTAGATTGCCTTGGATAGTATGATTATGTTAATAATATTAATTCTTCTGATCCATTAGCATGGGATACCTTCCCATTTATTTGTGTCCTCTTCAATTTCTTTCATCAGTGTTTTGTAGTTTTTGTTGTAGAGGTCTTTCACCTCTTTGGTCAAATTTATTCTTAGATATTTTTTGTAGTTATTGTAAATAGGATTATCTTCTTGATTTATTTTCAGCAAGTTCATTATCAGTGTATTGAAATGCTACTGATTTTTGCATGTTGATTTTGTAAATTGCAACTTTACTGAATTTGTTTACCTGTTCTAGGAGTCTTCTGGTGGGACATTGAGGTTTTTCTATTATTAGGATCAGGTTGTCTCCATAAAGGAACAACTTGACATCTTAGTTTTGAATTTGGATGTCTTTTAATTTTTTTCTGTTGCTTGATTGCTCTGGCTAGGACTTTCAGTACTATGTTGAATAGAAGGGGTGAAAGTGGGCAATCTTGTCTTTTTCCAGTTCTTGGAATAATGTTAGCAGTTCTTAGTAAGATCTTAGCTGTGGGTTTGTCATATATGGCCTTTATTATGTTGAGCTATATTGAGTAAACAAGACTCTTCACAGTGTAGACTCCAAAGGAAGACAACTTCTTGGGCATATGACCTGTGTAGTATTACAAAGTCCTGTCCTCAGAAGAGTCCCGAGCTTGGTTTAATGCTCTGTTGTCCCTGTCTTAAAACTCCTTTTTGAACAAAATATCCCATTTATTTTGCCCTGGGCCCTGCAAATTATTAAACTGTACCTGCTCTGAAGTGTAATAAATACCCTAATGTTTAAACATAATTTGTAGGATCACACAGTCTTGGGGCTATTCCACTTAACCTTCCCTTTTGTAAATTCCTTGACATTAGCCATGCAGCTGAGGTTGGCTCATTATCAAGGATGGGTAGCTCACTGCCTTCATAGCAATTCCTTTCCTCTCTGGACCTACCTAACTGACAGAAAGTTCTGTCTTACCTTGAAATGAAATATATATCCTTCATCTTATCTCTATGAAAAATTTGGCAAATTGTATATGTGGCAAATAAATACACATTTATGTTTTTATTCTAAAAGACACACACATCATGTCTTTGTCACATGAAACATAGAAACATGAAAATATTGGAAAATGCTGAAAGCATAAAACATAATTATCACTAATCTCTCTACTGAGAAATAACCATTGTTAACCTGTTGGCATATTTCTTTTCTACTTTTCTATATTCATATTTAGTAATAACAATGATAAGAATGATAGCTGATTTATTTAATGCTTATAATGTGTTAGGGACTGCACTAACTGCTTTAAATGAATTATTGCATTCAGTGGACAAATATAATTAGAGAAAATATGTATATGGCATGTATAAATGTTAAGATTTTAACCTACATCCAGTTTTTTACTTTTTTTCCACTGAGAATTATATCATCAGCATTTCTCTTTTCATAAATAAGAAGATTTAAAAGAAAACATACTTACTTCATTGACAGATAATGATGAAGGGTCTTCATTCCTTAAAATTTTAATTTCTTCTTTTCTAAAATATATATACAGTATTCTCCTATCATCTGTGGTTTCACTCTCCACGGTCTAAAAATATTAAATAAAAAAATCCAGAAATTAATAATTCATAAATTTTAAATTGCATGCCATTCTAAGTATTGTTATAATTGTTCTATTTTCTTATTACTTATTGCTATTAATCTATTACTTGACATAATTTATAAATTAAACGTTATCATAGGTGTATATGTATAGAAACAGACAGTATATATAGGGTTTAGTACTACCCATGGCTTCAGGTCTCCACTGGGGGTCTTGTATCCTCTGCAGGTAAGGGGGGACTACTGTATTAATATCTGCTCTGCCTACCTTACAGGATTATGAGGGTCAACAACAAAAATAACAACAAAACAACAAGTTGCTACTATTGAAATCTTGCTCTGCTTTTTTAATTTTATTTATTTATTTATTATTTATTTATTTTTTATTTCAGCTTATTATGGGGGTACAAAAGTTCAGGTTACATACGTTGCCAATGTACCACCCATCCCCCCGAGTCAGAGCTCCAAGCGTGCCCATTCCCCAGACAGTGCACATCGCACTTATCGTGTAGTTATACCCCCATCCCCTCCCCCCACCCCCACCTCCCTGAGTCAGCACCTTCAAGTGTGACCATTCCCCAGACGGTGCACAACGCACTCATCATGTAGGCATACACCCATCGCCTCCCCCCGCTCCCCACCTCAGTCTGATATCCAATTGATATCATTCCCAAATGTGCGTTTAGGTGATGATCAGGGAAACCAATTTGCTGGTAAGTAGATGTGATGCTTGTTTTTCCATTCTTGGGATACTTCACTTAATAGAATGGGTTCCAACTCTCTCCAGGAGAACCAAAGAGATGTCATATCACCGTTATTTCTTATAGCTGAGTAATACTCCATGGTATACATATACCACAATTTACTAATCCATTCATGAATTGTTGGGCATTCGGGTTGTTTCCACATCTTTGCGATTGTGAATTGTGCTGCTATAAACATTCGGGTACAGTTGTCTTTGTCATAGAATGACTTTTGTTCCTTTGGGTAGATGCCCAATAATGGGATTGCTGGATCGAATGGTAGGTCTATTTGAATCTGTTTAAGGTATCTCCATAATGCTTTCCAGAGGGGTTGCACTAGTTTGCAGTCCCACCAGCAGTGTATGAGTGTTCCTGTCTCTCCGCATCCATGCCAACATGTGTTGTGCTTTTGACTTTTGCACAGATTTTTATCTGTGTGAAATATAATAGTAATTAATGTCAGGTTAAAAAAAAGTCCCAATATATGCTTATCCCATGAGATGTGAAAATCAAATAAGGTAATGTAGATAGAAAGGCTACATGCATACTATAGTAGGATATATGTATATCATAAAAGCTATATATATGTATGCTATTAACACATGAAGGATCATTATTATCCAATCTTTAATATCACTGCTTTGTAATCCAATGTTCTGGTGTTTTTCAACCTGTTGACAGGCACAAATATTTCCCAGGACTCCATAGGCTGCAATTAAAAAAACTGGAAACATTCATAAATACACAAGTTGACTAATTAGTCCCTAATTAGTGAGCAGATTGGGTATTTTAATCACGCTAAGATATATTGGTTAATGCCATGAAATGGAAAGAAAAGTTTGGCTACATTATATTAGGTCAAAATTTGCATAGAGATTAAATTAAAATATTTAATGGGACCTGTCAGTCTGAGCCATGGCCAGCCAGGCAGTCAATGGCATTTATAACAGCATGCTGCTTTTTGGCAGTTTGAACATAAAATTAACAGGTGATCTTTTAATTCAATCAAAGAAAACGGGACCATTTTAAACATCTATAACATTGAAAGATCTTTAATGACCCCTCAATAAAGAAATATAAGCATTATTAGCCTATCTCCCATTTGAGAGCCTGTAGCACAGAGAGGTCAAGAAACTAGCCCAAGATCACTCAGATGAACCCAGGTTGATAGGAGTTATGCATGGCTTTAAAACTCTTCATTTCTAGACCTGCACTTCATTTCAACAGCCTGAAAGGTCCCAAGAACTAGATAATAGCTCTGCTGTCATTTTCACTCTCTTGCGTCATGATAGAGTTGGGGATTCTTACCTTTGTTTGTTTTTCATCCATAGTCTCTGTGGCTCCCCGAACAATAACAGGGAAAGTCTAAGAGAGAAGCTGTTTCTACATAAATTATTTTTCAACTTCTTACAGAAACTTAGTTATTCTTTTCTTTGAACTTCTGTATTTCTTGATTCCTTCATCTCTAGCTTTCAGAATGAAACCTTCATATCCTAAGTTAAAGCTCAAGGATGCTTTGTTTTTGGCTTGGCTGGAAAAATCAGAGGCCACACTGTCTCTAGACAAGGAGATTGGAAAAAGACAAAAGAAACATTAAAAACAGAATGAACAATAACAACAAAATCATAATTTGCAGAAGAAAGAAAGCTGGGCAGATGGCAGGGCCCTGCACATGTTGCATTAGCCTCAGAAAGAAACCCTGTTGGCCAAAGCAGAACTTTTGCCAAGGGGCTGGTCAAATGAGGCTCTGGGTACACAAACGGCATTGCCCAGTGAGATGCTGGCATGTTGCTGGATATACTCTTGAAAAGATGGATTGTTTTTTTTTTTTTTTTTTTTTTTTTTTTTTGAGACAGAGTCTCATTCTGTTGCCCAGGCTAGAGTGAGTGCCGTGGCGTCAGCCTAGCTCACAGCAACCTCAAACTCCTGGGCTCAAGCGATCCTCCTGTCTCAGCCTCCCGAGTAGCTGGGACTACAGACATGCACCACCATGCCCGGCTAATTTTTTCTATATATATTTTTAGCTGTCCATATAATTTCTTTCTATTTTTAGTAGAGATGGGGTCTCGCTCTTGCTCAGGGTGGTCTCGAACTCCTGAGCTCAAACGATCCGCCCACCTCGGCCTCCCAGAGAGCTAGGATTACAGGCGTGAGCCACCGCGCCCGGCCGAAAAGATGGATTGTTTTCGACAGGCGAGGCCTGGCTTTGACGGTGGCTGCTGTGAGGCAAGGCTTGGCCCCAGGGGCTGTGCGTAGACTCTCCCGCTTGCTCTGACCACTCACGCACCACACCTGGGCCCCCATCCAGCAACTGCTGTACCTTCCCCTCTCACTGCTTCTTATTCTCTAGGTGGTATTTCTCCCAGTTTGGGCCCCCAGCTCCACTGTATCAGTGGACAATAGTTTTGGGGGTGGGAGTTCAGAGGTGCAGCCAGTACTCCACCCCTCTCTGAAGCTCCGTGTGTCTGGCTTGTCTCCCTAAATCTAGTCTCCCTTTTTCCTTATTCACAAACACACTGCTTAAAAATAAAATTAATGAACAAACAACCTTTCTGTTCACACCACATCCTTGCTCAGACTCCTCAGTGACTTTCCATTGTCATGGGTGCCAGGCCCCAGCAGCTGGGCATGGAAGGCTGGGCCCCTCATCAATTAGCAATAAGTACCCATGGCATGTGGCCTGAGCATCTCTCTCTGCAAATGTCTTCCCTTGTTGTGTGGGATGCTACTGGTGTGTGAGAGTCTCCTCTGTTGCTTGACTTTAAAGGCCAAGTCTATGTCTGCATGTCTGACTGAATCTGATACTTCTCATAGCACAGCTGGAGTTCCTGACTCAGAGCATATATGCAGTGAATATGTGCTACATGAAACAGAGAATGAATGAGTTCTCTGGGTAACATTGTCTCTCTGAGCAAAGTAGCATCTGTGGCTGTGTGAATGAAAAGCTTGAAAGACTGCTTTTTTCCCCCTTACATATTCTTTTATTTGGAGAATATTTTTTTAAAGCAGAAATTATGAAGAATAATAAAAACAAAGTATCTTTTACCCATTATCTAAAACTGAACCATTGGTAATATTTTTTGACATATATCTTTCAGATCTTTAATAAAAGAAATAAAAGAGTTGAAAAAAATGTGACCTTTTGTCCTAGACCTAATTCCCATTCTCTTTCATGTCTCCTCAGAGGTAAGTACTATGATGAATCTTTGGTATATACATTTTATTTTTTATTATACTTTTACATACAAATGTATGTATCAAGCAGTATAGAGCAGGAGTCTTGGGACAAATTCAGTCCATGAATTGTTTCTGTAAGGACTGCAAGCTAAGAATGATTTTTGCACTTTAAAGAGCTGTAAAACAAACAAACAAACAAACAAACATGGGACAGAGAGTGTATGTGGCCCACAAGGCCAAAAATATTTACTATTTGTCCTTTATAGAAAGAGTTTGCCAAAAGTTTTATAGCTTTGCCAAAAGAAGTTTTATAGCTTGTTTCAGGATATAAAGGGGTATCATATCCTCCAATCATTCTAAAATTTGCTTTAATTTTCAGCCTTATTTCTTAAAATTTTGTCCTTATGGATATATGCATCTGTTTTAACTCCTTTTATGTCTGCATAGTATTCTATCATATTAATATAGCACTTTTTAAAATTAATTTCCCTACTGGATGGACAGTTACATTGTGTCTGCCTTTTTCACTATGAAAAAAAAAAACTGCAAGAAATATTCTTGTATCTTGTGACATGAGAGTTTTTCTAGAGATACATTCTTAGAAATGGGATTACTGGTTTATAGGGAATGTGCATTCTCAATGTTACTGGGCAGAACCAAACTATTGTTGGCAATAGTTGTAACTATTTCAACAATGTCTCGGTCTGTTTTATGCTGCTATAACAGAATACCACAGACTGAGTAATTTGTAATGAACGTAAATTATTTCTCACAGTTCTGGAGGCTAAGAAGTTCAAGACTGAGGGGCCAGCATCTGGCAAGGGCCTTCTTGCTGCATCATTCTATGATGGGGGAGGGGAGAGATGAGAGAGAGAGAGGCCAAACTCATCCTTATCCTTTTAAAAGGAACTCTCTTCCACAGTAATGGCATTGGTCTATTAATCCATTTGTGACAGCAGAGCCCTCATGACCCAATCACCTCTTAAAGGTCCTACTTCTTAACACTTCTATATTGAGGATCAAGTTTCCAATACGTGAACTTCGGGGGACACATTCAAACCAGAATAAACAGTTATCTTCATTTTGAGACAAAGTCTCAATCCCTGTCAATTTTAGCTGCCCCATTGTCCCAGCAAGTGAGAAGGACAGCCCTGCCCCAACGGCCTTCAGTGTTCTACTGCCTCCATGTAACAGACAAAACATTGTAAGCAAAAGCCCTTTAAAGAGCTGTAAAGTGCAGGTAAAATGAGAGTGCTGCAACTTTAATGGGGTGACTTGCAAAAAATATCAAGAAAGGCTCTCATTAGCCTAAAGTAGAAACGCAGAGGCAGAAGGTGCTCTCTGAGGACCTTTGTCAGGAGAATGGCGAACTGAACGGCATGCCACTTCAAAGCAACGTCTAGGGACAGGTGTTCTGCTTTGTGGCAACTTGGCCCACTGCACACTTTCCCCAGGTGCTGTTGGTAATCGCGGTGGTTGGGGACCACTTCCTTCTGGGACCACAACTCCAGGAACAAAGACTGACAGACAGGATCCCCAGGACGCCAATTGTGATTGCACTGACTGTGTAACTCACCCTGAGCCATAGGCTGGGGCTGCAACAGGGGAAAGGAACTCATGAGAAAGACAAATGAATGATCTAAGATCCTTGCTTCAAGTTGCTAGTGGTATAACTACTGTCTGGCATGAGAACCAATAGGAACTTAGCTCTGTTGGGATCCCCTTCATCCATGTGACATAAGGGAACAGCACACATGACCTAAACACAAAGTAGAATGAACTCACGTGACAGGGTCGAAGCTGTAGGTCCTTGGCATATTCCTTGGATGCTCTGGACATTTTTCATCATCTTCAAAATGATGAAAGCAATGATTTTCCTTATGAAATATGCACATCCCCCATTATGTACCTGCCTCTTCACTCCATTGGACCCCACTCTCTTGGAGTCAATCACCTCCTCTGGACTATTGCAATAGGCAGCTAATTGGTTTCTTTGGCTCCAGTTTCTCCCTGGTCCACACTGCTGCCAGAGGGACACTTCTCGCATATGAAGCTGAACTTTTAAGAAGCCCATTGTCTCCAGTTGATGTCCGACCACATAATGCAGAGAACATGGCTTTGATCGTCTCCTTCCTGGCTCTCTAGACTCAACTCAGTCTCTTCTCCTCAGACTCCTGGGGTGTTTGTGGTTCCTGAAAGATACCACACTGTTTTATTCTTCCCTGCTTCTTCTCCTGCTCCCACTGTAAGGAGCTTGAGAACAGATCAGGGACTGTCTCATATACATTCTTGGATCCACAAAATGTGTGTTTAAAATTAATGACTATGTGAATGACTGAGTGTAATCACTCATCTTCCTGGATGGTTTGGCTGTCCTTGGAACTTGGACCAAACACTTATTTGCTAACTGAAGCTGCTATTTTATTGGGAGCATCTTGGTTAGAGCTGATCAGAGGCTGGTGAGTCTTTCCAAAAGATCCATTAATTAGAAGAGGCTGGAAGGAGACTTAGAGCTATGGGTGGAGTTGGCTGGACAGCTATGCTGCAGAGGAAGGGTCAAACAGGGGCTACAGGGCCAAGATCCGCACCCATGAGTGGGCACCTGCAGTGGTTTTTATAATGTGACTTTGGATTCAGGGACAGGCAGGAGGAAGAATCAAAACAGCATCTTGCATATTATTTCCAAACCTTGGCTAAAAAGTTGTTGAGGAGAATGGAATTGTGATGAGAAATTCCATCCTGGAGATCAGGCTTTCTCAGATTACATGCTAAAAGTGGGTGTTGTGGGAGGAGAGATGTGAGTGCCAGTCTCATGCACACTAGTGACTGCTAATGTGATCATGCCCCAGTCACCTCTCTCTGTGGACCTCCTAAGTCATCCCTTAGTTAAAAAGGTGGGACTAGATCAGGATCTACAAGTCTGTGGCACACACATCCTCATTCCACTCTCCCTTGTCCTTGGCAGTCATCATTATTTGATATGGGCCCTGTTCACTGAGAATCAAAGCCACTATCAATTGATCCGAGATGGCTCCTGAGATGATATTGTCCAAGATTCTCTATAGCTCTGGCACCCTGAAAATCTCATGAAAAATATGGGACGCATTCTGTGACGGGACAATTGCTCTGATTCTCTTTACGTCTACTTTGCTAGGATGATGAACTCTCTCCAGAATGTCATTCAAGCTTCAGACCAGAGTGACAGAGCAGAGGCAGCTGACAACACTACCAGGGAGCTGTGGGGGTCTTTGTCATAAGCCAAGATACCTGATCCAGCTCCAGTTGACATATAGCACTGATAACTAATGAAGAAATTGCCTCCACAACTAGTAGCTGTTGAAAAAACAAATAATACAACACATAACCCAAAACCAACCAATCATACGAGTAAAGTCAAAACCACCAAAAATGTAGAATGTAGTCCCTCTAAAATAGATACTCAGCTGAAAACCTGGCATATTTAAGTAAAGCAAATATATGAGGGGAAAAGACATCTTGTATATAATAGGTTTTATCGGTAGTAATAGGAAGGAACCTGGGTGCTCATTATAATTTTATTTCTCCTTGAGGTTCCTACATCTAATATAAACCCCATCTACTCTGAGAAATGTTTGTGTACCGTGAGGCTGTAGAGAGTAGAGGCAACAGAGAACAGGCCAATGTTCTAATTTAGACTCCCCATTTCCAGGGCCATAATGCTTCTAGGGAGAGCAGGAGATATTTTTCTTGAACTTTTACAGATAACTGACCCCTGCAAGGACCTGGCAAAGAAGTCAGAGTGAAGAGTGTGTGTCTGTGTTAGAAAAAAACAGTTCCCCATTTATTCAGGGAAGTTGTTGGGGCTTACTATGTGCTGGGTTCTGGGAACACATACATGAACAAGATAAAAGCCTAATGATCACAGTCTAGTGGGGAGAAAGAGAATTGAGATTCACTGGTATGTGTGACTCTGTTGGTCAACATTAGGTAGGAGCAGTCAGAAGTTCTGCCACACCAGTTAAGTCTTCTCAATATCTTGCCCATGAATAAACCAGCAGTAGTCACCTAACCACATAGCCAGAACTACCAAAGAGGTAAGGACAGTGTATTTCAAGAGAAGGATACTCGATTCAGGGAAGGTTTTCAGAGGAGGAGGCAGAGTAGGATTATGGAGGATGAGAAGTGATTTATTAATGTGTCAAGGAGGGAAGGATATTCTGGGAAAAGACAATATGCAAAAGCTGTGTGTAGGATTTCATGACAATCTTGATGAACTGCGTATAGTTTATTGTGGCTATATTATTACCATAAGGTGCATATTTTTTCATGTAAGTAGTTGTCATGAGGGCAGAGACCATGCCTCTTTTGTTGCCTAGCTACCTCATGCCATACCTTGAATATAGTTGCTACTGAGTAAATCTTGGTTGAGTGAATGATTGAATGAATGAGGAGATAGAAGCAGATGCAGCCAGAGAAGATCAGGCACCAGGTGATGAAGGGGCCCATTTGCCACTTTAAAGAACTTTTTTTTTTTACTTTATCTTGTAGGTAACAGGGAGCATTTGAAAGTTATTGGTGGGTTAGTGAAGCTGGAGACAGTGAACAATTAGGACATGGTAGAAGAGATAATAAGCGTAAAGTGATAGTAACATGAGCTCCAGAACCAATCTCTCCCTTAAGACCTTTGCTCTTGCCTTAGCTTAGTTTGAATTCCAAGACACGCCTGGCTGGTTCACGTCTTCATTCTCTACCCATTTAGTTCCCTGTGAATGAAATACTCTCTCTGTCCTACCACTCTCATCAATGTGGTGAACTTCTTAATCATCTCTTACAACTCAGCTCAAATGTCTTGTCCCCTTACAAGCCATTTATGAACTGTCACTTTGTTTCCCAGCCCCAACTCTGCTGGTAGAACTGAGGATTTCCTTGAGTCCTTATGGGACCCAACAAAACTTTCCTTCCTGGCATCAACTCAAAGCTAGAGTTTTATGCTAAGGCATTGTGTCTTTAAAGGAGCCCTCACTGTGAAGCAAATATCGTTGGAGAATTGACCTAAGTCAATGTCAACCATTAACACATTATACACGTTTATGTCACTATGTAAGCTAGATCAATGGTTTGCAATGGGGACGACTCTCCCCTCCCCCTCCTAGGGATATTTGGCAACATCTAGAGACATTTTTGATTGTTACAACTTGGGAAGGGGTTGCTGTTAGCATTTAGAGGTTAGAGACCAGGGATGCAGCTAAATATCTTATAGTGCACAGGACAGCCCCCATAAGAAAGAATTGTCCAGTCCAAAATGTCAGTAGTGTAGAGATTGTGAAACTCCGAGAGTGGTGTTTCTCTTGGAGTAAAGCGGTATGGGATTTGGTGTGGGAGGGACAGATGGTGTTTGCTATTAAGTTGGGATATTATACAAGATATCTATGTCTGGATAGCCTGGGATAAGGGCTTGTCATGGGTTGGGTTCTTCTGGAAGCAAACTCTGGGATGTCAATTAGTGGGCGGGAGATGTATTAGGAAGAGCCCTTGGAATCAGTGACAGAGTTGGGGTGGGGAGGAGAAGTTGAGCTATGGTGCAGTCTCAACAGAGGCCTAGGTAACCCTGTGGGGAGCAATGTAGATGGGATGGCGCCTCGGAGCTATCCCTAATTGAAGCAATTTGTAACCCGGAGTCCATCACTCACTGAATTCAAGCTTCCCTAAAAGGGGTATAACTTGGGGTAGGGCTGTTCTCTTCAGCCAAAACAGGCTCAGAGGGAGTCTGACAGCTGGAGTCTGTTCATTAGCAGCACTCCTCAGAGCTGGGAGTGCACCCTTTGTTACCAAACAGGATCCAGTGGTGCATCGCAGTGTCTACCCAGGGCCTGACTAAAGGCGGAGATGACCCTTTCATAACATGACCCAGAGACTTTCCTGTATCTTTTGCCATGTATTTCTACAAAAAATTTCAATGAGCAAGGCACATCAGTTACTATTACTGACACTTATCATGTATGAGGAAACTAAAGTACAGAGAAGTTAGTTTGTTCAAGGTCACAGAAAGTGATGAGTGGCAATGTTAACGGAACTCAAATCTCTGATTCTGTGTCCTTTCCACTCCACCATCCTCTTTCCTAATATCTTCTTCTTTTAAAAAAATAATTCTTATACCAGACCTGCCTATGCTTTCATTTCTATTTCCTTCTTACTTTCTTTGCATGTTCCTGTTTTTTAGAGGGCTGGTTGTCAGGACCCATGTTCTACCAGATCTTTGCCCCATAACTTGGGGTAAAGCAGCCCTCTTTCATTTCCTGTTCATGTTTTGGGTAATAGTGATACTCTCCACCCACTTTTCCAATCCAGAGACACTTCTGAGTCATCATAAACCCCTTTCTCTAACTCACTTCACACCAGAGTCACGGCCTCTTTCCTGACACATTTCCCATATTCAGCACAGGCAGAACCTTGTAACTGCTTGACTAGCTCCAGATTCACCCCCCTGTGGTTCACCTTTGCACAGTTGCCAGAGCATCTTCCCAAAGGACAGACTTGGAGATGCACCTTTGTTTCTTAAGGCCCTCCGGGCTCTCCATCAGTGCAGGACAAAGTCCACATGCCTTTGTGTGGCCCCAAGGACTTCTCAACCTGGATTCCTTGCTTGGTGTGCCCTGTATCTCCCGCTCCTCCCAGCGGTATAATAATCTCAAGTCTCTTCATTCACTGAGCACAGGAACATTTTCAGGACTCCAAACCTTTGCTGTACGTAGACTGTTCTGGAATTTGGAATATCTTCTCTCTCCGCTTGAAATGTTTTCATCTTTCAAAACTCAAATATGAATTTTAACATGAAAGTATTACCATTTCCTCTGCTTCCAATATTCTACTTATTATGATATCACTTTATAGCTGGTTGGAGGTGTCTCCGTCTCCCTTCCCAGACTCAAAATTGCCTGCTAGCAGAGACTATGTCTCCTTTAACTCGGTAGGTTCAGAGACTAGGTCAGGACTGCAATGCGTAAGTACCTATCAGACGCTTGTGGGAATAATGGCTTAGTCGCAAATGTCACAAAGCGTGATTGTCCTTTCCATTTTCCTCTAGAAGGTATCAGTGGTTTGCTCTTATTCTCTCGCCAGCATGGCAAATGTGAAGACACATCGTGAGGGGATCCTGGAGAGTAGCGTGAGAGATTCTCTCTGCTGTCAGTCCTATCTTTTCTGAACGAGGTACTTCCATGTATCGTGAAAGTGCCTTCTCCTGTTTCTTTGTGAACATAGTAAATATAGGTAATTTCACTAAATCAAGGCAGAGGAAACCATTTGACTTAAGTACTGGGCAGTCATCTAAACATCTGCTGCTCCTATCTTCCATTCACCATCAACCAGAGAAAAACGTCTTTACCCTTTGAGATGGGTTTGCCTTAAATTATGATACAAATTTATATCTCAATAAATTTTTTTACTTTAGAAAATTCTGAGAGCCTTCACTTGAAAATTATGGTGTTCAGTCCCTGTCTGGGTGTTACAGGGGATCCACTAGAGGTACACCTTGCCTTTCACGGGGCCTCCATGACCAGATAAAGACATACTAATAAGACAGGAAACATAACAGGAGGTTATAAAGTGTGTTTTCTACAAAGCCTTGTCCCCATATCCTACCTCATAGAAGATGAAGAGCCTCAGGAAATTAAGGCTATTAAGGAAATTATAACATTTCCTTTAGAAACCAGAGCCCAGAGTTTGAAAATCATGTCTTAAATTCGAGTTTTGGACCAACTACTTCATATCTGTATAATCCATAGAAACATATTTAACTTTTCTCTGTGTTATTTTACTCCACAGAAACCTGTAATAGTAAAAACTTCTTTTATATGGCTGATACAAGGGTTAGATGAGAAAATGTATAAAAGGTGTCTAGAATGATGACCATCTTATAGTAAGTGTGCAGCAAAGTTAGGTCCTTCTCTCTTACGGGGTTTTTACAGAGTTGGTAACACTTTGTGAAATCTAAAGTGCTCTATACTAGCAATAGCACTATTAGGCATCTACCCAAAAGAGCAAAAGACATTCTATAATAAAGACATTGACACCTGAATATTTATGGCAGCACAATTCACTATTGCAAGGATGTGGAAACAACCCAAGTGCCCGTCAATTCATGAGTGGATTATTAAAATTTGGTATATGTATACAATGGAATATTACTCAATTATAAGAAACGACAGAGATCTAGCACCTCTTATATTTTCCTGGATTGAGCTTGAGCCCATTATCCGCAGTGAGGTATCACAAGATCGGAGGAATAGCCTCCACCTGTACTTGCCATCAAATTGGCACTGACTGATCGGCACTGTGGTGCTCACATGGTAGTAATATTCTCCAGGGATTAGGAGGTTGCAGGGGTGGGTTGGGGTAAACTCACAACTAATGGATGCGATGAGCATTGTAGAGGGGAAGGGCAAGCCTCTGATCCTTGCTTGGGTGAGGCAAAGATATATAATGTAACCAAAACATTTGTACCCTCATAATATCCTGAAATAAAATAAAAAAATAAAGTTCTCTACAAGCATTAGTTATTATTCATACATATTTGATGTAGAGGAGCAAGATCAGCCACTCAGATATACTTTAAAAAAAAAGAAAAAACCCAAACACACGAATGGATCTTTATGGATTTCCTACTCAATTTAGTAAGGGGTAGTACAGAATAGATCCCTGGGAATCTCTCGCTCATTTTTGCCCAGTTATAAAGCTGTTTGTTTTAGAGCTATCAAGAATTACTGCCAACACTGAAAAGAGAAAGAAACTTCAAAATATTACCTTAATGTGTTAGGCATTTAATTAGGGGTGCCATGGCACTCATGAGGGTAAATGTACACACTGACAAGGAGACAAATTGAAACAAGTGATTATTTTGATGAGAACATAGTACAGGGCACATATGAAGCACAAAATTCTAATCCTAAAATACTATCCACATAGAAAACAGGTTGGGTAATGCAAGAAGCAGGCACACACTGATTTAGCCTCTATCACATGCTATGGTAGTTAACTTTCGCCTTACCTCATTTAATCTTCACAGCAATATCATAGGGTAGGTGTTAGTGTTTCAGTTTTGTAGATTATTAGGGTAATGAAATTTTTTTAAATTCATGTGGTTAGTAAGATACAAACAAATACACCCCCCAGGTGCCCTGACTTTTGCGGGGACTTAGATTGAGATCTCATACAATGATGCTCCTTTGCACTATGATGAATACTCAACTTCGGAATGTGAAGTTCTGTTTAAGTCTATTTTCCTTACTTGATTCTCATCTAAAACTCAGAAGTAGCAGAGTGTGTGTTGTGAAGGGAAAAGAGAAAAGTGTTGTATATGTGTGTGTGTGTTGGGGTGATGTTTGAGGGGTGTGTGTTTTGCAGGGTGGGATTGGAGAACTAGGGGAGTGGGGAGAGGTTTGTATTCCCATGAGTGGCAGAGCTCTTGTTCCTGATGGGGGAACTCCAAGACATTGTCTGTGCCGTCCCCACCCCTACTCCACCACCTGTTCATAAAATCTTAGTGACCACTCATTTCAGGAGCTGTAATTGAGAACCTTTAAATTTGGAGAATTTTAGTCAACTTATAGGGCTTTTGAGAGGTAAAATGAGTAAACATGATGTCACTTTTTGATCCTTGCAACTGAGATGTAAGACTTGGGGAAAATCTGAAAGGAGGGGAGCATTCCGCAGGCTGGATCTCATTTGATATGCACCCAAAAGGATGCAGAGCTGGCATCTCCCAGCCCAAGAGGTCTCTCTTCACTGAAAATTATGAACTGGAGTCACCCAATTTACTGGCACCAGTTGTATTAGTTTTCTCTGCTGTGTAACAAATTGCAAATCTTTAGGCTTAAAATAACACCCATTTATTATCCACAATTTCTGTGGATGAGGTGTCTAGGAATGGCTCAATTGGCAGGCTTAACTTTATGATTCTGTGTAGGGACTCATAGGCTGCAATCAAGGCGTTGGCTAGGCTGCATTCTTACCTGGATCTTGAGGTCTTCTTCCAAGGTCATTCAAGTTGTCAACAGAATTCAGTTCCCTGTGGTTATAGGAGTGACGTCCTCAGCTCCTAACTGCCACTCCTCTCTCCATTGGCAGTTCCCAATGTGGCTTCTTCAAAGCCAGTAGGAGAGCCTCCCTCCTTTGAGTCTGTTCTTCCAGAGAAGGCTTGAATCTTCCTTTAAAGAACTAGAATCACCTGCTACCCTAGCAGGCCCACCCAAGATAACCTTTCTGATTACCTCAAAGACAACTGACTAGGGACCTTACTTGCATCTGCAAAATTTCATCTCCTTTACAACATTGTACTGAGGAGAAGCAAACCATAGGTTCTTCCCTCCTTCAAAGGAAGAAAATTATGTTATACAAAATCTGGATGCCAAGAGACAAGAATCCTAGCATTTTGCCTGTTGTACCAGTGGATTTCACAGCAAGCTGCAGTTATTCAAGTTACATGTGAGCTTTCAGGTGTTAGGGACAAATGTTTATAATCTATAATTTATAGAATTATAGATTATAAATCTAAAATTTATAATCTATAATTAATTTTTATCTCATCCATTTTAATTTTGTGTGATTTATGATGAATACGATCTATTAGGAAAGTATGATATTAGATGCAGAAAATCTATAAATAACTGTTATCTATTGAAAAATATGCTTCTATTTTTGGAGATCATTGACTTAAACAGATGGCCGGACAAGTCCAGTATGACATTGTTTTTGAGTTTTGGAAATAAACAGGTAAAACTAGATATGTCTATATTAAAGGCAACACAGACCATTAGTTGTTTCCTTTCTTGCCTTTTAGTGTGCCTTATAATTTGTTTTGAAGGCCAGACATGATGTATTGGGTAATCGGCCTTTAGGGTGAGGTTTTGTGTTCATTTGGCTGGGAGTTTAGCTGTTTAACTTTTGCTATAGCTTGCAGGTGTCAGAGACTTCCACTTCCTCCTTGTGTAGTCTCCCTGTTCTCTTTATGCTCCCTCAGGAACTCCTCATCAGAACCCGTGTCTTGCAGTTCCTCCAGCTGTAATTGCTGTTACTATACTGGAGCCTGTTGGTGTGGTGGGAAGATGGTGGGAAGTAGAACGTTCTATAATGTTATTTAATTCTCAGTCTTATAGTGGGTCTGTGTCCCTGGGCTGTGACCTTACAAGTGTTCCTTAGCCTCATTTTTCCCACCTTAGGTGACACAGGAGAGCTAGAGGGGTCTGGAGTAAGGAAATGCCTGGGTGGATTCAGGCTCTGGTAAAATCTTTACCTTGGAAAGTAAGCTTTTGTCACGAAGATTCTGAGCATATTTCACAATGTTTACCCTTAACTTCCCTCTGTCAGAGCCACAAGGGGATCTTTCTTGATTCTTTACCATGAGAACCTTGTGAGATTCCAGGAGGTAAAACCCATAAAAATATCCCCCCCCCAATTCTGTGGCCCCCAGGAATTTCTCCTTCTTAAACTAGTCCACACTCAGCCTCCAGCCATTCATCAAAATGGCCATTGAAATGTTCTTAACCAATTGACAGCTCCAGGGCCTTCTGCTCCAGGAAAGGAGATCTTGGCTGTGACTCTGAATTTGCCTGTCCCTTTAGATTTTGGGGTGGCATCTGCATTTTGACCTAAATTCTCTGATGGGCCCCCCAGCCCCAGAAATAAGATGCTTTTCACTGGGCAGGTCAGGGAAGGTTTAAGAATTTGAGCCGCCTTTTGAGGGAGAGATAATCTCCTAACATTTGCTCATGGGGCTGAAAGGCATTTTCGGGGGGAAGCAGCAACATAATAGAAAAGGACATAGAAGTGAAACCAAAGTGGAGAAGGAGGAAGGAAGAACACTAACTGCTGAGTGAGAGATGACCGTGGGATTATGCATGGTCTGGGTTTCAAAAAGACCTAAGGAGAGCTTTGAAATCTTTTCCCAGGAGTTAAAGATTAGACATGTTTCTCCTTGGTCTGGTTTCAAAATATTCCCTGTGTTGCTGCCACATTCCTGTGACAACACTGTTAGCAACCTACTCACTACCTGTGACCTCCTTTCTTGCTAACAGAACCTTGGTTTATATGGAGTAGCAATTGTCCTAAGCCATACAATGATCATAACTGGTCTAAAATTAAGCCAGTCATGAAGATCCTCTTCCCCTGTTCCCTATTCCTGTTCAATTAGAGGTTCCAAGTGAGACAGTCTGGCATGTGACGTAAGGGGGGTTTGGCTGGAAGGTGTCAGGGAAAGGCTCGGATTCGCTAATAAATAATACACATAGTACACGGCTGTCACAGTTCTTCTTTCTCTCCTATCTATCTGGAAAGGGACTCTGATGCTTGGACCAGCAGTAACTATCTTGCAAATGTCTGCTTGCTGAGTGCTTGTTAGGTGAGAAGATGAACCTCTAATTTTAAAGTCATTCTCAGTAAGATATTTTGCTCATAGATTAGATTATTTCTAACTAATATATCTTCTTATATTCATATTTTAATTTTCCTCCTTGCCTCTTCTGTAGTATTTTCAATTTTTTCCTGAAACTGCCCGTTCAGACATTTGACATTGGCTACTGTGACTTGGTTAGTAGCAATGAAAGGGAGCATGTCTGATGACTCTGGCTTCCATGGCTTGGTAGTGATTGCATGCTATCTTGGAGGCACAGCTGTAGAGTAAAAACAAAAACTTTTTTTCTGTGACATGCTAAGTGGTGCTTAATATGGCAGAGGGAGAGAGAGAGAGAGAGAGAGCGTGAAGGGGAGAAGAGTGAGCTACTGACACTCGTACAGAAGGACTTAAACAACAATAATAACAACTTAATGGCTGGTGTAGTCCCTATTAAAAATACTTTTTATAAACCTCAAGTAAGTGTATTATTTCAATTACGTTAAGTCTCCACAACTCAGAAATTAGCTAGAGCCATCGTGTTTCTTGTACTGAAGATAACATTTCACAATGCCACTTAGATCACCCTTGGATTCCTAAGGGATGTAAGTTCATCAGGAAGCCACTTTTGACTCTCAAATCTTGCTTCTTGGGAAGTTGTTTATTTTATGTATTCTCCTGCCTCTATGAAGGTGCTACATCTTTTTCCATTGACCAATAGGTGTAGAAATAAACATTTTCCCATGACTTTCAGAAGTAAACACAAGAAGAAAAACATAATAGCACTTATCTAAGGCACCTAAGTACCTAGATTTACTGGTGGGTGGGGGAGTTTAAGATGTTTACCTCAGCAACGTCTACAACATTAAACAAATTAAATGTTTGCCCATCCTCCACCCTTCCTTCCTTCCTTCCTGCCTTCCTGCCTTCCTCTTTCCCTCTCTCCATCCCTTCCTCCCTTCTTCCTTCCCTTTCTTCCTTCTTCTTTGCCTCTCTTTTACTTACTTCTTTATTCAAATATTTACTGTCCTACTCTGTACAAGGAAATCTTTCAGCTTATAGAAATTCAACAGTGAACATGAACAAATCTCATTCCCTCATGAGAACAACATTAACAAATATATACCATGATTTCAAGTGCTGAGCTGTGCTACAAGATGTTTCTTATAACAGAGTTAGAGGCTAGAGCTTAGAGTGTGACAGGTTGAAAGGCAATTTTAAATAATGGGTCAATGAAAACATCACTTGAGAAGGTGCCACTTGAGTTAAGCCATGGGTAAAGGTGTGAGAGTAAGCGATGCAAATATCTAGAGAAGGTGGATTCTAGGAAGAGAGGACAGCAAGTGCAAAGTCCCAGAGAGAAGTCAGCTGGTATAATTTCCAAAGTGTAGCAAAAAGGCTAATGTAGCAGGAAAAATGTGAACCAAGGAGAGGAGGGAGTTGCAGGAAATAAGGTCACAAAGGGGTCCCCAAACTATGTAGGGACTTGGATCCTATTGTAAGGATTTCAGATTTTATTCTACATGTTATAAAAAGCGACTTGGGGGGTTTCAATGGGGGAAAGACACGACCCAATTTATCATTTTAAAATATTAGCTGACAGGTGAGTGGCAAATGCATGGCAAGGTTAGGTGAGAACTGGCTAAGATGGAAGCAGGGAGAATATTCTAGAAAATTATTACTGTAATCTAATAGAAGATTAGAGTGTCTTGGAATGGATTATGGTTGTGGAGGCAGTGAGAAGTGGTTAGGGATTTAGGGTGTGTTTTGATGTCATAGCTTTCTTTCTTATACCCATGGATTGTGTAGAAGAGAAAGAGAGAAATAAGGGTAACTTTGAGGTTAATAACTTCATGAATAACGATGTCATTTACCTAAAGGAAACCAAAGTGGCATGAAGAATAGGAAGAAAAGTTTTATTTGGACATGTTAGTTTTACAATGTCTATTAGATATTAAATCAAGATGTACTGGCAATTGGATGTGTAAATCTGCAGCTTAGGGAAGAGGATTAAACTAGATATGCACACACACACAATACAAACACATACATGTTATTTTTATTTATTTTTGGTAAGTTAGAGCCATGGGATTGCTCAGATCACCTAGGCATATAGTCACAAGGAGATGAGAGAGCGGAGGGCTGAGTCTGGAGGCATTTCCACAGTAAGTGTCAGGAGCCATTAGTGCAGGGTAGTGAGTTAGGGGGTGAACCACAAGGATGCTGCAGAGTCGGGAAGCCAAGTGGAAAATATGTTTCAAGAAGGAATGGTGGGCTGGGTGCGGTGGCTCATGCCTGTAATCCTAGCACTCTGGGAGGCTGAGGCAGGTGGATCGCTGGAGGTCAGGAGTTCGAGACCAGCCTGAGCAAGAGCGAGACCCCGTCTCTACTAAAAATAGAAAGAAATTATCTGGCCAACTAAAATATATATATACAAAAAATTAGCCGGGCATGGTGGTGCATGCCTGTAGTCCCAGCTACTCAGGAGGCTGAGGCAGTAGGATCGCTTAAGTCCAGGAGTTTGAGGTTGCTGTGAGCTAGGCTGACAACACGGCACTCACTCTAGCCCGGGCAACAAAGTGAGACTCTGTCTCCAGAAAACAAACAAACAAAAAACAAACAAACAAAAAAAAACCAAGCAAATAAAAACAAACAAACAAACAAACAAAAAAAAGAAGGAATGGTGATAAATCACACCGCACCTTCTGATAGGCAAGGTGAGGACTGAGAATTGTCCATCCGATTTGGCATGAAGGGGTCATTGGTGACCTTGTCAGGAGCAATTTTATTAGATTGGAGAGAATGGAAGATTCCTTGGAGTAGTTTAAAAAGTTAATGGCAGGTAAGGGAGTAAAGCCAACAAGTATAAACAAAATTGTGAGTCATTTTGCTATAAAGTGGGTCATAAGACATTCAATAGTAGTTAGAGGGAAAAGGGTTTAACATAATTTTTTTTTTTAAGTGGGAGATATTCCAGAATGACTGTGCGCTGATGAGAAGGGTTCAGTAGAGAAGAAAGGAGAGAAGGGATCACTGTAGGAGAAAGGTTTTGAGGTGAGACAGGGTGGGGCTGACTATACCAGGGCAGAGGTTACTCTGAAAGAGAAAGGAAGAGGAAAGGAACCGAGAGCGCCAGGCAGAGCACCTGTGTACCTGTGCCAATATTTTAGTTGACTAAATGACAGCAAGATGGGAACATTTGCTTTTCTGTTGCTGAGAAAAGTGATAAAAAGCCTGACTGAGAAAATAGCTCAGAAAAATACGAGGCAGTTATGAGCCAAAATTGAAGCATAACAGGGATTTAGATGTTTGAGAAGAGAGGAGAACGTATGAAATAGTCTTTTGGAAAATGGGAGAGTGAATTAATAGGGAGCTATACTGGATTTTTCTGGGCAGTGTGTAGGGGGCCAGTGAGCCTTGCCCTGAATTGGAGAAAAGCCAAGGTAGCAGGGTCATTTCTGCAGTCAGTCAACGGCTCAAGCGCAGGTAGGAAGTAAGGGAGGATAACGGGATAACAGGGTTGGGGTTTTGCCAGGCAAGTACAATGGATGCTTGATGGGGATTTTGTGGTAAAGAATAGTACTGTGGTGGAGGCCCATATCCTCTTCCTGGGTACAAGCTAAACCTCACCTCCAAGGGCCTTTGCCTCTAGGTTGGGCTCTTGGAGTGTGAGCAGAAGTGACATGTTTCTGGGCCAATGCTGTTAATAGTTGTGTACCTTTTCCACAGCTTCTCAGTCTATTTGCAGGTGAGAGTTTGTAGGGCCTGTATGTTACAACAGCTAGTGTCTCCAACACTAACTAATAGGGGGTTAAAAGTTGTATCCAATGGGGTTATAGTGTGCACCACTGATAGGGTGAGCAACTTGTCCCAGGTTTCCCAGGACCTCACAGTTTTTGTCACTGAAAGTCCAGCATCCTGGGAAATTCCTCAGTCCCAGGCAGACCGGAATGGTTGGTGACCCTAACCACTGACTCTAAGCTGGTCAGAAGGGAAGACAGGGCGTGAAGGGGCTGGTTGATAATTTAAAATTTGTATAACCAAATAATTGCAGATGCCAGAATTGTTGAAATGGGAATGGATACTACAAGAAGACAGAAAAGAAGGGATACTTAGAGATTAGAATGCTTGAGGCCAAGGTTTTTGGGTTAATGCAGCTATTAGTAATGACAAGGTCCAGAGCATGGAAAGAGAGTGCTGAGGTGTCACAGAAGTAAAAATCCTCAGATGAGAAGCTAGAAACACACATAAAACTGAGAAGCCATGGTGGTCAATGGATGGTCAGAGTGGTGCTAATAAATAATGATAACAGAAGAGTTAGTGGTGGAGAGAAAGAGTTCTAGGATGAGGGAAAGAGACTAGACGGGCAGTATGCAACTGTAGCAAGGAGGAGGGTTGGGAGATTTAACCCAAGGATTGTGTGTCAGTGGAACTGGGGATTTCATAGAAAGGAGGGAGGATCATTGACGTGCAAATGTGGATGATGGGCAAGGCAGACACCTACCCACCTCCTGGCTCAGTGCTGTGAGGGTGTAAGTAGACAATCAGCTACCTTGTCAGAGGCTAATAAGGGAAGCAGTGTTCTCAGTTAGGGAAAGAAGAGGTTGAAATTAAAAAGCATTTTGCTGATGTCAAAATATGAGTCTCAGAGAGTACAGTGGAAGAATGGAGAAAACTAGGGTTAAGTGGGAGACAAAATCAGATTGGGGAACCTGGAACTGTCTGGGGATAAGAGTCAGGTGATCAGGTGATGAGAGAAGACTGAGATTTTGGACTTTTTGTGGGAGCTGAGAATAACACAATGTAAAGAGAGAAGAGTTAATCTTGAGGCTCTCTTAGGGTGATGTATAAAAGAAAACAGAATGCTGTGGTTGCTCTTAAATTCTGCTGAAAGAAGTATGGGCAAAGGCCGGGCGCTGTGGCTCACGCCTGTAATCCTAGCACTCTGGGAAGGTGAGGAGGGTGAATTGTTTGAGCTCAGGAGTTCGAGACCAGCCTGAGCAAGAGCGAGACCCCGTCTCCACTAAAAATAGAAAGAAATTATATGGACAGCTAAAAATATATATAGAAAAATTAGCCGGGCATGGTGGTGCAGGCCTGTAGTCCCAGCTACTCGGGAGGCTGAGGCAATTGGATCGCTTGAGCCCAGGAGTTTGAGGTTGCTGTGAGCTAGGCTGACACCACGGCACTCACTCTAGCCCGGGCAACAAAGTGAGACTCTGTTTAAAAAAAAAAAAGAAGTATAGGCTGAAGTTGGGGAGGAGGGAGCTTATCAGTAAATTGGGGAACTCCATGATCTTTCCTTAAAAGATGGTGAAGGGCTAGTTGAGGTTGGGGATATGGTGCCTCCTTATATTTTGGGGTGGGCAGGTCCTTAAATGGTCTTTAGTAAGCATCTGCATCTTACCTCTTGGAGTTTATGATTCTTTTGGAAAAAATAAAATTTAATAAATAAGAGATTTATCTTAAACAAATGGACGCTCACCAAAAAACTGACTGGATGTTATCTAGGTCAATAATCTAAGCTCAGTGCACCTTTTGGTGGTAACTAGATGGTATTTTCAGCAAATTCCTTGCCAATATCCTTTGATGGTAAGTTCAATGAAGCCTCATGCATGTGTGAAATGAAAAGCACTTGAAACTAAAGAGCTGAGCCTGATGGATTTGTTGGCCTCCCTCATGTAGCTTCTCAGAGTATATCTGAATGGGGCATCTGACAATTAACGGACACAATGACGGTAGGAGAACCCAAGCCAGACGAAACAGCAGCACTTTTGAAAGCTGCACTTGAGTGTGTGTGTGTGTGTGTGTGTGAGCGAATTCTTGCACCTGTTTACCAACGCCAGATGCAGTCTCCTGTTAACAGACTTCTTTAACCACAAAGAAGTACTGGGGGTCTCCCTTCAGGTTGCTCTAGCTCTGTGTCCCACTTCTTGAACACCTTTGAAGTATTAGGCTATTTTTGGCCTAGAAGACACCTCCTACAATTGCATAAGTAATTAGTTATGAAGCCTTCATGGAAGGTGGATGTAGAAAGTGAGTTTGCTTAATTCTGGGGCGCAGAACTTAATGCCGTTTTTATTTCCTTTTGCTTCAATATGGCCTAAAGAGAAAAGACATAGTCATACTGACTAAACCAGATCATTCAGAAATACCAAATGAGAAGATAAAAAGAATCATCCACAAATTTATAATAATATTTACTCAATTTTCAAAGTGTTCTTCAACTGTTTGAGTCAGGATTAACCATCTTGTAGCTCAGGCCCAGCCTAATTTAAATTTAAATTAATTTCTTAAAAAAAGAAGAAGAAGATAGAAATGATGAAAGGGAAGAAGAAACTCTAGTTTCTTATTTGAGGACACAAGTGATTGTTGCCAATTTTCACGGTGACTTTCTTCCCAACCAGTCAGCCAGTATCAACTAAAGTTCTGTTCCAATAAAAATAGGTTTTCCTCAGTCAAACACACACCAGATAAATGTTTTTTTCTTAACATAAATAGATGATCAATTGTTTCTATTGTTCAGAGGCCTCCTCTATTTAAATATTCTCTGCTGAATTTGTTTATTGCACTGTAAGAAACATAGCGACCAAATCTAGAATGTGTTTTCCTATTTTTCAGAGTGCCATTGGAGTACTAGAACATCAGGAATTGCTAGAAATAAAGAATACAACTTAGATCCAAGTCTTAATTCTGTATCAAGGAGATGGACTATGACCAAGCAGCTGTTTCTGGGGACCACAGCAGTGTAGGGTCTTTTATTTCTACCCAGCTCTGCCCCAGGATGTGCCCGGTCACTTCCCCTTTCTGGAGCTCAGTTTGCTAATCAGTGAAATAGAAAGGCTCGACTAGCTGAGTTCCAAGGGCTCTCCGGTGTTTCAAAAGCAGGAGGTGTTCATGAAGGTATTTACACAGATTCTCGAATGCAGCCTGAGAATGCAGCAGATACTTGATGCCTTAGTCCATTTGGGCTGCTATAAAAACAATATCATAGTCTGAGTGGCTTCTAAACAACAGACATTTGTTTCTTAAATTCTGGATGCTGGGAAGTACAAGATCAATCTGCTAGCAGATCAGGTATCTGGTTCTTCCTGGTTCACAGTTGGCTGTCTTCTTGCTGGGTCCTCATAGGTCACAAGGGAGGAAAGAGCTCTCTGGGTTTCTTTTATGAGGGCACTAATCCTATTCATGAGGGCTCCAGCCCCATGACCTAATCACCCCCAAAGGCCCCCTACCTCCTAATATCATCAAATTGAGGGTTAGAATTTCAATGTATGAATTTTGAGGGGATACAAATATTCAGTCCATAAAACTTGGACACCATATTGAGAGAGTTCTCCAAGGGACAGTGCACACTGGTTTTATTTTAAGTGCTATCTTGTTGCAAAATTACAGTACTTAGGACATTACAAAGTAGAGTTATGGATTTTGTAGATCTATTATGTTTTAGAGAGTTTGTCTCCTAATAATTCCTCTTTCTCCTGGAGAGCAGGATAGTTCTTTGGGCTATCAGGATGTCTAGGGGAGACACCAGTGTCCCTGTGCTGACTTTCTCCTCTTTCTTCTTTTTTCCTCCTTCTCAGCACTATAGGAACATAGGAGGGCCATACATAACACTCCTGGCCTCTCTGGAGGAACCTGCTAAATAAAAGGCTACATTTTACTCATGGAGAATTTGGCTTGGGCCATCTTGTGGGGATTTGAGTAGAATCAAGGCCTATTTATTCAAACAGTATTTTCCACCTTCATCTTGGCTTTAGCCTTCTTTTGGTCCCTATTTTATTCTTTCCTGGGTCTTTCTTCAAAGTAAACCAAGGATGCAGAAATGTTTTTAGAATTTTTAAAGTTCTTTTTCTAGGGAATACATTTAGGTCATTTTAATGTTCTTCTTGGTCTTCAGGGCATCTTTAATGATATAACATATTGTGCTAATGGTTGATGTCTCATTCTTCTTGCTTTACCCAACCACCTACCCTGTTTTTATGAAGCAGGATCTGGACTTTGAAAGAAGTGAATTGCATTCCAACTAGTCTATAGAAAAGTCAGATGCTATACTGAGACAATCAAGGAGACACAGGAACTGCAATGTCAAAGTCTTGAGAACTTTTCATGTCACTTCTCACCTGGAGTCTTGATTCCTTCCCTGTTACATAAACAGATTGAGTTACATGTTCTGTTAGTTCCCACCCAGTTTCAACCTTTTGTCAATTTATTCTAAATAATAATACATCAATAAAAACAATACAATTTAAGATTGTAATTTAAAACTACATCCTGCTTCAACTAAAGGGGTGTTTTCCAAACTTTTTGACAAAAAGTTACAGCAAGAAATTCGTTTTACCTTGCAACCTAGTGCACACAAACATACAAATATATATAATCTAAATAAAGTATTTCATGGTGTAAAACCCTCTTCTAAAACTATAGCCAAGCAGTCTATTTTCTATTCTATTCTATCCCACCCTATCCTATCCTATCTTATCTAAAGTAATGGTGATCAAAGCCTACTACAGAAATTTTCAAGCCTACTAATGGGCGGTGTTCTCAGTTTGAAAAAGACCTAGGGATTAAGCTTGGAAATACATGGGGCTTGTGGTGCTCCTTTTTCCAGGTGGGGGTACTTCTTATATTACACTTCAAATGTATTTGAAATGGAACCTTCTCTAACCTTCAAAAAGCCTATGAGGTGGGCCATTACCTAGGAGGGGTCATGTTGCCTGGCTTGAGGAGAAGCAGCTGCTTAGGAGAGGGAGGACTATTAGGGCACTCACAACTCCCTTGGAGCAGGGTCCAAGGAGAGTAGGCAGCAGGTTTGGAGGCTCTGCCTACATGCCCAGGGCCCAGGAGAACTGCTGGGGGCACCCCCTGTTGCCCCCCACAGACTCACGGGACTTTCCACAGTCTGGCTGTTCCCACCACCAACCCCATCCTCTCCACTCCTCTTCTGGCCACCAGCCTCCAGCTTTCCTTTGTCCAGACCTTTCCATGTGCTCATGTCTCAGCTTGAAAACCTTCTCTCTGTTCCTTTCCCCTCTAATACCGAAAGCCTGATTTCAATTTGTCTGTCGTATCTTCCCTGAAACCTTTCTTATCAACCCCCAATACCAACTTCAACCCCTATTTCCAAAACTGAAATACACGCTTCATCTCGACCCAGGACATCCACTCTTACTTTCCCCTTTGTAATGCATGTTGCAATATATTTGAATTTTTAAATTATGTTTATTTTCTACTGAATTATACTATTTTCTAGGGTTGGGACCTGTTTATTTGTTATTGTCTTATCCCTTTTGCCAGCACAGGCCTTGGCCTATTATCATATCCACAATATTTGTCAAAAAAGTAAAGTCATGCATAAAACATACTTTTCACACATGACATTTGAAATCTCAAACGCACATCTCACTGGTTTGTCCTCATTGGTGCATGTTTCTTTTAGATAATGTGAGCAAAAGACTGGACACAGACACAAAAACTTGGGTTCAGGATGAGGCCCATTTTATTGATAATGGAAACTGCATCCTCTAAGAAATCTAGAAGACATTGAACAAAGCTGAGGGATTTCAGAAATAGAATTTCTCCTTCAAGTTTAGTTAACCCTGACACCTGATTGCATAGAATTTGGAGCAAAAGTTACCTGCAAACATTAAGGAGATGAAATATGTTTGTGCTGACATACATCCTGCATCAGAAAAGTTCAGATACATAAAGAGATGCTTTTGTATAATTCATGTTATTTACTAGAGTGATTTTACTGGCCCTCTGAACATCACTGTGCTCACCACTATAAATATGCATTCAGCCTCTTTCCAAACCACTAGTCATTTGCCCAGCAGGCCATAAAAGCAATGTATCATGTAACCATGTATTGGGATGAAATTTCAAAAGCTCTCCATTTAGGCAGCAAGCCTTAGTGGGTTTGGGGAGCTGTAACATTATCCATTTAATTATACATTTGGACACACTGAAAAAAAAACCTGTATTATTTACACAATTGCCTGTAATATTCTCTCCAAGCTGTTAGACCTGAGTCAGAAGCCATTAGAATGCTAATCAAGAGAAGGAAATGAAATATATTTCCTTGGTGCAACTGCAGCAAGTTTTCTAGACACTTTTATTTCAGCCACATGTTTTGTTTCCCCCTAGCTCTTCTGTCTGAAGGGGGCCTTCCATAGCCCTTTCGGGGGTACTAGACTGCTAATTTGGGAACAGAGTACAATCTGCCAATATTGGTTCTATTTCTCAAAGACAATGTCTTGTATCTCATATTTAAGGGGAGACAAATTGTTGGAATGGGAAAGTTATTATATTCAGGGGAAAAAGTTGTTCAAAGAGATGATCCTCCCAGGGATAGACATTGCATTAAATATTATCATCTAGGTTAACTACCTATGAGACACAGAGAACGCCTCTTTCTGGGTCTCAACTATTTTAGAGTATGGTAGAGGAGGAACAAGCATATGGAAGAAATCCCAAGTGCCTAAATTCTTTTCACCAATATATCTGAGCAGCTATGCATTTCCATGCACTCTACAGGTGCTGCCTACGCAGAGTTGAATAAGAAATAGTTCCTGCATTATAGGAACATAAACTTTAGAGGAGAAACAGATAACTAAGCAAAAACTAATGCAGATTGATAAATGCTTTGACAGAAGAACCGAGACACCAGTTGCATTGCCCAATATGAGATATGAGAATAAATTAAGAACGTCTCTAAGACTCTGTTTTCTCCTCTGCATCATAGGAATATTGGCAAAGCCTGAGGTCTTTCGATGCGGGCCTGCTGCCCTAGAAGGTGTTCAGGACCTTGCAGATTAGCTTCTGTTCTCCCTTGGCTGCATCCTTGCCGGCTCCTGCAAATAGTTATCTTGTATTTACACCTCAGGTATGGTGTATTGTTGTTTGCCCTGCATCAGACTTCAGCCTTTCTCTGATGCTTCTTTCACTCTAGTTTTCTGCTATGTTCTTTCTATACTTCCCCTGAAGAGTATTCTGCATGTTAAGCTTGCAAGGATTTCATGCTGCCAGAAACATATAATCTAACATCAAGCGAGACCAGAGAACTCAGACAACCATCCAGGTCTAGTATTTGCTTGATCTCTTCTAAGCAAAGATAGTTTTGAATTACTTTGAGTGGCCAGGCATTTGCATAATAGATAGACTGTTCCTTTGTTTTTGATTTTGTTGTTACTACTTTTTGCTTTACATTGTTACATAATGCAGCTGATATTTCCCATATTCTCTTGACAAGAAACATTTCTACTAATATGTAGCATTAGGTAGCTGGCTTCATTAACGAACAATGTCCCGTGGAAATCCTTGCAATAGAAACCTAGACCATGGACATAATAATATAAGGAAACCCCTCTCCTCACCGTTACTGCTCTTTGGAACGATATGGTGCCGAGAGACACAGCAGTAGTGCTCCCAGCAAAATGCACTGAACTTAGAAGAATGGCAAATGTTGACTCATCGTGTGTTAAAAAAGATAATAGGATTTTGGTAGAACATACTATCCATTTTATTCAGTTTGACATTAATGAAGGGAGCTTTTGCTGTTTCACATTAAACATAGCCTTTGAGGAAATCCAGGTATATCATGGATCTGTCCTTCCTGGAAACTTCTTTAACTTAAGTGGTTTCTTGCCAACATCAAAATTGATGTGAAATTCCAGAGATTTTAGGGCTCTGAAAAATCCATCAATGGACTGTTAAATGGGCCCCACATTTCTACTATTAAATGGATCCAACCATTCCATAACTGTATGATATAAGAATAAATTCAGTACTTCTCTAAGACTCAGTTTTCTCCTCTATATCCCGGAATAGCAACAACTACCTTGCAAGGTAGAGTTGAACGAGATGACTTCAGTAAAGTACCATGTCTTGGGTCTTGTACATAGCAGGTATTAAATATGTGGTACTGTTATAATTATGCTTTCCTCATCAAATAGATTCCTAGGTTCACAAAGTTCCATTGCTAACTATAGGAGATGGTTTTGCTATCCAACATGTTTCTCTTAATTCTGTTCCAAAGGAAGGAAGAAAGGAAAAAAGGAAGGAAGGAATAAAGGAAGGAGGGAAAAAAAAAAAGGGAAAGGAAGAAGCTGTTAGACATCAATAAGAACAGAGAGTATTTCAAAGTGTGTTCAGGGTCACATGTTTTTGCACCAAAATCTGTTCTGCCTATCTTTGGGGCTCACAGGTCAGGCTGGTTGTGCCACAGGGATCAGCACCCCAGTATTTATTTGAGCAACGCTCACTTCAGCAGGCAGCTGCTCCAGTCTAAGAATTTTATGGCAGGAAATATAAAGTGCTGTTGGATCTGGGTGCTTTAGAGTCCTGGGTAGAATTATTTCTTCTTTGGAGAAAAAAAAAAAAAAAAAAAGAGTGACAATCAGCTAAGGACTATTAAGCTTCATGGCCTTGATCTTATCATATTGCATCTACTCTTACCAGTTCTTAATCACTACAGTGTAATAACACTTTTAAAATTTATTGAGACAATTAGAAGCAAACAGTTCTTTTGACCCTCAGCTCTTTCAAAGGCACATGAAGCTACAAAAGAAAGTGGAGCCCTGAGACTGAGGTGCTTTTCAAGGTGTTGCAGTTTCACGTCCTTTTCAGATTCCAGTTTGCCATGAGGAAAAGGGAACTGCATTGTAGGACTAATTCTAAGAAACTAGAATTCTGGTCTTAGCTTTCCCATTCATTTGTGAGGTGATCCTGGGGCTGCAGCTTGGCTTCCTGAGCCTTAATATGGTCATATGTAAAATGGGAATGAATCCGAGATCCCTTCTAACTCTAAAATCCTTTGTTTAGAAAGAAAGGAAATAACTCTATTGGGTCATGGGAAAAAAAAATGCTTTCCAAGAGGTCATTGCCTGCTCTCTTGACCTTATTCTTTACAAGACACTGCTATGTCTACAGTGCCAGCTGGATGAGCAGTTGAACGTGTGACTTCTCTCCTTCGTGCCAAGCCACAGCTGCTGGACACCAAGACGGAGCATCTGTTTGAAAAGTGGTCCGTGGATCAAAAGGCCATGACCTAGAGCCTCATGACCTGGTCCTAATCAAGAGACTGAGGCAATGAGAGTCCTCGTTAGGGAGTCCATGATCAGGAAAGTGATAGGCCGGACTGACCCACTTGGAAGCCAAACCCAGAGGCCACAAGGTCAATTTAGGATTGAGGCAAACAGTGTGGCCCCCAGTTAAGCGGAAGTTATGACAGAACTGGCTGGTTATGGGGGCTAACAGAGCAGATAGGCAGAGGTTAATAGAGGTGTTATAATTGGGAATTTATGAGAGCCTTGAGACACCCACACACATATACAGAGAGAGAGAGAGAGAGAGAGAGAGAGAGAGAGAGATTGATTTTCAAAGCCCAATTCTAGCACATTTACTGGATAGGGTTTAGGAGTACAGGCTCTAAAGTGCTGCGTGAATTTAGATTATAGCTGTGTGACCTTGGGTAAGTTATTTAACCTTTCTGGGCCTCAGTTTTCCCACAAGTAAAATGGCGCTGGAACTGATAATACCATGTCCTGAGGAACTATAGACAGAGTTCTTAGCTTAATTTCCAGCAAATAATAATTTGATAATTTTGTAGCTATTTTTATTATAGTATTGTTTTTTTCATTATACTTATATGTACCCCTACGATAAATCATTTTTGCTTGATATGACACAGTTAGGTCTTTCCTTCCTTGCAATTAGGAAAGTCTTAACAAAAGTGACCTCCCATTATTCCGTGCATGATCTCTCTATCTCTTTCCCTCTTCCTCTTCCCCACTCTCCCCTCACTCCCCAACTTAGAATATGTTCTGTTCTTTAGTCAACAGAAATGATTCTTATACTTCAAAGCTAATCTCTATCTCTCCTTTTCCATGAGGCCTTCATTGATTACCATATTCTTATTTTTGTCTCTTCTGAACACTGTCTGCATCCATATAAGACTTTGTAGAGTCCTAAGATAGCTATTCCAACTACCATAGTGCATAATTGTATCCTGTTTTGAATTGTGCTGTTCATGATATTTCATGTTTGAATCTTTTTTCTCTCAGCAAAGCATAAGGTCTTCGAGGGTAAGAGCTATGCTTTGTATTTATTTATTTCCAAATATGCCTAACATAACACTGGGACTACCAAAGGAATTTTGTAAATTTTTATTATTGGATAAACTTCGGTAAACCATGAAGTCTTCCTCCACAAAGGCAGTAGTTCTGCCATTCCTTTTATCACCTTTGGCTAGTCTGTCCAGCAATTGTACAATATTTATTTAATAGCGTAAAACATAAAAGTACACCAGTTTAAAGAAGATCAGTACATCTGGATTCCTCTGATATATCTGTAGCTAATAAACTGTTTGACCTTGGGGAAATCATGTCTACTTTCTGAACCTCAATTTCAATATCTGCTAATTGAAGATAATAAATTTTTGACCTCTGATGTTTCTGCCAAATTGATCTAGTATCCACTAAAGATTATGAATGATTTCCTAGAATTCATTCTTTTGCAAAATTCCCTAACAGGGTTTATTTGTGCTTGGAGCTTTAATGTTTTCCCAGAGGCAATGTAGCATGGTGCTTATGAGAAAGGTCTCTAGAGTCACACGGATTTGGGGTTGAATTTCAACTCTGCCTTCTTACTAGCTGATTTTCAGCAAGTCACTAAACTTCTCTGATCCTCAGGAATAAAATCTGTCTCAGACTATTGACATGAGAATCAGAGGTGATGTATGCTAAGTGCAAGCATTCAGAATGTGGTGGTTAAAGTCAGAGCTTGTGCTATAATCCGGATTTATCTCTCAAACCCATGTGACCGAACACTAGCTGTCCCTCTGCAGGCACTGTGTCGATTGTGTTGGGGAAGATTTCTCTTTTTAGCTGGTTGCATTGGTAAAGGGTAGACATAGCTGCTCCTTAGGAAAGGCTTTACTTGTGGAGTTTGGGGAATTGGAGATACTGGGTGTATAGCAGTCTGGGGAGAGGAAAACTCTGGCTGAGCCTAGACACAGGCAGATGGAAAGACATTGCCAATAGCTTGGGTCTTTGCATTCAGCCTTTACTGAATGTGATACTTCCATTGCTCTCACCATCAAAGCTTTCACAGACGACTCTCACAGGGTCCTTCCTATTTTAGTGATCAGCTTATGCAAATAAATGGCCTAAGGGCCAACTCTATGAGCCTGAGTAGATTTTCCAACTCTATAACCCTCTATTTCCTCATATATGAAATGAGAATGATAATAATACCTGCCTTATTGGCACTTAAGTAATATAAAGCATGTAGCTCATAGTGATATCATCCTTTATTATTATCATTATTCATGTAATATGATAGCTATGCATGATGAGGGATGACTGACCGCCTGGTAGATCACAGGTAGGAGACGGCTAGATAAGCCTGGGGCCAAATGCCTTGTGAAAAGGCATCTCAAGCAGAGGTAACAGCACATGCAAAAGTCTGGAGCGATGAAATAGCACAGTGTGTTGAGGGATCTCTAAGTAGTTCACACGTTGGAGCTTAGAATATGTGTGGAGGACATAAAGAAAGAAGAGACAGAAAAAGTAGTGCAGGATCAGATTTAAGCCTTTGGTTGTCAGATCTTTCAAGTCACATCTGTTATTTGGAAATACCAGGAGGTATTTACATGATTTAATTTCTCAGACTGCCCCTGACTTGCTGTTCAACATTCCACGGGTCACTAAAGCACTCTGAGGCTCATCTACCCAACAGTAACATGGTCTGCTGCTTTATGTGTTTGTTACCCCAGAACTGCATGTTAAGAGCTCATGCTGATTGTAGGTGATATACAAATATTCTTAATTAAATCTTGCTTCAGGACACCAAATATATTAAAAACAAAACCTATATCTCACCATTTAGATATTTTTAGCAATATAATACGTGAGGATATAAGAAATGATAGCAATAACAATACTATAATAGCAACCATCTTTTGAGCATTTTCCACATGCCACTGTAATTAATACTTTACGTATATGGTCCCACTTAATCACTACATCAACTCTGCGGGATAAATATTACTGTCATCCTTACATTAGGGATGAGATCATTGAACCTTAGAATGGTTAAGAAGCTGCCTACAGTCACAAAATTCACAAATAATGCAGCTGGGATGTGAATCTGGGTCAACCTGAGTCTTTTGGTTTGGAAATGCTAAGGAAGCAACAAAACCGGGGAGCTTGGATGCTCTGAAAAGATACACATAAAATATCTATGAAAATACACTGAGAGAAATAATGCCAGGGAGACACATTCAGTCACACAATCAAATATTTGTAAATGACTGATTTTAATAACTGTTAGCTTGATTCACTTTCCCCATGTATATCTTCCTCTTAACCTTTACCACTTTATATCCCCATGTTGGCTTTAGAATATAACCATAGAAATACGGAAAGAGTGAGATTCAATTTGACTCACAACCATTCAAGGTAGATGCATAATTCCTCTGTTGCCTAGGAGAATATTGAGACTTAGAGAGGATGGGAACTTCCCAAGGTCACACGTGGCCAGTGACTGAACCAGCATCTGCACCCTGACTCCAAGGCTCTGCACTATCGTGTGCTGCTTCCTTAAAAGTTGTCATTCTTACAAATGGCCCCATAGTCTCTGTCAAACACCCCTGTTTCTCCAATTCCCGAATTCTCGTTTGAAAGTAATACTGAATCTGAAAGCGGATACCACCATTTCCCAAATGGGAGAATTAAATTCGTTACTGATGCTTAAAACTCAATTCAGGTATGTTCAGCTACCAGCCCAGGCGCTGAAGTGAGACACCTATAATCATTTCTTTATTGTTTGCTCATTTTATGGGGTCCTCCCCCTCCCTGCTACCATCAGGAATTCACATCGTGGAGGCTCCTTTGTGGCAGCACCGGCAAGCATCTCAATTTCCAAACATCTGGCTGGTTTCAATCAATGAGGCTCTAAACACACCGCTCCTGGGGCTACAGTGGTGGTTGCGAGGATAGCTGAATTCGGGATGCAGAGCCCGTAGTAAGCAACCAGACGGCCTCTGAATTCCTTTGTTTATGAAAAACTAGATATGTGTAACCGAGGCTGAGGTGGACAGAGTGAAAAGTGAAAACAAAGCCTAAGTCAGCTAACGAGGTCGACACTGAGCTTAGCAAAGGAGGAAAAAGTCTGCTCCTTCTCTCAAAATCAAAATTCTGGTTAGTGACTGCAGGAGAACAGAATCCAAAGAGACTGTCAGAGCAATCTGGGCAATAATCAGATCTCCAAAGCAGGGGAACGATGTCTGTTCTTGAAGAGTGGGTAATGATAAGATCTTTTATTTGAGTAGTTCTTTATAGTTAAAAAAAAATGTTATCACACATTTAAGAAGACGGCAAAGAGCAGGGACCTTGTAGCCAAGCGACTGGGTTCAAATCCGGCTCTTCTCAATTATCAGCGGAGTGCACATGGGCACATCACTTAACCTTCTGGCATCTCATTTTCCTGGGGATGATAAACACCTCTACTGCCTTCCTATGAAGATTTTTGTGCAGATTCAATACAACAAATACATGTAATGTGCTTAGAGCATGCCTGCTACATAATAAATGTTAAGTAAGTGTTTGCTATTATTATTTCCTTTTTTCTATACAAAAGGCCTGCTAAGAAAGTATCATAGATATTATATGCATTGGTAAGGTGGAAAATGGAAGCCTGAAATGGCAAAGAGATTTATCTGAGATCATACCAGTAATAAGTTGTAGAGCTATGGTTGAAACCTGGCTTTGGTGCTCCTTTCCAACCATTCATTCATCCATTTATTTTTTTATTTCCTTCATGCAATGTGATTTGAGCCCTGGCTATGTGCCAGCCACATTGTTAGGGACACAGAGATTAATCTTGACATAGATGTGCCCTAAAAGATGCCAGAAAGGAATGATTACTCCAAAACACCCAACAAAACATTGGCTTAGGGAAAGCTGGAAGTGAGTTTGGGGTGGGGATGGGGAACGCTGTCAAATAAAATTAGGCTTTCCTAGAAGTTACTAAGCCAGGGATTCTCACACATTCTCGGACTGAGGGTCATGAAGTCTTGCTATTCTTTGGGAAACACCATAAAACACTGACCTCTTCAATTAATGAAGAGGACACTGTCAAATTCATATTATATTCTACATGGGGAGTTTAGAGGTTAAAATTTCAGGCTCAGGGGTTGAACTCTCTGGATTCAAAGGCCATCCCATCTCTTACTGGCTGAGTAACTTTGAGTAGATTAATTAACCTCTCTTGCTTTCTGTTTGCACTTCTATTAAATGGGAATAACCATTGGACCTCCCACTGAGGGTTAAATGAAATAATGCAGGACTTCCCAATTGTATTTAAGCATTCAATCCTTTTTTTCTGGGAATACCTATTAACATCCTGCAAACAGCCTGAAAGACAGCAATGTGGAAAATGACCCCACTTTTTTGGATTTTTTGGGGGTGGTTAATTCTTTTCTGTGACTATGTATGAGGAAGGGAAGTAGGCGTTCACCTACTGGAGCTGTAACTTCATCCTCCCCAGTCATAGGTAAAAATGATGTGGTGTTTGTATCTTTGGGATTTGTTATTGTATATGCTAAAACCATTTATCTGATGAAGTTTTTCCACAAGTATTTATTTAATGTTTACTATGTGCTAAATGCTGTTCTAGGTGCTGCAGAAACAAGTGATTAAGATGAACAAGGAAGGCCCACCCTCTAATAGAACTTACATTTTAGTGGAGTGACAGATAATAAAAAAATCAACAAACCTGATAATTTAATATAGTAATGAATATTGTGAAGGCTGCAAAATAATGCTGATCCTACTATGACTACTGAAGTGGTAATAATAGTGATAATTATTGCCAGCAAGAGAGAGCTAACTATATAATACGCAGAAATGTGATCTATATTCATACACTTATCACAAGTCTTTTTTTTTCATAGAGTACCTATTAACATTTCCATACCATATGTCTAAATTTTTAAACATTACAAATAAAGCTAATGAACCTAAATTAAATCTATCTTCTCACCTTGACAAATATAGTGTCATAACAATCTGGAAGTTCAGGTTTGAATTTAGAATTCTCGGACCCTTGGATACGTGTGCTAGAAGGTGATGGTGTGGGGAGAACCGGCCCCCAGGAACTGCCCTCATTCTCTTTCGACCCCAGCTCTGTCCTGTGACATAAGAGGCTTCTCATGGAAAGAGGGGGCCTAAGTCCACCCCAACAAAGAGCTGCCCCTTGGACACCTCTTGGTGTGGGTCTTGAGAAGTATGGGCCACCAGGAATTCCAGAGTTCTGGGTACTCAGCAAACAGAAACATAAAGTGCAGATATAATGACCAAGTAATCCTCAAAGTCACTTCCATTCCTCACATGGAATAGTTCAGTTTTGAGTGCTGGAATTTGAATAATCTAAAATGTGGAAAATATTGATATTAGGCTCGGCACGGACAAGATGTTTTGTCTAGAAAGAAGTGTGTCTTGTGGGAAATTCTAAATAATGGCATAGGAAAGCACAGAATTGGGAAATATAATATAGACATGTCTTAATGATAGTATTATTAATTGATCACATACATCTGCAGAATGCAAACAAATGTCAAATCTCAGAGCAGGTAAGAATAACCAAGTTCAGAATTATGGACAAAACATTTCCCTTCTTTGAGTTTCAGTTTCGCATCTGAAACGCCTAAGTTTCAGATTCTAAGTTCTTTTCTAGCACATTCTCCTTTGATTTTATGATATAAATTCAAGAGATTTTTCTCTGCAATAGGAATTAGGGATACTTATTAAGGGGAAAGTTCTGAACAATGGGATGTTTACCAAGAGCAATAGTTACCTCTTATGTTCCAGTCCTTAACAGTTTCTGGAACAGGATTTTGAATGCATTATCTCATTGAATTTGCATCCCCAGTGTGTGATGCTGGCATTCTTCTCTCCATTTGCTATTGGAGAAATGGAAGCTAAAAGAAGAGAAGTGAACGCCCACACTCTCTTAACCTCTGAGTGACAGATCCAGGGCTCAAATCCATATTACAGCCTTGAATTTTAATGTGAGTGTGCAGGTTTTTAAACGCATTGCATTTGGGAAAGATGGTTTTGCAGGTGTAAAATGCATTCTTTCTGAAGGAAGGGTGGTGGGGGATAAAAAACAGCGAGCATAAGTGCTTCTCCTATGACTCATTCGTCAACTTAAGGAGACCTTTATTGCAGACGGGAAAGCATTATTGCAGCTGCTGCTACCAGCCCAACACACATGGACGCACGTGCCCTCGCGGCAGCATTGTCTCGCTTTGCCCTGGACACCCATGCTCTGGAATAATGCAGCCAGTGGGACACTTTCCTTGCACATATGTTGGAAAATGCATAGAAGTTCAGAGTGTGTCTCTGAACACTGCTTCTGTTTCCATCCCCACAACAGATTGTGTGTGCAGCCTGGCCCTTTGCCCACAGTGTTCTACCTACCACATTGGGAGATGTTGAACAGAGACGGAGAAGAAAAAGAGGCTCGGCTTTTCAAATTGTTCTCCCACGGGCTCTGTCTGAGAGAGTCACACCAGGCAGAGAACTCAAAATGTTCAGGTAAATAAGTATCAAAGATAAGAGGTGAAAATGAAGAAGGAGAAGATGTATTAAAAACCAAACATGCACAACATTGCAAAGAAAGCAAATCTAAATATAGGTTCACTGGAAACAATAGACAATTAAGTCAAAACAAGAGAAGATGAAAAAGATTATAGTAATCGACTAGAAGAAAATTATAATAATTGACTGGAAACACACATTTTAGGGATAAGGTCTTGCTGTGTTCAGCCATAAATGATGGCCAGCAGTGATGAATCTGTGCTTTCCACAATGTGTGTTCCCGGGCAGTCAACTCACCTGGGCCAGGATGTTAATCTCTGCTCCTTCCCCTCATATCTGTAAGACCTTGGATCAATTAAACTTACTAAGTCTTAGTTTCTTTGTCTGGAAAATGGGGATAGTTATATCTACCACACAGTCTCTTTGTGATGACTGAGTTAGGTGTTACATACTAATTGTCTTGGGTCAATGTTTGGAACATAGTAGGTTTTTAACTGGAACACAGTAGCTGCCATTATCAATATCATCATCATTAATTTATATTTCTGTCTTCAATGCTTAACATAGGATCTTTAATAAATGTTGAATGCACCTGTTAAAATAATAAAATCAAATATAATGGGACATAATTTACATGTAATAAAACACTTATTTCAAGTGTAAAGCTTAGTGAGTTTTGTTAATTCTATGTACTCACGTAATCACCACCACAGTCAAAATATAGAAAAGTTCCTGTACCCTAAAATGTTGTCTACTGTTCCTTTGTAGTCAGCCATCAACTCCTGGCCAAGCAACTACTGATCTTCTTTCTCTCACTATAGATTAGATTTTCCATTTTAGGATTTGTTATTAATAGGATCATGAACTTCATATTAATTTCATGTTAATGGGATCATACACCCTTTTGTTTGTGACTTCTTTTTCACAGTGTAAATTGTGTTTAAGATCCCTCTGTGGTGGTGTGTAAATTTATAAGTTGTTCCTTTCCATTGGTGAGTAGTATTTCATTGTAAGGATAGACCAAAATCTGTTTATATATTTACAAACACTTGTTTTTTATTTCCCCAAATTTTAGCTGCTATGGATAAAGCTACAATGATCATTCATGCACTAGTATTTATGTAGACATATGTTTTCCTTCATCTTAGATAAATACATAGTAATGGAATTGTGGAGTCGCATAGTGATAATTATTTAAAATTATTTTAAATAATCTGCCAGAATGTTTCCAAGGTAGTTGTGCCAATTTACATTACCAGTATTGATATATGAGACTTTCTGTTCCTATACATCCTTATAAAAACAAATGGTACTGAATTTTTTTTTAAATTAGCTATTCCAGTGGGTACCTGGCAGTATCTCATTCTGTTTTCTATTTGCATTCCTCTGATGACTAATTATGGAAAAAATCTTTTCATGTTCTTCTTAGCCATTTCTTGATCTTATGTGTGGAATACGTGTCTATTAAAATATTTTGGTCAATTTTATTATATTGTTCATCTCCTTTTTGTTGAACTGTAAAAGTTTTTGTATGTTTTAGATTTGAGTCCTTTGTTAGATGTATGTATTGCAAACATTTTAGCTCACTATGTGGTTTGCCTTTTCATTTTCTTAATGGTGTCTCACAAACAGCAAGAATTTTTAATTCTTTGAAGATGAGTTAATCAATTTTTTCTTTTATGGTTTATGCTTTCTGTGTCCTATCTACAAAATCTTTGTTTAACCCAAGATGGCAAAGATTTTCTCCTGTGTTTTCTCCCAAAGTATAAAAATTTTATCTTTTTCAATTAGGTCTACAATCCATATAAAGTTAATTTTTGTATGGTGTAAGTTTTGTAGCTAATTTTCAAATGTATATCAGTTGTTCCAGAGTAATTTGTTGAAAAGACATTGTTTTAACCATTGAATTCATTTTGTGCTTTGCTGAAATCAACTGACCATATATAATAGGTCTATTTCAACACTCTCTGCTCTATTTCATTGATAGGTAGGTCCCATTTTGATAACGTTGTGTTAATTAATGTATCTTTATATTAACAAAAATCAAACAATATAAATCGTGATATTTTTCTCTTTCAAAATTATTTTGACTCTTCTAGTTCTTTGGCACATCTAGAAAAATTTAAGAAACAACTTGTTAATTTCTACAAAAAAAGTCTGCAGAGTTGGAATTGTGTTAAATCTATAGGTTATTTCAGTGAGAACTGATATTTTAACAAGACTTCTTATCCATAGCTATAATATGTAAATCCATTTATTTAAGTCTTTAGTTCTTACAATATGCATAGGTGTAGATATGGTACATATATTTTATCGCAAACATTTAATGCTTTTGATGCTAATGTAAATTTTATTTTTCTAAGTTTTTAAGGTAGCTCATTGCCAATATATAGAATTACAAGTGAATTTGGCCTATTGTCATGTATTCACAACTTGGTTAAATTCACTTATTTATTCTAATATTTTATTCTATATTTCTTAGAATATTCTAAAATTTTTTATTTTTAACCATAATTTTATTTTATTTTTTATTTAGAATATTCTAAGTTATTTTCTTATGTTGACTATTCTATACAAGCTTCATCTTATCTGTAAATAAAGATGGTTTTACTCCTTTCTTTCTAATCTTTATGGCTACTAATTTATCCTCTTACCTTATTGAATCGGGTAGGATATCCAGTAAAATGTTGAATACTTGTGGTGAGAGTGAACATCCTTGCCTTGTTCTTGATTTCAGGGGAAAAATATTCAGTATTTCTCCAATAAATATGTGTTAATTATAGATTTTCAGTAGATGCTCTTTATCAGATTGAGGAAGTTCCCTGCTCTTTCAAGTTAGTGGAATCTTCTTATTTTAAACATGTATTGCAGTTTTCTCAAATGATTTATCTCTATCTATTGGAATGATTACATAATTTCTCTTGTTTATTCCGTCAATCAGATGAAGAATGTTATTGATATTTCAATGCTATATCCACTTAGTATTCCTGGAATAATCTCCATCCAGTTATGATGTATTATGCTTCATATATGTTGCTGAATTCTATTATACGTGCCAATGTTGTTAAGGATTTCTGTCTTCAGGTTCATGGAAAAATATTGGTATGTAGGTTTCTTTTCATGTATTTTTCCTGATCTTGTTTTCATTTCCATTTCATAAAATGGTGTTAAAGTATTAGTATGAAAGTGCTTACTCACCTTCCATTTCGTAAAGAATTTTTTGTAGGACTGTTAATTCTTCCATAAATGTTTTATGGAATTCACTACTTTGGACTTTTTTGCATGACTATTTTTAGCTAAAAATTAAATTTATTTAATTGATACGAACTATTTAGCATTTATATTTCATCTTGTCTTAGTTTTAGTAATTTGTGTTATTAAAGTATTTTTTCCCATTTATCTAAGTTGTCCAATTTATTGGGATATGGTGTTCACAATAGTCCATCATTATTCTTCTTACATCTCTAAGATCTTTATTGATATTCCCTCTTTATTGCAATACAGGCAATTTATTTATCCTTTCTTTTTACTTGATGAATCTACCTAGAGATTGATTATTTTTCTTGATCTTTTCAAAGAAGCCAGTTTTTGTTTTCATTATTTTTCTTTTGTTTGTTTTCTATTTCACTGATATCCATTCTTATCTTTGCTATTACCTTCTTTTTCACATACTTCAGGTTTAATATGCTCTTCTTCTTTTTTTTTTTTTTTTTTTTGAGACAGAGTCTCACTCTGTTGCCCAGGCTAGAGTGAGTGCCGTGGCGTCAGCCTAGCTCACAGCAACCTCAGACTCCTGGGCTCAAGGGATCCTCCTGCCTCAGCCTCCCAAGTAGCTGGGACTACAGGCATGCACCACCATGCCCAGCTAATTTTTTCTATATATATTTTTAGCTGTCCATATAATTTCTTTCTATTTTTAGTAGAGATGGGGTCTCGCTCTTGCTCAGGCTGGTCTCGAACTCCTGAGCTCAAACGATCCGCCCACCTCGGCCTCCCAGAGTGCTAGGATTACAGGCGTGAGCCACCGCGCCCGGCCCAATATGCTCTTCTTTATCCAGCTTCTGAATGTATGAATTTAGAGAATTGATTTTAGTTCTTTCTTTCCTTCTTCTAGAAGATAACTACCATTTAAAGCTAATATTTTCCCTTTTTTTAAATTTCAGCATATTATGGGGATACAAAAGTTTAGGTTATGTATATTGCCATGTTTTCCCTTTGAGCATTGCTTTAGTAGCATCTCAAAAAAATTGACATGTTCCAATTTTCTTCAATTCAAAATGTCTTCTAATTTTCTCCCTGACTTCTATGATACATGGCTTATTCAGTAACGCATTATTTGTTTGTTTTCCAAATATGTGGGAGTTTTTAAGATGTCTTTCTGAAAATAATTTCTATTTTAATTTCATGGTTAGAGAGCATACTCCATTTGATTTCAGTGGTTTAAAATGTACTGAGACTTCTTTATGGCTGAGAATATCATGGTTACAAATAAGTCTATTCTTTTGCTGTGTGGTGGTATGTTCCATAGAGTCAATCAGGTCAAATTGCATGAAAGTGTTGTTCAGGTCTTCTATATTCTACTTATTCTATCAATTATGGAGAGATGAATATTGAAATCTCCAACTACAACTGTGGATTTGTCTCTTTATTCATTCAGATCTTCAGTTTTTGCTGTATTTAAAGATTTGCAATTAGATGAATAAAAAATGAAGATTTTTATGTCTTCCAAATGAATTGAACCTGCTATAGTTTTTATATGGTTTGTTCCCACCAATACTCACATTGAAATTTAATCCCCAATGTGGTTGTTTTGAAAGGTGAGGCCTAGGGGGAGGTGTTTGGGTCACGGGGACAGATCCTTCATGAATAGCTTGGTGGAGTCCTTGTGGTAAGTAGACAAATCTCTTTATCATTATGAAACATTTCTCTGTATCTCTAGAACATTCCTTATTCTGAATTCTACTTTGCCTGATTTTATATAGCCATTCTGCTTTCTTATAATTGAGGTTGAATGATTTACCTTTTTCAATATTCATCCATGTAACAAAAAACACCCATACCCCCTAGATCTATTGAAATTTAAAAAATAAAAGAGTTGATGGCATTATCAAAACAAAATCATTTAGTTAGATACTGAAATTAACACAAGCTAATAATGGTCAAGAGCTTTGTATTTGTATCTCTATCACAAGTCAAATTTTCATACCTCATCAGAGCTTTAATTGTCCCTCCTTTAGTTATTGTATTCAGTCCAGTTCATGGGCAGTTACGAATCGAATTACTATAATTTCTCCTTCAAATTGTTTAGATTTAAGTTCTTTTGTCCTTTGTATTCCAACCTACACTTTATCCATAGGAACTAAATTTTAGTAAAGGAATATTTCTGCTCCAAGCATCCTATTAACCCTAGCTCAATATTAGAATTTTCTGCCTATTTTGCTATTTCCTCCACTAAACTGTGATCTCATTGAGAAGATTATTCAACTATAATATTCTTTGTATTCATAGCATTTTGCATAGTACTTGACTCATGGTATGTCTTCCAATACCTATTAGTAGAATAAACAAAAATATTTTTACAAGCATTTTGGCGTGATATATTAGGAAGAGATAGATACCAAGGTAATTCAAGTTACCTAAAGTCATTTGCCTTTAACTTTACTTTTTTCTTTCAATCAATTGTATAAAGCACAAGTATTTAAAGTCATCTACATATTATAAAAATCTGTGTATGCTTTGCTAATTCTGTTTACCCCCAAATTCAACAGTTACAATTTAAGTTTTTGGTATTTGATATCAAAATTGACTATGCTATTTTTGGAAAATGTTATTCAAGCCCATACTGTACACTGATGAATTCTAAATACCGAATCTCCATCTCTTATGTCTCTTTTGAGCCCCAAACTGGGATTCTCCACGGAATATGCACAGGTAACACAATTTTAATTATGTCTAAAATAACACTAATCATCTTTTCCTTAGTTCTGTACTCTCTTCCTGTGTCTTCTATCATCCCTTTCAGATACAGTCCAATCCCTTACTACGGCACACAGAATCCTTCAATATCCAGTCCCAACTACTTCCGCTTTATTGCTGAATCCCTCTCATATCTTGCAACTCTCAATAACATTTTACAACTTCATTTAATAAATTAATATATTCCTTTTTTTATTATTCTTTCAACCTATTGTGGTGGATGTCTTCTAGCTTTTCCAGATTTATTCTTCATGCTTCTCATCTGCTTTGGCCAGGGATGCTTCTCTGTGTGGGCTACATTAAAGGAAATTTTTGCCTCTGATATCTACTTGAGTTTGGTCTACGAAGAGTCTTGAGAAGAGACAAGAGTGGGGATGCCCCACCCCCTAATCATATGTTGAAGCCTTAACTCCCAACCTGATTGCATATTGAGGTAGTGCTTTTTTAACCTCTCAGAATAAGTCAGAATTGGCTGGATTATGCTGCATCACAGTAGCGGAAACCGTGATGCACATTCAGGACTGAAGAACTTATTTTTTTAAGCTTCTGGGAGTGCGTCAGCTGTCAGTACTCTCCAGTTATTGCCTTGGCTAAAGAGAGTCACAACACCTAAGGTTGCAACTCCTTCCTGGGGGCAGCCTTCATCCCATCACTGATTTGGGGGTATAAAAGCCTGGCCCCTGTTCCTAATTTGGGACAACTCTTAGGGACCACTGAAGCCTCAGAGCTTCCGACGCATTCAGCTGAGTCCTTGTGGTGACTGTACTACAGCCCATATACTCTGACTGCTCAGTTCCTCTTCTTTCCCTTGCCCTGCATGTGTTTATTTTGAGAGCATTCCCTGATGAATGTTCTTATGCCAATCTCCGTCGCAGACACCGTTTCCAAGGAAGCACACCTACAACTGAAATAACAAATAACTCCCAAATCTCAGTAGCTTAAGAAAACAAGTATTTATCTACATAGTTCAGCAGACAGATTTTCTCCACATGGTCACTTACTGATTTAGGCTAATCAAGGTTCCACCTTGTCCCTATGGCATCTGGAACAGGCAGACTCCAGTTCTAAGTCCCTTCTACACCTGGAGGATCATGCACCAGCTTTTCTATACATTGGCCTAGAGATGAGAGATGGTTTATCCACTCACAGCCCATTGGCCATCATTAGTCACACAATCCTAACTAGGAGGGAACAGATGGGATGTTTTGTGAGTACCATATCTCTGCCATACTCTCCAAGCCTCAATTTCCTCTGTAAAATAGAAATAATCTTATTTGTGAGGGCTAAATGAGTACCATATAAAAGAAGCATTTAAGTCCCTGGGAAGCAATTTCTTTAAGTCAAGGTGGATATCTTAATCTGCTCCTGCCACACATACCCCAGTGCTGGAGGTAAGAGTCCTACTACCTAGCTTGTGATTTCTTCTTGAGAATCGAGAGAATTAAAAGGAGAGTAATATTCTTGCTGGGCTATTCAAGGTGATTTTAAGTGGTCCTGGAGTTCTTGTGTTCCTTAAAATTAACATTCCAAATTTTGAGAAACTTAAAACCAGCAATCTGAACCAACTTCCATTTACTGCATCTTCTTTATATGGCTGAGCAGATAGAGACAATGGATCCTAATGAACTTGAATCTGAGGCCACAGAACCCTTATGACATGGTCACGCCTACTTCATTGACAGCAGACTTTCAAAGCTTGCCTGAAACTTGACATATTTTGTCCTGTTCTCTAAGGACTTCAAGAGATAAGAAGAGAGGGAAACAGAAATTGAACGTATAAATGCTCTAGTTAGTTAAGTTGTCTCAGAGAGTTTCAATAGAAAATATTAAAACATTATAGGCCTGAAGGACTTGGTATTGTAGAAAAGTATTCTTATTTTCTTTCTCTAAAAAGTAAAAGGCTTTATTTTTTATTTTGACTATAGAAGTGCCTAAAAGAGAAACACTTTTAAAAATTTGTAATTTTTTTTTAAATAAAAGAAAGGAGAAAATAATAAATCTTCATAGTTCTCTGCCCTGAGACAATTGTTGCCCAGTCCTCTGAGGTCCTGTTTACCTCTACAGATTATTTTTCTGAACTATAGGCACTGTGAGTTTAGGGGCCAGATCTGTATTTCTCATTGTTTTATCTTCAATGGTTAGAATAGTGCCTTGCACAAAGTAGATGACAGATACACTTTTTTTGTTGAATGAATGAATATATGTGTGTAAGTTGTATTTCACAAAATTAGATCATATAGTACCCAAAATGTTGCAGCCTAATCTTTTTCACTTAATAGTATGGCATGTAGTTTTAACCATATGAATAAATAAATATTTATATAATCTTTTAGGTATTGCAGAGTAGTTTGCATTTTGCCTTTATGGACATATCGTACTTTATTAAAACAATCTTTCATTTACATAAAGTTGTTTTCATTTTTTTCATACTAAAAATAATACAGCAATGGATATTTTTGAAAATACTTTGGCTATTTTCTGTTTATTTTCTTGGGATTAAATTCCTAGAAGTGGAATTGCAGGATATAAATTACAAATTCTTATGGGTTTTAATTCATATCGCCACATAGCCTTCCAAATAGACAGGATTAATTTACTTTTCCACTGGCCTCATATGAAAATATATTTCCTCAACAGCTGTAATAAAAAAATAAGCATTGCTAATCTTTTAAAGTATGTATTTGTATGACTACTAGTAAAATAGAACTTTATTTTTTATGTATTTTCCTTTATTTTTTCTTTCTTCTTGTTATTTGTATTTCTTCCTTTTATGATTACTTTTGCATTCATTAACCTTTTTAAAATTCATCTCTATGTCTTTTATTATTGATTTCTATGAGCTTTCTATATATTCAGAACATTAATCTTTAGGTTATCTTATATATTTTAAATATTTCCCATCTTTCCATCACATGTATCTTAATTCTGTTCATAACAGTGGTAGCTATGCTACTATGTATAGTTGGTTTTGCTAGTGTTATTGTTGGTAATGCTGCCATTGTTGCTGTTGGTGATTTTTTGTGGCTGTTGGTGGTGATGCTATTGTGTCATTTTTACCTTACAGAATTTTAAATTCTAACAGTATTTTGTTTCAGCTGCTGTCTTTGGTACCACGTGAAACAAAAGACCACCATATAGCAAAACTGTGTTTCAAAAAACGTATTTTGTTCTAATGCTCTTTTTTTAGTGTTGATCAATTAGTTCCAATTTAATAGTGAGTACATGTGGTGTTTGTTTTTCCATTCTTGTGATACTGCACTTAGAAGGATGGTCTCTAGTTCCATCCAGGTATTAGTTCACCATTTCTTTTATGGCTAAGTAATACTCCATGGTGTGTGTATGTGTACACACACAACATATTTTATTAATCTACTTATGAATTGATGGGCACTTGGGCTGTTTTCACATCTTTATGATTGTGAATTGTGCTGCTATAAACATTCAAATGCAAGTGTCTTTTTTATAAAATGTCTTTTTTTTTCCTTTGGATAAATATCCAGTAGTGGTATTGCTGGATCAAATGGTAGGTCTACTTTTAGTTCTTTGAGGAGTCTTCATACTGCTTTCCATAGAGGTTGTAGTAGTTTGCAGTCCCATCAACAGTGTAAAAGTGCTCTTTTCTCTCTGCATCCAAGCCAGCATTGCTATTTTGGGACTTTTTGATAAAAGTCATTCTCACTGGAGTTAGGTGATACCTCATTGTGGTTTTGATTTGCATTTCCCTGATGATTAGAGATGTTGAGCATTTTTTCATATGTTTATTGGCCATTTGTCTATCTTTTGAAAAGCTTCTGTTCATGTCTTTTGCCGACTTTTTAATGGGATCTTTGATGTCTTGTTGTTGATTTGCTTGAGTTCTTTGTACAGTCTGGTTATTAACCCTTTATTGGATGTATAGCATGCAAATATTTTTCTCCTAGTCTATTCCTATTGTTTCCTTAGCTGTGCAGAAACTTTTTAATTTAATCAGGTCCCATTTATTTATTTTTGCTGTTGCTGTGATTGCCTTTGGGGTGTTCTTCATAAATTCCTTGCCTAGGCTGATATCTATTATGATTATATGTACACAGATGGATAAACTCACACATTTTAATCTTAATCTGGAATTAATTTGATACAAAATTTGTACTAGCATCACACGATCATGAAGCCATCACTCACGATCTTAGATTAAAAGACAGAGCTGAATTTATTGCTTCCAATTAAGGAGAGTGATGCTGTTGAGACACAATATCCCCAAACAGAGCAAGCAACAGACCTCCCATAGGGTGTTGGGGAAGTGTGTAGTTCAGTGGCTGGTGTATTTTTAGGGATCTAAGTATTCTGGCATCTGCGAAAGGGAGGTTATTTCAGGAGAATACTGTTTGATTGATATTCAAAGGTGTGTTTCTTAAAGTGAATCAGTTCCTGATAAGTTATTTTCCAAAAATAAGAGATTGTCATTGATTGGTTTTTTTTTTTTTTTATTTCATCTTATTGTTATGGGGGATACAGAATTGCAGGTTACATACGTTGCCCATGTACCACCTTTCCCCCCAAGTCAGAGCTCCAGGTGTGTCTGTTCCCCAAATAGTGTGCGTTGCACCCATCATGTAGGTATATATGCCTCCCTTCCCCACCCCCCCTTCCCGAGTCAGCACCTTCAAGCGTTACCATTCCCCAAACGGTGTGCAATGCACTCATTGTGTAGACATACACCCATCCTCTCCCCCACCCCCCACCTCAGTCTGATATCCTATTGGTGTCGTTCCCAGATTTGTATTTAGGTGATGATCAGGGAAACCAATTTTCTGGTGAGTACATGTGATGCTTGTTTTTCCATTCTTGGGATACTTCACTTAATATAATGGGTTCCAACTCTCTCCAGGAGAACCATAGAGATGTCGTATCTTCATTATTCCTTATAGCTGAGTAATATTCCATGGTATACATATACCACAGCTTACTAATCCAATCATGTGTTGATGGGCATTTGGGTTGTTTCCACATCTTTGCTATTGTGAATTGTGCTGCTATAAACATTCGGGTACATGTGTCTTTGTTAAAGAATGACCTTTTTTCCTTTGGGTATATGCCCAATAATGGGATTGCTGGATCCAATGGCAGGTCTACTTGAATCTGTTTAAGATACCTCCATAATGCTTTCCACAGGGGTTGCACTAGTTTGCAGTCCCACCAGCAGTGTATGAGTGTTCCTGTCTCTCCGCATCCACGCCAATATGTGTTGTTTTGGGATTTTTTGATAAAGGCCATTCTCACTGGGGTTAAGTGATATCTCATTGTGGTTTTGATTTGCATTTCTCTGATGATTAGGGATGCTGAGCATTTTTTCATATGTTTGTTAGCCATTCTTATATCTTCTTTTGAGAAATTTCTATTCATGTCATTTGCCCACTTTTTGATAGGGTTGTTTGGTTTTTTCTTGCTGATTTTCCTGAGTTCTAAATAGATTCTTGTTATCAGTCCTTTATCTGATGTGTAGTATGCAAAAATTTTTTCCCATTCTGTAGGTGGTCTGTTTATTCTCATGACTGTTTCTTTGGCTGTGCAGAAGCTTTTTAATTTAATCATGTCCCATTCATTTATTTTTATTGGTTTGTAGCAGTGGGTTCATTGAGAAGAATTGTTGCTGATCAACTGAACATGTTTAAAAGCAGTGATGGCAGTTACTGATTACCTTGACTACAGAAAAATCAGTCTTTTCCTGGGATTGTGGAAACTTTTAAAATTTTCAATAGGGATCTAATTTTGTTTTTCCTAAATGATACAAAGGGAATAGAAGATTTTTATTGTGTTTCAATGTATTTATTTCTTTCTATAATGTGAGTTCCTTGAGGGAAGGAATCTTGTATCTTCTTTTCTTTATTCCCAGTTACAAATAGAGTTCTAGAAGACAAAAAATGTTTAATAAGTTGAATATGGGAGGCAGCCTCTTAAGCACCAGCCCACGCTATGGCCATAAACAACCATTTAAATGATGATGGATTCATGGTCTCTTTGAGTTTTGGCACTGAAGATCCTTGGAGATTATGAACCATTTCTTCACATTCCAAATGACACCCTTGTTTATATTTTAGAAGGCAGGCAAAATTGATAAAAATCAGAAATATTAATAATAATGTCTTACATCATCATGACAGCTAATATTATTTAGTATTAACACTTACTCTGTTAGTCAATATTAAATCCTCTACATGAGTTACTTCATGGAATTTTCCCGATAATCCTTTGAAGTACTTTCTATTATTGCCTCCATTTTACAGATAAGGGAATTGAGTTTCAGAGAAGTAATCAAGGAGTTACATGGGGCTGGGGTAAGGGATGGAATGAACCAATATTCATTTAAAGCACATTATATAACAGAGTTTTTCAAAATATGCAGGCCTGTTTTTCAACTTGGATTATCTCATATTGATCTTCTGTAACTGAGAATAGAATGATTTCTATCTTTTACAAATGTAGAACACAAGGCCCAGAGAAATCAAGTAAGTTACCAAAGTCACACACTTGGTAGGTGACTGAGACAGGATTTTAAACACGTGTGTGATGTTGTTTAATTGCAGTGACTAGATTATTTTGTCCATTCCTCTTCTTCCTGTGTCAAAAAAAAAAAAAAAAAGTGACCCAGGTATACTCTAATTTTTGATGAGGTGACTTAATTATGAGATATATTAGTTAAGAGAATGACAGGAATGTGTCCTAAAATTTTATCTTTTTCTTGTCAGAAATTTAACCTGTAATCTGAGTTTGGCAAATTCAATCAAGATTTGTGACTAAGCTGAAATCAATTTCTGTGCAAAGTGATACTTCATATTGTTGCTTTGATTCCTATAGAGTAATGGTTTTTCCAATTCAATGTTATATTATTTTCTGATTCACTTATGGTCTTAGGGGTAATTAATCATCTGATATTAAAGCAGAAAGAATATGTGATGAGCCTTCATCAGCAGCCTGAGCTAAGGAGGATGGGATAAATGCTCTCAACGGAGCTCTTCCCATGAGAAGAAGCAGAGAGACCCCTGCTCTGGGGGTTTCCCATATTTTCATTTCAGTCCTCCTTGTAATTTCTAATGGATTCTTTCTTGATGGCCATAGAGTTTATTCCAATAAATGCAATATTTTGCCAGATGGCAGTGTTCCGTCAAGAAAATAACACTAAAATGTAGCCTATTAATATCACGGTTATCATTAATTTCAGCTAAAAAGCTTTTAATATAGAACACTTATGCTGTGTGGAATTTAAATTACTCTTTGGCAAAATTAAATAATGCTTATTTCCATGAAGTCTTTTAAAACAACATTGATAGTTAAGTTTAGGAGGACAAGCAAGTGAAAATATCATTAGAGGTAAATATAGGTTATCTGATTAAAATTTATTATAGAATGGCTTTTGTTTTTCACTGAGACTCTATTACCTAGAATGAATAAGCTCAATAAATAATTGGTGAATGAATGAATCAATGAGGGTACAATACTCTTAGTTCTTTTCCTGGATCAGTAAGGTCTCTTCTGTGTAGATACTTGGTACTTTCATCTGGAAAAAGAAAGGGTTCATTAACATTTATTCAATATCCATTATTTTGCTACCATTTTTCATACACTTATGGGTGAAAGAAAAGAAAGATGAACACAACAGATTCCTGCTCATAGTTCTCAGAGTTTAGTTACGGAGATAGACATATAAGCAAGTAAATAAACTGCTGTAGTAATTGCTATGTTAGACATATAAACAAGTTGCATGATGGATGAGATGCCACAGAACCAGGTCAGAGAACCTTCCTGGAGGAAGGGATATTTGAATTAACTATTCTAAGAAGAGGTGAAATGCACAGATTCTTCAAACCAGTGATGGGCACTGGAAATAAGGAAAAGAACTATGAGAATATGTAAAGAAGCAAAAAGGAAAGAGGGAAGGGTTTGGGGAGAAAGGAGAAGAGCTTTCTAGAATGCCAATAAAAGATGCTGTCTATCTTTAATATGTAAGTAATTCATATTCACTGAGTGCCAGTATTTGTGAGTTATTCTACTAAGCACTGAGGATACCAAAAATTAAAGAGATATGGCTGGCTTCTGCTCTCAAAGCTTCTCAAAGTCCAGAGTAGAGAACAACAAATTAAGTAAGCAGTTCCAATAGACCATGTTGAAAACCTGGTGGAGACGTACAGGGCACTTTGGTATATCATGTAGCCTAGAGAATCTACCTAATTTGATGGGGTTGAGGAGACATTAAAAAGACAAAAAGCTGAGACCTGAAGGATAAGTAGAAGCCAGCCAGGCAGAAAGGATGGCATAAAGTGAGAAGAAATGTGAATGTTCAAGAAACTGAAAGATCAGTCAACTAGATCTTGGAGTGTAAAGCAGGGCATGTCAAAGATGAGGCTGAGGAGATAAAATGGTCATATCACAAAAGGTATTAGTAGCCACACATTTAGTGATAGTGGACATTACCACAAAGATCTACTGATGTCAAGGAAGGCATTCCAGGTCACTAAGTAGGGGAAGAACCTGATTCTGCACTTTCATCTTCTAGAGTGGCTGAACTTTTGTACATAGCTTCAGGAATTAAATTGTGGGGGAGGTTACAGGACCCAGACTCTGGCCTTGGAGGGTCAGGAGGCTTAGCATTGCTAATGACATCGCAATTGACATGAACTTACCTGCTTTCAAAATATCTTTATAGCCATGATCTCTTGTAGTTCTGTTAGAAAGACAAGTGAGAGCATTATCATCCCATTGGACTGATGAAGAGACTGTATCTCTGGCTGGTTCAAACACATGGCCACAATTAAGTGCTGTGTTGGTTTTGTAATTGAGGTAGCTCCAGACCTCTGGCCTTCTGCCGTGGTGCGTTGCCTTTTCCACTGCGTTTTCTGTGTGGGTTTTCAAAGGCCCATGCAAAGCCAAGTATTTCCATGAAAAATTGATTCCTTTCCCTAGTTCAGCCCTCAAAATAGCATGGTCTTTCATCCCTGTATTCCCAGGCTTTTCTTAATAATGCTTCCACCATGTTACCAATTACGGCAACATGTGGAATGGGAAGCCTCCCTATGTGGTGTGACATAGGGGCTCTGAGGAGGTGCCACTGTTTTCAGAAGTCTTTCTGAATTTGCCTCCCATAATTATGAAACATTTTGTCTGTATGCTTTTATTTGTTTGAATGATAGTAGCATTATCTGGAAGAAGAATTATATCATCAGCATTTACCACCTACCATCCAAGCTGGGGATGCTTGCTCCATTCAGGGCAGGAGCCAGAGGGTCAAAAACTTGCAGATAATTGTAGTTTGAAAAATGAAAGAGCTGGAAAGGATTTAGTCCTTTGAGTTCCCCATTTTATAGATATAGAAATTGAAGGTCTCAAAGAGGATGTGACAAATCTAAGGTGACATATGTTACTGGACCTGGGTAATGACTATATCCCTGGTGTCCTGACCCCCAGACCTGATTTTCCCCAATATTGTGCTAGGGTTATAGTGTCAGCCAGCACTCAATATGTGCCAGGAGCTGTCCTAAGTGCCAAAGATATATTAAATCATTAAATTCTCATGACAACATGAAAAGTCCTCAACAATGAGGGAGGTAGTATTATCATTTTATATATGACAACTAAAGACATTAAGTGAGTTTCTGAATGCTACAGAGCTGGCAAAAGTTAGAGCTGGGATCTGACCCTGGGCAGGCAAACCTGGCAGGTATTATTAATATTTTGGGGTGGAGAAGACTATGGAAGGTGCAAGAACAGGAGAAAGGAAGGGAGTTTCCAAAATACAATCCAGGCTGACTTTTATAATTTTGTAAAAAGTTCTGTCCTGTCAATAAACTTGAATGACCATGAGTACTTAGATTCTCAATACATTCCTGCTTGTGCTTTGGAGAGAGAACAAAGTCCACGATTTGACCAGAGAACTAAATATAAGCCAAATATGTGCCACAGTTGCTGAAAATAATTAAATCATGCTTAGGAAAAATTAATAGAGGTGAAATATACACGTTAAGAGAGGTGATAATTCCAATCATTTTCTCTGGAATAAACCCATTGGAGGTGTTGTTTTAAGTGTAGGGTGTCTTATTTTAAGGTGTGCATTGATCATGTGTCACCACTTTGAGAAGCATAATCAGGATGGGGCAGGATCTGACATTTATGAGCACATAGGAAATGGGGAAGAAGTTGTGCATGCCTAACATGGGGAAAAGAAGACTTGCTATGTACAGCAAAGTTGAAAGAATTTTACAGTGAACATCCACATACTCACCACATAGACTGTGCCATTAACATTTTACTAGATTTGCTTTATCATATATCTATTCACCTCTTCATCCATCAATTCATCTTGTTTTTTTGTCATTTTTATTCATATATATGTTTTTAATTTCAGAATATTATGAGAGTACACATGTTTTGGTTACATAAATTGCCTTAGTACCATTTGATTCAAAGTTATAAGTATACCCATCACCCAGATAGTGCGCAGTGTACCCATTAGGGGGATGGGTAAATTTACCCATTCCCTCCTCCCCCTCCCCCACCTACTGGATATCAGATGAATGTTATTTCCATATGTGCACATAAATGTTGATCAATTAGTTCCAACTTAAAAAAAAAAAAGATGTGTGAGTCTCATTACATATCCTTGAGGAATAGTTGCACAGCCAAAGAATAAATTCTTCTTGCCTTGCTCCAGCAGGACTAAGGCAGCATATTTCATGGTAATAGTGGAAGTGGTTGCAGAAAATAGCATGAGATGAGTAGTAAAACAGTAAAGTAGTAAAGTTTCATATCTGTTAGTGGATTCAGCAGAAATTAGATAAAAACTTTTGAGGAATTATTTCATGAGTAAGGGAATGATGAGATGGCAGAGATAAGGAAGTATGACTGGCTTACAGTTTCCTTGAAATTTTCAGAGTTTGCCAGCAAACATATGAAAAAGTACTCAACATCTCTAATCATCAGGGAAATGCAAATCAAAACCACAATGAGGTATCACTTAACTCCAGTGAGAATGGCCTTTTTCAAAAAGTCCCAAAACAATAAATGTTGGCATGGATGTAGAGAGATAGGAACACTCATACACTGCTGGTGGGAATGCAAACTAGTATAACCTCTGTGTAAAGTAATATGGAGATACCTCAAAGAGCTACAAGTAGAACAACCATTTGATCCAGCAATCTCATTGCTGAGCATCTACCCAAAGCAACAAAGGACATTCTATACAAAACACATCTGTTCTCAAATGCTTATAGCAGCACAATTCACAATTGAAAAGATCTGGGAAAAACCTATGTGGGTTAATTAAATGTGGCATATGTATACCATGGAGTTCTACTCAGCCACAAAAAACAATGGTGATCTAGCACCTCTTGTATTATCCTGGATAGAGCTGGAACCCATTCTACTAAGTGAAGTATCACAAGAATGGAAAAACAAGCACCACATGTATTCACCATCAAACTGGTTTTAACTGATCAACACTTAAGTGCACTTATAGTAGTAACATTCATCAGGTGTGGAGCAAGTGGGAGCGGGGGAAGAAGGGATGGGTATACATACACCTAATGGGTGCAGTGAGCACCGTCTGGATGGACACACTTGAAACTCTGACTTGGGTGGGGCAAAGGCAATATATGTAACCTAAACATTTGTGTCCTCATAATATGCTGAAATAAATAAATAAATAAATATTTCAGAGTCTGGGAAATATGTTGCAAATGTGTATTCAAAATTCCTCCCCACTTGTTGAATGTAGTATTATTGTAAACCAAGGATGCCTAAAAAAGAGAAGCTTTGCTTTCCAGAATGGAAACCAAGATGCCTAGCTTCATATGGTGGTTAATTAATCACCACTTACTCCTGGACACAAGGTGGGTTCTGTAGATGATTGGATTTCACTTTTGTGGGTGGAAAGAAAGAAAGGAAGGAAGGAATGAAGGAAGGAAGGAAGGGGAAAGAAAGAAAAAGAAAGAAAGAAAAGGAAGGAAGGAAAGAAAAAGTAGAAAGAAAGAAAGACAGAAAAGAAAGAAAAGAATGAAAACAAAGAAAGAAAGAGAAAGAAGGAAAGGAAAGAAAGGAAGAAAGACAGACTTGCATAAAGCAAAACACATGTAGTGGTAACTAATGGAATTGCTTCTTTTTCTGCTGCTCTGGTGTCTCAGGAGTGGTATTGTCTCTTGTAAATGGTGAATAAAAGCAGACATGAATTATTATTATGGTCTCTGCCTCATAATTTCTGTGTCACCAAGATGGGCTCTGTTTATTACTGCACTTAGAAAGCTTTGGGATATTAGCCACATAAAGTCTCTCTCCATGGATTCTATTACCACACTCTTCAGTTTTTCCAGGAATCTGAGACTGTAGAATCACATTTCTGGGGAGAAATAGCTCTCAGCCTTGGCTCTTCCTGGTTGTGCTGTCCACTGGGAAAGTTTTGTTGTAGATCATTAAAGCAGAAGTAATCCCCTGAGATCCCTGGTTTATCTCCCCATCCCCTTACTGCACACTTGAGAAGCTGAGACCCAGGGAGAGAGTAGATACATACATTCAAAATCATAGAACATATTATAAATTTGGATTTCCAATTGCATATTTCTTGCTGAGTCGATTTACTAATCTGGGATCCAACCCACCTTTGGAAGTTCCAGATAAATGCACATGAGTGGGGCAAAGGGAATAAGTGGGGACTAATCTAACTGATGGACCAATTTTGTGAAGCATTGGGTGCCTCAGTTCACAGGATGAAAACAAGTGTACATAGGGAATTTAAATTTAAATTAATTTAATTTAAATTAATTTAAATTAATTCATACTTAAATTAAATATGAAAGACGGTAAAAATAGTTCAAATTTTGTCAAGGCTTCTTGGGGACTCTCTGGCTTCTAACTTTTTCTCTCTTTGTAAGGAAGACAAACGAAGGTCTTCCCAAAGTGAGCACAGTGAATCTCAGTTTCCTCATCTATAAAAATGGAACCTGGCATTCCAGGATTGTCATTGGGATAAAATGAGATCAGATGCACAGAGCATCGAACACTGTTCCTGGTACGGGGGCCCTCAGTGCCCTCCCTCGTCCTTTCTCACTGAGAGATGAAGAGCAGGACTTCAGAAACCTGGTCATGGTATTCTGGTTTCTGCACAATGGTGGGGATGGGGCAAGGGATAGGTTTTTGGGGGATGGGAAGCAGCCCCTGATTCTAATCTCTTCATTAAGATTTTTTAAAAGCTCTCAAAGGGCAGCGATCAAATGAAATTGTTCATTTCTCATACAGGGGCTCCCCACAGCATTTAGAATCAAAGGGAAAATCCTAGCCAGGGCCCGGAAGTCCTATATGTTCAGAATCCTCATTACCTCTCTCCTCTTGGGCTTCTCTTTCCTTCTGCTTTTGCTGCATTGAGTGAGAACAATGACAGTGCTTAAGAAGTATTTGTTAAATAAGTTACTTTCACATGAGCCAAATCTCATAAGAGCTTGATTAATAGTAGTGGGATAGTTCATCAAAGTTAAAATTCTTCAGATTATTTATATGCTTCACAAATTATTCAACAGTTAAAAAAATAAGAATGTGGTAGCACCCAATGCAGTCAGGGCTTGGTAAAATTACATTAATATAGTACTGGTTGGTGTGTACCTAGTGATTATTTAATGATTGCAATTGGCGATATGTATCAAAAACCATAAGAAAGATAATATCCTTTGATGTAGTAATGTTACTCAAAGGAATTAAGCCTAATAAAAAAATTGAAGAGGCGATATTAATAAAGATATTCCTTGCAGCATTATATATAATAGCAAAACATTGAAACATTTGAATGATTAAAACAAATAATAGCTTATCCATTCAATGGAATATTAAGAATAATTATGCATAATAATTATAAAGATAATGGTAAAACTTATTTACAAAATAATGCTGAAAGGAATATTAAGTAGTATCCACACTATGATAATAATTATATGATTGTAAATATATATGGATAAAAATATGGACCAGAATAATAGGAACATGTGGAAACTAAAAATTTATTTGTATTGTGTAAAATTATGCTAATTAAAATCAAGTATATGCTCATTGTTTTTATCCAATATAGATATTTATTTGCAAAGAAATGGAGTAATAAATAATAAAACATTATATATTAGAAACTAATTTTATGGAATTTTTTAGTTTTCTGATTTTTATTTGGAAAAAACTTTTGCTTCTTCCTATTGAAATGTGCAAGTGAGGAGGCAAATTGTTGTTTTTTATATAGGAAATGAAGCTGCAATTCCTTTGGTTCTCTCTGCCTTTCTCTGCACTTTTCTTTCAAACAAAAATAGCCCCTCCTCAAACATCACCTGTAATTACTCATCCTTCATTGCTTTCTCAGATGCCTATCCTCCAAGAAGCTTTCTGAAGCCCTCCTCAGTTACTGTTCCATTGATTGATACATAGGTGATTACTAAAAAACCTTGACTACTCACCCATCCATCCATCTATCCATCCATTGAATCAATGAGGGGATGAAACTTCTCTAATTCCCCAATGATTATTTGGAATTTAAGGTATTCATTTGAGACTTTAAAATTTATTTTTCAAAGACATTGGCAAGAAGGAAAATGGCAGACTCTATTGTTTCTTTATCGTCTTTTTTACTGATCATTTATTTTGGCCACAACTCCTTGTGGAGCATTTGTCTAATTCAGCTATATTTCTAATACTACCATGAGCCAATGGCTCATGTTACCTTTATTGCACTGGAAACCAGCTTTAGCATTTTTCCAATATCTGGTGAAAATATCTGTTCATATAAACAGAAACTCCATTATAGCTACATGTGGAAGGTCTGAGGTAATGTCTCCTTTCTCAAAAAAGCCTCAGTTTAGAATTTTCCAGAGTGACCGATGAAGCAGTTGGTTTTATGTCTGAGATGCTCCATTCCCATTGGGTTGGATAAAGCTAGTGAGAGCAGGCAGGACAGATGTTGAGTGGCTACCACAGCACCAACAGTGTAAGATTTCTAGTTTCTGGTTCACAAAAGAATTTCTAATAACACACAGAAAGGAAAATAATAGAAGTTCTCTATGACTGCGGTCCCCAACCCCTGGGCTGCGGACTGGCACTGGTCTGTGGCCTGTTAGGAACTGGGTCGCACAACAGGAGTTGAGCAGCAGGCAAGTGAGCGAAGCTTCATTTACAGCCACTCCCCATCACTCGCATCACCACATAAATGCCACTTCCTGTCAGATCAGCTGCAGCATTAGATTGTCATAGGAGCGTGAATCCTACTTTAAACTGCAAATGTGAGGGATCTAGGTTGTGTGCTCTTTATGAGAATCTAATGCTTGATGATCTCAGGTGGAGCTGAGGCATTGATGCTAGTGCTGGGGAGTGGCTGCAAATACAAATTATTATTAGCAGAGAGATTTGACTGCACAATAAACGTAATGAGCTTGGATCATCCTAAAACCATCCCCCCCTCCCCGCCACCTGGTCCATGGAAAAATTGTCTTGCATGAAACTGGCCCCTGGTGCCAAAAAGATTGGAGACCACTGGTCTAGGATAAGCGGATGGGGAAGACAAAAGCAGAATAGCATTTCTTGAGTGACAACAATGCGTCAGATCTATACACACAGTTTTTAATATCACATCTCAATTGCAAAAAAGGCCATATGATTTCTCAGGTGCTATTAGCCAAGCTGAAAGACATAAAAAGAAAGCAAAAACTGCGTAATTGTTAATTTTATATCTCAATTTGACTTGGTTAAGGGATACCCAGAAAGCTGATAAAGCATTATGTTTAATCTTTAATCTATTTTCAGAAGAGATTGGCATTTGCATCGGTGGACTGAGTAGGGAAGACCTGTTCTCACCAATGTGAGTGGACATTATCCAATCTGTGAGGACCTGGATAGAACAAAAAGGTGGAGGAAAGGTGGATTAGCTCTTTCCTCTGGAGCTGGGACATTCATCTGTTCCTGCCCCTCAACATCAGAACTCCAGTTTTTGGGCCTTCCAGACTCAGGGGTGTACACTAGCAGCCTCCACCTTCTTGAGCCTTTGGCCTGGAACTGAGACTTACCCCCTTGGTTCCCTTGGTTCTACAGCCTTTGGACTCAGACTAAATTATAGCATTAGCTTCCGTGGTTCTCCAGCTTGCAGAAGACATATAGTAGGACTTCTCAGCCTCCATAGTCATGTAATTTAATTCCCATAATAATCTCTTCATATCTATCTATCTGCCCATCCATTCACCCATTAACTATTGGTTCTGTTTCTCTGGAGAAACCTGGCTAATGCAAACTTGGAACAACAACAACAAAAATCACTCAGCAAGTAATTGACAGAGCCCATTCTCTGCTGAGCAGGCAGTTTATAATGATGATATTCTATACAAGTCCCAAGACAATGCTTCTTGGCATCAAGACCAAATATAGGATAGAGTGAATAGGTAGAAAATGAGAAGATATTTTACTGAAGATCCAGGCTAGTTCACTCTATTCTTTTTGTGTAGTTCCTATGTGGATAATATAAATCTATGGAACTGAAGCTCTTGATTTTGGAATGCCTTAATTTTCAACTGCCCGGCCTTGAAGAGTTTTTTCTGGCAGTTGAAGCCTCTTTCGCCTAATTACTCATTAAGCAGGCTGCAAGTGTTACAGAAATGATATTGGGAGCCTACTCCCAACCAATGACAAATGGGAGTTGGCGGATATATACCCCAGCTACTTCACCCAGAGAGGACTCTGAGGTGTGAGTTCTACACTGATTCCCGGAGTTCCCAGTGGGACTAAATTCTAGGTCCCCACAGTCACAACTAGTATAATAACATACCCTTTAATAGCTACCTTTCTTCTTTAATTATTTCCATACTTTCCAACCAGTATGTGCTGGTATCATCTCTCAGATAAACTACTTGCACTCAAATCCTTGCCTTGGGCCAGCTTCTGGGAGAGCCCAAAGACAGTTGCATTTGGTAGGAGATATAACTCAAGTACAGAAGATGAGTGTAGAGCCTGTGAATAGTAGAGCTCTATAAGGCTGCCTATCACCTCTCTAAGAATAACTCCCAATTTATATATTGAGAACTACATGTATTTTCTAATACCACATTTTAAGATAGACAAGAGTTTGGTAAATGACAGCCCATCAGCCAAACTGAGCCTTTTGCCTGTTTGTTTTTATTTCCTGTAACCTGCAAGGTAAGAATGGTTTTTACATTTTTAAGTGGTTGTTATATAAATACTCTAGGAAGTATAAATTGTTATTTAAATTATGTAAGTTGTTATATATATAACTTACATAAGTTATATGAGTTGTCATGTAAGTATCCTAAATATTGCCTCTTTGTCCATAAAGCCTGAAGAAATTACTGTCTGGGGGCTTAGAGCAAGATGGCTGCTCTTTGGAATTTGAAATAGGTAGCATGGAGGAAGTAAGCTAGTTAGCAGGAGCAACTAGAATTTTTAAAATAATGTGTAGAGAAAAGCCATGAAGTAGAATCAGGGTTCAGATATATTGGGGTGGAAGGGCACAATGTGAGTGTAAAGTCAGAATTATGAGAGAACAAGACAAGCAAATGTTATGAGGAAGATGAAACATTAAAACCATGAGAAACAAGAAATAGACATAAGAAGATTGTAACCCAAATGTCTTGACTCAAACAACTCCACTGCATCTTGTGAATATCCAGAGGATAGTCATGTCTTTGTCTTCACCATAACCCCAGAACTAAATATTATTCAAATTTATCAAATAAAAATGATTAACATTCATTAATTAAATCAGCCCAGTTGCTTTTTAATCTCATGTTCCAGTAGAATATTTTAATTGACTTTTGTTGCCGTTTAATTTGCATATTGTTAAGTATCTCTTGATGAGTTTGCACCTTGACTCTCCAATTGAATGAGAAGATCCACAGGCCAGCAACAGTGGTAGAGACATCTTTATACCACTCTTTTTTCAAATCCTAACGTAGTCATCAAATACTGAATGAGTATTTGCTGGTTGGCTGATCAATACATTTAAAAATATTTTTTCTTTTGCTTTGCAAGAGGACATGCAGAGTATATTTATATCAGAACACTACCTTAAGTAGAGTATAGGATCTTTTACCCATACATATAACTCTCTACTTCCACTAGTTCTTTCCTAAGACATTATCTGTATACTATGTTTGGTGACTTTGCTCATTCTTTTTCATCTCCCTGGTGAATTATTTTCATCTTTCAAGTTCCATAAATTGTCCCTGGTACATGGTTTTGGACAATTATAGTCACTTTGATTCCTAGCACTAGCATTACAAAAGGATCATCTCTCAAAATACTCCATCATCCCATGAAATAATAGATTATGTATCAGTCAGTGGTAAAATGTTTTGTTCTTGGGAATCAAACCTACACCAATAATTTTTAATATGACAAATACTCAGATTACTTGGCATGTACATTCTAAATGTGATTTACCTTTAGACAATACCATTATGAAATGTTTTAGTGTTATGGCCCAACAGCATTCTTCCAGCAAAATTGTGTGGTAGGTTATCTGTGAAATGCTGTTGGAAAGCAGAGTCAATCCACAAGAAAGATACACTTATATTTTTGCAGTAATTTGGCCAGAGCTTGGAGGTGTGGGGACTTTTCTGGTTGCCTTCCCAGTTCTTGCAGGTCTTGGTTCCTGAAGTTCCTGCCTGACTTGGTTTTGCATGTGCTAGGGAATGTCACTGTTCTGTGTGCTCAATCTTGTCTCCAACTTATTTAGCTGGATGGCTCTGGGGCACATCCAGTAAGAAGCCAGCCACAAAAATGAGCAGTTGCTGTTTATAAAATCCACACATTGTTATATAATCCAGATGACAGCACAAGTGGGAAATGATGTTAATATTCAGCTTTTACCACAGTTTTAACACTTGCAGACAGCAAATGTGTTGCTGCGGTGTCCAGTTTTACATTAGGCAAAGTCCTGGTAGAAATGGAAACTTTATGTGCTGGGTCTATTGCATTAAAATTTTATTGTGGCAGTTACATGCTGAGGTACCAAGGAGCTGGGAATTGGACAAATGTGAACAGCCAAAGTGTGTTTTCCACAAAGGCCTTGGCTGGTTTTGCCATCATTCAGTGCTATGATGTATTTAGCTCTGTGCTCATGACAACATAGTTTCCTCTTCTAAATATGAAGCTGAATCTGTTTGCTATTGGATCATTTATAGCACTAACTTTTATCTCTCAAGGAACATATCAACATAGCTAGAAAAGCCATTTAAATATAGCAGGAAAAATAACCAAAATAAAATGCATTTAAAACTAAAATAACCATAGATCTTTTGCTTTTGTTAACTTATGAAATCTCATAGCAACAATATCTGTCTTTATATTTATCTATACTTTATAAAATTTTATCATATAGAAGGGTATTTGGATCCAAGTTACAGGAAATGTGACTATTAGTGGGATTTTCTCATATAACAAGAAGCTTGCAGGTAATACTAGTTCAATGGTTCGATTATGTCAAGGTTCAACTATAGCTTACTTGGCTTTTCTCCGATAGGTTCAGGTGGTTATTGCAGCTCCAGGCATCATTTCCATATTCAGATTAAGAGGGTGGAAAAGGAGACCTGTGACTTTTTTTTTTTTTTAAACCAAGAAAACAAAGGTTTTTCAGGAAGCCCAAGAAGACATCTTCAGATATTTCACAGGTTAAAATTTGAACCACAGCTAACCTAATGGCAAGGAAAATAGAGCACAAGATGGTAATGATTGACTTAAAACAACAGTGGTTAATCACTCAGGGGTGAGCACATCACTATTCAAAACAGAATAGGTTCTGTTGGCAAAGAAGGAAGGTGTTCTGGGCACTGGGTATGCGTGTGGCAATGTCTGCCAAAATGTTCTTCAGGGCCACTCAAATCTCTTTCTATAATCCCATTGGTGTCCCCATCTTTGTTTCTCCTTCTTGCTCTTGTTTATCTGACCATACACATAATTTGTCAGTGAATTTTAAAGTAGTATCCAAGCCAACAAGTTAATGCTGAATTTGCTATTTATACAAAATACACAAATTTCAGGGTAGGAAAGTAATGCAAATAAAGAAGTTTCAGGTAGAATAATTTTCGAGTTCTGCTTCAATCCCTGTCTCTTACTACAAGTGTGATTTAGATTTAGCCTCCTTAAATCTCAGGTTTTTTTTTTTTATTTCAGGAAATTATGGGGATACAAACATTTTGGTTACATGTTATGACTTTGCCACATCCCAACCATGATTTGAGACGTGCCCCTCCCCTGCTACAATGCTCACAGTGTCCATTAGTTGGTGCTAGATCGCCATCGTTTTTTATAATTCAGTAGTATTCCATTGTATACATTTACCATATTTTATTAATCCACTCATGGATTGACAGGCACTTGGGTTGTTTCCACATCTTTGCTATAGTGAATTGTGCTGCCATAAATATTCAAGTGCAGATGTCTTTATTATAGAATGACTTGTTCCTTTGGGTAGATGCCTTATAGTGCTATTGCTGGATCAAATGGTAATTCTATCATTGCAAAATGAATGCAATAATAATGCTTGAATCAGAAAGTGGTTTTGAGGATTAAATGTACAGCGAATGCTTGTCAAAGTGCCTAGCCCATGGTAAAGCACTTATTACATGTTTGCTATAGTAAAATAGTCATTGGTTAAAGCTTAAGGTCTATTTTTATGCCACTGTTTTATACAAACTTTTAAAAATATCTAGAATTAAATATGTTGCTTTGGGGCTCTACAAAATGTCTAGGATTATTGTGGTTCACAGAAGTGTATTAGTTTATTGATCTAACACACATGCTGGGCATGATAGAAGCAGGTTCTGAGCCAGGTATTGCAGACTCAAGGATGAAATGGTTGGTGAATTTAATAGTTTGGAAAAATTACATATAAATAAATACATACATACATAAATTGGTACATTTGGATGTTTATGCCAATGGAGTGGTTCAATGTGATATGAAATAGAAAGATTAATTCTATTTAAAACTTGATTTCATACCCAGGTTTGTTACATAGATAGATGTCAGACAAACACTTGGTATATATACCTAGCACATAGTGGCCAAATGAAAAATGTTGCCTAACATTTTTTCTGTCTTATTTTCTCCTCAAAAGTGTTTAATCTGTATGCATTTGAGGTTGGTGCCACAGAATTATAGAACATTAGCCCTAGTTAATAACAACAGATGTCAGAGTTCCTTTATATAAGGAACTAATATAAGTAAATAAAAATAACAAAAATAACTAATATTTATCAAGTGAATGTGCCAGCATTGTGCAAATTTGTTTACATGCTTACTTCATTGAATGCTGACATCAACCATATGAGATAAGTTCTGTAGTCCTCCCATTTTAGAGGTGAGAAAAAACAATATGTAGAAAGAATACACAAATTTTCCAAGGTTACAAATCTAGTAAATATTGTAACTAGAATGCAAATCCAGGTCTGTTATACCCTAGCCTCCAAGGTTTTATCTCCAATAATAGTCTGCCTCCACTTGGCATTGTTTACTAATTACTTCATGTATTAATGTTTGCTCAGTAAATCGATTCACCAACTGAAACCTAGTTGCAAAGTTTCTAATGGAAAATGTTCCCTCCTGTTCTCTATTTTACTAAAGCCATGGGACCATCACACGTTGCTTTTATTTTTACAAGACTCAAGAGGGAAGACATAAAGGAGCATTTTTCTAATGAGATCATTTATTTTCTGAGGCAGACTTGATTCTGCCACTTATCTTTTATCTTCCCATTTTAATTTCACAATATAAGTACCAGGTGTTCTATTAACTATTTAAAAATATGAAAAAATTAAGTTTAAAACCAGAAAAACATGTCCTACCCATTGTTCAACTCTTTTGGGGACTTACTGATCTTTCAGTGCTTCTGTGTTCACCTTCCTTAAAATATCCAGTAATTGTGCTGTTCATTCATCCATCTGAAGGGAGAGGAGAGGACTAATTAGTATGACAACACAACTGATATTCCAGTTATCATCAACTGTGCTTCCCTAGAAGGTTGACCAACTTCCATTAACTGAAGGGAGAATTAAGAAAAAAATGTTAAGGAATTTGAGATACTGCTAAGGGATCCATAGCTTTGGTGTTTACAATCTATTGATATAAAAATAAGAAAATATAGAGTCATGTCTGGCTCCAGTAGCCTCACCATATAGACAGCTCCCTACTCCACATATCCATTAGGTTTTTCCATGAAAACCTAAAATCCAACCTATCCAAAACCAGACTTGTCATCTTCTACCTCTTCCCCCATTGCCCCCATAATAGTCTCTGGCGTCACTCTTCTTATTTGCTGGCATTTCTATATATCTGTTTCCCAAGCCAGATATCTGGATGTTGCCTTTGACTCCTTTTCCCTCATCTCCTACATCTAACCAAGTCCTCAAAAATCTAAAATTAACAATTTTCAAATTCCTGTTCTTGCCATTCACCTTGGACTACCTTAGTTCAGACTACCAACCTGTATCAACTTCACTGGAAATACTGGAATGGCCTATTGTCTTCAGTGTTAAATGTCACTCCTCAAACTATTCTTCAAGCTCCAGCAAATAATCTTGGTTAAAACAAGGACAATGCCATTGCTTGTCTACTTATCAATCTTCAGGGATTTTTCTTGACTTCAAATTTGAAATTCTTGAATTTCAAATTCTTTAGAGGAATTCCACTCTAGAGAAGACTTTGTCTCTGCCTACTTCTTCAGCTTGTCCTCTTTTCACCTCCCCTGAGGCATGCTCCAGTCAGGATGAATGCTGCATGGTTCTCCTAGAAGCTTCTGGTCTCCATTCCTTCCAGGGGTCTGCACATGATATTCTTCCTACCTGGAAACATTTGCTTCCCTTTACATCCATTTTGAGTGGGTAATTCTTTAGGTTTCAGCTTAGAAATGACTCTGGGAAGCTTTTCTTGATTTCTAGGGCTGGGTTAAGTTGCTTTCCTCTAGGCTTCCCCTTAACACACTCCTTACTCACCCAAGTGTTTGGAGGACTGTGTATTTGTAAATCAGGTTACATCCTTGTGGTCTAGCATACAATAGTTGTTCAACAAAAAGTTATTGAAGAAATGACATGCTGGCAGGAAGAAGGAAACTGGAGGCATTTATGGAATTATTTCAGGTGTAATATATGCCTTTGCCTGTATTTTGAGATATCCTGATATTTTGAGATAAAGCCTGTGAATGTGTGTGTGTGTGTGAGAGAGAGAGAGAGAGAGAGAAAGAGAGTGTGGGTATATACTTGTTTAATAAGAGTGATTAGGGTTATTGTTGTCAATCTTTCCCTATCTAAGCTTGGATAGATAAAAACAGGCTAATTCAGAAGCCAGAAGACTAAGAGCAACTTTTAGCTTCTGTGGCACTTTAGACCACCTGTGTTAGTTTTTAATTGTTATGTGACAAATTACCAAAAAATTAGTGGCTTAAAGCAATACCCATTAATTAGCTCACAGTTGCATAGTACCACGGTGGCATGGTAGGTGGAATTCTACAATGACTCCCAGGATTCCTGGCCCCTCGTCTACACATACCTCTCTTTTATTCAATCGAAAGTAATATAGGTACTACTGTAAAGGGATTTTGTGGATGTCATTAAAGTCCCACATCTACCAACCTGAAGATAAACCAAATTCCTCCTCTTTCTCCATTTACATTGCTATTATCATTGTTACCATATTTTTTATCTTTGTTATTTATTGAACACTTATTCTGTACCAATGTGCTAGGTAACATTCTATTTAATTCCTTCAGTAACTCTTATTTAGTTATTAGTGTGCCCATTTCATAAATTCACTTGAGACCCTTGAGCACCTAAGTAGCTAAGGCTCTGGTGGTCTGATTCTAAAGTCCATTTGTCTCATTTCAACATCATGCCTGTGTCTTTTGAGGATGTGATAAACAAGATTCATTCAGGAGCATATGTTGGAAAGATAAGGATTAGAATTCCATGCATCACACTTCCAAGCTAATCCTTCAAACTCTTTGGCTGTAGAGTCAGTAACTGAAGAGATGCACTCCCTGCCTCTGAGAAATTGGCTCCTGTGGGCAAACAACACATTCCACATTTATTTCCTCTGACATTAGGAATTAATTGTGAACTAAGTGACCAAATCATCTTAATAAAATTGTCCTCTAAATACTAAGTTGTAAACTTGCATGACTCAAGATCATGTGTACTAGAAGATTTTTTTCTTTCTTTTTAAATTGAGTTTCACTCTAACATTCTCAGTAAACTGTAACAATGGGCTGCTCTGTTTCAAGAGTTAGTCAGGCCCAGCTGTTATGAAAATAATATGTTTGAGAAAATCGACTTGACATTTGATGGCCTTACGATTCTTCTGACAGGATATAATCAACTCATTAGGGAGAAACAGAAGCCTTCCTTGTATGGCCACGTTATTTCTGGGCATGACCGAATTCCCTCAAAGTGGGCTGGGTGAGCTTTCAGGGCCAACGGGGGCTTCATCGCCTCGAGCCCTTCAGTCAAAGTGACTGAATTTACTTTCTTTTCCTCTGTCCGTTGCCCTTGATCTGATGAAAGGGAAACATTACATTCTTAAACCAACAATGTCTTTTCTTCTTCTTTTTCTCCCCTGAAGTCTAAATTTATTACAAGGGCTTGGGTTTTAAAAGAGTCTCTCAGCCTTCCTTCCACTCAGGAACAGCTGGGACAAGTCTCTTGGGAAAGTGATTAGAAGCAGGAAGTGGCAATTGGGATTCCTGATTTCAGTTCCCAGGCCTATCCTGAGTTCTCTGTGGGACTCTGAAGGGCTCATCTCAGCCTCTTTGCTTAGTTCACTGCTATGAAATTTCAGCCTCCAACTCCCTGCTGCTTTGCCTGTGTTATTCCCCAAACAGGGAATATAAAGAAAGAAGGGAACCTGTAGAGTCTGAATCGCAGCTCTCTAGGATCTAGGCAGTGATTAAGCTTTTTCAGGCCAGAATTTCACGTCTGTAAAATAGGACCTATGCTGGCCACCTTGAAAAGGTACTGTAAGTGTGAGGTGAGAGCGCGTATAGAACACACCCAACACAGTTCTTAGCATGTCTCTTAAATTCTATATTAGATTTATGTACCGGCAACTTTCTGTAATTTCTCTAAATCTTTCTGTCTAGTCAGTAAATACGTGCTTCACATTATTTTTTAAAAAATGTCTTAAAATAATCATATTGAATCGTTACAATGATGATAATTTATATATATTTCATGAGTTTCAGTTTATAAAGCTTATTCCTAAGTCTATTCTCACTTAATTGTTCTGATTCACTGTATTGTAACTTCCACCAGAAAAGGAGCTGTGTCTGCCTTGTCATACCTGTGTCGTAAGTATCCAAAAGAGTCCCCAGCATGTATCAGGCATTCTCTAGAGATTTGCTAAATGAGTGAATTAAGTAATTAATAAATGACCTTCCAATTATTTTCCATTCTCTATGCTTGGCTTTCTCTTATATACTTTATGCAAGAGGGTGACAAACTAAAACCTCTGGGCTAAACATTGACTGTTTTCTGTTTCTGTATATTGAAATACAGCCATGCCCAACCACTACATATTGTCTGTGTTTGCTTTTACACTACTACAACAGAGTTTAATTGTTGTTACAGAGACCATACAGATCACAATGTGCAAAATATTTACTATCTACCTCTTTACAAAAAAGTTTGCTGACCTCTGCCTTTTACTGGAGATAGAGTGATATTTCCAAAGTACAAATCTAACTATTTCACCATCCCTGGGTATATTAGTGAGTTCCAATCATTCTTATAAACAAGTCCAAGATTTTTCTGCAATTGATATAATCAGAACTCTGTTAATCTCTGCAGATTTGTACCTTGCTACTTTCCTCTTAAACCATGTAATCTTTTAGCCTGTAAAAGGTGCCAGACCTCTGTATAAGCTTTGGCTGTTCTGAGAACATTGTTCCTTCCCATTTTTGCCTGATAACCTCTATTCATCCTTTTTGAATTTGCCTGAACATCATATCCACTGGAATGTTTTCTCTGACATTCTCTAGCTAGGTTAGTAGCTTCTTGTCCATGGTCCAATTTGTATTTTTCTTGTTACAGCTCTGATCAGCACTTTTGCAAATGATAAAACCCAGGTTCAAAGGAATTATTTGATTTGACCATGGTCACACTAGTAAGTAGCAGGGTTAGGGTTTAAACTGAGATCTGTCTGAATCCAATGGCCACTTTCTTTCTACTACCTGTTGCTTCTGACTAATATATAAAATAATGTTCTTAGCACATGGAGCCAATATGAGATGATGTGTAGATCTAATGAAGCATCACCTTGAGATTCAGCAAAAGGCCTGTGATAGTTTATTTGGTTGGCAGGTGCCAATATTTATATATGTCACTGCCTGTATAAGTTATCTATAAGTTATTTATTTCATTAACAAATTATTCCAATACATGGTGGTTTAGAAGAACAAACATGTAGCATCTCACAGTTCTGTGGATCAGAAATTTGAGTATGGCTTAATTGGGCACCTCTGGTTCAGTAAATTTCATGAGGTTGTAGTCAAGTCATCAACCAAAGCTGTGGTCTCATCTGAAGGCTTGACCAGAGAAACACCTGCTTCCAAGCTCACTCACATGACTGTCAGTAGAGCTACCTCATATGGCAGCTGGCTTTCCCCAGAGCAAGAGATCTGAGAGGCTGAGAGAGAACTCCGAACATGGAAGTCACGGTCTTTTTATAACTTCATCTCAAAAGTGATATCACATCATTTTTGACATATTCTGTTGATTAGAAGTGAGTCAGTGGGCCAGGCCTATACTCCAGGAGAAGGAATTTGATGACATGAACATGGGGAAGTGGAGATCATTGGCGGCTGTCTGTACTGCCCTCCTCTGCATTCCACAATTAAACTTTTAGATTGTAGACATTCCTTTTAGTTTGATTCAAATTATAGGTTTGCTCATGTTTCTTTACAGGAAGGTGTAGGGTATTTGCATATTGACATTTGGGACTGGATAATTCTTTGTTATTATAGGCTATCTTGTACATTATAGGATATTTAGAAACATCCCTGGCCCTCTACTGCTACATCCCAGTTACACCTCCTCTCCCCAGTTGTAACAATCAAGAATGTCTCCAGAGGTTGCTATGGAGTTAGGTTCATCAGGAGTCACCCTTGGGGGCTGAGGCTGTAAGTGGGAATATTGAAAACCTCAACAAAGTCAGCCTTCCACCAGGAAAGTGTGAACAGATGTTGGACAGGTAGCTAGCACTGTCTTTTAAAGAAGTCTAAATCCTAACTTGCATAGTTCAGGTAACTGGATAATAGGATACGAATATGAAAAACATGTTGTAAGGTTATGAGGGCTTAGGTGTTCTCTAAACTCTGATGGAGAAGGCACAAAGGTATAAAATACAACTTGAGTCCATATAATATGGCCAAATCTCTCAACAATAGAAACAGATTCTGACTTAAAAAAACTAAGTTTATCAATCAATGCTTAAAATTAAATTTCCTCTAAAATCATTAGATTTTAGAAACATTGATTTCCCCCAAGAATTTTGACATCTGTTCTCTTATTCCAGAAAATAAGTAGCCTGATGTCTTAATACATATTTTATGAATGAATAAATGATTCTTATCCACCCCTTTGACTTTTATATTTTGTGTGTAAACAGATGATATTGGAGCATAAATGTCTAGCCCAGAGAGCCTTCTCATGTTCCAGACCCATTCATCTTCGGGTTATCTATGACATCTGCATATGTAGTTCCCAGAGACCTTTCAAATTGATTAATTTTAAAAGAAAACTCACCATCTCTTCTCTAGAATCTTTTCCATATTCCTGAATTTCCTATCTCAGTGATTACCAAAGTAGAAACATAGAAGTCATCTTTGATCCTTTTTCCTTATCTCACCCCTCGTAACATCCTACCAATTCAATTACATGAATATTCATTGAATATGAACATTTTTATTCATTCCGCAGTCATTCATTGAACACCTGGCCTGTATTAGGGACTGGGACACTTCTCTCCACTACACTGACACTGTTTTCATTTACACTCTCACTACATTTTATCTGGAGTAATAGTATTATTTTGTCAGTAACTGGGGCTATTTAAGGGGCTCAGACTATATAAGTAAAGATTAGTTGACAAGAAAACCAATCAGTCTAGATCAATCTATTCATTCTTTTATCACAAGTTGATGTCTTCAATTTATAAAGAGAACCATATTTAATTTTAGTCTATTTATATAAAGTGGTGAGAAACAAATCGTACAATGAATTAGAGAGAAAGTTAAAATACAGTCAGTTGCCTTACAGTGATTGAAATGAAATTCTTACTCAACCACTGTATTTCTACTAGTCATAAGCACCAAAACAGCTAGATGAATTGTTATAGATTTCCACCTGTCCAATCCTAAAACATCCATTACTTTGATTGTAGTAGATCAATACTGTGGTCATTTTTTTCTTTGGCCTATGAAAGAAATACTCATCTCTATTTTTCCTAGGCTTCTGTTGCTCTCCAAAAATAAAGTAAGTGCTCATAGACTTTATGTTAAAAGTAGTAACAGTGCCTGGAAATAGCCCTCTGCTGTGAAGTAAGAGTATAATATCATAGTAGCTTGTTTCACTATGAGTCACAATATCCATTACTATCTTTTGGTAGTGAATTAGTGACCATAAGCAAGTCACTTAAGCCCCATGAACCTCAGTACTGCCATTTGTAAACTGGAGATAATTTCCCAACTTCTTTTTAGTATTATTCTGAGCATGATATAAAATATTGTAAGCCAGGTATGGTGGCTCACACCTATAATCCCAGGACTTTCAGAGGCTGAGGCGAGAGGATCACTTGAGGCCAGGAGTTAGAGACCAGTCTGGGAAACACATCTCTACAAAAAATAAATAAAACAATTCATCCAGGTATGGTGGTGTGCACCTGTAGTCCTGGCCACCTAGGAGGCTGAGGCAGGAGGATCTCTTGAGCTCAGGAGCTTGTGGTTACAGTGAGCTATGATGGCGCCACTGAACTCTAGTCTGGGTAACAGAGGGAGATCTTAAGAAAAAATACTGAATGTGAAAGCATTTGAAAGTTAAAAGCACTTTGCATAAGACACTGATATGTCTTTTCTGAGTGCCCTTATTAACTGTGTAAATTCAGGCCTCTGGCTACTTAGCCTCTCAAATGATGTTTTCTCTCTTTGTTCAATGGGAATAGTGCCTCAGCAATTTGCAGTGTAGATTAATGTAAGGCTTATTATTCAATAAATGTTAGTCTGTCAACATTCTCTATGCCTCTTATAAGAAATATCCTTATGAATAACAGTGATCCAAATATCGAATGCAAGATTTTAGCACGGCTTCAATTCTATTAGCATATATAATCTAAATCCAAATTTGAACAAAACTGGCCTTATTAAAAGGAATTGCAGTTCAGTGTGCTTCAGACACAAGTAGACAGCTTTCTAATGGGAGCAGTCCCTGCTGTGGGAACTTCCCAAGGAAATTTACGGCGGAGAAGGGTGATGCAAAACACATTTTTCTTTGCAGGCTGATGGCTCCCAATAAAAGACGAGATCAAGAGTCTGAAGCTTACATAACCTATCGGTTATCTTAAAATTCACCTACAGTCAATGCATTACAATCAAAATTTCATCACACATATTTGTAGATATCGATAATTTGGCTCTAAAATGTACATAGAACACTACAGGCCTTAAAATAGCCAAGAAAACCTCGGAGAAGAAGAATAGAATTGGACAACTTACACTAGCTGATTTTAAGATTCACTGTAAAGCTACAATAATTTGGGGTCTATGGTATGGTGACATAAGGATAGACCCATACTTAAATAAATAGTCAATAAGCTTAAGACAAAGGTGCCAACGTAATTCAATGGGAAGAGGAAATCCTTTACAGAATTGCTGAAACAATTGGATATTCATATGGAGCAAAATTAACCTTGAGTCCTACCTTACAGCCTATATAAAAATTTATCAGAAATAGATCATAGGCACAAATCTATGAGTGAAAACTGTAAAGTTTTTTTTGAAGAAAGCATAGTATAGTATCATTATAACCTCAGAGTAGGTTAAAATTTCTTAGATAGGACACAACAGTTATTAACCATTAAAAAAGTAATACATTGGACTTCATTTAAGTTAAAAACTTCTGCTTACCCAAAAGATACTACTAGGAAAATGAAAAGGTAGGACACAATTGGGAGAGTATATCCACAAAACATATATTTGACAAAGAAATTATATCTAGAATAAATAACTTTTACAGATCACTAATAAAAGAGATTTACGTTAGGGTCAAGATGAGGTATCAAGAATCACATTCACCTTCTTGTCTGAAAAAGGCAAAAAAAAAAAAAAAGGACAAAATATTTGACAGTGAGGTTTTCAAGACACTAGACATTAGTTAACAAAGGACAGCAACCCCTAAAATATATAAATATATAAGATGGGCTCTATAATTTTTTTTATATTGCTTCCTTGAAAAAGTTTCCAGGCTGAAGAACATTGAGGGAAAACCTAGACAGAGGCTGGCAAACTTCTTGAATTGAAGAAAATCTTGGGAGACAAAAGTTGCTAGAGTTTAAAGGATATGGAACTGGAACGGAAGGAGCTGCACAAAGATAGAATTCTGCAAATCTGCAGAGATCCTTCTTTCAGTAATCAGCTGATTAGTGATTAGCTCATGTGTCTGAAGCCTGGGAAAGAACCACTTGAAAGGATAAGAGACAAGTATGTTACACTCACATTGGGCTAGAATTAGTGCTTGTCGAGCCAGACTAGGAAACCTCTTGATCAGGGTTTTGGATGAAGTGTACAGAATAGTCTTGCCTCTGGGGAATAACTGGTCCTAGATTTAGAACTGCTTTGGTTTCACCTAATAAAGCTTAACAGCAAGACTCCTACAGGTAAAACTGCTTCCAAGTAACTTAACTGCATTCCAGAACAAAGTACAAAGATATTTATTAGAAATAAAATCTATGTATCATCTGACAAGGTAACAATTATCTGTCATCAAATAATTAAAAAAAAAAAAAAACAGGTATGCAAAGCAGCCAAAAAAATATGCTCCCTAATATGGGGGAAAACCAACCAAATGAAGCCAGCCCAGAAGTAACACAGATGTTGGGTTTATCAGGCAAGGACATTAAGACAGTTATTGTAACATAATTCTATATATTCAAAAAACTCAGCAGAAATATGGTAAACATCTAAAAGGTTCAAATCAAATTTCTTGATATAAAAACTACTGTGTGTGAAATGAAATATATACTGGATGAAATTAACACAGTAGAGACACTGAAGAATAAAAGATCTGCATACTTCGAGTCAAAGAATGAAAACTATTTGGGATGAAACAGAAATAAAAGAGAATAAAATTTATAAAAATAACAACAGTTTGGTGTAGAACAACTTGAAACAACTTAATTTACAAATAGGTGGAGTTGCTAAAGGAGAAGGGAAAGAGAGGGTGACGGAAGAATATTTGTAGAAATAATTGCTAAAAATATTCCAAATTTGATGAAAAGTAGAAACCTACAAATCCAAGCAGCTCAAGGACACCCAAGTATAAGAAACATGAAGAAGACTACAAAATAGAACACTGTAATTAAATTGCTTAAAACTTGGTTTAAAGGAAAACATCCGAAAAGCAGCCAGAGGGAAGACCTACTACCTATGGAAGAACAAAGACATGAAAGGCAGGTGTTCCTTTGTCTTTAAAAAGGTTTGTCTTTGCAAATGCAAAGACAATGGAGCAAAGTCCTTAAACCACTGAAAGATAAAAATCAGAAAAACAAAATCTGTCAAGCTAGAATTCTTTTTTTTTTTTTTTTTTTTGAGACAGAGTCTTGCTCTGTTGCCTGGGCTAGAGTGAGTGCCGTGGCGTCAGCCTAGCTCACAGCAACCTCAAACTCCTGGGCTCAAGCGATCCTACTGCCTCAGCCTCCCGAATAGCTGGGACCACAGGCATGCACCACCATGCCCAGCTAAATTTTTTTTCTATATATATTTTAGTTGGCCAGATAATTTCTTTCTATTTTTAGTAGAGACGGGGTCTCGCTCTTGCTCAGGCTGGTCTCGAACTCCTGACTTTGAGCGATCCACCCGCCTTGGCCTCCTAGAGTGCTAGGATTACAGGCGTGAGCCACCGCGCCTGGCCTACAATTCTATAGCACCTCTTGTATTATCCTAGATAGAACTGGAACCCATTCCACTAAGTGAAGTATCACAAGAATGGAAAAACAAGCACCACATGTACTCACCATCAAATTGGTATTAACTGATCAACGCTTAAGCACACATATAGTAATAACATTCATCGTGTGTCCGGCAGGTGGGAAAGGGGAGGCGGGGATGGGTATATTCACACCTAATGGGTGCGGTACACACAGTCTGGGGGATGGACATGCTTGAAGCTCTGACTTGGGTGGGGCAAAGGTAATATAAGTAACCTAAACATTTGTACCCCCATAATATCCTGAAATTAAAAAAAATAAAATAAGAAAACAGAATTCTAAACCCAGTAAAAATCTCTTTCCAGAATGAAGGCAAAATAAAGACTCGTACATACAGTAGCTGAAAGAATTTATCACCAACAGGACTGAAGTATAAGAAATATTTAAGAAAGTTTTTCAGGTAGAAGGAAAATGATAATGGAAATATCAATCTACACAAAGGGATGAGGAGTACCAGAAATCTTAACTACATGAGTAGATATATAAGACTTTCCCTTGTTTTTGAGTCTTTAAAAAGAGAATTGACTGTATAAACAAAAATAATAACAGTGTAGGATGTGTAATATGTGAAGTTAAAACATATGACAACAATATCACAAAAGTGGGGAAGGAAAAATAGTATTATACTATTGTAAATTTCTTATACTTATGTAAAGCTATATCACTGCAAGTTATTAATAATTGTAATAATTTAAAGATGTATACTTTAAGCCCTAAAGCAACACACACCAAAAATGGTATGGTTAATAAGCCAACAAAGGAGATAAATGGAATTTTGAAAAAGGCATAAAAAAAGGAAAGAGGGAACAAAGATCACATGGTTCAGTTAGAAGACAAGGGGGATGATAAATGTAAACCTAAACATCTTAATATTCACATTAAATTTAATAGTCTAAATACTGCAATTGAAAGTCTGAGATTGTCAAATTGGATAACAAAGCAAAACCTAACTAAATTCTCCTTAAAGGAAAAAAACACTTTAAATATATAGATTAAAAGTAAAGGGATTGAAATAGATATACTATCTTAATGTCAGACAGAAGAATGTTGGGGTGGCTGTATTACTATCTGATACACACACAAAAAGATTTCACAGAGCAGAATATTACTAGGAACAAAGTGATTATTTCATAATGATAAATAAATAAATTCTTCAAGAGAATATAATAATTCTAAACATTTTGTGCACTTAATAATGGTAGATATGCAACCCAGTTAAAATGAACAAAAGATTTAAATGGACAAACAAAAATATATATCACCACTTGCAAAGGGCTTAAACATTATTAGTTTTCAGGGAAATGCAAATTAAAACCATGATGAAATGCCACTGCATATGCATTAGAATAGCTGGAATTAAAAAGGCAAATTCCATCCCTAGATATTTACATAAGAGAAAGGAAAACAGATGTCCACAAAAATATTTGTACATGAATTTTCATAGCAGCTATATTCCTAATAGCCAAACACTAGACATAATCTTTATGTCAGTCAAAAGGTGAATAGATAAATAAACTGTGCTATACCGATACAATGGATTACTTCTCAACAATAGAAAGGAATGATCTACTGCCGTATGCAACAACACGAATGAATCGCAGAAGGATATTTAATGAACAAACTTAGAAAAATGTACATACTGTATAATTTTGTTTATATTAAGTTTAATAACAGCAAAAAACTGTTCTATTACAATTAGTACAGTGGTTGCCTCTATTGAAGTATTTACTATAAAGAGGTATGTGGGAACATTAGGAGTGCTGGAAATGTTAAAAATCTTGCTTTGGATGATGGTTACATGAGTGTATACATTTATGAAAACTTGTCCAACTGTATACTTCAGATTTATGAACTTATATAAAATGTACCTCACTTAGTAATAATTTTATGTATATTAAATTCCTGCATAAGGTTGTGTAATTAGATCATCGTCAGGTGGATCACGAGAACTATGATAATAAAGAATTCAAATTTTTATTTTTTGAGTCCCTACGACAGGCAAGGTAATATGTTAGGCAATTTAAATAGATTATCTCAGTTAATTCTCAAAATAACCATGATGGAATGCCTGTGTGAGTTGTACAACAGATCTTTTACACGGTGAAACAACCATTTAACTGGTAAAAATGATAAAAACAGCCATTTAAAGTATCTTGAAATCTTCTTAAGGAAAATACAGCAAATGAAGAAACATCTTTTTAAGAAAATTTACCAAATCTTGGCAAAAACAGTGAGACTCTGTGGCGTTGGGTCCATGACCCATTCACATACCTTCTCCCCAGCTTCGTGTGGCAAAAGCTCTACTCTGGGCATTTGCACTCAAGAAGACAGTCTCTCTCTCCACCTAGTTATCAGTGTAGGTAACTATGGTTTCCAGTTGTTGGTATGGTAACCAGTGTAGGGCTATGGTTTCACTCTAAGTGTAGTCACTGTCATCTCTTATGCCCACAGCTCCCTACTGCATAAGCCCCGTTCAGGGTAAGCATAGTCCAGAGACTCAGCCTCTCTTGCCTTAATCAGCTTCCACTCATAAGATAAAAGCTCTCCTCCAGGTATGGCAGTCTGAAAATCCTGGGTCCTGAAGCCCACTTCCCCAGTTAGTGTTTAGGACAGAAGTTCCATGCTGGGAGTGGCAAGCTGAAAAGACCAAGGGCTGCTATCCCAGTCTAGAGCCTTGCTTATAGAGCAAGGGTGTCACTATGAGAAAAGTGAGCCACTGTTCCTGTCCTCAGCTCTGGCATAGCAATAAATAACACAAGGTTTCAACCCAGATGGAGAAGCAGATCTTAAGGATGGAAAACTCCAGAGATCTCCCTAATGGGACTGACTTCATTTGCAACAGAGTTTGGAGAAGTGTATGCCTAACAGCGATGTCGAACACAATGGAAATCTTGGAGATCATGATCAATTAAGAGAAGGCTGGTAGCTCCATGATACTCAAAGTGAAAAGGAAAATGTTACCAGCTAAAAATTTAACAGAGCCAGTTAAGAAGAGTCTTATTAGGGTTAAGTCATCCCCAAACACAGACAGCATCATACCACTACAAAAGATGAGATAATTGAGCACTATAGGCCCCAGGACATTGCCAATAAGCAATAGAGAAACCAAGTAATAATTAGTGGACACTGACAGTTAAGTATGAAAACAACACAGGTGGACCAGCCAAGTGATCAAGGAGACAGCATATACTCTAGGCTGCACTTTCTTAAAAGTTACATCAGAGCTGCACACTGTGGGAGAAGATGACTTTACTAAACTAGTCCATTCAAGTCACTAAAATAAATAAGTAAACAAATAAACAGCAGAAACAACAAGCCCTAGTTAGGGTATCAGTATCTAGATATGTTATAGTATATTATCTAAAATTTATAGTTTTCAACAAGAAATTATGAGACATTCAAAGAAACAGAAATGTATAATCCATGCACGGGAAAAACAAAGGGAGATGGGCAAGAAAAACTACCCATGAAGGGGCCCAGAAGTCAGATTTAACAGACAAAGATTCCAAAGTAGATGATTTCAATGGTAAATTATACTTATCTAAAAAAAATTAAAGATGGTTTAGTACCAATTCTTCACAAATTCTTCCAAAAATTAGAAGAGGAAGGAATACTTCCTCTTCCATGAGGCATTTATTACCCACATACCAAAGCTGGATGACTGGACGAAAATATTATAGAAAAATAAACTATAGAACAATATCTCTTAAAATATATACCAAAAAAATCCTCAATAAAAATACCATCAAATTGAACCCAGCATTATAGAAAAAGGATTGCACATCATGAAAAAAAAGGAATTTATCCCAGGAATGCAATGATGGCTTAACATCTGAACTAAATTATATAATCCACAGCATCAATAGAATAAAGGACAAACTGCAGGATCACCTTAATAGATACAGACAAAGCATTTAAAAAAATATAACACATTTCATAATAAAATCACTCAAAAAACTAGGAATAGAAGGTAACTTCCTCAACTTCATAAAGGGCAGCTATGAAAACTCATATCTAACATCATACCTAATGATGAAAGACTTAATTAATTTTTGTATGCTTTTTACCTAAGATCAGAAAAAAGACAAGATGTCTATTATCGTCACTTCTATTAAACATTGTACTGGAGGTTTTAGTAATGGGAATTAGGCCAGAATAAATGAAATTAATGGCATCCAAATTGGAAATGAAGAAGTAAAACTGTCTCTATTTATAGATGCTATAATCTTGTATATAGGAAATCTCTGTCACTGTAGGATTGGCATTTGTGCCCTATTAAGTTTATTTGTGATGTCATGTTTTCCTGGATATTCTTGATGCTTATGGATGTTCATCGATGTCTGGACATTGAAGAGTCATGTATTTATTCCAGTCTTCACAGTTTAGCTGATTTGTACTCATCCTTCTGGAGAGGGCTTTCAAAGGGGATTGAGTGTTATTACCTAAGCATATGTTTACTGCAGCCATTTCAGCACTAGGGGCACCCTAATCCCAGAAACATGGTGACTCTTGCAGACTCCTAAATGTACAGCCTTGGTGGACTTGGGGGAAGACAAGGGAGAATTCCTTGGGTTATCAGGCAAAGGCTATCACTCTCTTCTCTCTCTTTTCATTAATCAGAAGGAGTCTTTTTCCATGCTGGGCTGCCTAGAGTTGGGAAAGTGGTGATGTGGGCACTTCCCTGACCACCACAGCTAGCACTGGCTGGATCACACTGGAAGCCCACAGCCTTTTGGACCAGCACAGTCCTGGGGCTTACCCAAGTCCTATGGCCACTGCTGCTTGGCTGCTGCCAATGTTTATTCAAGGCCTAACACCACTTTTGTCATCAAGTGGTGAATCCTGCTGAAACTAAATCCATCTTACCAGGGGAATAGAGTCCCTTCTTGCACACCATGGGTCTGGAAACACCATATAGGAGCAAAAACTTGGAATTGGGGACTTCAGGAATCTGCCTGGTGCTTTATTTTACTGAGGTTGAGCTGTTATTCAAGTTGCAAGACAAAGTCCTCTGCACCCTTCCCTCTCCTTCCCCCAAATGGAAGGAGTCCCTCCCCTTGCTATACTGCCTGGAGTTGGGTGAGGTGTGATGCAAGCACTCCCATGGTCACCACAGCTGGGGTTGCACTGGATTACACACTAAGCCCACTGCCTCTGAACCAGTGAAGTACCAGAGCTTGCTTAAGGACTGCAGTTGCTGTTGCTTCGTTGCTACTCAATTTTATTTGGTGCTCCAGGCCACATTAGTCAGCCAGTGGTGAACCCAGCCAGGATTCAATTCCTCCCACTGGGGCAAAGGATTCCCCTTTGGCTCAGCATGGTCTACAGATTTTTGCTTTGAGCACCAGTGGAATTCTGCCTAATGCTATGTTCCCTTGTGACAAGGTGGCACTGAATTGTAATGCAAAGTCCCACACTCATTTTGCTCTCCCTCCCCCAAGCACACAGATTCTCTCACCATGCTGAAGGGTGTAGTAGGCCATGCAAACCTGTCCTACCTATCCTCTCCAATGCCTTTTTCCTTGTTATTATGTTAAAACTAGGTACTGTGATTGTCCACCTGATGTTTTGTTTCTTACAAAGGTGCCTTCTTGCATGAATAGTTGTTAAATTTGGTGTTCCTGCAGGGGGAAGATCACTGGAGGGTTCTATTCAGACATCTTGTTGCACTTTCCCTGTTCCAAACATACAAGTTTTGTGCTGCAAATTATATCATCAAAAAAGTGAAAAGACAACCTACTACATAGTGGGAGAAAATATTTGCAAATCATGTATCTGCAAAAGGACTTGCATCAAGAATATATAAAAAACTCTTAATAATTAATAATAAAAAGATAATATAATTTTTTAAAATGGGAAAAGGATAGGAATAGACATTTCTTAAAAAAAGTTATATAAATTCAGGTGGCCAGGACTGTAGGCCCCAGCCACCATGCCTGGCTTGGATGCCAAAAAAAAAAAAAAAAGGTTATACAAATGGACAATAAGCACATGAAAAGATGCTTAACATCATTAGTCATTAGGCAAATGCAAATGAAAACCAAAATGGGAGGCCACTTCACACCTACTAGTATGGTTATAAAAAAAAGATAGACAAAAACAAGCATTGGCAAGAATGTAGAAAACTGGAACACTCATATATTGACAGTGGAAATATAAAATGGTGCAGTTGCTCTGGCAAACAGTGTGGCAGTTCCTCAAAAAGTTAAACATAGAGTTAGCATATGACCCAGAAATTCTACTTCTAGATGTGTGCCTAAGAGAAATTAAAACATATATTCATACACAAAAAATGTACACATGTTTATAGAAGCATTATCATAGTCAAACAGGCAGAAACAAATATCCATCATCTGATGAATGGATTAATGAAGTGTGATATATTTATACAATGGAATATTACTTAGGAATAAAAAGGAATGAAATTGTGATACATACTACAACATGGATGGACCTTGAAAACATTATGCTAACTGAAAGAAGCTAGTCACAAAAGATTATATAGTATATGTTTCCATTTAAATGAAGTAGCCAGAATAGACAAGACTATAAACTCAGAAAGTAGATTAATAGGGCTAGGAGGAGTACCAATGGGGATTGAGTGCTAATGGTGCTTTTTATCACAGTGACAAATGTTTTAAAGTTAGTTTTTAGCCATGGCTTCACAGCTCTGTGGATACATGAAAAATCATTGAATGTTACACTTTAAGTGAGATAAATGTATGATATGTAAATTATATCTCAACAAAGGTCTTACATTACAACCTTAGAAAAATATTATTATGCATTATATTTTACTGATGAGAAAAGTAAGGCCACATAAACCACAGTTGGTTGAGTCAAGATTCCAACCAGATTCTAGCTGATTACAAAGCCTGTGTTTTTTCCATCATACAACGCATGTGAGGAGTGGATCATACCCCACTACCATTGTTCATGTTTAATGGAAACAAGGAAAAACAGCAGAATCCAAAATAGTTAACATAAGTGCTGGCTTCTCTTGTGAGGGTTTCAGCAGGCACAGTGATTTCTCTGAGATTACTCAGAGGAATGCAACCATAGCGTGTGTCCTTGAACATAATGAATCCTGAGCTCTTTGACAGGAAGCAATGAAATGAAAGGAAAAAGCTCAAAAATGGGATAATATTTCCTCAGTTAAATATCAGGATTTATAGTCTTCTTCATAAGGAGGTTGTAGGGGTGATGCACCTGCATTATACACCCAGTTGAGAAATAAAAAAACTGGGGATTCAAAGTTAACCAGTTCATCTAAAGTCACAAAGTTATCAAGTGGATGGGCATCACACATCAGAGACTATGATACTTTTTTGTTTTCCCACTTTCTCTCTGCAATAATGGTGTGGAAAAGCACTTCCTTTTATAGTGGCAGGATATACTCATACTGGATGAACCATTAATGACTTAAATGAAAAAAAAATCCCTGTCAGAAATTTTGTATCAGGTAGGTTGTTCATTGATATAAGACACATGCATTAGAAGTTTTCTTTCTTTATAGATGATCAGTCTGCAAATCTTACCGGTAACAATTTAATATGTGAATAGATTTACGCTATTGTTAAGACAGGAAACACAGCTGGAATGTTCCATGACACAGATGTTGCAACAACACTCTTAATTAGCAATGTTCCACATCATAGTCTTATTGTTCTCTATTTCTGATTATGTGGGTTTAAAAATAGACCATCATTAAGTCTGTAAAGACTGACCCTCCAAATATTAAAGTCTCACATGTTCTTGGCACATACTGTTCTGGTAAGATAGACAGGAGCTGAGTGTTCCAGGAAGATCAGTCCATAGACCATTCTGGGTTGCCCCCAGTGAGGAACATAAGAAAAGGGGATTGGTATCGGGAGCTTGCAGATAGAATCCACAATCTCAGAGAAATCAGTATACCTGTGCAAGTATCCCTCACAAGAGGAGCCAGCATTTACAGAGGGCATTTTAATATATTATGTCTCATATAAGCCTGGAAAATTTGGAGATGAATATTATTACCCCTATTTTAAAAACAAGGAAACTCAAGGCCAATGAGATTATGAAGGTTGGCCAAACTGACAGAGATGTAGGTGGCAGAGTTGGCATTTGAACTCAAATCTAAAACTGAAAACACTGTCTATAAGGACTCCAACTTAAGGCTTCCACATTGTCCTGGGTGCTGTGCCCTCAGCTGTGTCCTGGATACTAACTGTTCTTAACAGCTTCATCAGTTGAGATGGAGAAGCCTGGATAAGCACCCAGATCAGAAGCAAGTCTTTCATTTTGATGTCTCAGACCTACTCGTCCTTGAAGGGACCAGCCTTGAAGAGGAAGGAAATAAACCTGGTTCTATATCTGCCGCTAACTACATAAGACCTTGAGAAAGAAAGCTACCCCATTGCTCCGAGCTTTGATTGCTTCGTCTTGTGACACGGATCTACTAGTCAGTCTTCCTCTGCTAACAACACAAGGTTATTGTCAGTATTAAATGGAGTCTCAGATGTGGAAGGATGGTAAAAACATGAATGCACTTGGTTGATTCAGGACTATGTCTCTGCACTGACTCACAATAACCTGGGAGGTGTTCTGTGGCTCCCTCTCCCAACCCCTGCACATGGCCACCACATGGAAAGTGCTTTCAATCTTATCCCCACTTGCTACCTGAACCTACAGATATTCAACTAGCAGTGTTAGAAGGTGACAGATTCATTCTATGACATTGGTAACTGACAATCTAAGCTTCACAGTGTTTTGCATTTGAATTCCTCCAGTAAAACAGGGGTATGCAAACTGGAATTCCACTCATTTATGGGTTTCAGGGAGCTAACAAACCACCTGAAATTGCATGAAAAATTTTCTGTCTATATGTGTATGTGCTTCTTTCTGGGTAGAGGCTCAGAGTTGCTATCAAATTCTAAAAAGACTCAGTCACTCTGAATAGTTACAAATTTGTTGTAGGAGAGTATGGTTTCATGATCATGTAGCAGTCACCTATGTTATAATCTCCAGGCACATTCAGCTCTCCCCCTCCTTCATCATTAGTTTCCAATGTATCATTAAGTCCTACCTTCTGATATCCTCTAAACTCTCATTTCCCTTAAAGCCCACTTTTCTAGCTTAGACTTTCATCATGCTAAGTGTATTGAAATGTTTGAAATGGTCTTCCTGACTCTAGTCTTTGTTACCTCTGAGCCAACATCTTCAGTAGTGTCACAGTGACCTTTCTGAAGCACATGTCTAACTTATGACTACTCTGCATAAAATAGCTCTTGGCATCTTCAGGGCACAGCTCAACCTCATTATGCCTTATCTCATGGCTTTCAAGGTCCTTGACTGCTTGTCCCCACTCCAACTTTTAAGCCATGTCCTTTTTTCTGTCCTTGTATGTACGCCATGACTTTATTCCAGGTGATTCCACACTGTTATAAGTGGATTTTTATGTTTCCTCTGTCTGGCATATCCTTTTGCCTTCTATATCCAATAAACTCCTCCCCAGCCTTGAAGGCCCAATTCTAATATCAACTCCATTGTGAAGTCTTTTCCCTATTTCCATAATTTATCCTTAGAACAGTGAGTCACCTCTTCTTTATGCTCCAAATCTCATTTTTTGTGTAATTGTCTTTACCAGATTATATTTCCCTAATTCTGTGGAAATCCCCTTCCCCTCTGTACTTGGACCTTCATATTATCGGAGATGACCAGGATGAGTAAGAGCCAGTCATTTCTAAACAAATGTTTATTGAATAAATAAATCAATAATTTAATAATTCATGTTGAAGAAGTGGGCACTACTGCAGACAACAGTGGACCTGAGATTCTTTTGAAGTTTTCAACCAGGCTTGACAAATTACACCTCACATTAGTTAATGCTTTGATCCAAAGAAATGGGAGTAGAAGGTCAATAATGATGTTTTGAAAACATTTGGGTGAAAAGATATGGGGTAGTATATTGGAAATAGCATTGAATTAGGAATTAGGAACCCTACATTGTAATATCAGCCCTGCTATCAACTCCTTATATGGCACTGGCCAAGTTGGCTCTCATCTAAGGGTCTCAGTGTTCTTAGCGAGACAATGTTGAACTAGATTATCTCTTAGATCACTTCCAGCACTAACATTTTATGAGTCTAAGAAAAACCAAACCATAACCCTACATTCTGGGCTGGTTTCCTGACCCTGTTTGGCAAAGACAAATGGAGGTAATGAAAACTACTGAACCTCAATGAGAAATGAGTCTTTTTATACCAGAGTCTTCAGGTGAGAGGTGGTAGTGAAGTAACATTTTTGTAGTGTTCATCTGGGACTCTATAAAGGATACCTCAATTGTATGAAACTTGGCTTTAGAGTTCAGTTTCCCAGAAGAGAGTTTATGAGGCTCTCCTGAGTTGAAGGTCCCATGCGAGGTCATCCAGAATTATGACTCAAGTCTGGTAAAGTAATAGGAGGGTCAAGAAGCCAAAAGGCCATGATTGAGAATCAAGATCTTAAGTTTGGACCAAATGCTAAAGCTGGCTCAGGTCCTTAAGAGCATATAAGGGCAAATCAAATGTCCTTTTGTTAAAGAGAATGGGCAGAACGAATCTTTTATGTCTGTGTGCTGGCATATTTCTCTCATGACAAAAAAGCATTCTGGTATAGAAAAAAGGATACCAGACCTGCTTCAACTAGCTGTGTCAGACCCTTTGGGAAAGTCACATAATCTCTCTAGGCCTCAGTTTCCCTATCTGTGCAATGGTGAAAGCCTTCCCTTTTACTTCTCTGTATTGTTGAAAGAAACAGGTGAGTCTTTGTACCTGCAAGCACTTTGCAGATTGTAAGGTGAGATTGGAGGGTTTGGTCATGATTGGAAAATCAAAGGAAATCATATTCTTTCCCCAAATCTTGGCTCATTCTATTCCTAAATATGACTGATTTTTCTCTTGAAGGTGACCAATTTGGAATTTAAACTTGAGTTTCTTGATCGCTGAAGAAGGAGGCCCAGAATACTAGAACCCAGAACCTTCAGATATGGTGCTATATCCCTAAAGTCATAGTGACTACTACAAATCAATACTTAGTAGAAAGGAAGATGGTAAAAGTCCACTAACATTTTACTCTCTACCAGACATTGATTCCAGAAGAATGTAAAAATAAATACTTATTTTTGGTTTGAGTTGCATATTGCAACCCATCTCAAATCAAAGGTTGTAGAATCCTGGGATTGGCCCCTTTGTTTTATTCAGCTTCCGTCCCAAATCCTCATCTGGCATGAATACTTTTCTTTAAGTCATGACCACCTATATGTGTGAGGACTGCCCTACCAAAGCATCCCAAACTGAGTGGAGGAACAGCAGACCTCTCTTGTCCAGTAGCTTTGGAGACTGGAAGTCTGTGATAGGTGCTGCCAAGGCTGTGTTCCCTTTGTAGGTGCTGGGTAGGGGTCTCCTGCAGGCCTCTCTCTTAGCTTTGGTTATTTCCTTGGCACGTGGCAGGAAACTCCAATCTTCACATCATGCCTTTTTCCCTGGGTGTGTGTCTGTGTCCAAATTTCCTTTTTAAATAAGGATATTAGTTATGTTAGATTCTGGCCCCACCTTACTCCAGTATGACCTCATATAAACTGAGTATATCTGCAATGACCCTATTATCAAATAAAGCCATATTCTGATGTACTGGGGCTTAGGATTTTAACATATACCTTTTGGGATTACCAAAATTCAACCCATAATACCACCCTCGTCTGTCAAAAGAGAAACCTCTTTTCTTTGGACTCTCTCTCAGCTTCCTCCAACATGGTTGTAGGGTCCATTCCCATACTTTCTCTTCTTGGTCCACTTCCCCTCTCTTGCCTTAGAGTATTAGTTCATTGGAGTTCATACTAAATAGGATGGGCAGTGGGTAGTGGAGAGATGAAGAGAATGAAGTATATTTGAGGTGGACTGGATGACATCTGACTGGCAGTATTGACTTACCAGGAACCCTATGGCATTTCCTTCATCATGGGATTTACCTGCCTTTTCATGAAACTGAACCCACAGAGGTGAGAGGAGAGTTATAGATAACATACACACATGTGTACACATACATGCACACACATGCACACATAGATGCACATAAACACATGTTCTCAGTGATGTTGTTAAACCTTCAATCAAACCAACCCTCAGTCAATTGAGAATATGGAGAAAAGGGAATCCTTGTACACTGTTGGTGGGAATGTAAATTGGTACAGTCATTATGGAAAACGGTATGAGATTCCTCAAAATATTAAAAACAGAACTACCATGTGATCCAATGATTTCACTTATTGGTATATACTCAAAGGAAATAAAATCAGTATGTCAAAAATATATGTGTATCCCCTGTTCATTGGAGGATTATTTGCCATAGCTAAGATATAAAAACACCTTAAGTATCCATTGACTATCAATAGATGAATGGATAAAGAAAATGTGTGTGGCGTGTGTGTGTGTGCGTGTGTGTGTGTGCGTGTGTGTGTATAATGAAATATTATTCAACCATAAAAAATAAGGAAATCTTACCATTTGTGACAATGTGGATGGACCTGGAAGACACCATGCTATCTGAAATAAGACAGACACAGAAAGATAAATAACATATATCTTGCTTATACATGTGGAATTTTAAAAAGTCAAAATTATAAAAGCAGGCCGGGCGCGGTGGCTCACGCCTGTAATCCTAGCACTCTGGGAGGCCGAGGTGGGCGGATCGTTTGAGCTCAGGAGTTCGAGACCAGCCTGAGCAAGAGCGAGACCCCACCTCTACTAAAAATAGAAAGAAATTATATGGACAGCTAAAATATATATATAGAAAAAAAAATTAGCCGGGTATGGTGGCGCGTGCCTGTAGTCCCAGCTACTCGGGAGGCTGAGACAGGAGGATCGCTTGAGCTCAGGAGTTTGAGGTTGCTGTGAGCTAGGCTGACGCCACGGCACTCACTCTAGCCTGGGCAACAGAGTGAGACTCTGTCTCAAAAAAAAAAAAAAAAAAAAAAAAATTATAAAAGCAAAGGGCAGATGGTTGTAACCAGGTATAGAGAGGGTAGGGAAAATGAGTGCTGGCCAAAAGGTGTAAACTTTCAGTTATAGAATAAATAAGTTCTGAGGATCTAATGTACATCATTGTGACTATAACTAATAATACCATATTGTTTACTTGAAATTTGATAAGGGGAGATTTTAAGTGTCTTCACCAAAATACACACAAGTGGTGACTATGGGTGGTAATGGGTGAGTTGATTAATTTGACTGTGGTAATCAGTACATAATGTATACATGTCTCAAATCATTTTGTACACTTTGAGTATATGCAAGTTTTGTCAATTAAGATTTAAAAAATTGTAAAAAAGTTAATCCAAGTATTAAAAAACAATAACTCTAAGTCTTACTTTATTTCTGTACTTTAAATTATATGACACAGATAAAATTTCCTGAATATTTTAATTCAGTTTGGGTTGGGTTTTTCTCTCTTTTGAAACAAAAAGAAGAGTCCTGACACATACAACAGAAAAGTAGAAGTCCCAAACACAGGCCAAAAAATAAGTCTCTGTTTGTGAGTTTTATAAAATGAGCTATCCTTACAATACTGTTAATTCTATCATTTCTAGAGTACCACACTGAAACAATAGTCCAAATTCATAACCTGAATATTTAGTAAGATGATATAATAGTCATGGGCCTGACACAAAATCAGCTCTTAAAATTTGTTTCATTTTCTTTGCCTTTTCTATAATTTGAAATATTTGGGAAACAGGCCAAGTTGAATAAAGGCAGGAGAGGTAATAATTGTCAGGCATTTGTGTGCCCATAAAAGGCAATTTAACCTTATGTAATTTTATTGTCACGACAATTCTCTACAGTGGTGATTAAAACCTCTGTTTTACATATATCAAAACTGTGGTTCAAATAAATTATGTAATTTTCACAAAATTCAAGAAGTGGACTTGTGTTCCTCCTTGCACTATAGCTAAGAAGCTTCCTGGTACACCACATTGTTTCAATTTAAAGTGTCAATAGTCCCCAAGAAAATAATCATAAGCATACTTTGTGGGTTTAGTTCCAGACCACTGCAATAAAATGAATATAGCAATGAAGCGAGCCACACACACAAATTTTTTGATTTCCCAGTGTGCATAAAACTTACTTTTACACTGTAGTCTAGTAAGTGTGAAATAGCATTGTGTCTAAAAAACAATGTACATATTTTAACTAAAAATACTTTACTGTGAAAAAATGCTAACGGTCATCTGAGCCTTCAGTGAGTCATAATCTTTTTGCTGGTGGAGAGTCTTGCTTCCATGTTGAAGGTTGATGACTGATCGGGGTGGTGGTTGCTAAAGGTTGCAGTGGCTGTGTCAATCTCTTAAAATAAGACAACAGAGTGTGCCACATTGATCTACTTTCTTTTTCACAAAAGATCTCTCTGGAGCACGTGATGCTGCTTGATAGCATTTTGCCCACAGTAAAACCTTTTTCCAAATTGGTTAATCCTCTCAAACTCTGCCACTGCTTTATCAGTTAAGCTTATGTAATATTCTAAATCCTTTGTTGTCCTTTTGACAATGTTTGCAGTGTCTTTACGAGGAGTAGTTTCCATCAAGAAACCACTTTGCTCATCCATCAGAAGCAGCTCCTCATCTGTTCAAGTTTTATCATAAGATTTTAGCAATTCAGTCACATCTTCAGGGTTCACTTCTAAATCTTGCTATTGTCACCACACCTGTAGTTACTTCCTCTACTGAAGTCTTGAACCCCTCAAAGCCATCCATGAAAGTTGAAATTAACTTCTTCCAGATTCCTGTTATTGCTGATATTTTTACCTCTTCTCATGAATCATGAATGTTCTTAATAGCACCTAGAATAGTAAATTCTTTGCAGAAAATTTTCAACTTACTTTGCTATTTGAGATATCTCCAAATTACTTTCCACAGGGGTAGTACTAATTTTCAGTTCCACCAGCAGTATAAGAGTGTTCCTATCTCCCTGCATCCACGCCAGCATTTGTTGTTTTGGGACTTTTTTTTTAAATTTCAGCTTATTATGGGGATACAAAAGTTCAGGTTATATATATTGCCCATGTCCCACCCATCCCCCCGAGTCAGAACTTCAAGCATGTCCATTCCCCAGACAGTGTGCATTGCACTCATCATGTAGTTATACCTCCATCCCCTCCCCCCACCCCCATCCCCCTGAATCAGAACCTTTAAGCGCAACCATTCCCCAGACAATGCGAACACACTCATCATGTAGGTATACACCCATCCCCTCCCCCCCCACCTCTGTCCGATACCCAATTGGTGATATTCCCAAATATGCACTTAGGTGATGATCAGGGAAACCAATTTGCTGGTGAGTACATGTGGTGCTTATTTTTCCATTCTTCGGATACTTAATAGAATGGGTTCCAACTCTCTCCAGGAGAACAAAAGAGATGCCATATCACGGTTATTTCTTATAGCTGAGTAATACTTCATGGTATACATATACCACAATTTACTAATCCATTCATGAATTGATGGGCATTTGGGTTGTTTCCACATCTTTGCAATTGTGAATTGTGCTGCTATAAACATTCGGGTACAGGTGTCTTTTTTATAGAATGACTTTTGTTCTTCTGGGTAGATGCTCAATAATGGGATTGCTGGATCGAATGGTAGGTCTACTTGAATCTGTTTAAGGTGTCTCCATAATGCTTTCCACAGGGGTTGCACTAGTTTGCAGTCCCACCAGCAGTGTATGAGTGTTCCTGTGTCTTGGATCCACACCAACATGTGTTGTTTTGGGACTTTTTGATAAAGGCCATTCTCACTGGAGTTAAGTGATATCTCATTGTGGTTTTGATTTGCATTTCCCTGATGATTAGGGATGTTGAGCATTTTTTCATATGTTTGTTAGCCATTCTTATATCTTCTTTTGAAAAATTTCTATTCATGTCCTTTGCCCACTTTTTGACAGGGTTGTTTGATTTTTTCTTACTGATTTTCCTGAGTTCTAAATAAATTCTTGTTATCAGTCCTTTATCTGATGTGTAGTATGTGAAAATTTTTTCCCATTCTGTAGGTTGTCTGTTTATTCTTGTGACTGTTTCTTTGGCTGTGCAGAAGCTTTTTAATTTGATCAGGTCTCATTCATTTATTTTTGTTGTTGCTGTGATTGCCTTAGGGGTAATCACATAATTCTTCATAAATTCTTCATAAATTCTTCATAGAATTCTTCATAAATTCTTTGCCTAGGCCAATGTTTGTAAGAGTCTTTCCTACATTCTCTTCTAGAATTCTAAGCATTTCACACCTAAGATTTAAGTCTGTTATCCACCATGATTTGATTTTTGTGAGAGGTGAAAGCTGTGGGTCCTGTTTCAGTCTTCTACATGTGGCTATCCAATTTTCCCAGCACCATTTATTGAGTAAGGATTCTTGTCCCCAGAGTATGTTTTTATCTTCTTTGTCGAAGATTAGATGGCTATACGAGGATGGTTTTATATTTGGATTTTCTGTTGTGTTCCACTGGTCTGTATCCCTGCACTTGTGCCAATACCAAGCAGTTTTAAGAATCACAGCCTTGTAGTATAGTTTGAAGTCTGGAAAATTAATACCTCCCATTTTGTTTTTATTGCTTAAAATTGCTTTTGCTACATGGGGTCTTCTCTGATTCCATATAAAACGTAAAATTATTTTTTCTCTGCCTGTGAAAAATGATGTTGGTAATTTAATAGGGATTGCATTGAATCTGTAAAAGGCCATTCTCACTGGAGTTAGGTGATACCTCATTGTGGTTTTGATTTGTATTTCCCTAATGATAGAGATGTTGAGCACTTTTTTATATGTTTGCTGGCCATTATTCTGTCTTCTTTTGAAAAGTTTTGGTTCATGTCCTATTTCTTTGCAGAAAGTTTTCAATTTACTTTGCGCAGCTCCATCAGAATAATTATTGTCTATAACAGCTATAGCTCTATAAAATGTATATCTTAAATAACAAGACTTGAATGTCAAAATTATTTCTTGATCCATAGGCTGCAGAATGAATGTTGTGTTAGTAGGCATGAAAACATTAGTCTCCTCACACATCTCCATCAGAGCTCTTGCAATGACCAGACCATTGTCAATGAGCAGTAATAATTTATTTTATTGAATTTTTAAGTTTTATTTTTTTAAAGACAGGGTATTACTCTGTCACTCAGGCTGGAGTGCTGTGGCATGATCATATTCACTACAGTCTTGAACTCCTAGGCTCAAGCAACCCCCTGTCTCGGCCTCCAGAGTAGCTGGATCTACATTGCACATGCCACTATGCCCAGGAAATTTTTTTTACTTTTTGTAGAGACAGGGTCTCACTATGTTGTCCATGCTGGTCTTGAACTCCTGGCCTCAAGTGATCCTTCCATCTTGGCTTCCCAAAGTGCTGGGATTACAGGTGTGAGCCACTGTGCCTGGCTGAGCAGTAATATTTTTAAAGGAATCTTTTTTCTGAGCAGTAGGTCTCAACAGTAGGCTTAAAATAGTAACTAAACTGTGATATAAATCAATGTGCAGTCATTCAGACTTTGTTATCCCATTTATGGAGCACAGGCAGAGTAAATTTAGCATAATTCTTAAGGGCCCTAAAAGTTTTGAAATGGTCAATGAGCACTGGTTTCAACTTAAAGTCAGCAGCTGTATTAGCCACCAACAAAAGAATAAGTCTGTCCTTTGAAGATTTGAAGCCAGGCATTGACTCTTCTCCTCTGTAGCTATGAAAGTACTAGATGGTTCTTCTTCCAATAGAAGGTTACTTTGTCTACATTGAAAATATGTTGTTAATGTAGTCATCTTCAACAGTTATCTTGGCTAGATTTGGATAACTTGCTGTAGCTTCTCCATCAGCATTTGCTGCTTCACTTTGTACTTGCATGTTATAGAGATGGCTTCTTACCTTAAACCTCATGAACCAACCTTTGTTAGCTTCCAACTATTCTTATGCAGCTTCCTCACCTCTCTCAGCCTCCCTAGAATTGAAGAGAGTTGGGCCTTGCTCTGGATTAGGTTTTGGCATAAGGGAATTTGTGGCTGTTTTGTTCTTCTCTCCAGACCACTCAAACCTTCTCCATATCAGCAATAAGGCTATTTTGCTTTCTTATCATTCATGTATGTGTACACTGGAGTAACACAATTTCCTTCAATAACTTGTTCTTTGCATTTGCAACTTGGCTAACTGGCACAAGAAACCTAGATTTTGGCCTATCTTGGCTTTCTACACTTCTTTATTAAGCTTAATTATTTTTAGTTTTTGATTTAAAGTGATAGACATGCAACTCTTACTATTTCTTGAATACTTAAAGGCCAATTTAGGATTATTTGGCCTAATTTCAATATTGTGTCTCAGAGAATATGAGGTCCAAAGAGAGGCAGAGAGATGCGGGAACGGCAGGTTGGTAGAGCAGTTAGAAAACACTCAACATTGTTAGGTTTGCTGTGTTATATGGCCATGATTCATGGTGCTCCCAATTACAATAGTAACATCAAAGATAATTGATAACAGATTGCCAAATGGGTATAATAATAAGTTTGGAATATTGTTGGAATAATCAAAAGGTGACACAGAGACACAAAGTGAGCCTGTGCTGTTGGAAAAATGGTGCTGATAGACTTGCTCAATGCAACATTGCTACAAACCTTCAATTCGTGAATAAACCACAATCTCTGTGAAGCACAATAAAACAAAATACGCCTGTATATTTTTTCACTGTTTGTATATTATCCAGAATCTGACTAGAAGAAAGGTGCTAGGAATAGCTAGTGGTTCTGCCTGCATAACTAGCCTAAAGTGATTTTTAACCATTGTAATATTTGCTGCTCTTTAGATTGTTACTTTGTGTATACTTAGAAATAACTTGGTGTTTTAAATAGAATATAACCATTAGTTAACTAGAAATTAACTAAAATTAACTCATATAGATATATAATTCCAGCTCTGACACATATTAGTTGGTTATTTATTAGCTAAATTGTAGAAAGTCAAAATAATGATACTAACCTTATTTTGAAAGTTTTTTTATTAAAAGATCATTTGAAGATGTGTAACAGAGGGCTTCACATATCAAAAGTTCTCAATGAACGTTTTAAAGAACTGGAAAACTCATGGAGAATAAAAAATATAATGAATGCTAATTTCTTGAAAAATTTCAAATCTCAATTTCATCATATATATTAATCTTTCTATGTTAGGTGGTCATGACCATTTTTGTATGAGGTAATTTGAGATTCTGCAGAAAAAAAAGTTTCCATGGAAACTTCCAGTGTCCTAATAACATCATAGTGTTGCAACTCAAAATATGAAGCTACTTAGACAGATGATAAGTATCTCTGAAATTGCATATCTTTTTTCATTCATGAATTCATTTGCTTCAAAGTGCCAACTGTATGCCTGAACAGTTATTTTGGTTCCCCTCTGTCTATTTGAAGTATGCTATTCTTTAGAAGCCTTTTTGAGACCCCTTAATTTATAAATTCTTTCTTTGATCTACTGATTATTTTGTCACAAATGCTCACTTAATCATGCCTGTCATGAATTATTATTTAATGGTTTCCTGAATTTATCTAATCACTTTGCTATCTAAGAGATACTGATGGAATACTAAATTGTGCAGGGTATGGTGAGAGGGAAAAAGGTGAACTAGGAATGATGTCTACCTATGTGGATATTATTTTTGTTCACCTGGTTTGGAACATCTGCAACCATTTTGTAACCACAACAAATATTAGCCTAAAGAAGCAGCCAAAACACAGAGGGCCAAACGAAGAGAACCACAGAGAAACGCAACCAAAGCCATTGTTTTAAGCCAACTTTGAAATCTGCCTTACCTCTGGATATCTACTTCCATTAGCCTCGTGAACTGTTTCTGTATTGTTTAAGCTAACCTCAGTTTGGTTATTTGGGCACTCAAAGTTTTCTAATTGATATACTTGCTCTTATCTCTTGTGTGAGAGTCTGCATTCCTAAAGAATAGGGAACAGTTTATGAGTTTACATTGGTCTATAATGGTTTACATTCATTGGCACAGTTTTGAACCTTTGGTGGGTACCTGGAATTTGAACCCACATATTTCTGATTTCATAGACCAAGAACTTCCTTTACATTAAAAATAATGATTCTTGGTGTTTTAAGGGTCTTGTATCATTCAACAACTGATAAGAAGTGTTGATCATATTCCCAAATGGGGAACAAATATGCATAGATATGTATATATGCAACAAATATAAAACAAAATATATGATATATATATATTTGTTGCATGTATATTATTTATATATGGATATATGATAAAAAATCAAATATTTACATGAAATTTCAGGATTTTTAAAGTTTCTGAAATTATTCATGCCCTCAAGGACCACTGCTAAGAATCCAATTCTAGGTGATGACTTTGGCCCATTCTCCATGATTCTCTTTAAAACCCACCTAATATGAAACGTTATCTTCTAAACCTGTGTAAAAAGGAGACTTGGTATTTAGTTATTGGGTAATTGTCAATGTTATTTACACAAATTCACTGCTATTAATTTGAGAAACATGCTATGAATTTAGTGACCAACACTAATGAAATGATTTCTTTCGTAAAGGAAGGAATTCCACAAAATTTGAAATGACTATGATTTTAAAGGTACTTTATTTTTTCATAAATCCTATATAAATGATTATAACAGCGATGAATATTTGCAAAGTGAGTTTCAGTGTTCAGAGCTTTTGTCTCTATTCTATTCTTAACAAACTTGTAAGTAGAAAGAGTGGACATTTGTTGATTTATGACTGTTCAGCATCCATTAATTTGAGGTACCTAACTAGCCCTCATTTTGTACATTCTCTGTGTGACTATTAATCAATGTCCTCTGCCCTTCTAATAGAGAACTAGAGGTCCCTGAGCCCTGGTACATTCTCTGCCCTCCAAGCTATTGCTCTCACTGCTTCAGAGAAGCCAAGGGGTTTGTGATCTATACTTAGTCAATCAGATTGTTTCTCCCAGAACTTTGCATGTTGAATCAAGTTACACCACAGCAGAGAAAGATGGTTGAAATCTTTCATTCCAGTTATGGTGCTCTGATGAGATGATAGAATAGCTCTTGTTGCCTATAACCTATTCCGATTTCTGACTCCGATTTTTGCTTCATTTCTAAGCCCGGACACTAGCCTATCAATTTATTTTGTGAGATCTTTGACAACTTCCAATAAATTTCATTTTTGTTTAAGTTAACTAGGTTCAGACTGGATTACTTCCAGGAAAGAACTCTAACGATGGAGAAAACATAGTAGAATTTTTACCTCCATATTACATTTGAGAACGCAGAGACATTTAATTTAAGACTCTGAGCATTCTGCTATTTCTATTGCTCTTTTAGGTAACTCCTAATTTTTTTTTTTAACTATCACTTGGGTTTTCTTGGTTATAAAATCAAGGATTGGACAGAATTCAACTTTGAACCCTGTATAAGTTAATATTAACTTCAGCTGAATTGACAGAAAAATCCAAAGTAACAGGGATTTTTAAAAGATCACTTTTTTTTTCTCTTTCTCATGTAAACTAAATCTAGAGGTATAACAGTTGCGAAAAGTTGCCAGGCAGGGCGAAGGCTGCTTCTAGCTATCCTTTCAAATATTCCTAGAATATGGCTCTTGTACTCATGATTCAATATAGCCTATGTATCATATGTTTTTCCAGGTCTTGGGATTGATAAGGGAATTGGGAAAGATCATTTCCATATTCCTTTAGAAAGACTTACTGCCAGATACAGTGGCTCACACCTGTAATCCTAGTTACTCTGGAGGCTGAGGTGGGAGGATCATTTGAGTCCAGAAGTTTGAGACCAGCCTGGGTAAGAGAGCAAGACCTCATCTCTAAAACATAAATAAATAAATAAATAAATAAGAAAAACTAGGTGGGTGGGTGTGGTGGTGTGTGCTTGTAGTCCCAGCTACTCAGGAGGCTGAGGCAGGAGGATTACTTGAGTTTAGGAGTTCAAGGCTACAGTGAGCTATGATCAAGCCACTGAACTCCAGCTTGGGTGGCAGAGCGAGATCCTATCTCTACAAAATGAACAAACAAACAAGAAGATTTACTGGAAATTCCACTAAATATCTGTGTTTATGCTTCATTAGATAGAACTCAGTAATATTACATCCTTAGATGCAAGAAAGTCTTACAACTGTAATCTTTTTAGCCATGCAAAAATATGCCTAGGTATGTTTACACATTGATTCATTTTCTCAAACTAACTCCATCTATGTAAACAACACCCAGATTATAAAACAGAATGTTATTAGCAACAAAAAAATGAGAATTCTTCTCATAAAGAGAAAGAAGAGAATAGACAGTTGGCAGCAATTGATATCTTCTGCCATCAACCCCAAACCATGCTGAACCACAGTAATTTGCTCAATACTTAACTTAAGCAACTATTGCTTTCTCTAATTGAATTACCACCCAATTAACATTTTCATCATTGCATCTTCAATGGCAATCTCAGTGAACAGCACAGAAAAGATGGTCAGTAAATATATATTGAATAAGTGCTTGAACGAATGAATTTTGCCAACTTCCCAAAAGCTGAAATATTGAATCAACTATTAATACTTTGTACCTAAATTTATAGGAAACATTTCATAAAACATTGGAACTTGCACAGGAAAGGAAGGTCAAAAGTTACTTCAAATATGAGCAAATGGATATTTTGTTATGGTTATTGATGCGTAGTTCAATGCTAGGATTTGGGGACTGAGCATTATATAGCATAAAATTATTATTCTCTTTCCTTACCTTCTGCCTATGAGGACTATTTCTCATGATACTACCTAGTCTAGGCCCATTTCATTTTTCTCTGAACCCCTAATACTCTTTACATTCTGGGTATTTTTATATGCTATTTCTGTTTCCTATCTTACCTTTCCATATATGCATACATATTTTAATTTGTTAATTTCTACTTAGCGTTCAGGTCTCAGCTTAGATGTCACTTCCTCCAGGAATCCTGGATTTCCCTCTTGTGTCAATTCCCTCCTTTTTATAGTCCTACCTTGTGTCACCTCTCAACAAAGCACTTCTCAGCTTTATTATGATTCTAGCTTTCTTGTTCAATAACCCCAGGATGATAAGCTTGACAGGAGCTTGTCCAGGAGCTGTCTTGTCCACTGTTTGGTCCTCAAGCACACAGCAGCCACTTAGAAATACCTGTTGGATGATCGAATAAATGAATGAAGTAGTAGAATTATGATTCAAAGCAACTTCTGGGCAATTCGAAAGCTTGTGTGCCCAATCTACTAACATGTAGTGTCACTTTAGAGCCCCTCGTCAGCAAGAGAAAGACCTGTCATAGCACATGGAATCCAGGATGGGCTTTATCTTCTCCAGAAGAGCATTCACTCACCTGGTTTTCCTACAGAATGTGACCATCTCCTAAGCTATGAAACCATTTTTTTTCACACTGTATCTCTCAGCTTGATAAGAATGACCATAAAAAAGTTTCTCTGTGTAACTTTTATCATGATGCTTTTTTTTATTACATTATAAGCATTGGTCCCCTCTTGAGCCACCAGAACTCTAACGGGCATTGGTGAGGCCCTTCATCCATGATGATGTGTGTTACTGTAGAAAACTGATTGCTTCCTCCCTCCAAATATTATAGTTAGGGGCATTGACATGTGTCCTGTGGGAGAATGTCCAGTGCTAGCTCCTGGGAACAGATCACTTGTCCACCAAGGTGTTTTCCATCTTCAGCTCTTTGGATTCTCTGAACTGCGTACATAGGCTGGGGTTTGATTTGATGTTAAGGGTAGGTGAACTCAATAAATAAAGGCTATTTTCTACTCTTATTGTTTCATTTACAGTGCAGTCCTGGCCAGACATGGCAGAGGCCATTTATTGTGGATGCAAAGCTGTGACTACGGCTGCCTGAACAATGTGATATATGTTCTCTGTCTCCGTTTTTATAGGGCAGCTGTTTCTCGGAGGATCAAGCTTAGGTATCGGGAGTGTGAATTACGAGTCCTAATCAACTTGGTCATGCTTTGTGGTCTGGGAAAAGCCAGAGTGTTTCCCTTTTATGATTTGAGAGTGCACTTTTGGCAGCCTGTGGAGCAATTAGCCAATCTTTGATATAGATATGCTGTAAACACAGCATGTCCTTGGAGAGCCACTGGGACAGCTTACTGTGGGAGGGGAGGACACAAGGTGGTCCCCGCAACAACTGCCCTAGCTTTGGCTAAAAGATCTTCAAGCCAGTGGAAAAACTCACTCTAAGAGAAAGAAAACAAAACTTCCAGACAGTCAGGAACATCAACGTATCCATGGCTGCCCTTTCCCCTGTGAAATCAGTAACTTGTCAAAGAGATTCTGTAGCATGAAGACTAAAATTTAAAAAGAAACATGCAATTTACTTTATTCTGAAGGTTCAGCTATTTCTCTAATTGTTACATTGATTTGTCAGGCTTAGCTTTATGATTGTGTAAAGGAAAGGATGATCTCCTAAAAGGATTGAGGAGGACCAGAAATCAAATATCCCTCAGGTCTAAATGGAGGAAGTAGGAACTCCTGTCGTTGGTGTGGTGAGTTCTCCCCTGAACATTTTTAAAAAATTTATCAAAGTGACATTCACTTAACATAAAATTAACCATTTTAAAGTGAACAATTCCATGACATTTAGTACATTCTCACTATTTTAGGACCACTATCTCTATCTAGTTCCAAAATATTTTTGTCACTCTAAAAACCCCAAACTGTTAAGTGGTTACTCCCCATTCCCCCATTCCCTTACCCCCTGGTGACCACTAATCTGCTTTCTGTTTGTATGGATTTATCTATTTTGGATCTTTTGTATGACTGGAATGATATAATATGTGACCATTTGTGTCTGACTTCTTTTCCTGTATATATTTAAGACATTAGAACTAGATGACTTCTGGTCAGGTGAAAAGACAACCTGGTTCTGGAACTCTGGTTTCAGGAAGCCCCAAACTGGCTCTTATTTGAGATGGGTGCTGAAAATATAGGAAAAATGTTTTAAAATATACTAAAAACTATAATAACCAAAACAGCATGGTTCTGGTATAAAAACACAGTCATAGACCAATGGAACAGAATAGAGATTCCAGAAATAAATTTATGCATTAACAACCAACTTAATTTTGACAAATGTGCCAAGAGCAGACAATGGGGAAAGGACAGTTTCTTCAATAAATGGTATTGGAAAAACTGGATATCACAAAAAGAATGAAATTAGATCCTTATCTCAACATAATATACAAAAGACTTAAATCTAGGACCTGAAACTATGAAACTACTAGAAGAAAACAGGGGAAGAGCTCTATGACATTCATCTGAGAAATGATTTCATGGACAGGACCCCAAAGTCACAGGCAACAAAAGCCCTTCTGCTTAACTCATTTTTTCCACAAGACCTCACGTTGTTCTGGGTTAGGTATGTATGTGTGGAAGGACTTGCCAATAGTCTTGTATATATCAATTACTGCTGGTTTCTCCATTTAATACTCCCAGTTTCTCCTGCATGTTTTTATTTATTTTTGCAAAACAGCAAAAATGTACTATTTACAATTTCAAACCAAACTACAAGTATAATCTCCTGAGTAGCCACATACCAAATAAAGCTAATTATAACACAAAAAACAGTATTTAGCAAAATTACTTTTGTAGCATTAAATTTAGATGAGTAGTTATTTGCTAAATTACTCAGGTAACAACTTCCTTTGGAAAAAAAATTAAAATGAAGTATTACTCTTTTCAATAAATAAGACCATCATCTACCCAATTTCTAAATTTCAAGCTAATGTATTATCCTTGATTTCTCCCTTTCCTTCAGTCCCAATATCCAATCAACTGCCAATTCTTCTTTCAAAACCTTCAAGACTATTTAATACACTAATGTTTCTCTAATACAGTGCCATTTTTCTTATTTCAGTGCTCCATCACTTCCTTTCTGGATCACCAAAACAGCCTCCAAATTTGTCTCCAGACTTAATCTTGACCATCTCTAATCCACTTTTTGGAAGTTTTGGGGATATTCTTTAAAGAAACACACATACATTATCTCATTAAATAAACATTAAAAAGCCTTCAATGTTTTTGCTGCCTTCAAAATAAATCTGAACTTACATAAATGGACTACCATTATAATTCTAGCAGTATTCCTCTCCACTCTCAATCTTTAGTGCCTTCTCTGCTATATTTGATCTATTCTGAACTTCTGTAGGGTCCTGACTGTACCCTGCTTTTTTTCCCTACCTAGGCCTTTGTTTTTACTGCTTCCATTGCCTACAATATCCCTTTCCCTCATGTTTCTTTACTCAGATATCTCTTACATTTATTTCAGGACTTAGCTTAGGTATGTCTTCTTCTAGGAAGTCTTCCCTCCACCTTCCAGCTTTCCAGCACCGGCAATCTGAACCCTTCCTCAGCTCACACTGCATCTTGGAATCACACTTTTAACTTCCAATTGAGGTACCTGCTTCTTCCTTGGACTGTGACATGCCTGAAGACAGAGATTACAGCTCATTAATTATTGATTCCCCAGTGCCTAATGTTAAGACTTACACTGGCTGGGTGCAGTAGCTCACGCCTGTAATCCTAGAACTTTGGGAGGCTGAGGCAGGAGGATCCCTTGAGATCAGGAGTTTGAGACCAGCCTGAGCAAAAGCGAGACCCCAATGCTATTAAAAATAAAAAAAATTTGCTGGGTATGGTGGCATGTGCCTATAGTCCCAGGTACTTGGGAGGCTGAGGCAGGAGGATCACTTGAGCCCAGGACTTTGAGGTTGCTGTGAGCCATGATGCTTCCACTGCACTCTAGCAGGGGCAGCACAGTGAGACTCTGTTTAAAAAAGAGAGAGAGAGAGAGAGAGAGAGAGAGACTTGGCACTGATATTTATTTATGGATCATGGGATACCAGGAAAGCTTAATGGGTCCTGAGAGACCAGAGACTAAAGTTTTACTATATATGGCCATATCATTTTATGTTTCTTGATCATTACATGAAATAATTCCTATCTAGGGTTAAAGGACTAAATGTCAAATGTGAGAGCTCTTTTGTTCGGCTGTTCTGGAAGAAGCAGAATTTGAGTAGTAATAGTTTGGGTCACTGTCCCCACTGAGGCTAGTGAGACTATTGCCTCCCTGAAATCTGGCCCTCCACACCCATGCAATTATCTTTCCTCCTTGTGAAATTTTGTAAGACATAAGAGTTAACTTAGTCACATTCTGCACTGGCTTTGTGACCTCAGTTTATGAAATGGAAGGAGAGAATTGAATGCAACTGTCCTAAAGGAAAGTTATGCAATGAAGCCAATCTTGTGCCTGGATGGGCTGGTGGTTAAAGAAGTCTGTGTTTAAGTCTGCGAGTCTGTGTGGTCACTGAATCAACCTCTGGTCATTGGGTTAAGGTTTGGAAGACTGTCTTAAAGGACTAAGATTGATTGATCTTATTGGCCATGCCAACAGCCTCAAACATTTGTTGGATTTGTTTTTTCAACTTTTGTCTCCCATGCAGAATTGGTCACTCACATGTTTGTGTGAACGTGGCACTTTGTACAAATGGCTGCTATGGTGTTATTACCATGGTATGCAGTTTTGGGGAATGTATCTGTCTCCTTTTTGAGGATAGGGATTGCCTCTCAAATTCTTCTTTATATCTTTTGTGCGTAGCACAGAATCCTGCACACATTAAGTAGTTAAACTAATAACTTTTATACAATCAAATAGTTATCTTATAAGAGTGATATTGTGTTTAATTCTTCTCTCTCTAGTACTAGTATAGTTTCATAGAAGGTTCTCAATTATTGTTGGCACTATTATATGAAATAACAAATTCATCTCGCTCCATAAAGGTAACAGTGTTGCTTACAGCACACTGTCCCCCAAGCTATGAGAGTTTAACTCTGCTCCTGTATCAGAGATGATCCTGAGAATAATGGGCACAGTTCTACTTGTTAGTATTCTCAAAATCCCTTGGGGGATATATATCATTTGGAGTAACTCAATTCAAAAGAGCAAATTTATTGAGAAATTATATTTGTCTTATTTGTAAATTCTTGTTGAGGATGATAAAAATTATTTAAAATTAAATCAAGGACTATCTACCCTACTAGATGCAGTGACCAGAATTTAATGTGCCTGGTCCACTTGACCATAACCAGGCCTGGAATCTGTGGGTGTTTGCTTCCTTTGTAGTGGACATTGCCTTGGTTGAGTTGTGCCTCTTGGTAGAGGAAAGACCATTTTTTGGTTTTAGTGATTTCATTTTTTTGGAAAAGATAAAGATGGCTCTTAGCTCAGAGTTCCATATTTGAGGGACACAGAGTTCCAGTCTCCTTACGGGAATCTGAGAATGTCATCAGAGAATCCTACACCCAGTCAGTTCACAGGAAGGAGAATATCTTCCCACATTCTTTACTCTGACTCTGTTTCCCAGAGGATACATCCAGTTATTTTAGTGAGTCATGAAAAATCCCTGGAGATATCATACTTTACTGAGTTTTGTGCTTCCCTCTGTCAGCTTTTTTTTTTTTGCTAGAAAAAATTAAGGTGGAGTATAAAGGAGTAGTAATGATGATTTAAAAAGAGGAGAGAGTTATGAGACAAAAATGTCAGTGGAAAAAGGCCTCATCATGTAATCATGAACATTATGCAACTATGTGGCACTGGACAAACCATTCGCTGCTATGAGCCTTCATTAAGAAAAGTAAGGCCTTTTTCTCCTAAAGGTTCAGAATGAGAAAAGGAAATGCTATATATTAAAATGTGGATTACTTTTATGTGTTTTTGTACTTATTTTAAATTATAAAGTTTTATAAGATAGCTCACCTAGAAACTAGTTCAACTGCTCTGAGGTGTGCTTATCTTGATGGGACCATTGAACCTGCCCAGACGGGGAGAACATTCTAGGGCTTGTGAGTTCAGCTGAGCTGCTTGACCCTCACCGTAGTCTTACCAAAGAGGAGCCTGAGGAGGAGTTGGTCCTGCTTTCTTCTACTACCTTTTTGACTCAACATAGGCAACTACAAAAAGTTCTCAGGCCATTTTAATGGGTTTCATTGTTTTGCTTTTTGACAGTTTTATACAAGCAATGATTTCACATTTACATTACTGAGAGAAGTATAATCTTTGGGGCTGGGAGTTCTATTCATATATATCTCTGTACCTTAGTTTCTTTCCCTGTCAGATTGAGCCAATAATACACATCCTCCTTATCTTAAAGGAAAGTTGTGATGTTACCTAGTGAAGATGTTTTGAAAAGTGGAAAGCAGTAACTCTATGGGAATTGTTTCTCTTTTACCTCCTCTTTTAGCTTAGCACGAAACTATTAGGTAAATAGTAAGTCATTGTTCAAAGACTTAAATGATTCAAAGATAACCTCTCCGTTAGGTTAGAATACCCATTGTTGATTCTCCACAATGAACAAGGCTGATTGGTTCATTTCCTACAAGGTTTAGAGAAAGAGAGCTGCATAATTGCATACTTCTTGCCCATAAAGGAGACCAATGCTCTCACCTAATTAAACCAATTATAGTCTTTCTTCTGGGTTACGCAAGCCAATAGACAACATGTTAGCCACCACAGATACATAGCAGGATTTCTCAACCCTGGCACCGCTGACATCTTGGGACAAGTAAGTCTTTGGTGTGGGGGTTGTCCTGTGCATTGTGGGATGTAGCAGCATCCCTGATCTCTATCCACTTGACACCAGTAGCAACTCACTACCCACCCTCCCTCCATACACACAAGCTATGAAAACCAAAATGTCCCCAGACATTGCCAAATCTCCCTAGGAATATTTTCTCTCATTCTGTAGGTTGTCTGTTTACTCTGTTGATTATTTCCTTTGTTGTGTTGAAACCACTGAAAGCCCTGACTGACTTCAGCAGGATACCATTCATTAATGTAACAAAAAACACTCATACTCCCTAAATTTTTTGAAATAAAAAAAAAAAACTCCCCTGGGGGACAAACTATTTCTTGGTTGAGAAGCAGTGGGAATATAGGTTGAGAGGCAGAGTAATATACAAATCAACTATTAACTGTTTGTTGGTTGATTGAATTAATCTTGTAATTACTTATGGAATATTTACTGGGTACCAAGTTCTGTATTAGGTACCATCTAATGGAGTTAAATACATGAATAGCTATGATATGAGATAATACAATACATGCTGCTTTAATAGGATTAAGAACATATTGCTATGAGAATACAGGTTAACTCTGTCTTAAGGTGTGGGTGGTTTCAGAAGAATTCCCAGAGGAACATGAGAAGAATCCCACAAAAAATCATTTGTACAAGCTATCCAATTATGTACACTTTCTAAACAATCAACCACTTGTTTGTTATTTTATAATTTTTTAAGTGGTAAGTGTTTATTTAGTTATTTCTGTTTGAGGATGGGGATGAACTTTCTGTGTTTGAGAAGTGGCAGGAAATCTGTTTGAAAGGTATTGTGGTTGGTATGCTACATACTATAGCAATGAATGAAACAGACACAGTCTCTGTCCTTCAATACTTACACTCTGTGAAGCCAAATTCTAGTTTTCTGTCCTTCATTCACTTCAGGTACATCCTCAGGTGAATAACTCGATCTCTGCAAGCCTTGGTTTCCTCAGGTATAAAATTCTGAGGTAGGACGAGATGATCACAAAGTGTCAGCATCTGACCTATTATACAACATTTCCTGTATCTCCTACAGCTCTTAAATCACTAAGTTCTCAGAAAAAAATTCAACTGCTACTTCGTTTGTGGGAATAAAATGGATGAAAAACTCATCCTGTTATAGGTCCAGGTTCCTGAGAAGTGGAACCACCTTCTTGTGGAAGACATCTTTGCCTAATTGGAGGTATCCACTGGAAAGTAAGAGACCTTAGAGGAAATGAGAATGAATGTCAGGTTCTAAAAATACTTATTACTTAAGTGCTGAGGCTCATATATGGAAGCATTATATCTGTCTTGAGATTGCTTTCCTGCATAGGATGTGTAACCAAATGTTCTTTATCTCAAAGATATGAACCAGGGATATCACTCTCATAGGGAATTTCTACCTATCCTATTTTTCCATGCCCATAAAACTAAATTATTTTTTCTCTAGAGACAACTTAATTACCACTAAAGGTAATATAAATAATCCATAATGGTGATAAACTGTAGTTATAATTCTTGGCCTAGATACTGTAACATTCTCAAGCTGTTGCATATATAGTATCTTACTTGTTGCTCCCAACAATATGATACAGGTTAAGCAGGGAAGATTATTTCCATTTTCCACATAGGAAACTGAGATTCAAAAATGTTAACTAATTCATCTGAATTCTCACAGACAAGAAGTTGCAGAGGCATGATTCTACTCCTGATATTTTCACAGCAATATTCAAAATGAGTCAAAACTGAACATAAGTCACAGAGTAAGGCAAGATAATTGTAACACATATGCTAACAAAGGATTCATATTCAACATATATAAAGAACTGCTATAAGTCACTAAGTTAAAGATAGACAACTCAATAGTAAAACATGGGCAAAAAGGCTAAATAGGAATTTTATAAAGGAGTATATCTAAATTACCAAAAAACTTATGAAAAGTTGTTTAACTCTATTAGTTATCAGGAAATGAATATTAAAATCACAATATAATATCACTATACATTAACTAGAATGGTTCAAATGAAAAAGACAGAATACATTGAAAGTTAGTGAACATGTCAAACAATAGACACTCTTACACACTACTTATGGCAGCATGCATTGATGCAACCACTTTGGAAAACTGTCAATATCAACTACAATTGGACATTTTTGTATTCTATGACCCAGTAATTCCAGTTCTAGGTACCCTAAAGAGAAGTATACATATGCTGACAAAAAAAATGTACGAGAAAGTTCACAGCAGCACTATTTATCATAGTCCCCCAAACTGGAATAATCTAAATATCCATCCACAGAAGGACAAACAAATTATGATATATGTTCATGTAATAAGATATACAGCAATGAGAATGAAGAGTAAAACTGTAGTCAACAACACTAATTTTTCTTATAATCATGGAGTTCAGTGAAAGAAGCCCTAAGCAAAAAAGTCCCCCAGTATAGTCCTATTATTATAATACAAAGTTTAGAAATAGTAAAAAGTAATCTTGTTATTAGAAATCAGGATAATAGTTACTTTGTGGGACCAGAAGACAGTACAATGGATTCTAGGATGCTGATACCGCTTGATTTCATGATATGGATGTTGGTTACACAGCTTTGTTCAGTTTGTGAAAATCCATTAAGCTATACACATGTGATTTGTACACTTTTCTGCATGTACCCATTTTCTCAATAAAATTTTACTAAATTCAACAAATAAAGAACTGGAGTCTTTAGAACACAAGGAATAGCTCTGTATGCCAAGAAAGATAACTTCATTAAAACTTACCAACAAGTTTTGGGGTAGCTTGTTTAAGAAAGTGTAGGTAAGGAAAGGAAGAAGGAAAAAAAGATATATCAGTATGTGAATAGACCACTGGGCACTTGCTCAGATGAAGAAAAAGAAACTGATGTGGACTCAGTAAATTGCTGAAGGTCCAGTAGTTTGTAAGGGATTCAGCTGGAATTCTAATCAGTCTTTTTATTCCATAGCTCATGCTCCTTCAACTATATCATGCCAACAGGCAATATTTTACTTCAACCATGAAACAGTGAAGAATAGGAAAAGCTGAAGGAGGTAAAAGTGTAGATGCCATCAAGAAACAATTTTAAATATTGGTTTAAAGTCTGCCTTCCACCATAAACTCTGTGAGTCTGTATCCATCTTGCTAGACACTCTTTTCCCAAGAATAGTTCTTTGCTTGAAAGAATAAGTAAATGAATGAATGATGGAAAAGGGAGGAAAAAGAAAACGGACTTAGGAGCTTTGCTACACTCCCTCAAACTAAAAAATTCTTTTGTAGTCTTTGGTTTTTCATATTCTAAGTTACTAAACAAACAGAAAATTTATATATATATAAAATTACACATATTTTTCATAACTGTGTTATGTAATTTTGTACATATATAAAACTTTATATATATATGCAAAATATAAATATATATGCATGAGTGTGTACACTCACCCCCTGCACACACACAGACAACACACTTACTTGGCTTACAACTTGAGGGATCTCGATATCCCTAATTACAGCTTACATTGCAGGCTACACAGAAGCAGTGCTGATTCCAGCCCTGGCATGACTCCTGTTTAAACATACTTCCCAGAAATCTTGGGCAGCTTGCCATGGTAAGGAAACAATTTACGTCAGATTTTGAGCAGGGGACTCCGTCAGGGGTGGGGAGGAAGGCGGGGGCGAGTCGTAAAAGGTGGTAAGAGTGAGGCTTTTCATGGACCATACAGCTGATCATTATTTCCCTGATCCAGGAGAAGGACAAAGTGGTTATTATTTCTCTTTGCTTCCCATTGCCTCAACAGCTCTGTTCTGAAAGTCAATGGCTGCCTGAAGTTTCCTTTGGGGATACTGACTGAGTCTGGCTATGATACTAAAGAATTTTCCTTTTTCTTTTTGCTGGCTCTCTTGATGGTTTGCCATAGTTAAAAGATTTCTGTTTATTAATTATGGGTGGCCTTTCATAGTTCCTTTAGTTCAAAGATTGGGATTGAAATGACCTAAGAAATAATTTAGCCAAATTTTTTCCCATTAGAGGAATTATTTGCATAACAAAAAAATCATTCTCCATTCAATAAATATTTAGTCAATGTGGCAGATATTGTTAGCATTCTACCTAATGTTCAACTACTCTTCCTTTTCCCATGCCAGCAGCACTCTCATGGGATTTTTTTTTGAGGGATAGCATTATATCCACACCCAAGCAATAAATTTTTATGGGTATAAGTCAATCATGACTATCCTATTCTCACTCTCTCAGGATTCTTGGAAGCTCTAGTGTACCTTAGTTATGGCCAAAGAAGGCTAAGAAAAGAAAGGTTTCCTGTAGAATTCTTAAAGAGGTTTTGCTTGTATGATCAAAAGGAACAATATGCTGAAATGTCCTTTCTCATTCTTGCCTTGAATGTGATAGTTGCCACTTTGAAACCATGGAGATAATGGCTAGAAAGCTATAGACATTATTGATCTATTGAACCAATAAAAATAAGCACTTACCTTCTACTCATCTTTTCATATAAAGAAAACATAAGAAGTCACTATGGTCAGGTTTTTTTGTTTCTTATGGAAGAAATATACTTTCAGTATATACTATATTCTAGGCACTGTGTTAGAGAAGAGATGTGGTAGACACAGAGATGTACTGACATGATTACCCTTCAAGAAGGACTTGCTGCTGACCACTGAGGACAGAAATCAGCTCCTTCAGGGCCTATGTAGCTGCAGAGAGACACCCTTCTTTGGGCGGACTACATCTCATAGCTAAGTGAGGTAAGGGCATAAAGACCCAGTCATTTCAAGCCAATGTGGGACATGCTGACGAGCAATACTTACTCCAGAGCTCCTTTCCAGGTCAACAGAGGCTTTGTTTGTTTGGTTGGAATTGGATGGGCATTTGGAGTAGGCCTAGAGTACCTGTGTATCACAGGTGAACAGCCACCTAAGAGTGCCTGCCATGAGAGAGGCACTGAGTGGCCAAGGAGACAAAATGATTGGTTTAGTTGATGTCAGCCAGCCTCTGTCATCAGCCACCCCAGTGTTGGCATAATAGGCTCATGACTGATGTGGCCAAAGTGGCAGAGATGGAAACTACACACAAGTCTTACAGCATGGGCTCCTACTGACCAAGGCTGACTAGCTGCTGACATGGCATGGCATGGCACCGAGTATCTAATCTAGCAACAGAAATAAACAATGAGCTCTTGATAACAGCACAGATCCTTATAAGATCAACTGGCCACTTAGTTGCACTTAATTCCATTCTGGATAGGTCAGTGGAGACAGGAGCAGACACAATAGTTTGGATTAGGATTTGTCTTTATTGCCTGTGGAATTTAAGCAGTCACCACAATCTGAGAGCTTATAGCATAATCATCTAGTGTGGGATACCTAGATACATCAGCCCAGCAGACCCACCTCAGAGCCAAGGAGGCCTGGGAGTGTTCTTAGTGTATTGAGCAATAATGTACTCTTCTACACTGTATCTCTCAGTCCCATGGTGCTGCTTTTATGGTACTGTTTTACAAATGTCAATTCATAAATATATACCAGGTATTCCTGACCTAGATCTCTGGTTTCCCTAGCTCTAGAGAAGAATGCAAAGGACTGATCAGTGGAGAATACCTGTTCAAATAGAGGAAACAGGAAGAGAAGTAAGGAAGGGGACTGAGAATGCACAGTTAAAAGGATAGAAGAAAGAAAAGAGAGTAGGATCAGAGAAATTGGGAGAAGACAGAGTCTAAACTACACTGTCAGATCAAGTAGGAGTCAAACCACTTGTGAACTTTGAAAGAAGAGTTCCTATAACATTATGGAAATAGAAGCAATGATACTATGGGTTAGAGAGTGAGTGGAAAGATTTGTAGGTTTGATTAAAATTAAAAATTTCTCTATGGTAAAAAGATAAGGTCAAAAAAAGAAGGGCAACAAATAGATGAGGATGAGAAAGAAGGAAGTAAAAGAGCAAAAGAGAAAAAATGGGGTGGATGGAAGAGGAAGAGAGAGGGAGAAGAGAGAAAGAGAAAGAGAGAAATAAAAAGGAAGGGAGGGGGAGAAAGAGAAAGAAAGAGAGAAGGAAAAAGAGAGAAAGGAAGGGAGGGAGAAAAAATACTTCATTTAAAGAAAATAAATTTTAAGGAGAAAATAAAAAATGGAGAAGAATATTGCCAGCACATATTAAGTAGTTTCAAGATCCATAATATACAAAGAGTCCTAACACATAAATAGGGGAAAGAGGTTGGATTGTCCTTTTTATTTTTGTTTTTTGAAATTAGTACATAACATGTTTAATTAAAGCTTTTAAAAAAGACATCAGCTGGACATGGCAGCTCATGCCTGTAATCCTAGCATTTTGGGAGGCCGAGGTAGAGTATTGCTTAAGATCAGGAGTTTGAGACCAGCCTGAGCAACATAGTGAGACCCTGTCTCTACAGAAGAGAAAATTAGCCGGGTATGGTGGTGCATGCCTGCAGTCCCAGCTACTCGGGAGGATGAAGCAGAAAGATTACTTGAGCCCAGGAGTTGGAGGTTGCAGTGAAGTATGATAATGCCACTACACTCTAGCCTGGACAACAGAGTGAGACCCAGTCTCAAAAAAAAAAAAAAAAAAAAAAACCCAAAGTAAATATTAATAAAATAAAAAAGACTTTGAGGAAATGAGGCACTCTAGATGTTCTGCTCACACTAGCAGGACTACACATCAATGGGGTTTGGGCTCTCAGATATTGTCATTCACATCCATCAAGAAGTGATTATAATCAATGACAGCCAATATCATCAGATATTGATTGTTAAGCCAGATTCCATTTTATGAATGAAAGATAGAAAATATAACTAGAATGGGAGCAAAATAGTTCTTGTTTGTCATCACATTTTCCCCGTGTGTTGGGGGAATTTCCTATGACAGTTAAGTCTTTATCAGTAAAGGGAGTAGACACAAAATATCTTTAATTAAGGCTGGTTTTTTTTTTTTTTTCTGTCTAGGAAAGTTGAAAGAGCCCTGGTTTGGGGGGTTAGAAAGATTAAGACTTGATTTTCAGTTATAATGGTAATTAGAGCCAAGTATTCATTTGCTTTGGACCTCAGTGTTTCATTCCACTACAAAAGGGTAATGATTCCTTCTTTGTGGGTTGTTGTGGGGGATGGGGGATTCAGTGGGATTCCCTGGTGCTCCAAATGAGGAATGCCCATTTTCAGCTCATCAAAAGCCTTGGTCTGGCCAATCAGAGCTGCTGCTGCTTCCTGTGCTACACAATGTCTCTGACCAAATTCCCATCTCCGTCTAAAATATATGGATCCATTAATATATCTTCCCTCAGGATGTCCAGTTTCAATTCAGTAAATGAAACCACTACTGCTGTAGGTCACATTTTAAATGTGAGGACGTACACAGCTACTCTGATTGAGTTTGGATGATTTCCAGGTTTCCTCAGGAACACATTTACGTGTCACGACTTAGGAAGGACTACTTCTGTAGGACTGTTATTACTTACGGATTGGTTTTAGTCTCTGCCAGGTGCCTTCCTCACCTTGCTCCAAATTTTGAAAGACTCATAATTTATTCAGCAAATTCTTACAGAACATCCATGATGTGACAAGCACTATGTGGCATATTGGGGATACACATATTAACAAGATCTGGTTTCTGGAGATGGGGTGTCAGGCATATAGATATTTCATAAAAGTAAAAGTCTGAGCAGTGCTAAAATAGAATTATAACTAACATTTTTATGTCATTCTTTGAATCATAGTACCTCCTTCAGATGCTGGTTGGGGGAAACCCAATTTCTTTTTTTTTTAATTGATAAATCATAGTTGTATGCACTTACAGGGTAAAGTGTGATGTTTTGGTATATGTATACAACGTGGAATGATTAAATCAAGCTAATTAACTGTAGCCTTTTGGGGTTTTATCAGAGCCACACTCTTCCACTGGAAAGGAAATACCCAACTCCAGCCAGCTCTAGCTTTCCATAAGGGAAGGGAAATACCTAAGGTAAAAGAAAAACCTGAGAAGCAATTCTGAAGTTCACAGTCCAGAAGTACAGGTTCACTAAAATACTGAGACCTAATCGTAGGACTGCAGAAGGCTTCCCCTCCCCTTACACCTCACCACGCATTACTAAAGGTCTCTTTACAGCAGTTCCTTTCACCGAGTACCTCATGTCTAGCTATCAGGAAAAAGTTACAAGGCACACTAAAAGGCCAAAAACATAGTCTGAAAAGACAGAACAAACATCAGAACCAGACATGGCAGGGATGTTGAAATTTTCAGACCAGAAATTTAAAACAAATATGCTTAATATGCTAGGGGCTTTAATGGATAAAATGGACAGCATGCAAGAGCAGATGGACAATGTAAGCAGAGAGATAAAAATCCTAAGAAAGAGCCAAAAAGATATTCTAGAGATCAAAAACACTGTAACAAAAATGAAGAATGCCTTTGATGGGCTCACAAGTAGACTAGATACGGCTGAGGAAAGAATCTCTGAGCTTGAGGCTATTATCAACAGAAATGTCCAAAACTTAAAAGCAAAAAAATAAAACTTAAAAAAAAAAAAAGGAATGGTATATTTAAGAGCTATGGGATATTTTGTAGCTACAAAAAGTATAAATACATGTAATGGCAATACCAGAAAGAGAACAAAGAGAGAAAGAAACAGAAGGAATATTTGAAATAATAATGACAAATAATTTCTCCTAATTAATGTCAGATACCAAACCACAGATTCACAAATCCCAAGGAACATTAAACAGGATAAATGTAAAAACCTACACCTAATTATATCATACTCAAACTACAGAAAATCTAAGATAAAGAAAAAATTCTGAAAGAAGCTAGGGGAAAAACACCTAAACTATAGAGGAACAAAGATAAGAATTACATCTGACTTCTCAGAAACCATACAAGCAAGGAAAGGGTTGTGTGAAATATTTCAAGTCTTGAGAAAAAGAACGCCACCAACCTAGAGTTCTGTAGCCTACGAAATTATCTTTCAAAAGTAAAGGAGAAACAAAGACTTTCTCATACAAACAAATATTGAAGGAACACATATATATTTGATTATGTATTATATGTTTACATTAATGTGAAATGAAGAATGGCAATGATGCAAGGGATGTGAGGAGGAAATAAGAATATTTTGTTACTATAAGGTACTTGCACTACCCTTGAAGTGGTAAAGTGTTATTTGAGAAGTGGTTTTGGATTAGTTAAAAATGTATATATCAAACTCTAGGGAAACTACTGAAGAGAGAAAAAAAAGGATATGTAATTGGTATGCGAAGAAAAGAGAAAAAAATGGAATCACAAAAAATGGAATCATATGAAATGCTAAAACCACAAAAGGCAGGAAAAAATAAGAAAAAAAAGAAAAAAGAATAAGGGCAACAAATAGAAAACAGTAACAAGTATGGTAGATATCCATCCAATTATGTCAATAATGACTTTGAAAGCTGATGGTCTTAATGCACTCATCAAAAGACAGATTGTCTGAGTGGATCAAAAAATAAGACCCAAGTATATGTTGTCTACAAAAAATCCACTTTAAATATAAAGACACATATAAATTAAAAGTAAATGGATAAAGAAAGATATATCATAATAACACTAATCAAAAGAAATCAAGAGTAGCTATGTTAATTTTAGACAGAGCAGACTTCACAGCAAGGAAAGCTCTCATGGATAAAGAGGGACATTACATAATAATAAAGGATCAATTTTCCAAGAAGAATAATGATCCTTAACATGTATGCACTTAACAACAGAGTGTCAAAATATGTGACATGAAAACTGATTGAACTGCAAGGAGAAATAATTTGACCCATTATTTTAGTTGGAGAGTTCAACACTCTTCTATCAGAAATGGACAGCTCCAGCAGGCAGAAAATCGGTGAAGATATAGTTAAACTCAACAACATCATCAATCAACTGGATATAATTGACATCTGTAGAGTACTTCATCTAATGACAGTAGCTCACATAGAACATTGACCAAGGTAGACTATATTCTAGCCCATGACATACACCTTAACAAATTTAAATTAATAGAAATCATACAATATCTGTTTTCAGGCCACAATGGAATTAAACTAGAAACTAACAGAAAGGTAATTGAAAAAATCTGAGACTAAGACGTGGGTCAAAGAAGAAATTTCAAGAGGGATTAAAAAATATTTTAATATCTAAATAAATATAATCTATGAAAATTTGCAGGATTCAGAAAAATTAGTGTTTAGAAAGAAATTGATAGCGTTGAATATATATATTAGAAAAGAATAAAGTTCTAAAATCAATCATCTAAGCTTTCACCTTAGGAAATTAGAAAAAAAAGAGTAAATTAAGTCCAAGTTAAGGAGAAGAAAAGAAATAAAAATTAGAGCAGGAATCAATTAAATTGAAAAAAGAAAATTAATAGAGAAAAATCAATGAAACTAAAAGCTGGTTCTTTGAAAAGATCAGTAAAATCAATAATCCTCTAGCCAGGCTAAGAAATTTAAGAGGACACAAATTACTAATATTAGAAATGAAAGAGGTTACATAACTACAGATCCTATGCACACTAAAAGGATTTTAAGGGAATATTTTGAACAACTCTATGCTCAAAAATTTGATAATATAGATGAAATGGATTCATTCTTTGAAAGGCACAGAGTTGCAAAAACTCACACAAGAAAAAATAAACAATCCGAATAGATTTATCTCTCTCTATTAAAAATTGAATCAACAAGTAATAATCTTCTAAAACAGAAAGCACCAGACCTGGATGGGTTTACTGATGAATTCCAGTAAACATTTAAGGAAGAAATTGTACCAATTTTTAACAATCTTTTTCAGAAGACGGAAACAGAGAAAATACTTGTTAACTCATTCTATGAGGTCAGAATTATCCTAACTCCAAAACCAGACAAGACATTATAGGAAAGCTGTAAGCCAAGACTTCTCATGACCATAGATGCAAAATCTTCAACAAAATATTAGAAAATCAAATCAAACAATGAATAAAATATTACACACCACAAGCAAGTGAGATTTATCGCAGGTATGTGAAGCTGGTTCAACATTAAAAAATCAAATAATGTAATCCATCACTTCAATGGGCTAAAAAGAAAAATCACGTGGCCAAATAAATAGATGCAGAAAAAGCATTTGATAAAATGCAACACCCATTCATGTATAAACTATCAGTAAACTAGACAAAAAGAGGAATTTCCTCAGTTCAACAAAGAGTATTTACAAAACAACAATAGCTAACATCATACTTAATGGTGAGAAACTAGAAGCTTTTTCACTAAGATCAGGAACAAGACAAGGAAGTCCCCTTTTACCACTACTTTTCAACATCATACTGGAAGTCCATGCTAATGCAATAACACACAAAAAAGGAAATGAAAGATAGACTGGGATTGAAGAAATAAAACTGTCTTTGTTCACAGATGACATGATTGTACATGTAGAAAATAGAAGAGAATCAAAAACAACAAAAGTCCTCCTGGAAACTGAGTATGGCATGGTTGTGGAATACTCCCAACGGAGTTGAAAACTTAGGTTCACACGAAAAACTGAACATGGATGTTTATAGAAACTTTATTCACAATTACCACAACTTGGGAGCAACCAAGATGTCCTTCAGAAGGTGAATGGGTAAATAAACTCTGGTATATCAAAACAATGGAACACTATTCATAACTACAAAGAAATGAGCTATCAACTCATGAAAGGATATTTTGGAAACTTAAATGCATATTATTCAGTGAAAGAAGCCAATCTGAAAATGCTACACGCTCTTATTCCAATTACTGTATGACGTTCTGGAAAAGCCAAAAGTATGAAGATAGTAAAAAGATACGTGGTTGTCAGGGGTTGAGGGAGGGAGAGATGGATAGACAGAGTACAAAGGATTTTTAGCAGAGTGAATCTTGTCTGTATGATACTATTAATATAATGATGGATACATGTCATTATAAATCTGTCCAAACCCATAGAATGTACAGCACCAAGAGTGAACTCTAATGTAACTTTGGACTTTGAGTGATACTGTGTCAATATACGTTCACTGATTTTAACAAATATACAACTCTGGTGGGGGATGTTGATAATGGGGGAAGCTGCGCAAGTGTGGGAGTAGGAATCATATGGGAAATCTCTGCACATGACTTCCTCTCAATTTTGCTAAGAACCTAAAACTGCTCTTAAAAAATAAAGCCTTAAAATAAAATATTACTATGTCTAATATTAATAAGCAATTTGGGTAAGAAATGATCTCCTTAATTTAGTCTGAGATGACATTGAACTTGTTCACTCATTCCTAAATTGTAGGCCTTCTTGTGTCCCAACAACTGGAATTGGAAATTTTATTTTTTTATATTCATGTCTCAATTTGAACTGAACTCAGAGGGAAAAGAGCTGTGACTTCTTATCACCCCTAAACAGTCAGCACAGGATAGAGGAACCAGGGAAACCTTGAGAAATAGACACAAAGATGGGCACTGAATACACAGAAAGTTTAAAGACTTCAGGTCTCTTGATGTTTTACAGCAGTTTGTAAAAAGCTGGTGTCTGTAGATAAGTGGCTGATTTGATTTTAGGTGAAAAACTGTTTTATAACTTTCTGTTATTTCTTAGGCCTTAGAAAGTGTGAATTTGAGGATCTGAAATTAATTTAATAAGGTAGAGCTCTAGTGGGCAAAATTTACCTCAAAACAAGCAATAGGACTTTTAGATATTGATGGTATGAGACTTGCTATTCTCTTTACAAGCAAGAATACAAAGACAGCTGAAGTATGCGTAGATAGTAAGAATATCATTCTATCCATTACATTTTAAATAATAAGCTTACTAAGTACAATCAGATTATTTGCTCCAAATTCTGAAATTCTTTTATATATATATATATGGTTATATATATATAGTTATATATATATATGGTTATATATATATAGTTTTATATATATATATGGTTATATATATACAGTTTTATATATATATATATTTTCTGCATGCATTTCTATAGCTAAGGAGACAGCTGTAGCAGGGATAGCTTTAAGTTCAATTTTATTTTAATGTGGGCCAGAGATTCACACAGAGTAAATATATTATTAAGCTACCATACTAGATTTTCTTCCACAAGGGCAAATGAATTCTCTTTACATAATTAATTGTCTCATTGATTCTTCCTTGGAATGTTTTGTGCCAGAAACTAGAAAATCCATATAAAACAATATCAAGTTCTCTTCTTCCCACTCTGTGCCTATTGATCACCTACTTAGCATGCAGGGTCCATTTCAAAAGCCACCTCATTTAAGAACACTTAAGAACCTTTTTTGTCAAAAATCCAATGGCAATATGTGATGACTTTATATCTGGCTTCTCTGTTCTGTTCCATTGGTCTATGTCTCTATTTTTGTGCCAGTACCATGCTGTTTTGGTTACTATAGCCTTGTAGTATAGCTTAAAGAACATTTTTCGATTATCGCTAGGACATGAAATCCTTTCATTCAATTTTATCAACTCTGAATCCTCCTGTACCAGTTCTTGTTTTGATACAAATGAGGTGTCAGTATTCCTAGTTTGATAAATTCTTCTCTTGCCTTCTAGTCTTTGTTTCAATGACCCTACTTACTCTTGTTAGCAGGAGAATATAATTTTCCTACTCAAATATAACTTTCCAACTAAAGAATAAATCTGTGTACGGTTATCAATTTATTTGAGCATATGAATGACTATGCCATTGTGTAAAATAGCAGCTTCTGCCATACAACACCACCATCATGGTCACCTGTTTTGTGCAAAGTTCTCTACCATATGCTAAGAGGATATCAAAATGTCTAAAACACCATTCTTGCCCTCAAAATATTTACAGTCTAGTAGAGAAGAAAGATGTGTTCACAACTAATTACAAAGACTAGCTGGATGAAACATCTGCCCTGCTCTAATATCCTAGAGTTAGCATGACACCTAACTCTTACTGCCTTTTGTGATGTTTGTAAACATTTTTGTGAATGTCTTTTTGTCTTCAAGATTGTGACTTCATAGTATGCTGGGTCTATGCATTCTTTATCTTTATCCTTTCAGTTTCAATCATGGCTTATAATAAGGATACAATAAAGATGTATTTCTTAATTCAGTGATTGAAATAAATGCCAATATTTTGGAAGGAGTTACTTTATAGAATAGGAGACTTTTTTGTAGTAGTGTGGTGTTTGTGTAAGCAACATGGAATTTGTTTATAGTTAACTTGTTTTAACTCAGCTCCACTATTTATTGTCTTCAACTTGTCTCTCAAGCTCTCTAGTTTCAGGATGAACCATGCTTTCCTTTTCATTGATTGCTAACAAATTTTGAGTGAGATAGATCTGTGAGGATTCTGTGAGCTGTAGAAGTGCTCTGCAAGTGTTATTGATTATTTTGAACAGTGAACACAATAATGTTAGGAAGACATGTATATAGAACTGAATTCTCTGTCACCTTTTAGCTGAGTGTCTTAGTAATATCTTCTCTGAAGCTCATTTGGCTCAGCTAGAAAATGGTACACAAAACATCACCTCATTGCACTATTATTGTGAGAATTATTCTGAGAATTAATGTGAGCAAAGCACCTAGAGCATAATAAGAATTCGATAAACGCTGTCTATAAAAAATTGCATTTGACTTTATGGAAAGAACTAACCCTTTGGGGTAGCTATAAGGCTCATTCCATTGTAAGAAGTACAAAAATAAGTATGACTTTATGGAAATCGTGCCCTGTGAGTAAACTTATTTGATGCCACAATGAAAGCAAACTGACTGAGCTGCCTTTCTGGGAGATAATGAGTCTCTTTTCCTGGAACATTTCATGGTCAAGACCATGACTGTTTAGAGAGATACAGAGGCAAGTTGAACTAGACAGCTTTGAAAGTCCCTTCCATTTGATATGTTCTGAGTTTGAAAATTCAGAAGTTCATTATTCACTCATTCAACAAGTAAAAATCTGTGCTAGCAACTTTTTACAAAAATACTTAACCTTATAGAAATTATTTATATTGGAGGAAGATAGACAATAAACAAGTAAATGAATCAATATTTACTATGCCAGATGATGATATGTACTGATACAAGACCTATTGTTTTTAGTTTGAGCTATATTTTAAATTAATTTGGAGAAGTACCCAATTTCAAACCTCAATGGCAGAAAGGCAAAGAGTTTTAAATTCAAGGGCCTCTGTATCCCAGATGTTCCTTTTTCCTATAGAATTTAATATCATCTGATACAGATGGATCTCTGGCCAGTGAGTGAACTGATTAATGGTTGATAAGTTTCATCAGGGATGAGATGATTTCTATCACTGGGGTTCAATATCCTTCATCAAAGTATCCAGGTGATATCGTGAATTTTTCCCCTCTGATTAATTAGGAAGACTAACTCCAGGAGGAGGGTTAAATGAGGTCAGAGAGATGGAAAAATAGCCATAATTTGCATTCTGGAACATCTGATTGTATCTATTTATAGATATCTCCACGGACATAGGGAAAAAAAGTTTCCAGTATGCATAGGTAAGATTTTCAAAGATCCTAAAATGCAGACTGAACCATTCAATCCACTAAGAGAAGATTAGTAGTAAGTATCTGCTACTAGATAATAATTATTTTTTTCTTTCTATCAGAAAACCTCAGTCTAACTTAGAATAGCAATTCCAACACATTTTGGCCTATTTCAAAGACTGGATTAGAATATGTTTAAACAAAGACACAAGAAGTATTTATAGGTTTAACCTCTTACATAAATAATTTCTAACATGATTTTGCATCTATTATTTAACAGATTTATTCATGCACAAGCAAACCTAAGAGTTAATAAAACAGGTCTTGGGATATCAGGTGGAGGTAGGAGAACCTAGGCTTGGATGTCACAAGTTTTACATATGTTTAACTCCTTGCTGTTGAGAGCTCTCTTAAACTTTAATGAGCATGCAAGAGAGAGAAATGTAGCTTTCAACGTGCCATCCGTTCCCTTATTTTTTCACACACAAATATGCCAGTCAATGGCATGAGGTCTGCAGCTCCCAGTCCAGGAGAGAGAGAGGAAAGGTTCAGCAATAGCTATAATAAAAGATGAAACATGGAAAGCATCATTAGAAAGTCATGGAGTGTTATGGGAGTTCATAGGAGGAATATATAACATTAATTTTCCTGTCAAAGGATCCCAGTTGGCTTTGTTGGCAGCTGCACTTGGCTCAGCTGTTGTGGGCAGGGGTGGGCATGGGGGTGGGCATGGGGGTGGGGGAAGAGCAGAATCACTGTTGTCTATCATTCCAGACAATGGACCCAGACCTTCACAGATTGTCCTTGTCAAGTGCTGAGGGAAAATGTCTCGCTTTTAAGCATGCGCCTGTGGAGTCAGGCTCCAGCCCAGAGATCCTTCCTGGGATGCAGGACTTGGCCAGGGCAGTCCCAGGCAAACCCAATGAGTTGGTCGTCTGGGAAGGGTGTGGCCTGGGATGAGGCAGTTCTGTGTACCTGAGCAGATCATGAAGGAGCTGACAGCTAGAAACTGTCTCCCCACCCTCTCCTTCACATGGGCATCAGATCCTTCCTAGAATGGGGATCTGGAAATGGTGCTTTTCCGTGGCTACCACTTTTACCTTTGCCACAGGTATCACACACTCTTGTAGGTAAGGAAATTGGGCCCAATAAATTTCGGTGCCTTGCATAAAGATTGGAGCTCTGCAAAATCAAAATATTGAACCTGTGTACACTATCCGTGTAGGTCATTCTTACTCTCTGCTTTTAGTTTCTCTATTGTAATTGACTCTGAAATTCTTAAAAGGGTCAACAGGCTTGTCTTCAGGGCTAGCATCAAGGGGCAATTGGGGGAGGCAGGAATATTTTTCTTTGTCCAGCTTAAGGAAGATGAATCCTGAAGGAGCAAATAGGTGGCAAAAGCTTTAAATAGGGATGGGGCAGCCCGAGGAGCCTATGGCAGGAAGGGAGCTGAGCTCTGCCCTTGGCCTGGGAGGACTGGTGGCCCTGAGGGCATGTCTGTTGCAAGGCTGTGTGGCTCCATAGGCAGCGGACCTCTCTGCTTTTATTCTTCAGCCTGCATTTTATAAGCCAGCATGGAGCATATACCAAACGCTGTGGAGTTGTTCATAAGAAGCTTTTCCCTGCTTCCTGGAGAGAGAAAAGACGAAAGAGGGTCTGTTAATGGCAAGAAAGGGAAGTGGTTTAAATGGATTCCATGATTTCTTGGCCTTTTTAAACCTGAAGATAACTAGTTAAATAATTTGATGCACAGATTCTGACCACTATTTTAATGAGCTCTGGTAAGCTGGCACAGAAAATTAATGATAATAAATTAATTCCAGAGAATTCCATTTTATGTGCTCAATTATTAATGGCACTACAGTGTTATTAATGGTGTCAATTATTAATGGCATGAATAATTAAGAGATCACATCCATGTTATGATATACAAAGGGATCTAGTATGGAGCAAATTGCTCAGAATAAATAAATAAACATACCAGCGTTTATAATGTTCAGCCTTCAATGTGTTTCCTGGAAAACATGGGGACATCTGTCATCAGAAGTGTCTGTTACCAGGACTTCTGCCCAAGTCTTATATTATGACAGTAACAAGCAAGAAGGTACATATGAGGGGCCATACTTCTTTAGCTGTTCTGATCTTCTAAGATGTCTCAACCCATCTACTAGGGAGACTCTGCCTGAAATTGGTGACCATAGGAAACTGGGTATGAGATCAGGGAGGCCTGTGTGAATTTGGTAAATCTGGAGCAGCTAACCAGGTAACCTAACACTGCGTAGTTGGTGTTGAGTTTAATTTGAAAGACAGTAGCGGCCCTAAGTGGCTATTGCCCTAGCTAGTGCAACCAGATTGGGATTATGCAGAGTAAAAATGTGGGAGGAAAGTACAGTACAGTTTCAGATGAAGCAATTTATTAGCTGTGTAAATGGGGATCCTGTAACATCTCTGTGGGCCTCAGTTTTCTCATTCGTATAATGGGGATAATATTTATTCTGAAGGCTATTTCACAAAATGAATAGATGGGACATAATAAGGTCTCAACAAATAACTTCTATTATTGTTGTTGCTGTTTTGGTTATTATAATTATAAAAATCTTATAACCCAACTTGCCCACTTTATGGGTGAAGAAATCGAAGTCTGGACAATAGTTGTGACTTGTCACTAAGTTTGTCTGTAGGATATCTTCCCCTGGCCTCTCCCTCTTGCCTCTCTCCTCTGTCCTGCTCTCTTTTCCAGGAACCAACCTCTGCACAAGGCACTGACAGGGCTCCAGTACCTCATCAGGTTTCGCCAATAGGGTGACTCAGCAGAAGATGGGAATAGGGAGGAGAATGAGGTCAGCGTATTTATTTTCTTGGCTCCTTCCCTGATAGGTTCCTATCAGTTGTCTGTTTCTCTGCAGAAGACCACAGGCACTCTCAAAGTGGCTGACTCTACATGATTTTCTTTTATAGGAATCCTGAAACTGCCCCCACTTCTGGCTCCTTCTAGCCTACAGATGGTAACAAGTTTGCTGCTAATGGCTCCGGATTATTGCATTATCCCTATGTGAAGAGTGTTTATCAAATTTTCCTACTTTGAGTGTGCCTGAGAAATACAATAACTGATAGCAATGATACTGAAATCCAAGACTCCTGGTTCTTGGTGTACCATCTTTTCCTCATATTCACTTTACTTTTATTTATATTCTCATTAAATTGTCTACAAAGAACAAGGCCCTGTGCTGGGCACAGGAGATATAAAAATCAGTAAAACATAGGTGCTCACTCTTCTGAAATACCATGTAATGGTACTACAATGCAGAGGTTAGCTAATTGTTTCTGTACAAAGAGTCAGATAGCAAATATTTTAGGGATTGGGCTCTATATCTTTGTTGCAACTACTCAACGCTGTCATTGCAGTGCAAAAGTGACATTAGACAATATGTCAAAAAATGAGTGTGGCTATGTACCAAGAAAACTTATTTATGCCCACTGAAGTACATGCCACAAAATACTATTCTTCTTAGATTTTTTTTTTCCTCCAAACCTTTGAAAATATAAAAATTATTCTTAGCTCGTAGGCCATACAAAACCAGGCAGCAGGCCAGATTTGGCCCACAGGCCATAGCTTGCCAGGGCCTGCACTAAAATATGAACTTGGTGCTAAAGGAGTAGAGTTAGGAGGCTAACAGGAGGAGGAAACTGGGAGAGAATTCACAGAGAAGTGACATTTGCACAGGGAATTGATGGATGGTGGACTTTGTCTGGTAGAGAAGAAGGGAAAGTATTTTTAAGGCACAAGTAATGACCAAAAGCAAAGAACCACAGAAGTGTAAGAAGTGTTCAGGGTAGGGTCCAAACTGGTAAGGCCAGAAAGAAGTGTGGGGGTGATTGGGAGAGGTCACTCTGGCAGGAGTCTCTGAGTCACATCCTAGAGGACAAGCATCCCTGTTGCAAGATGGGGCTTTGGAGGTGGAAAAGATGAGTGGGAAGTCTTGGCTGTAGGATTGGACAGAACTGAATGCAATCCCAGCTTTACCACTTTCAAGCTGAGTGATTATAAACAAATTACTTAACCTCTCTGAGCCTCAATTCTTATGTACAAAACAATCATCACAACAGTATCACCTTCATTAGAATAGTGAGGATTAAATGGTGTAATTCACACAGACTGTTCTCAGCAGTATTGTTCAAGGTAAATGCTGATGAAGGTTTGCTATTATTAGCACTATCATGATTAGGCTCATTGACTAGCCTGGCTCTCACCGTGTTTTCTCTTGTCCAAATTCAGAGCACTCCTTGCTGTTGCTGATGGCGATGGCAGCTAGAAAGTTGGCAGTCTTGAGGTGAACATAAGGTTTCCCTTCTAGCACAGTGATAGCTTCAGCCCTAATAAGTCTACACTGGCAGAAATCCATTTCTTTGGACCTGCACCTCATAGGCCTCTAGCTCACTGGATTTGTAGCCAAGGATACAGCTCCTCAGTCCAGACAACACCTTCATACAGCATCTGAGCACACAGTGAACCTATCATTACTTTGCAAATGAGTTTTTTCTTGTTTAGGCTGCAAAGGGAAAGGACAACATTTGGGTAGTTCTCCTTTTGAACAAGTCCTCTTCATTCACCTGGATAGTGGCCTTTGATGACTCTGCATGGTGCTCTGTCTCACCTGAGGGATGAGAAGAAAGGCAGAAACCAGTGGGCATTAGTTGGCGATATCACTTGATATAAATGGGTTGGGTTCTGTCTTTCCTAAGGATGCCTGTTTCAGAAAAACTCTCAAACCATTTTCCTCTGCTATCATACCACAACAATCAAGACAGAGACTTCTGTGACCCCAAAATATGTGGAGATTTCTCTCCACCAGTAAGCAAACAGTGAATTCTGCAGTGAACAGCAGCTGGGTGTACTTTAACGCAATTCTGGCACTATCTACCTGGAGATAGCATCAGATCTCACTGGTTGAGGGCTCAGTCCCAAAGACTGCCACCCTGCCAGACACCAGCTGCAAGTCTGGGCCTCCAGAACATATGACTGACTGGCTTCAAGTTGGGGTTCCCATGACCCATTCTTTGGGTTTGATTAATTTGCTGGAGTGGCTCACAGAACTCAGGATACCATGTTTACCAGTGTATCATACAGCATATTACAAACGATACAGATGAAGAGATGTGTAGGGAGAGGGATGGGAAGGGGGCAGAGCTTCCATGCCCTCCCTAGATGTCATCCTCCAGGAACCTCCATGTGTTCAGCTATCCGGAAGTTCCCCAATCCTAGTCCTTTTAGGTTTTTATGGAGACTTCCTTATGTAGGCATGATTGACAACCGTGTAGAAATATACTGGACAAAAGGCTCATGATCTAAACCCAGCACGTCCTGTGTGTTCAGACTTTTGGCCCCTCTGTGTAACATCCCTTCCTCCAGGGTATGGGGCAGGACCCTCTCTGAAATGAGGGTCTTTTAACCCACAATCATATTACTGTCCTGCCTTGGGCAGGTGAAAGGAGGACAAGAGAAGGTCAGAGAGAGAGAGAGAGAGATTCTGTCTCCTGAGACCTGCTCCTGAGGCCTAAGGCACCCCTAACATTAGAGCAAAAGACAGTAGCAAGGTCTATGGGAATTATGAGCAAGGAACTGTGGATGAAAAAAAATACATACATATATATCTCATAATATCACAATGCCCAAGGTGATACATTTGGTGATTTATTTAGTAGATCCTTAAAAGTCGTAAGATATGATATGAATGCAATATTATATAGAAACCATAACATTTCCCTCATGAGACACTGTCAAGAAAACTAAAAGTGATGAAGAAGAGGACCTATTACTTATTTTTTTTTAAATAACAACAAAAACACTTAAATTACAATTAAGGTACTTAGTTGAATCACTAAATGGACTTCCAGGACACATTTGAAGGTAATAATTTTAATTCCACTATTTAAAAAAATGAAAAATTCTTTTTATAAAAGTAACAAATGCCCATTGTACAACATTTGGGGAACAAAGGAAAAAGCTATAGAAAACTAAATAACAATTACTCATAACTCTAAACTCACAGGTTGTATTTTTAACATTAATTATGTATATTTTTTCAGAATGTTTTTGATGGCATATTGTGCATCTAGATAAATGCAGAGGGAGGCCAAAAGAGAGAGTTGGGGCAGGGATCTTACTGGAGGATATGAAAGCTTTGAAGTTCAAGAAGGCAGAGTGAGAGCTCAATTGTAGAGTTGTAGAGGTGTTGTGCCATCACTCCTGGGGTGGGAGGCATGTGTTTGTCCTTCACCTCAAGCTGAATGGGAGAAGCTTCCAGAGAAGCACTCAGAATGTGGACACCTGGAACTGGGGTCTGGCATGTGCCTGCCTGCGGCCCTTAGTGTAGCTGTGGCTCTCAGCATCCAAGAGGCACACAGTGGGGCTGTACTTGGGCATACAGGGGAGTTGTAGGTGCAATGAATGGATCTGAGCTGTTGACAGTGTCTCAACCCAACAGGACTGCTTGAAGGGGCTAAGTGACTCATGGAGAGGTGGCCACCAAAAGCTCAGGGGCTGAGGCTTGGAGGTGAAAGACAGGGTCAAAGACAGGGCCAGGTAATTAGAGCTACAGATAGAAGCTCCATGAAACTTCTAATGAACTTATGGAAGCTCCTCAGGGAAACATCATCCTTAGTGGGAAGCTTCCACCCCAGAGGGCATGAAGACCAAATGATGTCTGGGCCTGTCGGTGTCCCTCTCCTTTCTCCCTCTACTTGCCTCTACTGTGAGAGAGCCCGAAGGCAGCCTCAAGATGGAGGGAAAGAGTGGAAGAGAAAGGCCAGAAGAGAGAGAAGAAACTGACCATGTATCTGTCCCTCATTGCAGCTTCCCAAGCATGAAGCAGGACCCTCAGTCGGCATTTTAAATTGGACAGTTTATTTATTTATTTATTTTTGAGACAGAGTCTCACTCTGTTGCCCAGGCTAGAGTGAGTGCCGTGGCGTCAGCCTAGCTCACAGCAACCTCAAACTCCTGGGCTCAAGCGATCCTCCTGTCTCAGCCTCCCGAGTAGCTGGGACTACAGGCATGCGCCACCATGCCCGGCTAATTTTTTCTATATATATTTTTAGCTGTCCATATAATTTCTTTCTATTTTTAGTAGAGATGGGGTCTCGCTCTTGCTCAGGCTTGTCTCGAACTCCTGAGCTCAAACGATCCGCCCACCTCAGCCTCCCAGAGTGCTAGGATTACAGGCGTGAGCCACCGCGCCCGGCCCTAAATTGGACAGTTTAAATAAGGAAAATTTTAAATCGAATTAGTGAGTGATGTTATACACGATTTTAATTATTGCATTAAATTATTAGACTGAATATTTTAATCATTAAAATGAGACTATTTTTATGCCTGAAGGTGACTAGAGAATATATATAATTTAGTTCATTAAATATGAAATGTTCAATTTTGAATCAAAAGTGTAGTTTATTATATCTCAAACAAGAAGCAGTACAATTAACCAAAGTATGCACCTAAACAATCGGCACAGTTTTTGCCATCTTAATGGTAGCTTGTTTATGCCAGCAGCGAAGAAGCCTGGAGAGCAAGTGGCGTTGAAATCGCAAAAGGTGTTTTCCACAGCTTGTTGAAAATTGAATATTTTTCCTTGCAAGAAGTGGTCCAAAGCCTGGAAGAAGTGGCAGTCAGTGGTGCAAGGTCTGGTGAATACAGTGGATGACAGAGAGTTGCCGAGACCAGCCTCTGCAGTGCAGTTTGAGCAGCATTGTTGGTTTGACATGTGGTCAAGCATTGTCTTGCAAGAGATTTGGTCTGTCTCTCTTCTTGACCAATCTCAGCTGCTTAATCACAAGCATCCTTATCATTTCATCCAACTGGTTGCAGTAGACATACATCTGCTGTAATCGATTGACCAGGTTGCATGAAGCTGTAGTGGATAATACCAGTGCCGGACCACCAAACAGACACCATTAGCTTTTTCTGATGAATATTTGGTTTTGGACTGTTTTGGCACTTCTCTTTATCCAACCATTGTGCTGAACACTTGCAATTGTCAAAAAACATCCATTTTTCATCACATGTAACAATATGGTTAGAAATGGTTTGCCTTTATGTTGTGACAGCAAAGATAGGCAAGCTTTGAGAGGATTTCTCTTCTGATGCTTGTTTAATTTATGTAGAACCCATCTATCCAGCTTCTTTATCTTGCTGATTCATTTCCAATGGTCTGATATTGTTGGAATAGTAACGTCAAACCTTGCTGTTTATTCACACGTAGGTTGAGATGGATTTGCTTCCGCTACAGCTTTCAGTTCATTATTATCCATCTTGGTCTCAGGTCACCCACGTGGCTTATTTTCAAGATTAAAATCTCCAGAATGGAACTTCTCAAACCATTGACTTACTATGTGTTCATTATCAACATCCCCAAACACTTCCTTGATATTTTGAGCTGTCTGCACTGCATTTGTTCCACGATGGAACTCATACTCGAAAATAACACGAATTTTTGACTTATCCATGGTTTCACAAACATTTCTCTAAAAAACATTTTGAAAGACAATAACAAGCCCAAATGTACATTTGAAAGACTGAAGATGTACCTTCAGAATAAAAATAAAACAAGAAGTGTCAAAGTGAAATGTCAGATATATCAACTGTCAAACTTAGTACTTAAAGAAATCGGACATTTCATACTTAATAACCCATATTGATATATGCACATATATATATATACACACACATGTGTAAAATCTGAGATAACCTAGAAAAGTTAAAGTCCTGCCTCAAGAAGTCCATTGCAAAGGTTTCAAGGAACAGCTGAAAGAAGAAAGTTGCTTTCTGCTTATCACCCTGGAGTCCATTGTAATCAACAAAGCACTCTTACATAGAGTTAACAGAATGTAGCGTACGCAATTTTGAATTTCTCTTTATTATTATTATTTAAGATTATAACATGACTGCTTCCTCATACTCAAAAAGAATTTTCATAACTATTTCATGGCTGTATAATGATCCATTCAAAGAATGTGTTTCCCCAGTGATTGGATGTTTGGGTTTCAAATAATTTGCATTTTACATTCAAAATTATTACATATACAACAACATAAACCAACCGGAACAACCGAAGTTGAGCTCTAAATTTTTTTTCATGTATTGGATTAAAGGAACATTATTGCTTGCTGTGGGGAATAGACCTAAAAATTAGATTTTCAATAAACTTCATTTCTTTCAAACAATGGGTTGATTGTTCCACTTGATTAAACTTCTTCAAAACGATTCCAGACAGGAAATGGGCGGAGGCTCTGACCTGCTCAGAGCAGGCTCTCAGCCCTCCATTGAGCTTTGCCACAAGCTCCCACGGAGCTGATCAGAGATGCCGCACATTTAACAATGGACAAGAGGCCTGCATTACTTTGATTTTAGGATATATAGTACATATGACCTAAGAAAATTCCTTTCCCCCAAAAGTTTTGAATATATCCAGTATCATCAATCCCCAGGACCTGCATTATTTCATCAGGGCTTTAAAATAAACCTGACTAGTGAATGAGACAAATTCATTTTCCCCATTTAGCAGATGAGGAAACTGAGGCTCAGAGCTTTTTCCACATTCACTCTTACTAGTGGATAGCTAAGTGCTAAGGATCAGAACCTAAGTCTTCTCTCTCCTAACTCATATATATGCATGCCTGCATCTATACTTATATGTATGTATGTAAACATATAATCGACACTATTTGCAATAACTGAGATGTATGTATACAGATATAAAATCTTGACATTATTTGCAATAATATAGGGCTGGAATGGTTTGCTTGAATAATGAAGGCCCTGGAATGTGATGTGGTCTGATTTTACTGGTGTAATGTCTGTTCCACAATTCTTCAAATTCTTGAATTTTAAGCCAGAGCCCAGCATTCAGCAATTAAGAAAACTCAGTGAAGTATGGCTTCGAAGAGGGAGCATACTCTATTCAAAGTGCTTTGTAGAATATACAGCATTTCCTTCCCTTGATGAATACAGTGATCTAAGCGTTGCATTATTCAAACATGGGGTGAATAATAATAAGGCACTGGCTGGAACTATTAAAGAAGGAAAAATACTTGGAGGGTTTTATAAAGTCTTTACATTTAAACTCGTTCGACCTCTTCTCTTGGAGAAAACATTCCCAAGACTTTTATGCTGCATGCTATTTTGTTTTCCGTTCAGGTCAGAGTTGCTAAGAAATCCTGGCTGTCTCCAATGTAAGAGGCAATAGGTTATAGAATCATCAAAAGTAGACTTGAGGAATAATTGCGGAGCTATTGCCTTCCTCCTATGGGGACAAATGCTGGATTCCAACCCTGTAATGTGTTCCTCGTGTAGCTGAATCTGATTTCACTGGTGGGTGTAACCAGAGACCTTTGCCCTCACATTCATTGCAAGCTGCTGTGAACAACAAAGGCCCCTCGACGACTGACAAGGAGTTCTCCTGGAATGGGCGTAATATAAAACCCATCACAGAATTTTATTAGAACCAGGAAAGGTGACAGAACTATTGGTCATGACTCCAAAGAAGTTAAAGAAAACCCACACACTTCAAGGACTGACGGAAAGCTATTGCTCTAGCTGGAGGCTCCCATCAGGTTGTTTGTTTTTGTTTTTGTTTTTTTCCTCTTTGATTAAGGACAGAAGTACCAATGTTATTGAATTTGGGACACTTATTTTGGCTTTTTTTTCTTTTTTGACTCTTCTGGAAAATGTGATCACAAACTTTCTAAGACAGAGAACATTTTCTGTGAACTTAAATTTGACACACTCTAAATATAACTCAAGAGGCTTATGGGCACTCAGTAGAACTTAGCCCTCGTTTAGCTTGTTTCCTTCTTGGCAATATTCACTTATTTTTATTATGTTTTTAAGGGAGAAAACAGTCCTTTAAGAATTAATGGAAAAAGTTCCAGACTGAGAGTAACAAACCTAGCTTTTATCAATTATTGGGTTGTTATCCTAGGAAAAATTCTTAACTTCCCTGGGCCTCACTGGGGTCTGGGTTAACAATTTTATTATGAGCAATCTGATGACTTGGGGCTCATCATTTGTATTTCACAGATAAGAAAAAAAGTGCTACTGAGAGAAATTCCCTACTTTGGGCAAATAGCAGAGACAGCAGGTGTTTAGCTGGTCTCTGAAACCTCCTCACTGAGACTCGGTGACCTGGCTCCGCCCCGTCCCCCCGCCCCCCTCTGCCCTCACATGGAGTTTCCTTCCCTTGAAAGTATTTTCTCTAAATGGCACTATCCATGGATGTTCGTTTACTTCTTCAGCCATGTACTTTGTCAAATTTTGGAACAACATGTAAACACAAATCTTTTCTTGCTATAAATACTACCTGGTTTAATTCTGAACCTCAATTTGCTTTTAACCACCTCTCCTGTAGTTCTTAATGTGGTCTTGCATCCCATGTGCACCATGAACCATTGGAAGGAGGAATTTTTTCATGTTTAGAATATGAAAGCATTCATATTACTGTTTCCAGAAACATACTACTTTCTGACCCACCCCAAATAACACACCGATAGAGGTTTTGGGATGATTCTTTTACTATAGCACGGATGATTCTGTAATATAGTTTTTACTTTATGTGGCTGTCAAATCAGCTAGATTTTGAACTCAAAGAGGTCAGGTGCTGAGTTTCCTAAATTTGTAACTGAATTTCACTGGGTACATGAACTGATTATAGGACTTTTTTTTCCCAGACCCAACCAGATAGAAATTCACATGGGATACATAAAGCCACCTTACAGACTTACATTCACACTTTTAAAAGCGTATATTGTATTTAACGAACTCCTCCTTCATGCAAGCCAATATACTAGGCAGAGAACCATACACATGTGGTCTCTGCCCTCATGAAGATTTCTGGCTAGCTGAGAAGACATAATTATACAAATAAGTGTGAGTCTACTGAGTTTAATGAAGGAAGAAAGTAAGTGCTTTGTGGCATGTCTTTAATTAGCGTGGGCAGAGATTGCTAGGTAGGCTTTCTGGAGAGTGTGGCATTTAAGCTGAAATGGGAAGAATGGTCAGGAATTAATTAGATTAATTGGGGTGGGGAGAAAGTTCATTCTGAGCAGAAGTAACCAGCACATGTAAACCTCAAAGAGGGGACAATCCATGGCAACTTTTTGAAGCCAGGCCAACTCTAGCGATGAGTCACGTGGTGGGTTATGAGGGGATGTTGAAGTGATGAGTCAGGAATTCGGTCATACCAAAGGGCAATGGGAGGCATTACTGCATTTTAAACTTTGGCCCAACAAGATCAGGTTTGAATTTTAAAAGGAATGTTTACATTTCCATGGGAAGCATGAATTTGAAGAGTGCAAGGATGGATTTGAAAAGACCAATAAGGATACAAGTATAATAGAGCCACATATGCTGGTGGCTTTAACTAGGATGAAGATGCTACAACAGAGGATAGAGTCAAGTGAATGGCTTTGAAAAGTTTTAGAGAGTATCATCAATCAGTTATTGGTGCTTTGTTTCATGTGAGAGGATGAAAGAAAGTGATTCAGGATTAAGTTGCAAGTTTCTAATTTTAACAACTGTTGGATGGTGGTAACATTTATCAATACAGGAAACCCAGGGGAAAGAGCAAATTTGGGGTGGGGATGGTCATAATAACTGTACTACCTGATATTTACTGAGCATTTACCATGGACCAATGACTATTCTAAGTGGCCCTGCTTGCTTAATTTTCTAATGACTCTGAAGTGGAAACAGTTGTGGATAGATTATATAATCCCCCCACAGGCATATAAACTGGTACTTGAAAGGACTGGGATTTCAATACAGGTCAATAATCCCAGAGACCTTGCATGTACTCATGATCCTATTTGATGAGGGTTTATGCAGAAATGCTGAATAGAAAGTGAAATATACAGTTCTAGAGCTCAGAAGCAAAGTCTAAGCAAGAGATATATATTGGGGTGTCATTGTATTTGTCATGATAGGCTATAAGATTTCGTGGTTTAACATAATCAATGTTTCTTTCTTGCTCACACAAAGCCCAGTGCGGATGCCTTGGTATGGTGGCTGTCCTAGGCAGCTCCTCCCCAGGTGTTGACTCAGGCATCAAGGCTTCTTCCAACTCGTAGTTTCACCACTCCTTGGGACCTTGGTGGAGTCCTCCACTGGTTCCTTTGTGTTCAGCTGGCTGCTGGGCTACGAGAAAGAGAGTGGAAGATTTCTCAGGGTGTTTTTAGGGATTGTGACTAGAAGTGGTATACATCATTTCCACCCAAATTATAGTGACCAGAGCAATTCATGTGGCCCCCACTGGTCACTTTCACTTAGCTCTGTGCTCCAGAGGAAAATGAAGAGATTTTTCACAAACGTGTAGAGGGTGATTGAAGCCATGGGAGTGAATGAGCTCACTTAGTGAATGAGTATAGAATTAGAAAGATGGCCTAGGTCAGATAACAAGATCTTTAGGATAATGATGATGATTAATAATAGCTAAAACTTTTAGAGCACTTACCATGCTCCAGGCACATTTACATATATTAATTCATGTACTTCGTACAAAAGCCCTTTGAGGTACTGCTATTATTACGTCTTTTTATATAGATAAAGAAACAAAGTTGCAGAGACAGTAAATAACTCTCCCGAGGTCACACAGTGAGTAAGTGGCAGAATAAGAATTTGAATGCAGATACTCTGATTCCAGCGTCTGTGAGTTTAATCTATGTCATATGCTACATAATTACTAACTTCAAATACTTGAAAAATGTCACATTAATATGTAAGTATCTTTGCTATGGGTTCCTAAGGGATAGGACTATAACTAACAAATGGAATTTAAATGATGGTAGTGTTCAGCCCAGAAGGTAGCTGTAATAGAGCTGTCTAAAAGGGAGAAAACTGCATCTTGAGATAGTGAGATCCTGATCGGTGGAGGTACTCAAGCATAAGAAGAACAAACCCTTGGTAAGGATGTCACAGAGAGGATTCAAGTATCAGATGAGTGCTTGGGAGAGATAACGTTTATATTCTCCATATATTTGCAAATTTCTCCCAGTGAATATATAACAGTTGCACCAGTCTGATTTCTGAATTAGCTACTTAAAGTAGTAAGTTCCAATTTCTGTAACTTCTAAGTATTGGGCCTGAAAGTAGGCGGAGAAAGGGAAAAAAAACATAAAAGAAGAATAAGCCTCTGCTCTTGAAGATCTTGTAATTTAGAGATAGAAGAGATATGCTTGTGTACCATTCCTGCAAATTAGCAGAGAGCCACCTACTTAACAACTAACCTGGAAGGGACGGAGAAGTGATTTATAGATGGCAAATGATCTCATGGTTGGCTCAGGTGTGATGGTTCTCTGCTCCAAAGCCCTCATTTCCTTCTACTATCAAGGTGGTTCTCCAACTTTAGCATGCATCTGAATCATCTGGAGGGCTTGTTAAACCAACCTCATCTTTCTCCTTCAGTAGGTTTGGGTTGGGCATGCAGATTTGCATTTTTAATAATTTCCAGGTGATGATGCTGCTGGTCACACTTTGGGTATCACTACTCTAAGACTTAATTCTCAATAGCGTCATCCTCTGTTTATGTGTCTGGCTTCTCATTCTGAACTGGAACAGGGACCATCTTGTTTGTCTTTGTAAACTACGGTCTAACCCACCGTTCCTCAATAAATTTGTGTTAAGTTAATAATTCAAAAGACATGCGGTTTCTATATGCACAAAGGGAAAAAGAAACTATGGGAGTCAGTCAGAGGAAGAATCCTATGTTCTAAACTCCTCTCACATGTTTGGAAACATGATTCATGCAAGGAGGTGTCTAAGCTGAAAACAAACCTCATGCACATACAAAGGTGTATATAAATACCCCATTTTATAATTATGCACATAGGATTACAGTCCTCAAATGAGCATCAGAATATTTTCTTCTCACCTTTCTTTCTCATCACTTTCCTTCCTCTTTAGACTGTCACAGACACTTCAAGAAGGAAAATATTCTTTCTTGTGCAGTGAGTGTATTGTAATTTGCCTCTTCCTGCAGTCCATTCCCTTCGGACTGGCTTTGGCTGAAGTTTGCAGTCTTCACTGAAGGGGGAACCCTTTCCCACTGTTCTCTGGGAGAGCAGCCCCTTTGAAGTCACAGCTGGCTTGACTAAACTCATTTCCTCCATCCACAATGTGTGTCTGATGTAGTGTTGGCTGAGGCTCCCTCTTGCCGGCTCCCGCTGTTGAACCAGACCCAAGTGCAATGTTTAATGTGAGTGTTTGGCTTGGCTTAAATTTGGCCAAATCATCTGTACTTTGTTTCATTTGAAAGTCCTACTTTTTTTTCTTCTCTCTCTCTCAACTAGTTCATTCCAGATGTTTTTGATTTGTCTTGTTGTGGTCTACTCCACCCAGTTCCTAAATCAGTAAATCATTTTCATGCTTCTTCCAAAATCTAAGGAAAGAAAGTTCTCAATTAGAGAGAAACTGATTATAGGTTTCACAGAGCTTACGCTTAGGGACGGCTGCTCTCCTCAGGAACTACCTTTGAAAGGTAGGGGAAAGGTCTTGTGATTGAGAATACCTGGATTTCACTTCACCATCCTTTCAACTCCTTAGCATTTGGAATAGGAGAGTGAGTAGACATAATATTGATGTGCTAATATTATAAATTTCCAAGCTCATCCTCTGCTTCAAGGCTTGATATAATTGCTATTCTTGTCTGAAGTCCTTCTGTTACTCAAGTGCAAATAGTGATTCTCACTCTATGAACTCATATGTGGCAGTGAAAAGACTTACTAATATATCATATTCACACCCTTTTCTTCCCTACTGTCATCTTTTACCCTTCTCAGCATTTTGGTTATGATCATTAGCATGAGGATAGACAAAATTCAAGAAGGGAAAAATGTTTGCTTTATTGTCATTGTAAAGAGTAAAGAACTCCTCCCTGGTGGGAATCATAGATGATAGGTTAGTGAGGGAATTTAGAGAGAAAAAAAATCAGTATACTCCCTGAGTTTGGGAAAAGAATTTTGAGAATGGAGAAGAGAGATTGAAGGCAGCTGACTGTACAATAAATTAGAAGAAAAATGGACTACAAAATTTTAAGAAATTTTGCAATTATGAATGTAATTTTTCTCTGGTACCTTTTTAAGTGACTTTAGTCAAGATTTATATTCCTTCCCAAGACTACTTTTGGAGAGGATATGTGTTTTCTTTTGGATTTGATATTAAGCTGAGACGTACTGTTGAGGTTACACCTGTGAAACTTTGTGCTACTTAGTTTATTTCAACCTGCTGTGTTATAATCTGATACCAGGATACAGCAGAAGGAACATGGCTTTTAAAGCTACACACATGCTCTTGTTTTTGTATTTTTGGTGGGAGGAACAAGGGTTTTTCTAGTTACTCCTAGAGTAATGTATTTAATTAGGTTAATTACTTAACTTCTCTGAACCATTTCTTAAAAGTGAATATGTTAATGTCCAAATTGCAGGGCCATCTAAAGAATTAAATGAGGTCATATAAAGTTACTGTCACTGGTAAAATCTGTAACTGATATGTTGAACAACCATGACTCATGGAATGTAATAAAAACACAGCTTCATTTTCAACTTAAACCTTATTATTTACTTACTGTGAGCAGTTACCCAGGACACTGGTTGAAAATGTTGGCAGATTACTTAATTTTCTGGACATTCTTAGATAATAGAAAATTATCCAATCACTTTTTATATCAAACACAGATGAGTCAGAAATATCCGGTGAATGTCCAAATTCAACATGATAATCTAGAAATTAATATTTTAGTTTTCATTCAAAGATAAGACCTTCTCCCCCTAATCCATTCACTAAACTGGGCAACCTGAGTAGACCAGACCATGTTTGGGAGAATGGAGTATGATCAGCCCTTCTCTCCTCCCTCCCTCCCTTCTCTACTACATGCTCACCTATTTTCTTAAGCTTAAATTGACAACCTATCCTGGATTCAATGCAGGGGAGAAATGTGGATAGAAGCAAGAAATTTCTTATTTGGTCAGTTGTAAGCTGGCTTCTTGTTATTTGATCATGGCTGTTGAGTTCGGCTATCTCTTTCTCTCATGCACATTACTGTGGGTTCTTCGGAGGGCCCCCCACTGGATCTCGCTAAGCAGCATGCCATGGACATGCGCAGTGCCTTGACTTCTGGCCAGCGTGGTCCTGATCCACATCAAGCTCGTATTTCTAGCAGTCCACTCAATATGTATTCTATGGATCCTTTTGCCATATGGCAGAAGCCCCCTTTGACAGGATTTCTATTTATTAATTTTATTTTATTAAATTTTTTCTTTCTTTTTTAAATTTTTTTATTTCAGCATTTTATGGGGGTACAGATGTTTAGGTTACATATATTGCCTTTTCCCTACCCGAGTCAGAGATTCAAGTGTGTCCATCCCCCAGACAGTGCACACGGCACCCGTTAGGTGTGAATATACCCATCCCTTCCTCCCCCTCCCATCTGCCCGACACCCAGTGAATGTTGTTACTATATGTGCACTTAAGCATTGATCAATTAATACCAATTTGATGGTGAGTATATGTGGTGCTTGTTTTTCCATTCTTGTGATACTTCACTTAGTAGAATGGGCTCCGGCTCTATCCAGGATAACACAAGAAGTAGGATTCCTATTTACATGGCTGATCTTTCCAATGAGATTCCATATTAGAAAACTGCAATTCACGTACAGGGGTGTGCAGGAATTCTCTAGATCCCCGTCATGCTATAGGCCATTTCACCTAGTCCCTTACCTGTATATTCTTTGGGCATATGATATTCACCAGGCCACTGCATGTCCCCCAAATCCGGGAAGCACAGACCATTCTCTTCAGCCAGAGAAACTCACATTCTGCTTAAGGTAAATTGGGGGTGGGAGTCAGGGAGGGAGGGTTGCATCACAGCACAGCTTTTTCTAAACAAATATTTTTTAAGAAAAATATTCTTTATAATCTCTATTCTTTCAACATCCGTTTATCTCATTTGTGGTTTTTAGATTTCAGACTTACTTTGAAACCTCTGCAGGTGGTATAGCAGCCTACCTTGGAGGTTCTCATCTATTTTATCTTGCTGCTTCAATTAAATCCTCTAAGTTTACATCTTGTTACACACTCAAATGTCACCATTTTCTAATTTTAATGCTATCAAATGAAATGTAAATTTCTTGAAAACTTTAGTGATAATATTGTCTTTTGTTCAGTCCATTATACACCTAATATGGCAACAGTCACGAGCAGATCTATAAGAAAATAGTTTTAATTAAATTGAACTCCTCAGGTTTGTCCTAATTCACATATACATAGAGATATGGTATGTTTGAGTGCTCTATAAATATATGCTGAATGAAAGAAAATGAGTTATCATGAACTCTGACTGCTAATTGACTCTGTGACATTAGGTGAAGCATCATCTCGAAAGACAATTTCATCTTTATTAAAGTGAGATTTTGTTGATATCCTCTCTAAGCCTCCATTAGCTTTAAAAGCCTAACAATTTTGTAATTCTACACATGGATTTTTCTCGTTATAATAGTTTCACATATGTGCCTTCTCTGATCAAGTAGATGGCAAGGGGAATGTTGGTAGAGACCATATTACCTGTGTATCTGTAGGTAGACATAGTCAATAAAATTGGTTAATATCCCAACTCTATAAAGAACTCAAGTGTCCTGGATAAGAGAGGCTAAAATGGATCAAAGGCAATTCCAAGGATGCTACTGTTGGGTGACTATTCTAAAATTGTTGAAGTTTTAGGTGATTAAGAACTGGTTAAAGGATATAATGTCAATATAGTGAGATTTTTTGGAGTCCGTTTTATGGTTTCTGTTATGCAGATTGTAGCTTTGTGAAATTTGTACAGCTAGATAGGCAAGGTGGTTTCTATAGGATTCAGGAATCAACAAGTCCTATAAAAGCTGAAGTGAAGGAATGAATACTTTACCTGTGGAGTTTAGGGGAGCTTTCACATGAGAAAGAAACTTAGCTGAGTCTTAGAAAATGACTAAGCATTTATAAGACAGAAAGGGGAAGGAGAAAGATGAACTTAGGTATAGAGAGGAGGAAGTATTGATCTTCCATGGGATTGGAAATAACTGAGAAATGATGAAGAATCAGAGATTCAAATATCAGCCCTAGCAATATAAAGTAACAATGAAAATACACTTACCTATGTTGCAATAATTCTCTTCTGAGATACATGCCCTAGAGAAAGTCTTACATATGTGTTTATGCAAACATATCACAGAATATTCATGGCAGCATTTTCTCTAATAGTGAAAAATGGAAAACCACCTAAATACTTATCACCATATATAGGTAGTATATTGATCTATGGAACTACTATAATCGGTTAAGATGAATCAACTAGCAATACATCTATCAGCATGAGTAAACCTTGATAACATAATACTGAGTACAATTAAATAACTTTTTATGGGAATATGATAATATGGTGCTATTCATATATAAAGATTATAAATATGCAAAACAAAACTCGACATTGTAAGAGAACACTAGTATAAATGTGAAAATATTCAAGGGAATGATCGACATAAAATTCAGTGGTGGTTCTCTCTGAAATAGAAAGTATGTGAGAGAAGAATGGGAACAAGAAAGTACATATCAAACTATCAATTGTATGGATAGTGTTTTAACTCTTAAGCCAAGTGGTAGAGGTATTTTTCTTTATGGTATTCTCTAGTATTATCCGAGCTTGTCATATACCAGAAATATATGTGCCTTATGGATACATGCACATAATTTTTTTTAAAATAAGATTTTTTTTTTTTTTTTGCTTGCAAGTGTACATTGGGACATATGACTTAGGTTCATGAACAACATGGGCTCTCTGTGCTTCCTCCCAAACTAACTTCACCCCAGTCACAAGGCAGAGAATCTCTACTCTAGTGACCTTGTCATGGGGCAGCAAGAACAGAGAAAAGAGCATGATCTGTGTCTCAGGTAGAGAGTCGCAGAAGCTGATTGACTTGTTGCCTTGACCCATTAATGAGACAAATCTTCTCTGAGCAGAGGCATGAATGAAAGGTGGAGAGAAAGCCAGAATATTTTCCTCGATATTTGTGAGAGAGCAGAAGTTCCTGTTATATGGCTCCTACATTCCCAATTTAATAACCTGTGCCCTCAATTTCTACTTGTCATTTATTAAAAACATAAATTTTATTAACATCAAAATGCATCCAAATTATCCATAGTTATTCCACTTTATAAACTATGCCTTTGGTTAATGTAATCAGTTTTCTAAAGAGTTCCATGATTCCTTATTTGGAAAGATAAAGACGGCAAATATCTTTTGAGTGCCCGCCACCGGTAGCCTTTGCAGCCTTGGGTACGAGGATGCTCCACTCTGACAGCTTCCCTGAAGAGGGATCCACATTTGCAAACAGCTTGTGAGACAATGGAACCTGATGGCCTGAAGTCTGACCAGTGCACCACAACTTACTTGAGGAAGATTGATGGTGAGCCAAGGAAACCCTGAAAGTTTACCAATTTTTAATATATTCAGGCATTGCTTCTGTTTAAGAATTTCAATTCACAGCATAGTTTCCCCAAATTCTGATACCTGTGGATCACATTGGGAGGCCCTATATGAAAAAATGACCATGATGGCTGGTGAGGGGAAGGGAGCTTCAAACCGGTTTCTGGAATGTGGTTCTACTAGGTTTTAAGAACAGGAGCAGAGAGCCAGTTAGGAACAATAGGCTTATTTGTTTTTTTCCTGTTGAGTTTGCTTCTATATTTGAATAGTATTTGAGTTCCTTCTATATTCTGAATATTAGTCCCCTGTCAGGTGGGGTAAATGGTTGCAAATATTTTCTCCCATTCAACAGGTTGTCTCTTCTCTCTGTTGATTGTTTCTTTTGCTGTGAAGATGCCTTTGAGTTTAATTAAGTCCCATTTGTCTATTTGTTTTGTTGTTGCCTGCGCTTTTGAGGTCTTAGTCACAATTTTTTTTTTTGCCTAGACCAATGTCCAGGAGAGTTTTCCCTAGCTTTTCTTCTAGCATTTTAATAATTTCAAGTCTTATGTTTAAGACTTTAATCCACTTTGAGTTGATTTTTATATATGGTGGGAGATAGGGGGTCCTATTCAACAGTGGGCAAAGACCTGAATAGACATTTCTCAAAAGAAGACACACAAACATCCAACAGTAGCATGAAAAAAATTCTCAACATCACTAATCATCAGAGAAATGCAAATCAAAACTACAATGAGATATCATTTTACCCTAGTCAGATGGCTATTATGAAAAAGACAAAAAACAAAACAAAACAAAGAAACAGATGTTGGCGAGGATGTGGAGAAAAGGGAATTCTTATACACTGTTGGTAGGAATGTGAACTAGTAGAGAGCCACTATGGGAGACAGTATGGAGATTTATCAAAAAACTAGAAACAGAACTACCCTTCCACCCAGCAATCCCACTACTGGGTATTTACTCAAAGGAGAAGAAATAAATATATCAAAGAAATACCTGCACTCTTATGTTTATTGCAGCACTATTCACAATAGCAAAGGTATGGAATCAACCTAAATGCCCATCAATGGATGAGTAGATAAAGAAAATATGGCATTTATATACACAGTGAAACACTATTCAGCTATAAAAAAGAATTAAATCGTGTATTTTGCAGCAACATGGATCAAACTAGAGGTCATTATCTCCAGTGAAATAAGCTAGGCACAAAAAGACAAATATCACATGTTCTCACTTGTATGTGGGAGCTATAAAATATGACCACATGGTGGTAGAGAGTGGAAAGATAAGAGAGACTGGGAAGGGTTAGTGTGGAGGAGGGAGGAGGAGAAAGAAAAGTGTATTAAAGGATACAAACATAGAGTTAGAAAGAATAAATTAAATGTCTGATAGTCGAGTAGGGTGACTATAGTTAAATAAAAAATGCATCATGCTCAGGAGATGGACATCCTAAGCACCCTGATTTGATTACTAGGCATTATAAACATGTAACAAAATTTCACATGTACCCCATAAATGTGTACAAATAATAAAAAAAAGAATTAGGAGTAAGCTGTTTTTAAAATTAAAGGTGAACTTCCACAGTTGCCAGGGTGCACCTAAGAGTAGTAAATGGGGTTGAAGTCGGGGATCATGCCCATTCCCACATCACCAAAGTTCTCAGAAGGAGGAACCAATTGGTACTGCGAGATAAATAATAAAGCAGTTGTGTGTGTTATAAACCATAAGTTTTAGTTCTATGTGATCTGTGAGAGTAAATTCATAAATTTTTCACCAAGAGAGGATAAAAAAGAAGATACCATGCTCTATATTGGGGAAAACCTACCACAACTAAGCTAAATAATTTATAAGCCCCTTCCCAAATATTTCAGTCTAGAAGAAACACTAAGAAAGCCAACAGGCAGATTAGAAGTGGCATGTCACAGTAGCTGGGGGCTTGACAAAGAAGGCTCCGATTAAGGTCCCCAACCAAACTGTTCTGTAACACTGGGGGGAAAGTTGCTTAATGTCTCTAAACCGTACTTTATAATGCTACTGATCTTAAAGGTGTTGAGAAAATACATGTAAATAAACAAGGAAATAACGGGTCATTCATAACTGGGCTTCACCTTTTTCCCCTAAGGGTTGCTCCTAGACTTCAAAGCTCAATGTTCAACCTTCCCTAGTCACCTAGCGCTGACTGCGATTTCTAGTCCCATGTACGCAAACAGAACTTTCTCATGGTGTTTCTGTATTTACGTTGCCAGTCTTGACTAGGAGCCAGGGGGAAAATCATTACAATATTTCAGAAATGCTTATTCAGTTTTACTTTTCTTCTAGTAGTGGTAGGACTTGGGTTATGCCTCTGAACACATCTGCCCTGAATTTGCATGTATAATTATACTGATTCTTTGTTAAAATGTTTTTGTTGTGTTTAAATTTTAATTTCAAAATATTTTATTGTGGTTGGGACACACACTTTCCTAAGAGGAACTTCCTTATGAAAAAAAAAAAGTGGATAAACCACAGTGGGTGGCTGCTAAGGGCCAGAGCAGAAGGCTACAAACACCACTGTATACATAACTGCAGCAATTCCAAGCTGGTGGAAGGGCTCAATTACCATTTAAACAAAATGTTTATTGAGGTCTAGATACACACACAAGTCTTTTTTTTTAAATTTTGTTTCTAATTATTATGGGTACAAAATAGTTGTATATCTTTATAGGATACATGTGATGTTTTGGTACAGGCATACAATGTAAATTAATCAAATCAGGGTAATTGTGGTATTCATCACCTTAGGCATTTATCATTATCTGTGTTAGGAACATTCCACTTCCATTGTTCTAGTTATTTTTTTTTATTTATTTATATTTTTATTTCAGGATATTATGGGGGTACAAACATTTCGGCTACAATTAATGACTTTGCCTCACCCAAGCCAGGGCTAGTGGCATGCCCTTCCCCCATACAGTGCACACACCTCATCCATTAGTTGTAAGTTTACCCACCCACACCCCTCCCACCTGACTAACACCCAGTGAATATTACTTCCATGTGAGCACCTTAGTGTTGATCAGTTAGTACCAATTTGATGGTGAGAACGTGTGGACGCTATTCCTCCTATCTTGTGATACCTCACTGCGGATAATGGGCTCAAGCTCAATCCAGGAAAATATAAGGGGTGCTAGATCACTGTCATTTCTTATAATTGAGTAATATTCCATTGTATACATATACCAAATTTTAATAATCCACTCATCTAACTATATTTTTATACCCATTAACCACCCTCACTTTATCCCCCCTCCCCACTATGATTCCCAGCCTCTGGCAACCACAGTTCTATTCTCTGTCTCCATGAGACCAATCATTCTTAATATTTGGTTCCCATATATGAGTGAGAACATGTGGGATTTGTCTTTCTGTGCTTGGCTTATTTCACTTAACATAATGTTCTCTAGTTCCATCCATGTTGTTGGAAATGGTAGGATTTCATTCTTGTTGTGGCTATGTAATATTCCATTGTGTACATGTGCCACAATTTCTTTATCCACACATTATTGATGGACACTTAGGTTGATTTCAAATATTAGCTATTTAAATAGTACTGCAATAAACATGGGAATGCAGATATCTTTTTGATATACTCAATTCCCTTTCTTTGGATATATATCCAGCAGAGGGATTGCTGGGTCATATGGTAGTTATAATTTTAGTTTCTTGAGGAAACTCCATACTGTTATCCATAGTTGCACTAATTTACAGCCAACCAACAGTGTATTTTGTTTATCTTTTTGAAAAAACAACTTTCTGTTTGGTTGACCTAATTTTTTCTTTTGTTAATTTCATTTACTTCTGCTCTGATCATTATTATAATATTTCTTTTCTCTTACTAATTTGGAATTTGGTTTGCTCTTGTTTTTCAACTTCTTTGAGATGCATGATTAGGTTGTTTATTTGAAGCTTTTCTATTTTCTTGATGTAAGCACTTATTGCTATAAATTTTCCTCTTATTGCTGCTTTTGCTATATCCCATAGGTTTTGATATGTTGTGCTTTGATTTTCACTTGTTTAGAGAAATTTTTTAAGTTCCTTATTAATGTCTTCATTGACCCAGTGGTCATTCAGGAACATATTGTTTAATTTCCATGTGTTTGTAGAATTTCCAATGTTCCTCTTATTGTTGATTTCTAGTTTTATTCCATTGGAATCAGAGAGAATACTTGATATAATTCCAATATTTTTTAATTTTTTAAGACTTATTTTGTGACCTATTATATGGTCAATTCTTGAGAATGATCCATGAGCTGAGAAGAAGGTGTATTTTGCAGCTGTTGGATGAAACATTCTATAAATATCTATTAAATCCATTTAGTCTGTAGTGCAGATTAAGTCCAATGTTTCTCTGTTCAATTTCTGTCTGGGTGATCCGTCCAATGCTTAGTTCTCCAATGTTTAGTTCTCCAATGATTATTGTATTGGAGTCTATCTATCTATTAGTTCTGGTAATATTTTCTTTATATATCTGGGTACTCCAGTGGTAGGTACATATATATTCAGAATTGTTATATCCTCCTGCTGAATTGGATCCTTTATCATATAGAATGACCTTCTTTTTTTCTTTCTACAATTTATGTATTGAAATCTATTTTATCTGATAGAAGTATATCTACTGCTCTTTTTTGGTTTCCATTTGCATGGACTATCTTTTTCCGTCCCTTTATTTTCAGTCTATATGTGTCTTTATAGGTGAAGTGGGTTTTTGCAGGCAACATATAGTTGGCTCATTTTTTTTATACATTCAGCCACTGTATGTCTTTTGATTGGAGTATTTAGTCCCTTCACATTCAATGTTGTTGATAGGTAAGGACTTACTACTACCATATTGTTATTTGATTTCTAGTTGTTTTGTGGTCCTCTCTTTCTTTCTTCCTTTCTTCCTGTCTTCCCTTGTTAAGAGTGATTTTCTCTGGTAGTGTGTTTTAATTTCTTTCTTTTGTGTGTGTGCGTGTGTGTACATGTGTATCTGTTGTAAGCTTTTTGATTTGAGCTTTCCATGAGGCTTGAACAAAGCATTTTATAACCAATTATTTTACACATATGACAACTGTGCTTACAAACAAATAAATAAGCAAATAGAAATGTAACAGAAATTCTACCCTTTGACTCCATATCTTTCTGCTTTTTAACTTTTTGTTGTTTCCATCCATTTTTAATACTATCTCTCTCTCAAAAAGTTGTTATAGTTATTTTTGATAGGTTTGTCTTTTGGTCTTCCTACTCAAGATATAAGTGGTTTATACACCGCAATTACAGGAACAGACTATTCTGTATTTATGTACTTACTGTTACCAGTGAGTCATGTATCTTCAGATGATTTCTTATTGTTTATTAACATCCTTTTCTTTTAGACTGAATACCTTTTAGCATTCCTTGTAGAACAGGTCTGCTGTTGATGAAATTCCTCAGCTTTTGTTTGTCTGGGAAAGTATTTCTCCTTCATGTTTGAAAGATATTTTTGCAGTATCTAATATTCTAAAGCTAAGGGTTTTTTTCCTTCAGTACTTTGAATATGCCATGGCACTTTCTCCTGGCCTGTCAGGTTTCCACTTAGAAGTCTGCTGCCAAATGTATTAGAGCTCTTTTATATGTTGTTTTTTTTTTTCTTTTTTATTACTTCCCTTGGAGACTTTTCTTTATCCATGACCTTTGGGTGCTTGATTATTAAATGCCTTGAGGTAGTCTTGTTTGGGTTAGATGTGCTTGGTGTTCTATGACCTTCTTGTACCTGAATATTGATATCTTTTTCTATGTTTGAAAAGTTCTCTGTCATTATATCTTTGAATAAAACTTTTACCCCAATCTCTCTCTTATCTCTACCTCCTCTATAAGGTTAATACCTCTTAGACTTGGCCTTTTGAGGCTATTTTCAAGATCTTGTAGGCATACATGTTCTTTTTTATTTTTTTTCACTTCTTACTGTGTATTTTCAAGTAGCCTATCTTCAAGCTCACTAATTATTTCTTCTCCTTGTTCAATTATACTATTGAGAGACTCTGATGCATTTCTCAATTTGTCAATTGAATATTCTGTTCCAGAATTTCTGCTTTTTTAAAAATTGTCTAAAAGTGTTTGTTAAATTTCTCTGATAGGCTTCTGAATTCCTTCTCTGTACTGTCTTGAAGTTCATTGAGCTTCTTCAGCACAGCTATTGAATTCTTCCTCTGAAAGTCATATATTTCCATCACACCAGGATTGGTCACTGGAACCTTACTTAGTTCATTTGGTAAGGTCATGTATTCCTGGGTCTTCTTGATGATTGTGGGTGTTTGTCAATGTCTGGGCATTGAAGAGTTAGGTAGTTAAGCATTTATTTTAATCTTCACAATCTGGACTTGTTTGAACCTGTCCTTCTTGTGAAGACTTTCCAGATATTCAAAGGAAATTGAATGTTGTGTTCTAAGTCTTCAGTCACTGCAGCCATATCAGCATTGGGGGTGCCTTCAGCCCAGTAATGCTGTAACTCTTACAGATTCCTTGTGGTACTGCCTCGGTGGACTTGGGTAAGACACAGGAAAATTCCCTGGATTACCAGCAAAGTCTCTCATTCTCTTCTCCCACTCTCTATGCTGGGCTGCTGGAGTTAGTGGAGGAGTGATGTGGTCACTCCCTTATAGTCACCAGTGTGAGGTTATCCCAGAACCCAGCTCATTCTCAACCAAAGTCCGTGGTGACTATTGCCTGGCGACTTCTGATGTTTCTTCAAAGCCCAAGGGCTCTTTGGTCAGAAAGTGTTGAATCCCTTCAGGGTAGCATGTTTCCTTCTGGCCCCAGGAAGGTCCAAAAATGCCTTCCAAGAACTAAGGCCTGGACCCCGGGGCTTCAGGAGTCTTCTTAGTACTTTATTTTAGTGTGGCTGAGCTGGTACTCAAGCTGCAAAACAAAGTCCTCTGAACTCTTCCTTTTCCTTTCCCCAAGTGGAAGAAGACTCCCTGAGCCACACTGCCTGTGGTTGGAAGGTGGGTGACACAGGTATTGGCTTGGCTGGAACCGCTGGTGTCTTACTGGGTCATGTGCGTGCCAAGTCCATTGGCTCTGAGCCAGCACATCCACAGGAATTACCCAAGGACTACAGCCTTTGTAGCCCAACTGCCTTAGGAATTTTGACCAGGCTCCAGGCTACTTCTAGTCAGCCAGTGGTGGAGCTAGCCTGAACTTGGGTTTTGGAGTAGAGGATTTCCCTCTGCCTGGGGTGGTCTAAATGCTCCCTCCATGGGCACAAGCAGATTTTTGCCTTGTGGTGTGTTCCCCTGTGCCAGGGAAGCCCACAATGCAAAGTCCCACAATTTGATGATGGATGCAAAGTCCATCAATCACTTCATTCTCCCTCTCCTGGGCACATAGATTTTCTCAACATGCACGGCTGTGGGTTGGGGGAGGGGTGGCATAGGCAATGCAAGACTGTCTCTTCTGCCCCCTTCAGTGCCTCTTTCCTTGATATAATGTTAAAACCAGTTAGCATGATCACTAACCTGATTTTTGTTTCCTCTGAAGGTGCTTGCTTATGTGGCTAGTTGTTGAATTAGGTATTTTCACAGAGGGACAATTGCTGGAGGTGTCTATTGAGCCATCTTGCTCTGCCCCCCCTCCTATACACAGGTCTTAAGTGTACAAATTAATGGATTTTATATATGGAATATTTTCACCATTCCAGATAAATTCTTTCTCTCCTTTTCTAAGTCCATACCTATACGGCCCCACACTCACACACCCAAATCAGTAACCAATATTCTGACTTCTGCCACCACAGTTTAGTTTTCCTGTTGTTGAATTTCGTATAATTGAATGATACAGTGTATATTCTTTTGTGGCTTCTTTCACTCACTCACTGCTTTGTTTGTGAGATTCAACTGTAATATTGCTTGTAGCAGATGTTTCCTTTTATTGTTGCATACTATTCCATTTTATGAATATTCTGCATTTTATCCATTCTACTACAAACATTTAAGTTGTTCTACTTTTTAGCTACTATGAATAAAAAACTGTTTTGAAGTTCTTATACTTTGAATGAGATCCAAAATAAGAGAAGGTTCTGCAACAGGTCCAGGCTGCTGTGCAAGCTATTCTGCCACTTAGGCCACATGATCTGGCAGATATAATGATGCTTGAAATCTCAGTTCCAGATAGGGATGCTATTTGGAGTCTTCAGCACAACCCATAGGTGAATTGACACAAGCCATTAGGATTTTAGAGCAAATCCCTGCCATCCAACACAGATAATTACTCTCCTTTTGTGAAACAGCTCTTAGCCTGCTACTTGGCTTTAGTACAGTCTGAATGCTTTGATCGTGACCTGAGATGCTTATGTCATGAAATGATGTTGTCTGACCCACCAAGCCATACAGTTGGGCACGCCTGACAACATTCATCATCAAATGGAAGTATTTAAGTATTGTTAATTTTATACTTGAAAGAATAGACATCACTCAAGAACTTTACCTCCTCTTTTGGGGAAGGAGTTAGTGCATTTTTTTGTTGTTGTTATACATAGGATAGTTAATATAATGTTAGGCAGAATTATAACTTTATTTCTGTCTTCATTTATATGGCTTCAGGAGATGAACACAAGTGCCAAGTTGACAAGCAGTGGCCTTGTGATGGTTAATTTTATGTGACTACTTGACTGAGTCATGGTGTACCCAGATATTTTGTTAAACATTATTTAACAGTGAGGGTATTTCTGGGTGAGATTAGTGTTTGAATTGCTAGACTGAGTAAAGCAGATGCACCCCCCACCCCTGATGTGAGTGGGCCTCATCTAATCAGTTGGAAATATGAACATTATAAAAAGGCTAAGGGAAAATTTTCTCTTTTTGCCTGACTGCCTTCGACCTGGGACATCTGTCTTCTTCTACCTTTGGACTCAGACTCAGACTAGAATTTATACCATTGACTTTGCTGGTTCTCAGACCTTTGGACTTGGACTGAAGCTACACTATTGGCTCTCTTAAGTCTTTGGCTTTCCAACTACAGATTTTGTGACATCTCAGCCACCATAACTGTTTGTGAGCTAATTCCTTACAAAAAATCATATATATGTATATACATACATTTATACATATAAATGTATATGTACATATATACTTTTATAAATACAAATATAAATATATATATATATCTCCTTTTGGTTTTGTTTCTCTGGAGAACCCAGACTAACACAGATTTTGGTAGACAAATATACTCATTTGTCTATGCTAAGGAATGAAATTGCAGGATCATTGTGTAGACATGTGTTTTGCTTTCAAAGTAGATAGTTTCAAAAGGTTTTCCAAAGTGACAATTTTCATTTAAGAGAAAAAAGAATTTTGTTCTTTTTCTTTCTTTGGGTGCAGGGGGAGGGGGAGTGGGGGTAGTAGGGAGAAAGAGAGAGAGATATTTGGCCATACCTTTGCAAGTTTCACATGAAACAATGAGACTGTGTTTCTCAGATTTTCTTCTGTGTTAGGTAGAAAAGGTGGGGAGAATTTTTTTTTCTTTTTACTTAAGGAAAATTACCTGAGGCAGGATATTGAATCTCTCTCTTTCTTCCTTTTGCTTTTTCTCCTTGTTCACTTCTTCTTGGTAAAGATAGAGATCACAGCCTACAGATGGAAGAATAAAATAAAGATGTCAGGTGAAATAATAGAGCAAAACTGTAAATAACAGTGATGTTTCAATACAGAATCAAACTACAGAAAGAGTCAGGGTTACCTTTTCTTAGATATACTGTGGGAAAGAAGAAAAACAACAACATTAGTAAAAGGCAAAAGATTTATATGATTTGAAGAGAAACCAGAGTACAACAGAGATTAGTGAATGAACTACATAATTATACCTAGGTGTTACTTTCTCTAAAAGTTTAGAATGTACCATGTTAAATACAGTGTATAGTAAAAATGATTGTTCACTTGAGAAGAAAAACTGTTTCTTGAGGATTCAACTTCCAAAACTATATGACAAAAGTGATAACAAACATTACAATGTACTTTTTTGAATTTTTGGTTGCCTTGGAAAAGGAAAAACAACTTCAGTTAACCTCTTATTAGGAACTAAATTATCTATTATCATGATACAACAAATCACTATCTTGTTAATTATTTGCATATGTTCTTGTTCAAGGCTTGATGAGTTTGTATCATGAATATTTACATGTGGCTGTCCCTCCCAGTCATTCCAAATTTCTCTTAGGATCAGTGACATGAGCTCATTGTCAGTTGTAAGCTTTCAAAGGCATCTAACTATTACATAGGACTTTGGGGGTACTTTTTAATTGTTTGGTTCTATGCCCAAGTTAAATGGGGATCTGGCAGCTACCTGCTTTGTGATCAATGCAAGCATATAAGACAGATAATTCAAGTTCCCACTGGAAAAGCTCCATAAGATACTTTGTAATGTGAACTCAGGCATGTCACTCTCCCTCTCTGGCTTTTAGCATTTTTATCTGGCAGAAGTGGAGGTTGGAGGAGATAATCTCTATAGGCAACTGCCAGCTCTCATGTTAAATGACTTTATAATTGTCATCCGGCAATGTGATTATTTTACCAGTGGATCTCAGGGACTTGAATTATTGATATTTATCAAAGGAAGCCAATCAGTTCAATTAAACAAACAGTGAGTGACCATGATTGGGCTGACAATGTTCAAATAAATCAATAAAAAATTGTTGAAAAAATTGATAAATAAATAAGTGAATGCATGAAAGAAAGCATTACAAAATCAGAGAGACAAATTTCTTTGAAAAAATATTAGTATGCTTAGCTGAATGAAATACTCATACTGAAACTGTATACTAAAACCAAGTACCAGCAATTATTTGAGTAACTTTCCTAAAATCTCACGTGCAGTCTGATTGCAACAATCAGTGTGGTATAGTGGGAAAGGGCACCAGGTCAGAAGATCTGATATCACATCTTGATGCTGTCACCTGTCACTTTTGTGACATTGGGAGAATCACATCATCTCTTTGAATCTGACTCTTTAATTATCAACGGCAGTATTTTTCGGTGTTAATTGGATTAATGAGATTGTGAAGATAAGGTCAGTTTACAAACTGAAAAGAACTATCCAAGTGTTTAATTTATTGTTGTTATTACTAATAAGCAACATGATGTGAAAGTACAGGGAAATTAGTACCTAATTAGGACTGGCACATATCAGGGAAAGCATGAAAAAATTGACATTTGGCATAATAGCTATGTTTTCAGTTCTTTTCAATTTCTGGTATGATTCCAGCACAAATTCAGGAGCTCAGCACACATTGAGTGTTTATTATGTTCCAAACCCTTGCTAGGTTTTAAAGCTGTACACATACCAACATGTGGTTCTTGACTGCAAAGAGATTGCAATCTTGTGGGATTCCTAAATATTTACTGAAAACACTATTTGCCAGGTACTGTTAGGTGTCAACAATATAGTGGGGGATGTGGAAAGCACTGATTTTTGTCTTGAAGAGCTTGCACCCAGGCATGAAAGTCAGACCTTCAAACAAACAATTTTCATACAAGGCCATAGGTGCTGTGATAAGGGACTTGTGAGTTGCTATGGGCATGCATGTGAGAGGTGCTTACTTCAGACTGATAGGGAGAGAAGGGAGGAGTGTGCAGGAGTAGTGTAAACCAGTGCTTCTAGTTTTGGGAAATTATAAATAAGACTATTATAACATTTGCATGCATGTTTTTCTGTGGACATAAGTTTTAAAACCGGTTGGGTAAATACCTAGGGGCATGATTACCAGATCACATGGTAAAGCTGTATTCAGCTTTATGAGAAACTGCAAAACTATCTTCCAATATGACCGTACCATTTTGCATTCCTCTCAAATATGAATGAGAGTTCCTGTTGCTCTGCATGTTTTTCAGCATTTGATATTGTCAGGTTTTTCGATTTTAGCCATTATAATAAGTATGAAGGAGTATCTCATGATTGTTTTAACTTGCAATTCCCTTATGCCAAATGGTGTTGAGTATCTTTTCATATGCTTATTTGCCATCTGTCTATTTCTTTTCTTTCTTTCTTTTTTTTTTTTGGTGAGTTGTGTGCTCATAACTTTTGCTAATTTTTAAATTGGGTTGATGGCATTCCTGTTGTTGAGTTTTAAGAATTCTTTTTTGGTATATTTGGGATATAAGTTCTTTATAAAGTAGATGTTTTGCAAATATTTTTTTCTAGTCTGTATCTTGTCTTTTCATTCTTAACAGTGTTTCTTGTAAAATAAACCTTTTTAATTTTAATAAATTCCAGCTTGTCAAACTTTTCTTTCATGATTATGCTTTGATGTTATACCTAAAACTCATTGTCAAATCCACAGTCAGTTAGATTTTCTCCTATATTTTCTTCTAGAAGTTATATAGTTTTGCATTTCACATTTAGGTCTTTGGTCCATTTTGAGTTAATTATTTTGAAAGATGTAATGCATGTGTCTAGGTTTTTTTTCTTTTTTTTTAACCACAAGGTCCATTTGTTCCACCACCATTTTTTTGAAAAGACTATCCTCTCTCCATTGAAATGCCAAATACTATAAAATTCCCTTTAAGCATTGCCTTTACTGCATCATACATATTTTGTTAAATTATGTTTTTATTTTCACCTATTACTTCAAAAATTCATTTTTATTTTTTTACTTTAATTTATTGCAGGGTACAAATGTTTTGGTTACATAATTTGCTTTTGTACCATTTGAGCCAAAGTTGTAAGTGTGCCCATCCCCCAGATAGTGTGCATTGTACCCATTAGGTGTGAATTTACCCCCATCCCGGCCTCCCCACTCCCCTGAGACTTCTTCTTTGACTCAAGTGTTACTTTGTAATATATTGTTTAATCATCAAATATTTGAGGATTTTCCAGCATCTTGTATGTTCTGCTGTTATTGGATAAACTATTTTATAAATGTCATTTAGATCAAGTTGATTGGTAATACTTTTTAGGTCAAATATATCCTTTCTGATTTTCTGCTTCCCTGATCTGCCAATGAATATAAGAGATGTATTGAAGTCTCCAAAAATATTAGTTGATTTGTCTATACTTCCTCATATTTCCATCAGTTTTTGCTTTATATATTTTGATGCTCTGTTATTAGGTGCAAACATGTTTGAGATTGTTATGTTTTCTTGGAAACTGACCCCTTTATCCTTATTAAAATGTACCTCTTCATTACTAATAATTTTCCTTTTTCTGAAGTCTGCTTTGCCTGAAATTAATATAACCAATAAAGCTTTCTTTTAATTAATATTTATTAATGTTAGCACGGTATATTTTTCTCCATCTCTTTACTTTTAAATAATCTGTCATTATATTTGAAGTGAATTTCTTGTAGATAACATATAGTTGAATCTTGCTTTATTAATCCATTTTGACAATTTCTTTAAATTTGTGTATTTAGCACATTCTTATTTAAAGTGGTTATTAATATTCTTGAATTAATATCTATCAGGTTTGTAACTGCTTTTATTTGTTACATTTGTTCTTTGTCCCTCCCTCCTTCTGTAGAACACTGGCTTTAATTGAACATTTTATATGATGCCATTTTTTCACATCTTTTAGTGTTTGAATTCTACTTCTTTTTAAATTTTTGAAGTGGTTTCTCTAGAGTTTGCAATATATTTATGACTAATCTACGTCCACTTGCAAATAACTTTATATGCCTTCCCAGTTAATACAGGTTCCTTATATGCAGAAAAGTTCCCAATTCAGAAAAATTATATTCTTACTATATTATTTCCTTCTTATATTATACTGAGCTCTTCATTCCTTAAATAAGTCACATTTTCACTCTCTCACCTCTGTGTCTTTATGTCTGCTTGTACCTCTATATGAAATGGCTTCTTCTTCCTTTTTGCTTCACTAAATTCTTACTTGAAACCATAGGGTTTTGCTCATATATTGCTTTTTCTTAAAGCCTTTGCAGGTCTCCCTAGCCCATGATAGTTTCCCCTTTTCTTTGCTATTGTAATTATTTCTATCAAAGGACCTATCAGTCTGCACTGATATTGTTTGTTTATCTGTTCCTCTTCTTCTCTGCTAGACCTTCAGGTCTTTGAAGGTGGGAACTGTGCCTAGTTCCCGTTATATTTCTGACATTTATTATAGTGCTTGGGACATAATAGGCATTCATAAGATATTAGTTGATTGAATTGTTCTATGAATGGTTCTTGCACCTAAGAGGTTAGAGAAAAGTTGAGAAGACAAATGTAATTCAGTTGGATCAAAGAACAACTGAACTTGAGCTTGTGTGATGGTAACTATACAAAGAGATTTAAAAGAAGCTGAGGTTAACTCTGAGGTTAGTAACAGCATGAATATAAAGGGGCTAAACTTGAGTGAGAGATTTTAGCATAATTGGTAGGTTTAAAATAACTGAAAATCTGGGTTATGGCAGCAACTTGAAAACAGAAAGGAAGGGGAGAAATGTAGCAGCATTTTACAATAAGAAATAGCTGGACCTAATGACAGATTTATTTTAGTAAAAAAGGAAAAAGGATAAAGATAATTCATAACAGTTCAGATAACAAGTACTTGCTTAGATGCTAACAAACATATACTTTTCACATCATTGGTGGGATTATAAATGGCTACAAACTTTCCATGAAGTACTCGGGCATTATTTTTCAAAAGCCTTCACATCTAATACCATTTGACCCACTACTTCTATTTCTAGGAATGCATTCCAAGGAAATAATCATGAATAGGAATAAATATTTATGAACAAACATCTGCATTATTTATGAGAGCAAGAAACTGGAAACCACCTAAAAATCCAGTGCTATGAAAATGATTATGCAAATTATGATATATGTTCATGTGAACAAATATAATGTAATCATTAACAATTACATTTGTAATGTTTGTTAATGATAATGAAAGTACTTATAGCATTAAGGAAGGTAGATTATAAAATTATATTATCTTCATTGTGTAGAGAAAGATGCTTAGTACAAAGCTGAACAAAAATACATTAAAATATTAATGATAGTTGCTTCTGGGTATAAAGAAGTGATTTTCTTCCTTGCTTTGCTGAAGATATCTATAATTTCCAAATTTTTTTTACTGTCAGTGTAGTCTGATAACCCAGAAAGGATTTTAAAATTATTTTTAATAGGGTATTTTGTAAGTAGAGACAGTTTTATACCCAAATCCAAATGCCACTTCCTCCATAAAATCTCCCCAAGTTTTCTAAATTAAAAAAATAGTAACCCCCTACTTGTACACTTTTATTTATTTATTAATTTGTCTATCCAGAAATCTGTATGCCATATTCTATGCTTGAAATAGGCAACATAATATATATTCTCTGCCCTAAAGGAGCCCTGGGCTTGGGAAACAGGTAAACACATAATTAATGGAGTGATTAAAAAAACATACACAACACCCAATGAATGTATTTATTCAGTGTCTTGGGAACACAGAAGAAGAAGTGACTACTTTGCTTTCCTGAGGGAACATTTTTGAGTTGGCTTATAAAAGCTTTCAACGACAATCTCCTGTTAAAGAATCAGACATGAGAAGGTAAGGACTTATAATCATGGGTAATAGGGAATGTAAAGTTCCCAGTAAGCTTTTGTGTGGATTGAAGGTAAACTATAACTGAGAAGAAATTAGTCTACATAGATTAGGTAGGTGATTTATGGACTTCCCTGCCATACCATGATGCTTGAGTTTTATAACTTTATACTTTGTTAGAGAACCATTAAAAATTTGATTTAGTAGGGAATTGATAGGACCACTGTCTTATTGTTTAAGGTCAGTTTTCGCTTTAGCCAGTCCAGGGTCTGGCATACAACTTCTCTGACAGACTTGGTGCCCAGCAAATGTTGGTGGTGGTAGAAAAGGATTCCGAAAGTGGTCATGGGCAAATTGTGTCTGAGGTGGGCAGAATAGACTTTTGTAGGCATTTAGAAATTGGAAACTAAAGCCCAGATGACAGTTTCAAGCAGGGGCTCTCAATATATTTTTTTTTTCATTATGGACCCCCTAAGGAGACTTTTCAGACACTTTTTGTTCATAATCACCCCCACAGAATTGTAATACCACAGATATGCTGTGTATTTATCTATAAACTTTATGTTTATCTGTGCTTTAAGCATAAAAAAATAAGATTTTTTTCACCTCTTTACCTTAAGATCAATGTTTGTCCATTTGGTGACGATATGATCCCCACTGAGAGTACATGAGTTAGAGGCTTTAAAAAAATTAGTTATGGTAAAATACATGATGTAAAATTTACCATCTTAACCACTTTAAGTGTACATTTCAGTAGTGTTAAGCATATTCACATTGTTGTGCAATCTCCAGAACTGTTGATTTTGCAAACTGAAATTTTATACCCATTAAACAAGAACTCCCCATTCCTTCCTGCCCCAGCCTCAGCCCCTGGTGAGAGCCATTCTACTTTCTGTCTCTGTGAATTTAACTACTTTAGGTACTTCCAATCGGTAAAATCATAGCATATTTGTCTTTTCGTTGCTGGGTTATTTCACTTAGTAATATGTTCTCAAGGTTTATCCATGTTGTGGCATATATCCGAATGTCCTTCCTTTTTAAGGTTGAATAATATCCCATTACAAGTATATACCACGTTTTTATCTATTCATTCGTTAATGGATACTTGGGTTGCTTTTACCTTTTGAATATTGTGAATAATGCTGCTATGAACATAAATATGCACATGTCTCTTCAAGACCCTGCTGTCAATTATTTGGGATTTATACTCAGAAGTGGAATTGCTAGATTATGTGGTCATTCTATTTTTAACTTTTCGAGGAACTTCTACACTGTTTGCCATAGTGGCTGTACCATTTTATATTCCCACCAACAGTACATAAGGGTTGCAATTTCTCTACATCCTCACCAACACTCCTTTCTTCCTTCCTCCCTCCCTCTCTCTATCCCTCCCTCCTTCTTTTCTTTCTTTCTTTCTCCTCCCCCTCCCCTCCCCTCCCCTCCCCTCCCCTTCCTTTCTCTTCCTTTCCCTTCCCATAGTAGCCACCCTATTTCATGTGAAGTGATATCTCATTATGGTTTTGATGTGCATTTCCCCAATTAGTGATGTTGAGCATCTTTCCATGTGTTTGTTTATCTTTTTTGGAGAAAGGTCTATTCACATCCTTTGCCCATTTTTACTAGAGTTATTTGTGGATTTTTTTTGATGAGTTTTACTTTTTCTTTATATTCTGGACAATAATCCCCTATCACATATATGATTTACAATTTTTTTGCCATTGCATAGGTTGTCTTTTCACTTTATTGACTAAGTCCTTTGATAGGATTAGTGCTTTACAAAATTCTCTTGATGTTTAGTTTTTCCATGGCCTTTGACATTCTTTCCTTATTTATTCTTCACATGGAAACTCAGAGGTTGGAACTGGGGCTGCATTAGGACTGCATAGGCCTGGGCAGACGTTGAGATCCAACCTACCTGGGATTTGGGTTGTGTTATCCTAAGAGTGTCCTAGATGCAAGATCCTCTGGATTTCTACATCATTTATGGAAATGTGGATAAGTCAGGTCATTCAACCCAGGCAGAGCATGATAGGAAGGGTAAGTCACACCAGCAGACAGAGACAAGAAAGGAAAAGATTCAAGGAGATGAGAAGCAGAATAGATAGTCTAGATAGATAGATAGAATAGACTGAGAATAGATAGTCCGTTTTGAATATTCTTTTTTTTTTCCTACTCCATTAATTAATGCCATGGGCTGTTAACTGTTAGCATGAGGCTGTTTCTACCTTATCTACACAATCAAGTTGTCAACCTGTCTGTCTCATTGGTGTTTTCCAGACAGACATCCAGACAATTTACCTGTGTCTCTTTTATCTAGAGATTTAGTGATGGCCAAACATTTGGAGATGTGATTTCTAGTAGACACAGCTCCCATCAAAGTCCAGCCAGGAACTTCATACCTCTCAGGAAGTGAGGTGGTCTTGCCTTCACTCTCAATTTATGTATCAACCCATCACCTTATGTGAAGATGAAACTTATTGTAATAGGAGAAAAAAAATCTTCTCTGTTATTCCTATGAGAGAGAGGTAATGCATTTAAAAATCTTTCTGATGCCATGACCATAAGATTAATGCTTATGTAATCCAGTTTGTTATCTGTCTGCTGCGTCTCCTTGTGTCTGGGATAAGTCAATAGAGCTTCACTTCCCTAATTGAAATCAGTGTGTGATGGAGTCTGTCTGTGAAAATGAAAGGTGGCTGCCATAATCTGCTGGGAGTTGAATTAATCCTCTGGGAGTGAGGCCGACCTAATTATCCACTCAGAAATACTGGGCTTGCTTTCACTTCTGTGGAATACAGCCATGGGAAAGAGGCCAACATGCCACTTGGCTGGTCTTTTCTTGAATTGCCTGAAACTCACCTAACATGTCATTGTGAGGCCTTTTCATTTGAAAGTGGTATTTCTTATGTTTTTCACCTTTTTGTTTGAAAGTATTCTTAAATGAAAAGGCCAATTTTCCAGTAACATATTAACTATTTCTGCCCTATATTTTTCAAACTAAGATGTCATATATATATATATACATATATATATTATACCTTTGATACTGAAAAGTAATTCTTCTCACAGAGATTATTAGGAGAAACACAAAGTTTAAATCCTCTCAGAAATCATCCAATTATTACAGCAACAACAAGAATAATAGTTTACTGAGTACATATCATGACTCAGACACTTTCCTAACCATGTAGTAATACTAGGTCTGTGCGGAAAGTATCCAGCCATTGTTGATACAATGAGAATGGTTTGTGCGACATCCACGTAACCCGGCAGCCCGGGAGAGTGGACTGTAACGCGCATGCATGAATAATGACAACTTCACTGCACCAGTCAGTGGGGCGCTGGACGCAGTTGAGTGAGCCTGTGTACTGTGTGGCTGTTGCATTCAAAATGACTGAGCAAGTAGAGCAACAAATCTGCATCAAATTTTGTGTTAAGCTTGAATACTCCTCCACGGAAACTATTCGGATGATTGAGAAGGCTTTTGGGAAGGGTGCAATGAGTGCAGCGCAAATACAAACATGGCACAAATGCTTCAAAGATGGTCGAGACTCTGTTGAAAGTGATCCACATTCTGGAAGGCCTGCAACAAGCAGAACACCTGAAAATGTTGAACGTGTCGGGTTAGGTTAAGAGACGCTCAGAGAACTATGTGAGGTCCCAAGGCGCCTACTTTGAAGGGAACTGAGGCATCATTGTCCTATGTACAATGTTTCTCATATCGTGTATCTTCTTCAATAGTTAATCCATTTTTCATATTATATGGCTGGATACTTTCTGGACAGACCTCATATATTTTCATTTTATTCCCACAACAGTCTTTTAAAATAGATGATGCTAACATTCCTTCTACATATATATATTTTTTAAAAACCCAAAACACAAACAGTTTAAGAACCTCCTCAATGTCACACAGCAAATAAATCTCAGATGCAAGATTAAAACTAAGGCAGTACAACTCCAGAACTAAGTTGGTATATAAAATACGAGGTTCCCAATTAAAATTAAATTTTAGATAAACAATTAGAATTTTTATATGTTCCAAATATTACATACTAAATACTAAAAAATTATTTATTGTTTAGCTAAAAATTTAACTGAGTGTCCCATGTGGGTTGTTACATTTATTTATTTGTGTTTTGCAAAAGCTGGCAGCTCTATCAAGAATCTATGTTCTCTTTTTTCCTTCAGATATTCTTTTTATAAGCTTTACTGAGGTATAATAATATACAAAAAATTCCACACATTTAATGTATACATGCTAAGTTTGGACATATACATATGCATACCATCACCACAATCAGGATACTAAGTCTGAGAACCCATATTCTTTTTTTGTTTGTTTGTTTGTTTGCAAACTAACTTTCCTTATTCTAGTTCAATCTTTCACAAACATACTGTACAGAGTCTTATATGGTACAAAACAAAGGAAAACATCTCTGTCTATTCAATTTAACACAACACCAAAATAAAGCAATTAAGACTTTGGGGAATTCAAAGGACAAGAAAACAAAAACGGTTATTACTAATTCCTCAGCTTTTTCCCGTAAACATTTGCCATTTAACAGACATAGTGTTAGTTTCTTTTGTACTGCAAATACTTTTGGTCTTTCCTTATTATAGCACAAATAAAGAATTAAATGAACCCCATAGCATCCTCTGAAGGAGCTGAAAAGAAAAAGCTCCTATTCTTAAGCACTCTGCTTTACTACTTCTTCATCTGAATGGGTGAGGACCGTGAGCCCAGAAAAGAAAACGTATTACTTAGGGCCCCACAGCTGATTAGTAGCACAGCTAGCTCTCCTCATCCCCATGCCATGCCTAGAGAGAGTTAGTTCTTACTTTCTCTTGCCATTGCAAATCCCAGGTTATGATGCTTAATTGGATTCTACTGTTACCGTATCACTATATTTACATTGTGCAGGGACTTTGGAGTCTTTGTCTAGTAGGTGTACATTTGCACTTATCTATACTAAATCTTGATAATCATTATTGGGAAACATTTGGAACACAGTGGGCCCAACATTCAGGGGGTTGGACATTTGTCATTCAACAACCATAGTATTTACATATTCATATATATGGATACATTTATTATTTTTATGGTCCTTTGAAGTGTTAAATGTTTTGCTTGAATTTTTAAGTAATAATATCACAATTAGTATAGCATACCAATACAGAATGTTGCTTAATATAAGGACTTTGGGAGAGGTCTATCAATTTTGTTTATTTTTTCAAATAACCAACTTTTTGATTTATTAATATTCTGTATTATTATTTTTTGTTTGTTTACTTTCAATTTCATTTAGTTCTGTCCTGGCCTTAGTTATTTCTTTTCTTCTGCTGGGTTTGGGTTTGGTTTGCTCTTCCTATTCTAGTTCCCTGAGATGATTCATTACATTGTTGATTTGTGATCTTTATGTCTTTTTGATGTAGGCATAGAAGGCTATGAATTTTCCCCTTAGGATTGCTTTTGCCAAATCCCATAGATTTTGATAACTTGTGTTCCCTTCATCATTTAGTTGGATGAATCTTTTGATTTCTAACTTAATTTTCTCCTTGACCCAATAATCATTGAGCAGGTAAAATTGAATGTATTCTGGGCAAGGTAACAATTACTGCCCTTAGAAAATACAGACTGTGAGCACCTAGTTAGGGTTTGACTTTTTCTTTACTTTGGCTTCCTTGGAGAACAAGAACCAGAGTCAGGATTTAAAGCCTGAGGCTCATGCCACCTTTGGAAAAATAAACAGTTGTTCCAGAGTGTGTAGGCAGCAGGGTTTGTTTCAGTTTGAGGAGTGAACTAGAAAACAGTCAATGGCACTTGTGTGGCCATGGTTCTTGTGGCTCCCGTACGCTTCAGGAACACCCATGGGGTAAGGCATGGCAGGCCTGTGGTTCTAGACTCTCCCTACTGCCCTCCCTCACCTCACCTCCGACACTGATTCTCTTTTGGTTCTTTAGAAACGAGGAACCTTAAGGTCAATTTTTAGACAAGGGCCGCCTGTCATTGCTCTGTGCCCTTTTACTAGCTACCTGGCAAGAACACAGTTATCAAGAAATAATGAGACAAGAGGAAGCAAAAAGTCCTCCAGAACAAGAAGAAGGTACAAGTTGGAATGAAGGGAGAAACAGAAGAGAGGAAGAGGAAGCTAAGAGGATAGAGTTTCCTTTTGAATGGATGTTCATCTGTGAAGCTGTTGATGCTGTCTTCTCTGTTCCTTCTGGGTGTCTACAGTTTTACCTCTGCCTGTCTGGTACAACCACTGCAGTCATCTCACCAGAGTGACTCCTACTCATCCTTCCAGAATCAGCTCAGGTATCAATCTTCCATAATCACAAACACTGGCTTAGGAGTCTCTCCGCAGTATTCCTCTGTGACCCTGGGCTGCCTCACTGCCTCACAGTTTAGTGCAGTCTGTGTACATTCCCATCTTCTCCAGTGATATCCCTTCCACAGATAACCTGGAGAAGGGACTGTGTTTATCACCCTCAGTGTTCAACCACTAAATTCTCCAGTTAGAACATAAGCGGTAGAGTGAATCAATGGGAGATTTCTGCCAACACCATTAATATATTACTCTTACTTAGAATTATTACTTAGCATGGATTATAAGACTTACTATAGGGGAGCCAATGTGCCAGACCCCAAATGGATTAAAATATCAGTGGCAGTTTAGCAATGTATATTTGTTCGAATAGACCCTTCCTTCATTTATTGATAAACTAATTAATTCATTCAATAAACATTTATTCAGCACTCACAGTTTATGATTCATTTTGTTTATTTGCTCATTCATTTATTTATTTGACACATTATTTATGAGTGGCTATTAATTGTCAACATTGTGTTTGTATTGGTTAATGTAACATGCATGTTTCTCTCATGGGAATTATAGTAGGGATAATAAACAATATAAATGCAAACAAAAAATGTAAACTTATAAATTGCGTTAGTGTTTTTGAGGAAACCAAAAATGTGTAACAATAGAGAATAAAAATGAAAGGATGGGGGGCAAATGGGGTATCCCGATATCTTCTTCTCAATTTTGCTGTGAATCTACAACTGCTCTCAACAAATAAAGTCTTCAAAAAAGAAAAAAAAAAAAAAAGGTGGTCAGAGAAGACCTCTCAGAAGAAAAGACAATTAAGCAAGCATTCTGCCAGATGCTAGTCTCGCGAATAACAGAGAGACTGGTTGGTGGACAATACACACAGAGGTCCACAGGGTGATGCTTCCTGTTAAGGACTGTTACAGAGAATAGAATGTGGGTCAAAGAATGGATTGCTAATTCCAATTAGTACCACCAGGAAAAGTTTCCTAGGAAAAGTAATGCTTGAACTGACTCCTGGAGAGTGATAAGGCATTTTTGAAACCTTCCAAACAAGGAGATTAACATCCAGTCTTAACTTCTTTTCTTACCTCCTGCATTTCTACCCTCCAGTTCATGTTGCAAGAGGGATCTTTCTAAATCTCATACCTGAATATAAAAATCTCCTAATTGATAGTTTCTAATATACTCTGCAGGGAATCCAGACCAAATAAGATAGCATGAATTTTTGTAATATGGTCTCAATGTCAACAGCTGTTCCCACCTTGCCCTCAATCCCATCATCCTTTAGCAGTGGATTCTCAATGGGGCTCCTGCACAATCATCCCAAGGGATTCTCTCTGCCTTGGCAAGCTCCAACTTCCAAGCTCCCACCCATGTCGAGGTCTAGATCAATTGTCCCTTGGGTGACACACACCCTCATCCCTCTCCTCACGCCCAACCAACACCTAAGGAGAATTGGTCCTGCTTTCTATTGTCCTTTCAGAGCATTTTAAATCTGCCTCTATTTAGAAATTATTTCATTAGACTATAATTATTTTTGAGTCTGTCTCCCACATTCAACTGTTCACGATGGCAAGGGTTATGTGTTAATTATCTTTGTATTCCCAGGCTGAGAAAACACCATGATTACAATACAGGTAAACAATCAATATTTTTTAATTGCTTTAAAAATGGATCAAAGAAAAATGACTTACTCGGTGAATTCTCATGGTAATAGTTTAGCTTAAATATATAGGCTGCCAGGAGGAACAGAAGAGAATTACGAAAGATCACAGAGGCTAAACTCCATGAGTAATATCAAGGAAAGTAGGAAACACTGGCTCAAAATTGAAAATTTATTGAATTCACAAAAGCAATTAAGACAAAGCAGAATTAAGTTATTAACCATATTTATTTGTAGATAAATCCAGGAGCTAGCGCTATCCAATAGTTACATGAAAGCTCTGTATATATTTTTGAATTTTCTAGAAGCCATGTTAAAAAAATAAAAAGAAACAAATGAAATTAACTTTAATATATCTTACTTAATCCAGTATATTCAAAATACTATCATTTTAACATGCAAGCGATATACAAATATTAATGAGGTATTTTTTTGTTTTGTTTTGTTTATGCACTTTATACTTTAATGTTTGTACACATTTTTAAAATGTGCCACTATCATTTATTTATGAAAGAAATCTTGGCTTAACCAACATTGACATTAACATTTGGTTTCATCTTTACATGTGGTCATTAGCACAGTAAGTTTTTAAGACTTATAGAATATTTTAATTCTCATTTTCTAGTGAGTCTTCAAAATCTGGCATGCGTTATACACTTACAGCACATCTCAATTTGGACCAGCCGTATTTCGAGTGTGTCGTAGCCATATGTGGCTAGTGGCTGTCACATTAGACAGCTCAGAGATATAGCATTTGGTTATTTCCATAAAGGTAAAATAAAATATTATTTGCTTTTGAATAAATTATAATTTTTCTTTTTCATTGCATAGGCAGGAAAAATGAATGTTTACTTAAACAAAGGTTTTAATTATTATTTTATACAATTATACCAAGCTGGTTTGTATAAGCAATCCAATTTCTGTGGACTTTGTATTCTCAGAGGTAGGGTTGGGAAAAGTTGGAAGAGATGAAGAGAAGGAATTAGAATTTCTATTCACAGATATTTCTGAAAGGATTGTAAATTGGTAAATTCTTGCTAAATAGTTACCAGGATCATTAAGAATATTCATACTTACTGTTTGATGGAGGATCTAACTTCAGGAATCAACCTGAGGAGACATTTAGAATTGCAGACTGAGATTTAGAAGATCAAGAGTTTTCATTGCCAGTCTATTACACAAATTAATCATTAGGAAAAAAAAAAACCACTCGAAGTCCAACATTATTGGAGTTATTAAATAAATTATTGTACATATTTATAATAAAATATTGTTACCACTAAAATTAATATTTAGGAAGATTTTTGATGATATGGGAAATTATCTATGACAATGCTAAGCAAAAAGCACAAGGTACAAAATTGCATATTCAATATTAAATAAACTATGTGAAAGGTGCAATGAAAGATTGAAATGAAATATTCTAAAGTAATAACAGAATCTCAAAATAGTAGAATTATGAGTGACTCATTTTTTTTAATATTTTGATACATTTTACATTTTTTTTTGCAAGAAGTGTACGCTAGATCTATATGCAAGAAAAGAAAAACATGGAAAATACTTCACTTTGTTCACTTTCCCACCACCGTCATAGCAAGAAACACTTCCCCTTCCCCTCTCTTTCCTTCACACACCACAAAGCTACAGGACTTTGAGAAAGAGTGAACAGTGGCCTGCAGATGCCCTAGAGATCTTAATAACATGGCCCTGTCTCTCTCCAACATGTTATACAAAATCAATATTTGCAAAAATAGCTCCAGAGTGGGATTTTGTTTAATTGTGTATTATGCATCCTTCTATAATACGAAGGATTTTTTGGGGGGAAACAGGCTTTACCTTTACTTTACAGATCTTATGTAAACATTTTCTCTACACAAATTAAAACAAATGCTTTGACAAACTAGTCTCTGAGATCTTTAAGGGCTGCATTATAACCCTGTCACCTTAGGTAGTACCTAATACATGGTAGGTCCTTCTTATATGTTTATTGAACAGAACTGTACTTAGATTAATAAATCCTAACAAATTATTTAACTTCTAGTCTCTCCTGAAAATTGCAATGTATAGTTGGCAAACCTCTGTGTCATAGTTATCAGTTTCCTGAGTGATCGTTCAATGCACTTTTTAAAATTCATATTCATTCATTCACAAAATATTTTGGAGGTATTGTGCCAGTCAGTACTTTTCAACAGTTCAAAGTCAAGTTATTCCACTTATTAGGTACACAAACTTGGGCAGATTAATCTTTTGCAGGCTCAATTCCATTTTCTGTAAAATGGGGATTCCTGCATCACAGGGCTGTGATGAGTCTTCCATGAAATTGCTTGCATAAATCACTAACAGTGTTACTGAGTTGAACTTGATATTAATTTTTAAAGTAAATATGTTTAAAGTAGGGAGTGTAAAACAATTTTTGCAAGTGTGACCTCTTGGAATGCTTGCATCTCTGTGGTGAAAGGTTGGATCATGTTCAGATTTTGCACCTGGGAAATTGCATGAATGATTTAGAGGGCAGAAATTTTGGGGCACAGTGGCCAACAGAACATCAGTGCCATGCAATCTACTTCTGATACAATTATGATGTTTATGGTTAGTAGTGAGGTGTGCATGGGAGTAACAGGTACAGAGGCCCTTTGTAAAGTGAAATTTCAGAAGCAGTAATGCTCTAAATATGGCTTGGCTAGGAAGGGAGCCAACATTTAAACATTCATTATCACCACCGTAATCCTCAGCCAACAGATGCATTTGTAAATTATATATAATATATTTCTCATATTATAGATAAAGGATAGGTAATAGTATGATCTCAGGTTTTAGACAAGGAAACTAAGGTGAAAAGTTTTAGGAAATTTGCCCAATATCATGTACTAGTAGATAGTGGTAATGAGATGAAAATACAAGCAATCTGATTCCGGGTCATCAGCTTCACCATAACAGAACTATTTTTAGAAGTCAAGCCACAAATAGAGGTTAAGATTAATGATATTTATGATCTATAAGTAAATCCTAACTTAAAAGTCTATAATTTGAAATGTTCATTATAGCTTTTTATATTCAATCAAAAATGAAAATAGGAAAATTTGCATTTTCAGGACAATATCTGTAATTAGAAAACTATGAAATTATGGCTTTGAGTACCCATGTTGGTAGCTCTTGTCTTCCTTCATCTGATTTTTCTATTTTCTGAGGAAAAAATAGTCATAGTTGTTGACTGTTGCCTGCTTGGCTGTGTATTTGGAAGGTCTGCAATATATCCATTTATCTCCATCCGATGGTGGCCTTGGTCAGCAAGCTGTGGGCAATTTATCTTGTTGTTATCATTCCCTAACGTCAATTGTACAGGTCACTATCTTACTTCTTAAAATTTCCCTTGCTTTATTATTTTTTGAATTTTATTTTTTTATACTTTGTGAAAGACAGCTTTAGAGAGAAAGAAGAACCATGAGTTTGTGAATTTTTGAGAGGTTGAGAAAGAAAGTTTGTCAAATCAGATTGTATAGGTTGCATACTGCACAAATATAGAAGATAGCATTTGCATTGTTAATAATATGAATGACATTCCCTAGAGTTAGTTGTGCAATGTGTGTTATGTACCTGTATGACTATTGATGAGTATGTAGTTATGGTTGGCATTCATGTATAAAAGTGTCTGCATATGAATATGCAACAAATGTGAATTCATGATTTGCATCTGTGAATTTTTGGGTGTATATGTGCTTGTGCCTAAGTATGGGTTTTGATGGTAGAGTGGGAGATATGGGGCAGAAGATCTTAATTTCCATAAGGCATGTGAGATTCCAGCAAGAGGAGTCACATGTTTCTCTTGCCAAATTGAAGAAATAACAGTTAGGCATAGAATTTGGTAGACTGCATTGATAAAGTGTCAAATGAAAGTACTTGGTGGTTATCCAGATTTCCTCCAGATATATTCTTTTTTAAGAAATGCACTTTTTTTTAGCCTGGATTGCATAACTTAATTTTCTCCAGTATGGCATAGTATTTAAAGGGAGCTGCAGTTCTAAGCTTTAAGCCTAGCTTTGTGAATTTTTTTCTTAGTCAGACTGTTCTTCCTCACCTGTAAAATAAAAGAAGTAGCATATCTGTCCGTCTGTCTATCTATCTGTCTATCTCTTCTTATCCTGAAGAAAAGCTATAAAATCAGATCATAAAAGTTAATGAAAAGGCATTCTTAATCTTAATATATCTGATGTCATACAGATATATAATACTAAATTTATGCTTTTCTTCTGTATTGATGTATTTTTTAATTAAGTTCATTCATTCTTCAATAAACATTTATTGAGCAAGTATATTCTTTCAGGCATTGTAGTAGATGCTTGAGATGCCGGTACTATTTTCAAAGTACTTATAGACCATAGGAGGATGCACATGCATAAAAAGACATTAACACAAAACGCATAATTAAAACAAATTCATGACTTTACTATCCTCATATTCTACATGGGAGACCAGGCTAATAAAGAAACCACAGAAATACTGATGGTCTAACTACTGCTTTTGACATGTTTGTGAGGAACAATGGGGTTTGAGGGTACAGATATCTTTTTGAAAAAGATGACTTTTTGTTGTATTTTTTGTTTATTGAGGTGTAGTTTACAACTAATAAAATTTACCCATTGTGAGTGTCTAATTCAATGATATTTTGAAAAATTACAGAATAGAACAACCATGAACACACCATGAACACACCCAGTTTCAGACTATTTCCATGACCCAAAAAGTTCCATGGTACCTTGTAGGTAATCCCCAGTCCAGCTCGAAGCCACACACTCGTCTGCTTTCTGTTCCTACATATTGCCTTTTATGGACATTTTACATACATGGAATCATATAAATGTAGTTTTTTGTGTATCCAGCTTCTTTTACTTAGCATAATCTTTTATAGTGTTTTTGAGGTATGTCTGTTTTATAGAATATATAGAATATATCGGTTCCTTTTTATCGTTTAATGATATTCCATTGCATAGTTATGCCACATTTTGTTTATTTATTCACCAGCTGGGATAGACATATTGAATATTTTTAGTTTGGGGCTGTTATGGATAATACTGCTACAAACATTTGTATACCAGTCTTTGGGAGGACATAGGCTTTTACTTCCTTTGGGTAAATACCTAGGAGTAGAATTGCTCGGTTATCTGGTAATTAACACATTTACTGAGCTATAATTCACATACCATAAAATTTACCCTTTTAAAGTATACACTTAAATACATTTTAAACTTAACTATTTAAGAAATTGCTGAATTGTTTTCCAAAGAGGCTGTGCCATTTTATATTCCCACCAATAATGCAGGAGAGTTTCAATTTCTCCACTTTCTTGCCAGTACTTAGTATGATCAGCCTTTTGATGACAGCCACTCTATATGGATGCATAGGAATGATTTGTTGTGGTTTTAATTTGCATTTATTTGCATCTCCTATTGACTAATGATGTTTAGAACCTTTTCATATGCTTGCTGTCCATTTGTATTCCATCTTTGGTGGAATGTCTAAACATTTGACCTTTGTAAAAAATTGTATTGTCTAATTATTTTGATAGTAAGAGTTTTCTATTTATCATGGATCTAACTATTTTATTATATGTATTATTTGTAAGTATTTATGTATAACTTGTGAGATTACAAAAGACCTGTTAGCATTATCTGGGAAAAGCAAGCACATACCTAACATATGATTTAGCACTCCTACCCCCAATTATATTCCTGACAGACATGTGTGCACATATGGACCAAAAAATAGGGACAAGTATCTTTATAGCTGAACTGTTTGTGTGAGATCAAAAATGAGAACAACACAAATGTCCATCATCAGTAGGGCAGATGAATACATTTTGATATATTCCTAAAATTGAACTGCACAGCAATGAAATGTATGTGTCATAGCTAAAGCACCAACATGTATAAACTTACAAAGGAACATTGAACATAAAAAGCAGGATACAGAAGATATAAACTGTATAATTCAATTTATATAAAATTCAAAGGTAGGCAAAACTGATCTATAGTGTTAGAACTCATATAATTGTTATACTTGGAGAGGAAGAAGAAACAGTGATCCAGGGTGTATAAGAAAGGGGCTTCTGGACTGCCGGCAATATTCTGTTTCTTGACTCAAATGGTGGTTACATAAAAGGGTCATTTTGTGAAAATTTATTGTGCTGTATGTTTATAATTTGTGAAGTTCTCCTAATATAGGCTATACGTCAATAAAAAGTTTTTGGAAAAAAACCAACATGTGTTCTGTTGCTAAATTGTCTAGGTACAAATCCTGGTGCTGTTACTCCTAGCTCTAAAACCTTGGCTAAATTATATAACTACTTCATGTTCCAATTGTCTTATTTGTAAAAGGATAATAACAATAGTGCCTGTCTCCTAAGCTGTTGTGAGAATTACGTTAGTCAATAAAACATTTAGAACAGTGCTAGGGCCTAGCGTATGCTCAATAAATATTGGCTATTGTTATTGTGCTCTGGATGTTTCTTTCCTCCTTTTTAAAAACATTGTCACTGAATTAGTCCATTTTGCATTCCTATAGAGAAAATACCTGAGGCTGGGTAATTTATAAAGAAAAGAGGTTTATTTGGTTCACAGTTCTGCACACTGTACTGGGAGCATCTTGCCAGCATCTGCCCGTGCTCAGGGTTTCAGGGAGCAGGTGTGTCACAGGGTGAGAGAGGGAGCCGGAGAGGGAGAAGGTGGTGCCAGACCACTTTAAACAGCCAGTTCTCCCGTGAACTAACACTGAGAACTCACTCTATTTATCACTGGGGGGCCACCACGCCGGCCATTCAGGAGGGATCTGTCCTTAAGATCCAAACACTTCCCACTAGGCCTCACATTTCAACACTGGGGATCAAATTTCAACATGAGATTTGGAAGGGCCAAACATCCAAACCATATCAGTCTCCATGTCCCACCTCTTGAACCCAGTTTTTCTCTAGGATCCCCGCCACGACCTCCACCTCACTCTGCGTGCTCTACCCAAATCATGTCCCCCTCCCTCATGTTTCCCCACCATCATTTGCTGTTGGCTTCTCAGTCCTTCTCAGGCATCTCTAAATGCTTGATGACATCCCCTCTGGCAGTGCCACAATCAGGCAACCGAACTTAATACTTTCCCTTGAAACCAGCTTCTTCCTTTTCTGTTCTACGTTCTTCTCACCATCCATCACCAGTCTTTTGCACTGAAATCAACCAGATCTTGGGTCAACTCCTGGTTTTTCTTAGGCTGCCTGTGAGACCTTGGGAGGTTAAATTAATCCCTATACACTTCTATTTCTTTTTGTGGAATATAAGGAAGATAATAGAAACTACCTAGGTTTGGTTGAGAGTATAAAATGTTATCACACTTGCAAAGTATTGAGTTATGGTCTGGAACATGGTAGAGATTCAATAAATGTTAGCTTTTGTTATTTTTGTTATTATTGCTATTGGTTTATTCACTCTGTTCTCATAAATCAAATCACATTTACTCCTTTGAATATGTCTCTCTTCCTTATTTCTACTATCACCAGTAGGTTCCAGTTTAGATTCTCATCATCTGTTGAGTGACTACAAGTTTGTCCTTACTTTTCCAAACTTGGACCCTCAATTTCATCATCTCTGTTATCTCACATCGATTTATCTAAAACAAAACCATGCCATCTACCAGGTCAAGACCCCTCAATGTTTCCCTCTTGTCTCTTGGTTTATGTCCAAGTGTCTGAAAGTTAATTGCGTTGTATAGTGAATGATGGATTCATCTTTCCTGAAAAGGATGTGCCATATTGTCTTGATGCATGGGTTTGGACCATGTGATTTCGTTAGCTCTTTTTTACACTTGAGAGTCTTGGTGTAGAGAAGCATTTTGTTTCTTTGCAAAGCAGGTCAGGGAAAGGGCAATACAGTGTTTTCCATTAATGAAATAACAGTGAGAGATCAAGTCTCTCGAGGAGCCTGGCTCTTATTTTTAGCTCAGCTCAAAGGGCTGTAGCCCATTTTAGCCAGCCTTGGGACTTCCCACAGCAATCTCAGAGATGGATGGTTTGGCTGCAGATATGCTCAGATATTCCAAGTGAAAGTAAGCCACGAATTTTAGAGTCAGAGTGTGGACTCTAAAATACTCATCACCAGACCAAGGAAGGTAGAGGTATGTTTTGATGAAAAAGGATTTGGCTTTTTATGGGACATCGATCACAGAAGTTCCACATTACCATGAATAAAAGCTTGTATTTGATAGTCAGAGAGACCTGGGCTCCCATTCTGCTGCTAAGTTATTAGGTGATTAATATTGAGCATAACAGTTAATCTCTCTGAGCTTCAATTTCTTTATCTGGGAAATAGGAATAATTATTCTCATCACAAAGTGTTACTCTGGAAATTAACCAAGATAAGACATGCATGATGCTTGTCACATAGCAGGTGCTCAAAACATGTTGAAGTGCTTTCTTCCCTATGGTTAGTGTGTTCTAGTATGGCTACATGGATTTTTCACTGGCTGCATTACTGCAACATTTTAGCAAGAAGGCATATGAAATCAAGGCTGGTCTATCTTCTAGATAAGAGAAATTAACAGTGTCCTAGGCTGTCAGAGCCATAGATTATTTCTTTTGCATTTATTTCTACTCCAATTAAGCCTTCACAATTTGCTCCAGACCTTGTAAAAGGGTCCCTGCCTTTCCACATCTGAGTTCCATCCTTCATTTGAAAGGCCATGGGTAGCATATTGTAAAGAGATGAGTGTTAAATGGCCAAAGATACAGAATTTTGAAGGCTCAGAGTCCTGTTCTTTATTAAATCCAAATTTACTCTTTGGGATAGATTCTTTGCTTCTGGACTTCATTTGTGCTGAATCTTGCTTATTGACCTAAATTTGTTTACTTCTATTTCATTGAATAAATTTTTCTATCCTAAGCTACTCTATAGCAGTGATAGTTGTTTAGTTATCACAATTTTCTAAAGATCAAATGAATAGAAAATTAAAAAAAAATTTAACTATGGATAATTTTGAATATCTAAAATTTTACTACTATTTGGTAAAAAGAAAAATAAAGGAATAATTGGGAAAACTATTTGTAAAATATTTGGCAGACCAATAATTAATACCAATATATGGTGATATCTTACTAATTAACTAAAGGAAAATAATCAGCCAACAGTATAATAGATAAAATGCATGAACTAGCAATTAGAAAAAGGAAACAGAAATAGCAAATGAACCTATGAATGATCGAGAAGACTTAATAGTCAAAGAAATTTATGTTGACACATGTATAACATACATCAATGCTTTTCATTCTGGGTGCTACATATACATAGGCTTATGAGATGGTGACTTGATGGCCTTTGGGTGGGTAGATGTAGAGGCTGAGAGATTGGGCAGTCTAACCGCATAATCTCTAATATAACCTAAGATCCCTTCCATATTATAATGTGCTATCTTGTGTTTGGTCACATACAAATATAAAAGCAATTTCCTGCCAGAAATATTCATAGGTCAAAAAAGATATGGAGAATTTACTTGGCTGTCTTTTCTATAATGTTACCTGGCAAAGGGTAGATATCTTGATATAAAGATATTAGTAAAATTGTCATGTAAATCTCAGGTTAGTGAGATGGACCGTTGTGAAATAGGATGGACTCCATGCCAGAAAGAGAAATGGTTGGATAAACAGAGAAATGCATAAACGTTTATTGAGCATGTACTATAGTGCAGGGACTCTGTTAAGAGCCTTACACAGTAATGCTAAGAGGCAGGCATAGTCCTTGGTTAGAAATGGGGACAACAAAAATTAGAGAGAGTAAACCACCAGCTGACGGCCTCAGAGCAAGAAAGGGAAGAGCTGGGATTACTAATACCTGGATCTGTTAAGCCCACCAACCTACCAGCAGAGAGATGAGCAAAATAGAAACCCAAGTTTTACATTCAGTTTTAGACTGTTCTTTGAGCCCTTTGTTCTCTGAGGTTCATAAAATAATACTGATATTGTTTTAAGAAAAAAATTGTGTGTAAGTATGCACTTTTAAAATCTAAATAATAATTTTTTAAATTACTTTGAGTAGCAGAAACAATCATCTCTTTTTCTCAGCAATATTTCTACAAACAGAGAATGTTTGCTGAGCAAAAAGTGTTCTTCTGATTTGAAGCTATAATTTTCAAAGAATTTTTCTAAAAGTGACAAAGATTCCATGTGATGAGTAAATGTACACTTGAAAAAGACCCTGCATTTTAAAAATAGGAGAACATTTTAAACTCTTTCATTTTGACATCTTGAAAAACATACTTGACAGTTTTAAGAATATTTTCTATTTATTGTAGTGTACATTAGGTTACATTTGCCCATATGGAGTTGTATTCATATTGAGCTGTGTTCTTACAGAGAATTTTATGTTGGAGAAGATATTTGATTATTATGATAAAAAGCTATTTGCAAGAGTCCCAGTGAATAACATAGCCATTGGGAACTTAATGGCAAAGAAAAGGACAGAGCTGAGGAATGGCAAAGTCCTTGATGCAAGAAGATATGAGTCAAGTGGAACCTTGCATGGAAAAAGTTTCTTCCCTATGCTTTCTGCCCAGCCAATAACCCGGGTCCCTTTTTCTGATAACTGCCATCTTCCTACAGATGTGGGCTTTGGCCACCGTAATTTTACTGTGTGACCCTATTCCTCCAATATTGTCCTTCCATATGTATTATAGAACCAAGAGGCGGCACACGACCCCAAAAAAGGTCAACCAGATTCAGGATTCAGAATTGGGATTCAAAGGTGTTAGATTCTGCTGGTTACAAATGAGAGGCATTGAACTTTGGAGGTATAGGATGGCCATTTTCTGCCATGTACTTAGAAAAAGAGAGAAAACTAGTCTGTAGAAAGAAAAGAATAAAGGAGGCATTTAAACAAAACTTGGGGTGGAGCCTAATGGCGTAGACTGAGGGGCTGAAAAAGTTTGGGGCTTGTTTTTTTTTACAGGTTTCTGTTTCCAGGTTTTAACCTCTTCTGACTGCATTTCCTTTGGATTCCAGGGAGTATTCCTGTCTCCTTTTGATAAATTCCACCTTTCCTACTTCTCTTGCTTAAGCTCATTTGTGTAATTTGAGTTTTTTTTTTTGCTTGCAACCAAAAGATCCTTGATTAAAACTCCAAGCTGTCACCCACAAGGATACCAGCAGAGACTAGAATTATACAGTTCTAGAAAGTGAATCAGCGAAGTTGTTTAGTCCCCAGCTTCGAGGCAGTGAAACTGAATGCAGGGCAGTGAACCGTGGGCATAGCTGAGACTGAGATTCAGAGAGAGCAAATCAAGCTGGGGCCCAAAGGGAAGAATGTCAGAGAATTTTTGGAGTGGCTTATTTCTCCAGCTGTTGTGACGTCAGTGAGACAGTATGCATAAAAATGCTATCTTCAACGTATGGGGGGTAAGATAGTTTCGTGGTTTGGGGGACACCCTCCCTGCGCCTCAGCTTGGCTCTGCTGCTTCATGGCTGGATGACCTTGGGCGAGTTAAACTTCTTTGCCTCCTTCCTTTGTCCTGTAAAATGGAAATGATAAAGATACTTCCTACTTTATAGGGTTACTTTGTTAAATAAATGAGTTCCTATATATAAAGTGCTTGCTTAGAACTTCTCCTGGGGGTTGGCAAGTACTGTTAAGTTTATGTGTTTGTTTTCATTAGTGTTTATATAACCATGTTCTTGGCCTTCACTGTCACACAGACCTTGCAATAATTGCGTTATAAATGACCGTGGTGTTCTACACCATTATCTACAGAGCACACCATATGTGGCATCAGTTAGCCTTGAGTTAAAGTTTTATGGTATTAGAATTAATAAAACAGGCACTGGCATATACATTTATTCAAAGAAGGACTAACAAGCCTGTGCTGTATTCGTCTCTTCATTTTCCAGGCGAGAACACTGAGAATGAAAAAGGTTGAATAACTTGGTCAAGATCTCAGAGGTGAGATATGGCGGAGCTTATTCAGGTCTAAACTCAAGACCTGTTGACTTCCTGTTGGGAAGTTTATGGCTTTAATCTCAATGCTCAGCCATATATAAAATCATGTAACGAGGCTTCATGTGGGTCCTTTGCTTTCTTAAAGTCAAAGGCAAATGCCCCTGCAAGGATTCCTTCAAGTAAGTCACGCTCTTCAGCTGGCTGCCCCTTTCCATCTGGGGATGAACCAACAACTGCAGCGTGAGATGATCGTAAGGTTCTGAGGAAGTGTGGCTGAACGTGAAAGTGGGTTATGGCACGAGAGAAAATGCAGGAGGGCTGGGTGTTGCTCAAGATGGAAGGCAGATTTGGGAGCATTGAAGAATTTCACAGACTTGCTGCAAGTGAACTGATCTTTATAATTGCTGAAAAGGCTTATTTGATTACAACGGGAGCTGGGAGAGTTGGGAGGGCATGTGACAACCATCTCTCAGATTCTCCAGAACAGAACGTTGAGCAGGCCCACAATTCATAATGTAAAATATAACCTGTTCATAATAGAAAACAAATTATGGTTAATATAGTAGCATTTTTATAATTTTACAGACGTGGATCAATTGATCCTAAAACATTTTTCTCAGTAATACCACACTTTGTGTGTTACAACTTAATCATACGTACTCAAGATCTGAGAAACCAGCCACGGGACTTTGGGATTTCTTTTTTTTTTTTTTTTGAGACAGAGTCTCACTCTGTTGCCCGGGCTAGAGTGAGTGCCATGGCATCAGCCTAGCTCACAGCAACCTCAAACTCCTGGGCTCAAGCAATCCTCCTGCCTCAGCCTCCCGAGTAGCTGGTACTACAGGCATGCACCACCATGCTTGGTTAATTTTTTCTATATATATTTTTAGTTGTCCATATAATTTCTTTCTAGTTTTAGTAGAGACAGGGTCTTGCTCTTGCTCAGGCTGGTCTCGAACTCCTGAGCTCAAACAATCCGCCTGCCTCAGCCTCCCAGAGTGCTAGGATTACAGGCATGAGCCACCACACCCGGCCCTTGGCATTTCTTTCTATGGGAAGAACAATACTCAAATTCCAGTTAAGTTCCAGTGGTTTAACTGGTCAAAAATGCAAAGTAGTGAAATCAAGGAACGACTTTTGGAATTTTTATGTTTGTCATCACTACCTTTCACGTCTTACCCAGGAAAAACAGTGTGTATTCCATGACAATGCAACTTTAATCAATTTTGTACTCAGTGGTATAAACTGGCTCTAGGTAAACTAAAACAAAAGCAAAAGCAACCCTGTTTTGCAGCATTTGCTGATTTTTGTTGTGTGAATATTCTCATTATGGCTGGTTTCAAGGAAGGCCATATTTAACAATTGGCTAGCAAAATTTCTAGCTGGCAAAATCCCAATACAAACCAGCTCTAGCACACTTCTGACCCTCCTGAGCCATGCCTAGGTAGAAATTCTGGAGCTAATTTCGCCAAAGATGAATTCACAACATTCTTTCCTCTGAAATATTCAGAGCATCATGGGATGCAGCCCCAGAATTAGCTTTCCCCAGGTCAGCAGGACTTACTTCCACTTCTTTTTGCCTCAGAAGGAGAAAGAAAAATTAAAACTGTGGAATAAATAACAATTTGGGGGCTTCTTTCTCTCGCCTTATCCCTACCCTCAGGCTGAGTGGGGCAGAAATGCCGAACACACTTTGAGAGGAAAAGCTTTACTTTTGCATTCAACAAATAATTATTGCGTTCTTACTGTGTGTCAGACATGAGGCTAGGTACTGGCTGTGAAGCTGTGTGCCAGGAGATGGGGAAAGAATGTACTCACTGTCTCCCTGACTGCTGGTCTCTAAGATCTAATGACCCCCACAGCCATGATCTCCAGACCCTATCCTGGAAATCCACTTCGTCTCTGATCTCTAGTGCCAGTCTTGCTTCTTCATTGTTTGCCTCCTTCTTGCCAACAGTATCTCTTGCTTCTCACTTAACCCATATTTATTGTGCATCTACTATGGGCCAGGTACCCTACAAGGTGCTTGAAATGCATCAATGGGAAAAAATACAGAAGGATCTCATATATTTCACTAGTGATGGATTCTACCAGCTCACCAAGGCATCATGAAATACTTAGTTTTTGCAAAATGTTATGCTGTTTCTGACTCCTTGTCTTTCCTCCATAAACTCTTTTGGTCCTTTATCTATGTGATAAGCACTTACTAATCCTTTAACACTTACTTAAGTGTCTTTTCCTCTAAGAAGGCTCCCTGACTCCCTTCCTACAAACAAAGCAAATGCCTTTTTGTTTTGTGTTCTCATAGTATAATTTCATGTTTTCCTGTCTGTTTTCCACTTTAGACTGTGAGCTCCATGTGGAAAGAGATGATAACTGTGTTGTTATGTACATTGGCCTACTATATACACTTATTTAGGTTTAACTAACATAAGGGATAGAGAGAATGTATAATATTCCAGATTTCTGGTTAAGCCAATTTGTAATATAAAGGATTTAAAAATAAACTGCCTTAACACTTTCTTATGTTAACTTCATTTTATGAGAGTTTCAGAAGAATATTAATCATACTTGGATTCAGAGAGTATCTGAGAAATGTGAAAATGTTGGCTAAATCCAACATCCTTCATTATAAGTCTATAAGAAACCCTGAGGGATTTGTATTGTTGAACTTGAAAGAAAAGAATAAGCAGCCAAAGATATAGAAGTAGGTGGTAATCTTCAAATCTCTGTGGAATGCATTCTTTAGTAACCATTTGTCCCCATCCTTCCTGGACTAGATTACACAGTGTCCTTTTCTTACTTGGAATGTTCAGGACAATGTGTCTTTCATTTCTGCAGTCCCAGTACCTAGTGTGGTGCTGGCTCTCAATGAGTGTTGGATGAATAAATGGTACATTATTAGTCAAACAACAGGTTTAATAGGTATTTATAAACCAAGCAGGTATTTGAACAAAGGGACTGAATTATCACAATGCCTTATTATCTAGGACAACCAAAGGCCTTACAAACTGCCGTTGCAGACTATAGTCAATTATATAAGCAAATCTCGGATGCCAAAGAACATGAGCTGCCACAGAGGAAATATGCTTACTATATGAAATGTGGAATAAAAAGATTATGTTTTACTTTATGTTTAAGAAAACCTTGACTATGGTGAGCAGACAATTTTTGTTGGACTAACTCTTTCAATGTAAAAACAAAAATTTATTGTCTAATAAAATATTTTTAAAAACAGCTTAGTTTTGTATCAAATGGAAGACCTGCCACTGTAGAATATGGTTTCCACTAACCGAGTCAATGCATTCCAACAAATATTTACTGAGCACCCACGTGTCAGCTTACATGGTACAAAGATTAATGAAACAGCCCTTTCCTCCAAAGAGTGTTTTAGGATAATGCAGTTGCCCCTGGGGTCAGGTGTGGTTAATTAAGAGACAGCTGAAGGAGGAATTGATAGATCTAGTTTTCATTTCCAAAGCATAACCTTGACCACATCATTTAGGATCTACATTTCCTGACTGCTTATCTTGTGCCAGACACTGGGCTAAGCTGTAGGCTGGGAACCTAGGCGATGCCTGGAATATAATAGATACTCAATAAACATTTGCTGAGTGTGAATAAATAAGTGAACGAATGAAGGCGGACTGCCAAACAGTTCTCTGGTCCCACCATGTTGTCAGTCAGGATTTGGTGGAAGAAGCACCATTAGGAAACACTGCAAGAAGAATTATTCTGCTTGAATGGAAGGTCAAGGAAGACTTAAAGAGCTTTGCCCTGAACTGTGTTTTAAAACTACTAAGTTTTCCAGGAAGATTAGAGATTTCAGGCAGAAGAAATAAAAGCCTACGAGTGAGAGAGAACATGGTGGACTCAGGACATGAATTCCCTTAGTTTGGCTGTTAGTAGGGTGGGATGGGTGTGGAAGAGGGTGGAGCTGAGGCCACCCTCAAGAGAGGTGGAAGCCTGTTGAGAAAAATGTGTGTCAACTTTATGTATGCATTCATGAAAAGATGCCTGTGAAAAATACAGTCACCCGCTCCCAAGTACTTACCCTAGAGGCACGAAAACCTACGTTTACACAAAACTCTATATGCAAATGTAACAACTGTATTTATAATCAGTCCAAATTGTAAACAACTCAAATGTTCCTCAATAGGTGAACAGATGAATAAACTGTGATACATCTAGATATTAGAATACTACTAACCAATAAAAAGGAGTAAAATACTACTAGATGAGACATCTTGAATGAATCCCACAGGTGAGTAAAAGAAGGCAGTATCAAAAAGTTTCAAACCGTATGATACCATATGTATGTTATTCTCACAAGGGGAAAGAAAACTGTATCCAGAGAAAACACATCAGTTGGTTGCTAAAGGTTGGGAGTGGGGTAAGGGGGTGACTACATAGGAACAGACTGAAAGAGATTTTGAAGTTGATGAAACAGTTCTGTACCTACAAGGAGGGGGTGGTTATATGAATCTATAGAATGTTTTAAAATGCACAGATCTACATTTGCATAAAAAGTAAAATTTTACTCTATGATAATTTAAAAACTAAAATATAAAAATGCTTGCAAATGACATGAAGCCTGTAAAAGGGCTCTTTTTAAAATTCTAAATTCCATAGATATTTTTATTCCTTCAGCTCACAGCATCTTGAACATTAGTTTCACCAAGTGCTAGGAACATTCTTCTTGTTGCCAAATAATATATTCTACTTCCAACATGATGTTTCATTTAGAATGCTCACATTTTTTTCCTCTTTAAAAATGACACAAATTGTGCCTTGCACTTTTAATTTATTAATTTGTTTTAAGCAACTTCTTCTGAAAAGTTTATGAAGGTACAGATGTGCTTTATTTTGGTGGGAAATGCTAGGTACCGGATATGCAATATTATGTGCTTAAATTGGATGAGGATTCAAAAAAAAAAAAAACAGCCTGGGAATGAGAGTGGAATTTCCCCTCAATGTTCCTTTGGCAGTTGACTAGAATATAAAGACCCTTGTGGATTCATTGGCTCTATAATCTCATGCTATAAACCCTGACTCTCTAGTCCAGAGTTGACACTTGTGGCTGTGCTCTAGTGTAACTTTGTCTACTTTATATGTATTTGTAGTTTATCAGCTGTGGAAAGCAGAACAGCAAGAGATATTAGAGCTCATCTTTTTACTGATGTAGAAACCAAGCCCAGAGGGGTCAAGTTTCTTGCCCCAAATCACATACTGACCAGGACTAAAACCCAGCTATCCACATGCCTGGTTGCATGCTCTGTTTTGTACTCTGTTGGTTGACACTTTAACTGTTTCCTTTATTATTATTATTTTTTAGAAATTATTCCAAGACCCTGGGAGGTAATGCCTTTCTAAAATAGCCTTAAAGATGACAGGAAGTACAATTCATTAATCCCGTGCTTCACAGAAATAAAATAAATCAAAGTACCCTTCCTTTCTTTTTGTTGGCATTTGCAGGTAAGAGTTGCTTGATGGGAAAGTCCATGTGTGAGGGAGAAAAGGAGCCTCAAAATGCAGCCTGACCTCAACTTTTTGCACCCAGAGAAAGTGCCATTGTCCTTTAGGCAGTGACTTTCCAAAAAGTGGAACGGGTGGAGATTGTCATCCACACTCTCTTGCCTATTTGTCACACTGTGAAGGAATTTTCCAGATGTCTTTCTTGAATTGTTATCAGTGGGGATTGAACCTGGTTTCAACATGTGAAGGAGCAACTGGCGCAAGTGTCAATCTGATCTCTGATGAAGGGTAGCTTAGCACATTGAAAACGCAGTAGCAGGCGTTCAGCAACCTAAGGATTATGACTTTGCTGCTAGCTCACCATGCGTCCTTGAGCAAGTTATTTTTCCTTGTAAGGCCTCACTTTTCCTATATGGAAAACAAGATTGATAAATACTTAGTATATGTTTTACATAGGGTGAATGTTGGAGAATAAAAAAGAAAAAAAAAACTTGGTATAGGGGCTACTTTTTCCCAATCTCAGGCCCATGAAGGCATCACTAGATGACCATAGACTAGATCTTCCTCTCTTAGTCCCAGAATCCTTGTCCGTAGTAGTAATACCACAGTGCTATAAATATGAATTGTAACTATTCTTATTGCTTTATCATCATTAGCATATGTTTGATGTCAAAACATGTTTTGCTGAAGGCAAGATTAAACAAATAAATTGATATTTGCATTGGAACTAAGATTATTCTCTGATTATCTTGCCTGACTTTGTACCTGTGGCTGCCTGAACCCTCCTTCTAATGTCCTCACCTGGAACTACAATGCTATCCCCCACATCTGCCTCTCATTAGCTTCTGTGAGAGTTGGACCTACCAGAAATAGTTCATAGTTTTTTGTGTCTCTTTAAACAAAGTCCTTTGGATACTGATATGAATAAAAGACTGTTATCAGCATTAAATGACATTATGCACAGGATGTGTCCCCAGTTGGAACTGGCACATGGTTAATAGCCTATCATCATCATCATTACTGTAATTGTTATAGTTAATAATTTAGAAAAAGTGTTTCTGCTTATCTACTAGAGACTATCATTAAATATGTATTCTTCTACTTCTCTATCTTCTTGACAACATCCAAATCTACTGTAGCTTCCAGATCTGAATATTTATTCCCTACTCCCTGAGGATGGCTGAGCCAAGCCCAATTTCACTAAGACTATTATTTTATTATTTCTAGACTCTGCTGATGAGAAGTAGTATGTCAAGCCTTGCTATCTAGCATTCCCTTCAAGTGGAAAGCTTTTTCTCTTTTAACTATAAGGAAAGAAAAAGAGCAAGAAGGAAGGAAGGAAGGAAGGAAGGAAGGAAGGAAGGAAGGAAGGAAGGAAAGAAGGAATCCATGTTTTTCTACTAGTAAGTTCATTGTTTCCAAGAAATGTAGTCATTTGAGAATGACTTTTCCTATGCCTCCACCCCAAACTCAAATAGATTTGCCTATTATTTTTTCATAGCACCACATATATTTCTTTTATTCATTTCTTTCACCATATATATTTCTTACAATACATTAATCAGTGTGAATATGTTTTCCTGCATTAAAAGGTAATCTACATGCGAGCAACAGCTACTTCTATCTTTTCTTATCTTCGTTGTTACCATCACTTGACACAAAGGATTTGCTTACTAAATGCTCATTAAGTCAATGATTTCTAAGATGAGGTAGGAAGAGGAAAACAGTTTAAGCAGCCCAGTTTCAGATCTCCCTGCATGAGAAGGACTTGTGTTGACATCATTCTGAGAAGTAGAGCTACAGGTGCCTACACAAGCTTGTTACATTACTTATCACAAATTCCCAGCCTAAGACGTTGGAGACAGAGCTTTAAAAATGACTGTTGTTCTTGTTGTAACTTCTTCTTTTTCTACTCAGAATATAACTAGGCTTTTAAATACAAAGAGTTGAAAAGTAACCTTTGTTGAAGATGAAGGATGCTAAATAGTGTAGCCATATCTGTCTCCCCATGAAACCATCAAAAGATTCCACTTTTTCAAGCACTGCTTCTGAAATCTACCTCCCTATCTCTCCTCTCCCAACAATATGCTGATACTAGTCTCCAGGTAGAGAACAGGGCTAGTCTGCAAAGACCTAATCACACCGTGGTTACCTCTGCCACTCTCTACATTGCCATTTACATACGTTCCCTTAAACCCTCATTGTAACTCCACACGATCAATATCACTCCCATGTTGCACATAACCAAGCTGAGAATCAAAAAGGATAAACAATGTGCCCTAGGTTCTAGGCTTCTTAAGTAGTGGTTCTGGGATTCTACCCATAGCCTACCTTGTATGAAACTCCATAATCATTCCTTTAAGCTTTGCTGCCTCCTGAAGTTGTGTGACATTATAGAAGTGGGAAAGGGAATAGAATTCTTTCTTATTTAATTTTTTTAAAGTTGATGTATCTGCAAGACTCAAGACCTGAAATATGAAAGGACATGGTGTGTTGAGGGAACCTGGAGTGGTGGAGGTTCCATGGTGGAGTGTCAGGAGATGAAGAGTGGCACGAAGGGGTCCAAGCACTGACGTGTAAGTCTGACCAGTAAAATGGTGACAGCGAACTGGTAGCTATTGACACATACTATTCTCCTTGGGAACAGTGGGGTACAATCGGCTCATTTCTAAGAAAATACAGCCTTTCCTTTCAACCTTCAGCTGTGTAATTGATGATAGAAATAATTATCAAAGGGTTTTGAACTGGCTAAGATTCATAGAGGTCTCTCTTAAAGAAAAAAAAAAAAAAAAAGGAATTCCATGGTAATCCATGTTGTATCCAATCCCTGAGTGGATGTGATGCCAATTACTGCCACCTGCCCCATCTTGTCTCCGTTACAGCACCCCAGGGAAAGCTGAACTTAAGGCCCTGTCAAAAATGTCAGCTCTGCTTTGGGGCCAGATGCAGTAACTTCCCTTGAAGACTGCTGGGGCCGGGTCCCACATGAAATCAGCATTAAATCTTCCCTTAGGCTAAATGGGGATGCCAATCCAGTGCTCCTTTTTCAGCCTGTGTAGGGAAACTGAACATTTCCCTCCAAAAGGAATGTGCCAGATGCTATACCAGATGCTCTTGATAGGTTATGTTATTTAATCTCCAACACCTGAAAACCTATTTATCATCATTCCCAATTTACACATGAGAATATTGAGGCACGATAGGCACTTGCTTTGTGTGAGTACATAAGAATTTTAACACAGTCCTCCTCACCCCAACATCTATTCTCCACCTTTTCACTAGAAATGATAAGAATTTGCCTAGATTTATTTTGCATTGTTTGATTGGAAGTCCTCAAATAAATGTCTTTCCACAACCTTGGAAGTTTTTTGTTTCCATCCCCAGCTCCCATCAAAAAAATGACTTCAAAAATGACCTGAAACATACACCACCATCTTGGTTTTTCACAATAGTGCCCTGGAAACAAGACTGATACTAAGGAATGTCTCTGCTGGGAAAGCCCCAAATGACAAATATATTAAAACAAGAAAGCGATTGGCCATATTTTGAAGTTTTAGTTAAAAGAACTGTCAAAAAGAATGCAAAGGATTGTTACCAGTTTTTGAAAATGATGGAATTCTTCATCTCCATAAGCCTGTGAGCACTTACCACTTTCATGTTACTTTATAAGCAATATGTTGCTGGATGTTCACAAAAAGCCCCATTACACAAATGGATTAGGAAATGTAGGTGTCCACCTGTAAAATTCCTGGCTCAATATCTTTTTTTTTTTTTATTTCAGCATATCATGGTGGTACAAAAGTTTAGGTTATGTATATTGCCCATGCCCCCCACCCCAGTCAGAGCTTCAAGTGTGTCCATTCCCCAGACAGTGCACATTGCACTCATTATTGGTAGCAAACCCAGAATTCACTTCTAAGTATTCTGACTATACCCATTGCTACATGCACAACTTAACACTTAACTCTTTAACATCCATTTAGTTATATATCTGTCTACATATTCTTTCAACACTATTATTTTTTTTCACTGACCAGACATTGTGCTGAGTGTGTGAGACCAAAGCAAACAAACACACACACACACACACACACACACAAATCCGTGGCTGACTCACTATTATCAAATTGTTCATAATCTTAACTGAATGACTAGCATAAAACTAATAATCATAATTTAGTGAAGTAAATACAACAGCCAAAGAGCCAAAGATTGAGGGAGCTAAAAAGAAGTGGAGTTTTGCTTAAAAGCTTCACAGAAGCTGCTTGATGTGGATTTTAACAGATGATAAGATTTCACCAGGTGGCTAAACATGTGAAAAACTTGTCATGTTAATTTTGCCTTAAGTGTCTATTATATTTAATTAAAAGAAACATGGTGCTTCAAAAATATACAATGATACTCATATCCCAACTATAAATTTAATTTAACAAGTCATATTTTTGCTTTTCTATATTTTAGGATAAGATTTAATTATATTGGGTCTTCCTTGAATCTAGACTTTCTTCCAGTTGTTGAGTGCAATTTTTAGACATTTGTCCATACACACAATAGTTTATTTAAAGAGTTATTCTCTTTGTTAATCATTTAGTTAATGATTTCTTTTCTGATTATTCTGAGAATTCTTTGTACATTGCAGGAATATTTGAATTTCATCCCAGGGAACTAGGTGGTTCATATAAAATTGCTTGCATTAATCACATTGATCGATGAAGAAAACCTTCTGAAAGGAATTGATTTATGTTTGGAAATAAAAGACTATACAGAACCATGAATAGAAATAAAGCACATATGCTGGTTGTTCAACCCTTGCTGCATGAATTAGCTATAGTTCAGTCATTAGCTTTGCCATAGTTATAATATAGTATGTAGCCATAAAAAACTGTTGTAGAGTATATAAAGATCAGGTGTCATTTTCCTCAATGTTCTAAATCAGTATTCAAAAACCAAATTCCAACTGAGGCCAGACAGATAACTTGAATGAAGTAGGCCACATTCTTGGGGAATGGACACGTCCCATTTAAACTGTGTAGTTTGAAGTCGGCTATGGTGAATTTCTACCATATGGGAATGTGGACTATTGTTGCTAGGTCTTCTTATTTTTAAATGAATTTAAAAAAAATGGATTTTTATGGAAATCTTTGAATATTTATTGTTCATTCATTATTCATTTAAAATACTGCGAACTAAGCAAAACACATTGTAGGGCTGGTTATGGTCTACCGACCATTGTTTTAGGAATTCAGCTCTAAGTGGTGATGGCTAATCCTGCAGAGGTTAAATAACTGACCCCACATGAAGAATCAGTCTTAGGCCATCATAAAAATAGAAGTACCACTACTGTTCTAATTCTATTGCTGATTACTTACTCTAATAATACTTTTTCTTGGGTAGGGTCAAACTGAACATTTTCTAGGCGTGGATTTTTTGTAACGATGATCCCACCGATAGCCACTGCACTTAACTGAGGTGTTAGTGCTGCAGGAAGGACCGCTGAAGAGAGGGCCGGGTCTGTCCCCTTGCTGCACCTGTGGGGCATCCTCTGCTTCTCCAGCTGCACGATGAGGAGATGCCTTAAACAACCCCAGGGATTTTATCTAAAAGATGCAGTTTTACCTAAGTAACAATTATGGAAGCCTTGCTAAATACCAAATAATTTTATTCTGCATCTTAGATAAGTGTGAACAAACCAAAAATCCCACTCTTATTCATCTTGAAGTAGAAAAAGCCACCCAATCAACGGGATGATATATTAGTTGACTATGAACACATAGCCTATTTTACCAGCAAAAAAAATGATGTGGTTACTCCCTCATTTGAACTTCTGCATTGTGTTTACCCTAAAAACCATAAAATTTAACAGTTGACTGTTCTGTGATGATTTTCACTTTTCTGTGTTCTCTACTGAGTTAATTTGCATGCTCTAGGAGAGTAACTGTCAGTTTAAGTTACTCTAGTCCAGAGTTGTGGTTTCTCTTCCTAATTCCAGCAAGCTAGAGGCAAGAAGGGATGGAACATTGAATAATTTAGGCTCTGGATTCTGGCTGCCTAAGTTTGAATCACTATTTAGCAGTCTCATTATTTGGTAGCCAGGTGTTTTGGCCAACTCCCTTAACAGCTCTGGGCCTCAGTTTCCTCAGTTGCAAAATAAGAAGGTGTTATGAGAGATATTATGTGGATGAAATAAGTAAAAATGTTTAGAACCAAGTCTGGCATATAATGTTTTATAAATGTCACCCATATGATTACATTCCATATAGTGCGGATGCCCAGGTGATAGCCAGCTGGTGTCTGATTGGTGGCTCCAAGCATGTATTGATACAGGAGGGATGGAAGTAGACTGAATGTTCATAGTGAAAAGCTGCCCTCAGAGGGGGAAGGGCTACAAAAGATACACACCAGTCTGATAAGATCACCCCGATACATACCAGTCCCTCTTGTGGCTCTAATCCTACAAGACCATCTCGTTTTGAGTACTCCACACTTTGTCCATCCACCTTCTCAAACTGATAAACTTCTACTGCAGCCCCAGAGATCAGCTCAATGCCATTGACTTTGTGCCCCAGGTGGCACTGGCCGCTCCCTCCTGGAGCCCTCACAACCTCGCTTGCACTCCCCTGTGACAGCTCTCAGCCTGTTCAACTGTGTGGTGGTTTGGTCTCCCCCTCCACTCTATGAGTGTAACCCTGGGACAGGGATCGAGTTGTTCACCTTTATATCCCGGACACTTTGCAAAGTGCCTGGCACATCATAGAGACTCAGAAAATTTTTTTTCGATGAAAGAATAGTGGCTGAAAAACTGATGGGATTGATGAATGAATGTGCAAATGAAAACAGGAATGAATTATACAAATTGTTGGTGCCAAGTTCAAACTTTACTCTCTTCTTAGTTTTTCCTAGTTTAGAACAACATTTAGACTAATCATACCTAATCTTTTAAAACATAGTCAAATTCTGTTACAAACTGATTGCAATTGCAAAAAGGAACCAGATTAGCTGCTGTCTCCATCAGGATCACATATCCGTTGGCTAACTCCACTTTCTACTCCTGTTCAGCTCTGCATCACAACTCAGCTTGGCCTCCTTGCTGCCGCTCTGTCCTGCTGTGGCCCATGGGATTCTGTCTGATGGTCCCTTTCTCCTCCTCTCCTCCTTGCTAAATTCTACTTATTCTCTGGAATTCTCACTCTCCACAAAAGTTGCTATATGCATTTGGCCTTTATTAATATTTCACAATTGCCAAAATAACACACTATTTTATTCTTTTATTATCTCCCCAACAATTTGTAAATTTCCTGAGAGCAAGACCCACATATTCTACTTTGTCTTATACATCTCATATTCACAGGGACAACAGGTTTCTAAACCAGCAACTGGGGCAAACTTTGGAACAAAGGAGGTTTTTATTTACAAGGAAAATCAAAACAAGTATAATTATTAACTATTATTTATTTATATCTTTTATTGTACTAAAGATCTAAAAACAGTATTTCTTAATTAACTCCCATCATAGACCAACATAAATTTTATTTTATTTTATTTTATTTTGAGATACAGTCTTGCTCTGTTGCTCCAGCTAAAGTGCCGTGGCATCAGCCTAGCTCCTAGCTCACAGCAACCTCAAACTCCTGGGCTCAAGGGATCCTCCTGCCCCAGCCTCCCGAGTAGCTGGGGCTACAGATGTGCACCACTACGCCCAGCTAATTTTTTCTATTTTTAGTAGAGACAGGGTCTCGCTCTTGCTCAGGCTGGTCTCCAACTCCTGACTTCAAGTGATCCTCCTGCCTTGGCCTCCCACAGTGCTAGGATTATAGGCATGGGCCCAAGATAAATTTTAGATATATCAAATGTTTAAGCAAAAATAATGAAATGATTAAAAGTGTAACAAATACAAAAGGTAAACATATTTTAGCCACTGGTATTAGGCAGAGAATGTAAAGAAAAAAAAGATTGATAAAATAAACATTGAAAATAGCATTTTTACAAATAATATCACTTTGTGACAAATGGTAAATAGTAACATATGGGTCAGAAAAATAACATCCTGCATATATGAAATATACTTGCAAATCAATTGGAAAGAAATGAACATATCAAAAAATTAAGTAAATACATAAAAGAGAAAAATAAACACAATAATCAGATAAAGTATTCATATTGTCTAGTAATCAAAATGCAAATTAAGTGAAAACAGAGACAACAGACAAGATTAAGGTCATATTGCTGCAATGGTTCCAGATGGTGGTTTGGTGATGCATACATATCAAAAAGCCCCAGAATGTCCATGTCCTCTCATCTAGAAACTCCATTTACAGAAGTCAAGGCCAGTTTGATGGGAGGAGAAAGATACACTTGCCAACACTGTCGTGCTTGTTCCCTTTTCTTCTCTGTAATGTTCTTTTTCTTGTCTCTTCTGTTTTTTTTAAAATACATATTTTATGTTCTTTCTATGGAGAAACTATTATGTATCTATAATATAAAAATCTTAAAGTAACTTAAAATGGAAAAATTCTATCATTTATCATCCATCAATCATCTATCTCTCTATAATCTATTATCTATCTATCTAAAGACATACAGCTAATATTGTTAAATATATCCCTCTTTTATGGTGCAAGGGTAACATAGAAGCTTTTTTTTCCTGTTTTCAGCTTATATTATGTAGAATTGTGGATTTTGGTTTAATACATGGTGAGAGCGAGAAATGATTTCCTAAGAAAAAGCAAAGGTTTTTGAATTACAAACTTGAATCGAATTATGGCTTCACTTCTCAGCTGTCTGGCTTGGGGCTTTTGCCATAGTCCCTTGGAGCCTTCATTCCTCATGAATAACAAAGGTTTCTAACACCTAACTTTCAGGTTTGTTGTCCAGGGTTAAATTCCATAAGCTATGCGGAGAATCTGGCAAAGTTCCTGGGGCTCAGTACGTGGTTGTCATTCCATAAAAGGAACCCCTGAGAGACAATAGCCAGTTAATTTTAAATTGAGGAATTGTTCAAACAGGGAGACCCAGTTATGGAAGTGGAAGTCTATGGACTTTACACATGGTGGGTGCTCGAAGTTAGTTTCTTTGACTATGGAAGGTGGCCCTATAATTTCTAAAGGCTGGGCTGGCTCTCTGATCTTGCTACAATTCCTTTATTGTATGAACATCTTTGGCTAAATTCTGCTTAGTGTGTTTTCTTTACATACTGGACCTTCGAACTCAGGGGTAGGCGTTACATGGAATAATGGCAGAGCCAATGTCAGTTCTTAGCTTTTCACTAACAGCTCTGCTGACAGAAAGCAGAGGGGAGAAAACAGATGTAGGAAAAAGAAGCCTCAATGCCTGCTTGCCAAATCCTTCTTCATAAATTTTCCCAGTGAAGAAACCCTCTCTAAAGCCACTCAACATTCTCTCTCTCTCTCTCTCTCTCTCTCCCCCCACTCTTTCTCTCTCAGTTGGGGCTGACACTTATTCTTTATCACATTACACTCTCTGAATTATCTTCAAACACTTGGAGGCTCTTGTGGTTTTGCCGTTTCTCCAACATAGATGCCCTAATTCCCTCCTCTTCTGGCTGTTTTTTTCTCAGGTGTGCATGATGTAGACTGAGAGATTTGCTAACAGGTGGAGTGAGGGTCATCCCAGGCTCTGTGAAGACTCCACATGGCAAACAAGGCAGTGAATCTAGGATTCCCTGCCCTGACAACGGGTGCATTGAGGGCAGAGAACAGGGCAAAGGGCGTCTGTTCAATCTAGTCTTTCCGGCATGTGGCATAAAAAGGTGTTCAGGAAATACTTGCCCATCTATAGGTTGAGCCTTGCCTATAAAAACTGCCAAATTGTGTGCTTATTGTCACAATTTACTAAGAGGCTGTGCTCTTAAAATCAGTTTATAAATCCCACTTCTTCTCCCCAGCCAAGTAATATTCCTGTCAAGTTCCTCCGTCTTTCCTCAAACACTTCCAGGGCAGCCCCATTTTGACTAACAGTTTTGTGAGGTACAAAGACAACCAATTTCGGACACAGAGAGGGATTCAAACTGTCTAGGTTAAATTAGTTTATTTGTATAAAACATCTGACATAAGGGAGGCCAGAGGGAATACTAATCCTCAGCAGAGGGTCTCCTAGCAGCTCCACTGCTGTGTCCTCTGTGAAGTCACCCCTGATTTTCATGGGCAGCTTTCCCCCCGTGTCTCAGATATGTCCCTTATGTGGACATCTGTCTGTTCGCCTCTGTTGCTAGTGTAGGTCCCCCCGTGATTTGCTCATTCTCAAGTGCTCAGTGAACACCTTTCTCATGTGTATTATATAAATGAGTTCAGACACTAGAGGCAGGAGGGCAACTCCCCATCTCCGCTTTTCTCCAGCCCCCCAACCAGAGAGAGAGTAGTGGCTGCTAAGGCCCCTTAATCTGAGGCTTTTGTGGCTCATTCAGCAGCCCCCACCGGGAAAGGGTGGCTGGCAGCTCAGGGTCCTGGGCACCGAGCATTGGTTGTGGGGGGTCTTTGGACGCATTTGGTGTTCACTTGTCTTTACTGTCCATGTTTTGTTTCTTCTCAGAGCCTCGAGGATGATCTCCTACCACTGTGTTTCCTTCATCAGCCACCTTGGCATCGCTCTTCCCAGAGTGGGACAGGACTGTATCTATTGAACCAACACATGGTTTTGCATAAGTTAGAGATTTACCAAAGATATTTTTCAGGAAACCTCCTGGGAGGTTACACGGGGGATAAAGCAGATTCTGGGACCCCTTTTGGGGAATAGGGGAGGAAGATAAAATTGGGCGTGGAAGTAGGACTCAGCTGGTCCCCAGCACTCCTCTTTCCTGTGCAAGTTTATTTCTGAAGCAAAGCAATCCCTGGTGACTTGGGAGGAAGGGTGCAGGGATGAGGAGCGAATTCTAGAGACTGGAATAGGGAGAGAAAAGTAAACAGCAGGGACCAGCAATCTGTTCAATGGCGATGGGAAGGGAAAGAGGCCCTGGTCTTCGGTCAGCTCCCCCTGGACTGGTTCAGGCTAAGTCCAAAGCCTGTTGTGAGAGTAATAATGACCATGAGAACAATAATAGCTGCTAACATAAACTGAACAATGTAAGCATTGTTTCATTTAGTATACACACACATACACACAAGTGCACACGTATAAGGTAAGTGCTATTCTTGCCTTGTTTACTGATAAGGAACCTGGACTTTGGAGAGGTTAACTAAATTGTCTGAGTTTGGAGGTGGTGACATTGTAATCTGAACCCAAGGAGTCTGGCAGCAGAGCTTCCCCTCAATCATCACATTCTGTATTGCAGGATTTTTGCTTCGGATTTTCTGAAAAACACATGCACATCCATACATGTCCATACATGCACACTTATCAAACCTTTTTTGTTACTAAACTCTCTGCACTCATACATCATTTAGTATGATGGGAGCAATGGTAGGCCTGGGATATTCTCTCTACCTACCAGTTACTATTTTATAACAGCTTTATCAAGATATAATTCATCTTCCATAAAATTTATCCTTTTAAATTTACCTTTCAGTGATTTCTAGTATATTCAAAGAGTTGTGCAACCATCAACCCTACCTAATTTTAGAACATTTTTAGAGGCCTCATCCTGATTAGCAATAATTTTCTATTCCTCCCTTTCCTCAGCCTCTGGCAACCACTAATCAACTTTCTGTCTGTATGGAGTTGCCTCTGCTGAGATTTAATTTAAATGGAATAAGACAATATGTGGTCTTTTGTGACTGCTGTCTTTTATTTAGCATAATCTTTTCAAGATTCATCCAAGTTGTAGCATTTATCAATACTTTCTTTCATTTTATGGCTGAGTAATATTCCATTGTATGTACACACCAGAATTTGTTCATCATTTCATTTGTTGAATGACATTTTGGCTGTTTCTACCTTTTGGCTATTATTAATAATGCTGTTCTGAGAATTTGTGTGCAATTTCTATGTGGAAATGTGTTGTCATTTTGGGGCATATGCCTAGGAGTGGAATTTCTGGGTCATATGATAATTCCATATTTAACTTTTAGAGGACTCTTCAAACTCTTTTCCAAGGTGGCTGCGCCATTTTACATTTCCACAGCAACATGTGAGGGTTTCAATTTCTCTACATCCTCACCAACACTTGCTATTTTCAATTTTTAAAATTATGGTCGTCCTAGTGGGTGTGAAGAAGTATTTCATCATGGTTTTTATTTGCATTTTCCTAATGAATAATGTTGCTGACTATCTTTTCATGTATTTACTGGTCATTTGTATCTCTTCTTTAGAGAAATGCCTATTTAAATTCTTTACCCATTTAAAAAAATGGATCTCAGAGAGGGATTCAAGAAGAGAAAAGGGATAGAAAATATACATTAATAGATTTGTTTGGTTTTGAAGTTCTCAAGCAGGGGAAGTAATTTTGTGATTATCTCAAGGATTTGGGGATGGTACCAACAACATTAAGTGGGAGAGAGCCAAGGATGATAAGCAAGCTACACAGAATAGTGCCCCCAGATCACCCTTGATGCCTGTAGCATCCTTGTTGAGGAATGTTAGTAAATGAAGAACACAAGGACCCAATTCTGAGTCTTGATTCTGCCTTTTACAATTATGGCATATGATCTTGGAAAATGGAGCCTTAATTTCTTCAGCTGAAAAATGGAACAAAAATAGTCACTGTACAGGATAAATGTGAAAATAGTAGTAGAAGTACAACGTACAATAAAATCCCATTGTCGGTAAGATATACCTACCTGGTTCCTTCTCCAGTCACTCTCAGAAGAGAGACCAAGCCAGGAAATATAAGGAGAAAAAGATTTAAAAATCAACATGAAATCAACAATCTGCAAATGACCATGTTTTCATACAGTGATAACCAGTTTCTCTTCTGGAGGACATGTGCTGTACAAAATATAATTCTATTTGTCATGGCAATTTTGTACATTGCTTTTTATGCTTCCTTCTTCTCTTTGTTCAGATACTAGGCAGGTGTCTTCCATCAGCCCACTCATTTTTTAACTCCAAGATTTCATTCCTCAAGTCTCTTTGTACAGGTCATGGACTACTAAAACCTGACTCCATCTATGCAACATGGTGTTTCAGAAACAAACCTGAATTTGAATCCCGATTTTTCTACTTACTAGCTGTATGATCATGAACAAGTTACTTTAATGCTCTGAGCTTCAATTTCTTCAGTTATAGCTTCCTTTTCAATTGGATGTAAATGAATCACAGAGTTAAAAGAAACCCTGAAGAACCAGAACTTGAAAAATAGTGGAACGGGGGAAGCTCTGAGAATCTATTGGGAGACACTGAACACGTGATTTTCAAGGTGCCAACACAGGCATCAATGAGACCCTACTTGTTCTGCAGTTCTGTGTTGCTTGGTTTAAGATTCAAATTTCCAGGGAAGAAATCGGATTGGTCTAGCTTGGGTGATGTGCCCACTCCAAGCCACTCTGATCAACATTCTTAGAAGAGTGGGTTGCCCTGTGGAGAGAACTGCTTATCAGGGTCTTGATCACTGGAAAGTGACACAACAGACCCATGGGAAGCTGGGAAAAGGAGGGATGCAGGAATAAATATCCTGACCTTATTTTTTCCAGCCATTCATATCTCTTACTAGTGTCTCCAGCTGGCCAAAGACAACTGGTTGTTTGATGGCGAGGGAGCTCATTGATAGCATTCATGTGAAATCAGAATTTTAGGGAGCACAGCCGGGTGGAGAAGGGTGAAAAGTGGATCTGAAGGGGCTAATGGAAAATATGCATAGCTAGTATATTTAGTGTCCCTAACACATTGTGATAGTGAAATCATTTTCTTCCCTCTTATTTAAGAAAAAGGCCCATAACTTCTTTTATCCCAGAAGGAAAACTATGTGTAGAATCTCTGGTCCAGGAAATTCCTAATAATTTGGAAGTGGCCAAAGGCATGAGTCAGTGGGTCTCTCTTCTCTTTTTCCCTGGTACAGCCTTGACTTCAGCAGGCTCTGCTCCAGTTATGAAGTGCCCCTTGCCTTAAGGAGCCTCATGGAGGCTGTGGGTGGCAATTCCTCCTATGCTGGTGGCACTCTGAGCTTCTGCCAGGGCTGAAGGAAGCCACTTCAAAAGACACCTCTACCACCCTGATAAATGAAATCAGAAGGGCCTTGCTTCAGCCCAGACTGTTTCTAAGCACTTTTCACCAGGCCCCATTCTTGAGGATAAATTCCTCCTCTGAGTGGATTTGGGTAATGACTGGGGCCCTCTCATCCAGGCAGTCACTTGTCAAGTACAAACTCATCCCTCTGTGTTAGGAATGTTAGGGAGAAGAGAGAAAAGGGGAAAAATGGTATTTCTTCCATGCCCTGGCTACGTGTTCCCTCTAGTTCTTACTTGCTAAAGAAGGTTGGAACATTTTTCAGTTTACTCTTAGAAAAAATAATTTAGAATCTCTGATGAATTAACAATAGACTGGATCATGTAAAATTTACATTTTCTACCATAGTTTTCAAATAAATTCAATCACTATGATTCCAACATTTAGGAAAATAAATGAAAATAGATACTTGCAGCAAATGAGTATTTCATTTTTACAAGAGCAGCATGATATATTGAAGGAACACTGGAATGGGGCTCCCAAACTTGGATGGTAGGATTGGCTGAACTTCAAAAGCTGTTTCTCCTCTTTGGTCCCCAGTTTTTACACTTACAGTGAGAGCTGGATGGATAAGAAGAGGATGATTCAAATTGTCACTGTGACCCAACATACAAAGAAGGATGCTTCACAGCTGACATGGTGAAAAGGAATTATGCCCTTAGAAGGGAGAAGTACATTGTCATCAGGAAGAGCTATAATCATCAGTGAATTGCTTTCTAAATTTCCTAGGTTGAGTTATAGATTCAAGAGTTTACATTCCATTTTTCTTTATAGTTTTTTATGTTTTAGAATTTTCCTAATAAAGAAACAGGGATATAGTATTGTTACGGTAGCATAGTTTTGCTTTTAGTCCCAATATGATGTACAGGTAGTATGTAGCAACGGAAGGAAACTCTGAGATGCCAAATCTGGGCTCAAATTCGAAAGTAGCTAAACCCTGGCATTGAGTCCTCTCAACTAAGAAAATGGAATAATAGTACTTCATAAGATTTCCCTGAGGATTAGAGATAAAGATGTAAAAGTACCTTGCATGTAGTAGGCATTCAAGAAATGATCTCTTCTTGTCTTCATGTTCGCACTTATTCACATTTGCCTAACAATACTCAAAGCTCTTAGGATACCAGGGAGAAGAAGGCTAGGCCACATCCTGTTGATGTTGGCTAGCTGGTGGTCCTGTTTTTTCTTCTCTACGATGGTTGACATTAAATGTGCCCCTGAATGATAGGGGCATTGTGCAAACCAGCTATTTTCCTCAAGGTAGTCAAGGAGAAATGGCAGCAGTCATACCTAAATCTTGTTAAAACCCCAGTTTAAAAACAGGAAACAAATTTCTGTGGGAAAAGTGGGAGAGGAAGTCATCAAAGGATGGAACTGAGTTGGCAACTGGCTTCTAAACCAACTTTGTGACAAGACTCTCTTCTCTTAGTTGAAAACAAAGAGTCAGTGTGGAATAATTGGTCAGAACATCAACTCTAGGGCCAGACCGTCTAGTCCAAGTTTGATTTTTGCTGTTGTTGTTGTTTTTTTAATTGAATAACTAAAAATATATATTAGCTTAGGTGAATTTTGGTACAAAGCAGAAGAAGAAATGCCAAGAAAAATACTGACAAATGTATTCTTATCCCTTATTTGTGGTCTATAAAAGCAAATGATTGCACTGCAGTTCAACTTTGACTTTTCATTTGCTGACTCTGTGAGTTTGGGCAAGTCATTTAAACTGTCTTGGCCTGAGTATCTTCACTTGAAAAATGCTGTCAATAATTGTATCAAACTTAAAGTGTTGTTATGCCAGTTCTGTATGTCAATATCTTTAAAGTACCTGGAACATGGTAAACAGTATGTAAGTACTTGGTAATAGAAGAGGACACCAGGTGTAAAATCTATTTAAAAATATAGACATTTGAGGAGAAACTTTAGTATTCATGGGTTTGGGTCAACATTCCTACTATTAATTGTGAAAAATGAACCCAGATGTAACTTGGGGTCTCTCTTCCCATAGAGATTTTGGCAATTTTGGCTTAAAGCTGTAGGATTCTATGATTAGGATAGGTGTAGTCTTCTTCATAACTTTTGAACATGTCTGTTATTGTAACAGAGACTGGAAATTATGGCTTAAGATTCTCTCCTATGCAAAAAGAAGTCTGAAGGTAAACATCTCAGTTTAGGGCAGTGGTTATCCTGTAAGGTGGAACCCAAACTCCTTCTATCATTCAAGTCCACCTCACAACTTCCATTCCCAAAGTCACTGCCTATTCCCAGATGGCTGCTAGAACTCCATCGATCACATTGTGGTTGTAGACCAGAAGAAAGATTTTTTTTAAAAAGTGAAAAAAAAATTTCACATTGACTCTTTTTTTTAAAGAACTTTGGCAGAAGTTATAGAAAATAATTCTGCCTATACCTCTTTGATCAGAATTTAATCACATGGCCTTACCTTACCAGCCTGTAAGAGAGAATTGAAAATAGTCTTTTGGAAGAGCACATTGTCAAGGGATAGATATTGCAAGGACTGGCTATCTGCGCTATATGGTTCACTTGTCACTTCTCCCAAATAAGCTCAGACCCACATGTAGACATAGGTGTACACCCTGTCTCTCACCAGCTTTCAAAAGAAATCCATTCCATATTTTTACAGTCTTAGTGAATATCACCATGAGATTAGAGGCGTGAGGATCAGAGGTGAGCCATTTGGCTACTTACACTTATATCATTGTCCCAACAAGATTTTTTTTTACTATGAATCTCTCTTATCCTTCTAAAAATTGTTTTTATAAATCCAGAGCTGCCAATCTGACTTTTTCTGCTGCACACAGATCCCTGGAACATGCTAAAGAGCTCCTGCCATTTCTCCTCAGCTGAGGGATTTAAGTGTAAATCAGCCAGTTAGAAAGCTGTAGAATAAGGACAGCAACGATCTATAAAATGCCTGCTACATGTCAAGTGTTTCTGTAACATACTTTAATCTTTATCAAGGAGGCTTCTGTCATCCCCTTATTACCAATAAGGAAATTCAGGCTTAGCAGACTACAGTAAACAGCACAATTTCATTTAAAAATTGCTTTACATTTTTTGGTGGATCATTCATTCACTCTGTTTGCTTTAATTCAGTATTTTATTATATTGTCACAATAGCTCAATGACAGCATAAATGATAAGTGTGCATCTCAACCAGGGTCAGATAGTAAAATAAGTTCTGTGCTTTCTGTGATTTTCCATCTAATATTCTCTCCTCCTGAACAGATGAGCTCATTTCCTTCAACTCTCTCTCAAACTGCAATCATTTCCAGATTCCTTCTCCTCTAGAAACATTCTGGTTTGCCAATGACATTCTTGAAATGCAGCACTCAAACTCAAATCTAATTCGTAGATATAATCAGTCCAGCAAAAACAAAACAAAAACACAAACCCTGATGGATAAGACTCTTAAGTGTAGATGGTTAGATCAAAGAGAAAAACTGCTCTAATTTTTAAAATATTTGTATTTCTAGCAGCAAGTGCTAAGTCTAGCATAAAATGAGTATTGAGCCTTTGAAAGATCTCAGGTTGTACCGTTTAGAGATAATTATATTTAGTGTAATGAGATAACTTTCTACAGAGATCCAAAGGGTTGCAATGGGAAATTGAAATTAGAATTGCCTCTACTGCTAATACATCTTCTACTCTTCTGCCAATAATAATAACTATTATTTATGAAAAACTTTCTAAATATCAGCTACTGTCCTAAGTATATGACTTGAAATTCCTGTTATTTATTCTCTGTAATAATTTTATTATTTAGGAATTATTATTTACATAAAACACAAAAGACAGGTATGAGGTTTGGAGAGGACAACGACCTACTCAGGAACACTCAGAGAGGAAGTAGCAGTAATGGGAATCAAATTCACGGCTCTGGTGACAAAACCCAGAACAGCAAAATTACTGAATTTTGGATCATTTCCAATTTTGCACTGGGCCTCAGTTTATCATCTGTAAAACAGCAGGCTGAGCCATAGGGTCTATATAAGCAGTAGAATGCTGGAGCTAGTTCTGAGAGCTAATAGTTATTTTTCAGAAATTTTGTGAGCTGGTTTTAAGCACAGTCGTAATGAAATGACATAAACTTCAAATTAAACATATTACATTGAAAATACAAAATAATAAATTAAAAACCATGGTTTACTAATTATTTCACTGCATTTAATTATTATGATCTGTGCTCTTGAGGCTATTTACGTCTATTGTATCGGTGTGGTGTAAATGAAAAATGTTGTGCTACCGCACATTTTTTCCCCAGCTCCTACTTCAATGACGTCATGTTGGTAGCTTGAAATCTGCCAGGTGGGAATATTTACATCATGGAAATCAGCAAATGCTGCAAATCAGATATTGTTTTATTGATTGTATTGTCATGAAAATGTTAGAAAAATATTAGTGTGGGTTAAAGTTAAAAGTGTGTCATATTGACAGCCATTATGTAAGAATAGCACCAAAAAATGAGAAAATATTCTTTTAGTATTTAAAAACTATCTAATTCAGAAAATAAGTCACTCGATGTCATTGATGTGTCTTTGTTGTCTGACTTTTGTTGCACTCTTTAACATAAATGAAAATAACGACCGATATACATTTGTCAATCAAAGCCATAGGTTATTTATAATTAAAAGAGTTTAGTAAAAGTCAATGAATTTCATTGAAAATTAATGGGTTATATGGAACTTACAATAAAGAATATAGTGTCTTTTATTATTTGTTGATTTGTGCTACATATCCTTTATAGTAATGAAATTAAATGTACATGATTAAATATAAATATGAATATAAATATATGTGTATACACACATACACACATGCAAACCACTGGAGAGTTGGTTGTTAAAGGCTTACCAGCACACCACTGTCTGTATAGTCTTTCTCATCTTTTATTGGTTAGGGGTCTAACTAGAACCACAGGGAGCCAAAGACCGTGAAGAACTTATCTAATAGTTGGAAATATTTAGAGTTCGAATCAGTTACTTAGGGAGGTAGTGACATCCCCATCACTGTGCTGATGACAAAGCCACTTCATAGGGGACAGGAGGATGGTGTCGGATGTTTTTCCTTCCCAGAGAGTTTCACAACCCTAAGGAGCAGGTGTCAGAGTGAGAGGTGGGAAGAGTGTACTGGTGAGGTACTAGCCAATGCATTGTGAGACTTACAAGTTCAGAACGTATCAGGAGTCTTATCTACTTGCTGATATCTTTTGATAAATTAAAACTTTCTTGGTGGCCAGAGTCGGAATACCTTACTCCTGGAGTCCATTCCCTCCATGTCTGTGAATGCTTCCACAATTGCAGTTCATTTAGGTGTTTATGTATTGGCCTCTGATGTGAGAATCTTTGGGCACTGAGAATTATGTCTGGCTGTAAATAAAAGAGTTACCTGAAAAATCATTTGTTTCCTCTCTCTTTGGTCTGATTGCATTTTGAGGGAGATCAATGCAAATTCAATTCATTCTCCCTTTTCAGTTCCTCAAGCCCTAGAACTGTGTGGAGACTTTAAGAAAACCTCAACAAATTCTCTCAGAGGCACAACCCCTCTCCACTACCTCATCCATAAAGACAGAGTTGCTTTCCCTTCATTAGTAGACAATGTCTTGACAGGTTATCTCTGAATTGCAGGGTTTAACTAGAGTGGTGTCCTCAGAAATTCAGGACTGAATTCAACTAGCAAATCAAATCAACTAGTAAATCACCTGAATTCAAAAACAAACCAGTGAGTCCATAGTTTTATTAATCTGGTATTGACACTTGGTTAGCATCAGTGAAAGTCAAGTGGAGATGGTTTGGATGTAAGGAAGCTAATTTTGATTAAGGACCTACTTTTATTTATTTCCCACTTCTTTTGAGAATTGTTCTGAATTTATAACACACACCATCTGCTTTGATTTTCCCTATTCTAAAAGAAACAAAATGGAGGCTAAGGGGTTAAGATGGCTTGCCTGACACCAAACACCTTGTAGATGGCAGACCATGAATTGAACCCTCCATTCTCAATACCATTGTTTTTCATATGAATCCTGTTGCCTCTTTGTAGACAGCTTCTATTTGAAAAATGAACTGATGTTTCACAATTACCTATTGGAGTAGTTTATCACAGTGACAAATGAAGGGGAAAACGGTTATTTGAAAAATAGCGAGATAGCTTTGGCTGTTCTTGACTGATTCAAAGACATAAAAAAGGAGAACCAAAATAGATGAAAAAACACACCCGTCCTGGGCCTGAGCACTGAAAGCTGTGTGACCTAGATGCAGCCGTACCTTCAGCTGCCCGGAGAGACTCCAGTTCCCCACTCACTGGCTCCCTCTAACATCATAGCCCACACTGTCTCCCTGGACACAGTGACTGAGTTTAGCTTCCTTCCTTCACCATCCATATTCCCTAAGGAGAAATCTCCTCCTTATCCTCTAATTCTTCCCACTCCTGTTGTCTTCAGAGAACCCTTGCCATGGACTCAGACCTCAAAACCCTAATGCTAGCCCCAGTGGCTCCAGGAAGGGACACTAAGTCACTAGCTGCAACATGATTTGCCCTGTTTATTTCAACCCATCGTCTCTGAAGTTTTGTCAATGCCACTGTGGATGTGACATGGACCCTTTGTCAAGATTTACATTAATTACAACCTCACGTTGTCTGCACAGGAACCTGAAGAAGGGTTAGGCTTAAAACCATTCATCAGCATGTGGCAGATCTCCACAGCCCTTATAACTTTCTTATTTATGGCTGCCTGCTGCATTTTCTCAAAGTTACGTTAGCTCTTAATATCTTGCAAAGTGATATATGTGGACCAATTATTAACTGAAGTATCCGGAGCAATAGAAACTAAAAGAAAAAGAAAAGTGTTCTCTAAGGTTGAGAAACAAGATCCCAGATCTGCGGAAATGACTTTATACACACACCCAAACACACACACACACACACACACACGCAGACACACACAGACTCTTGGCAATTCAGTACAGGATGGAATAAACATGTTTTGATCTAATTAATAGTCTTGAAAATAACTCCATATACATTGTTCTAGTATAAACTATAAACCACCCTAACTCTGTATTTTGGCAGAATTCCTAGCTCTTTCTGCTAAGATATAGGACACTTTCCTAAGGGAATTGAGAAACCAGTGAAAATCAGTGACAGCGTTTGATCTATGCTTTAGGTCTTAATCAATGTTGGAGATAGCATAGTTTTGAGTAAAATTCAGAAAGAATATATTTGCAGGGCTTTTAAAAATGGTGACTGTTTGAAAGTCAACTGGTGAGTTTTACTAAAGACATTTTTAAAAATTATTTTTGAGAGACATGAAAGAAAGAAAAAAAGAAAGGGAGGAAGGAAGAGAGGGAGGGAAAAGAAAAGTTCTCAGAGTAGTGACACTTTCTTCTTTCCCTGTGCATTTTCAAGAACCCAATCAAAGCTAGTATATTCTAAAGTATAAACCTGGACTTTGCACCTAGCCCAACTCTCAATTTATGTTTTTTCTTGAAACGACTTGTATTTCTTCCTTTTAATTGTTACAATAATGACTTAGAATAATATTTCTCTTAACTCAGAGTCTGTTCTCATTCCCCAGTGTGTTGCTGGCCGTTTTCTTACCAGCAGTTGGTGTCCTACTATTCCCGTTGAGTCACTGACATCAGTCACCTCAACTTTACTGCATCCCTCCCTGCCTTCTTGCCACAGTATGACCACCACCCACGCTTGTGAAAGGTAGAAGACAGTGGCTCTTGTGGGCAAAAGAAGGCTTTAGCTAGCAGGTCTAGTCCCAACTCATCTCCTTGCCTGGAGCCCTTCTGCAGAAACCCTCCGGCACACTCATGCATGGAAGCCTCTGGGCTTGTAACCTTCTCCTTCTCCAGTTCTGCCCCTGCCAGGTTTGGAAATGTCCTGATTTTTCTCTATTCTCTAAATTCCAACCACAGAGTATGCAGACTGACCTCCCAAATCAGTCTTCTATGAAACAGTAATGGAGAAATGCTTGCTTCTGATAATGCTGAAATCAAAGTGGCGTTCTAGTTTTGGTAGCTAAAGTTAAAATGAGAAAACATTCTTCCATTCATAAATTTATTCATTGAGCTGGGCAGCATGCCAGATGAATAAAATATAAAATAAACCTTGCCTCTGGGAATACAAGGATAGGCAAGGTCTCTGCTGCCGTGGGATATGTATTCTGGTGTTGGAGAGGCAGACCACAAAACAGGTAAACAAAGTCACGAATGATAATTGATGGTATAGATTGGTAGAAAGGGACTATTGAGGATGCAGTGTTCAGGAATAAGGGCACAAGGGTGGACCTGTTTTAAATAGGGTCACGAGGAACTTCTCTGAGGAATGACAAACAGGAACATAGCTACAACATACAAAAATAGATGACTTAAGTGCTGTATAAATGATAAAGCACAAATCAGTATTGGCCAGGAATAAAAGCACAATTTTAGCTACTCTTTTCATATTCCTATAGAAAACCTATGAGGAAGTCATAAAATCTTGGGGTATTTACCTTGCTGTGTGTGGAAAGGATACTCCATTTTAAGAAACTCGGGTTCTTCTTGTGTATAAAGGCACAAATAGGCCTACCAGAGAGACACAGAACCAGGGGTTGGCAAACACTTTCTATAAAGACAGAGAGAGTAAATATTTTAGGCTTTGAGTGCCACAGGATTTTTATTGCAGCTTCTCAACTCTCCCATTGGAGCACAAAAGCAGCCACAGGCAATATATAAATAAATGAGTGTGCCTGTTTTCTGATCATATTTTATTTATGAATCTGATACATGAATTTTCTTGTGTCACAAAATATCATTCTTTTTTCAAAATATTTTTTTCAGCCATTAAAAAATGTAAACACTATTCTTAGCGTAAGGGTCTTACAAAATCAGGCAGTGGATCATGTTTGATTTACAGGCAATAGTCTGGAGACTTTTGCCTATGGCAAGGTGGCTAAAAGTGTGAACTCTTAAGCCAACTGCCTGGGTTTGTTTTCAAACTACTTCATTTTCCAGTGGTGCATTCACATGTTCAGGTGAAAGAAAGTTTACTTTGATCCCATTTTGCTCTCTTTCTTATCTTTCTATCCTTCTCTTCTTAGTCAAACTTCTTTAAAAAGTAATCTATACTCCCTCTCTTCAGCAGACTGTGTTTTCCAAAAATGACTTCAACACCATTTCCAGTCCCTGATGTTCTTCCAGAATCACCCTCCCCCAACAGACACAACAAGAAGTTGTACTGATGTTCCCTCCCCTTGAAAGTGGGAAGGCCTCTGTCCAGGGCCACAGAATGGATGCTATGAGACTTAGAATCTAGCTCATAAAGGCAGTAAAACTTCCTCCTGCTTCTGTTAGGGCATGTGCCTGTAGACTCTGCAGCTGCCATGTAAGGATAATATACAACTGTTATTTTTCAAAGGCTTCCATTAGACTTCTCCAAAGTAGATCTGGCCATAGGCAAAGAAGAGAGATGTCCATGTATCTTATGTGCCTGGAATGTATCGTGTATGAGACAGAGCGTTGAGAGCTTAGGCCGAAGATGTGTACAGAAGCCACTTCATGGAGGGCCTTGATCATAGATTAAGGACCTTGGACTGGGTCCCAGGGCAGTGCATGGCCTCTGGAGGGTGTTATGCACGAGAACTGAATGGACAGATTTCTCTTTCAGAAGGATCATTCTGATTGCCGGATTAGAAAGAAACAATGGATTTGAGAGACTGCGTTAGAAGCCTCTGATCTGGTCTAGATGATCAGGACCTAAGCAGGGCAGTGTACTGGGCATGGCTCAGGGAATAGAATCCAGAGAGATCCCCGAGACCGACTGTGAGGGAGAGTGCTGTCTGTCTAGCTGAAGGACAGAAATCAAAAGTCGATATTTTAGTATTTTCTACTACTGTCTGTTAATAGAACAGGTCCCTCTTCTATATAGATAAGCTGCCTAGCCTGCTTTCTGTTTCATAATTTTTCCTTTTGCTTCTGTCAATATGCAGTACAGTTCCCACGTGGTTCATCCCCTTTCTCTTAGGCAGACTCTGGGGAGCCGTTCCTTGAAAGCAAGATGGCACAGATAAACTCACAGCTGGCCCGAGACTGGTGAAAGGGGCTTCTCTGTGCTCCCCACTGGGAAACACCTGCCTCTGCAGGCCACAGACCCAGGCCCCCGCGAGTGCCCTGGGAACCCCACCTCCCAGCATCCTCTGTGCTGTTATCTTGACACAATCACTGTGTTCTGGGGTTTTAATCTGGGAGATTAAATCTTTACATGCCTGAGTGGAAAGATCCTGTCCTTGTAATTTTTCACCTATATGATTTCTCAGCTGCCTTAGTTTAACCTGTTGTATTTATGGCCCAACTGTAATTTAGGAGAATACTTAGAAAATGCCACTTTCAAAGGACAGCTCTGTTAAATTGCCACTAAGAACAGCTTTCTGAGTGAGTGTAGTGAACTGTGGTAAAACTGATCATTTCAGTCAATTAGATTTTTAGGTCAGTCACTTTTTACTGTTCTGAAAGAGAGAAAGCATTTTAAAGCTTAAATCAGTCTATTATAGTCTAAATGTAGATCAAGGAGGAAGAAACACAAAAAATGTATTTATACTTTATTTTTGTAGAGATGAATCTGGTAGAGGTCATTTGAGTTCTATTACAGAGTATTCATTTTGCATAAAGTAGAAGTCACCCTTTTAAAAAATATGCCTGAAAAGACTCTTGGGATAGAAATTGGGGCCAAATAATTAAAAGGTTGAGATGGGAGAATAGAAATGCTTTAGCTAAGGGAGAGAAAGGGGTTTGTGAAGTGAACTGCTAATCAGATCCAATCAGGTAGGTTTTTCTTATAAACACTTTATTGACCTTTGATTCAGAAAGATCTAAATCATTGAGATAAAGCAGGAGATCACTAGTTCAGAAAAAAAAAGTTTTTTTTATTATTTTGTCATTTTTTTCATTTCCTTTATTCAATCCAAGATTGTATTACAATGTTTAGGGATTTTTAAACAGTCAAAGAAATTGTGCTTTCTTGTTAGGCAACTGAAAACCAAAACATCACTAATAAGAAAATAAGATTAAAGAACACAACAGCATTCTAATTTTCTCTTCATATGCACTTCGCAATTATCAAATTCAAAAATCTATTAAAATGATTTCTTACATTTTACTATCCTAGGGGCAGTAAAAAAAAGGAGGTAGCCCACAGCTGGATATGGACCATACAGAGGCACTAATTATTACAGTATCTTTAGCCACCCAGGGATTCTCTGCTTTCAGACCCACCGTTGAGACTTGTGACATTGTTTAAATGACACCTATTCCACAAAGCCATCTCTGCTGAGGTCAGACCGTTCTAATTACTTACCACTCTGGCTTTCTAATGCTTTTGTCTATGCTATTCATTTAACATTTTTTTTTTTTTTTTTTTTTTTTTTTTTTTTTGTTGAGACAGAGTCTCACTTTGTTGCCCGGGCTAGAGTGAGTGCCGTGGCGTCAGCTTAGCTCACAGCAACCTCAGACTCCTCGGCTTAAGCGATCCTACTGCCTCAGCCTCCCGAGGAGCTGGGACTACAGGCACGCGCCACCATGCCCGGCTAATTTTTTCTGTATATATTTTTAGTTGTCCGTATAATTTCTTTCTATTTTTAGTAGAGACGGGGTCTCGCTCTTGCTCAGGCTGGTCTCGAACTCCTGACCTCGAGCGATTCACCCGCCTCGGCCTCCCAGAGTGCTAGGATTACAGGCGTGAGCCACCGCGCCCGGCCTCATTTAACATTTTTAAACACCAGTACCTCTTTTGTGGTCTAGCAGAAACAGTACCCAATTTCAGTGGGTAGTTCTGGATTCTGCTCCTCATTTCACCACTTGTAGCCAAGCATATTTAGGTAAGTCTGCCGGCCAGGGAAACACCAGGTATAGAGTCCACAGTGGGAAGATAAACAGAGGTGATTTAATACAAGCATATGGTGAGAGTTGTTAAGACAAACAGGAGATAATGAGGCATCCAAAGACTAGCAACAGCAGGAAGCTGCTCCCAATAATGGGCTTGTAGGACACAGGGAGAAGGATGCGGAAACAGGCAGGCAGGAAGTTAACTGTGGTGGGGCTACTGTTGAGAGGTTGGACCAAAGAGGGAGGAACCGTCTGGGAAGGATTTGGGACCAACTTCAGAGGAGAGGGCAACCACTGTCAGAGATAATGCCTGAAGCAAAGCAAGAGGGAGAAATAACTAGGCTCTCTCCTCTTCCAACTTTCCATTTTTTAACCGGTGCCACCCAATGGCCAAGCCTACCTAGAAGCCAGTCACCTAGTCCCCAGTGCTACAGAGCAGGGGCACAGGGGGTGGATTTGAGAGCAATGTTCAGATCACTGGCACAATAAATCATTTGCTTTCTGAACAATTGTGCCTTTCTTTGTCAAATTTTAAAGCAATGCTTTTCTGACCCACTTCTTGAGAATATCGTATGAGAGTATTTTAATTTGTTGGTGGGAGTAAAAATTGAAACTTTTTGAGGACACGCTGGAAAAAATGTTTTAAGAATTTAAAATGTTAGCTAATGGTAATTCCACTTCTAGGAAAATATAAAGTCATAAATATGCATACAGATTTAGGTACAAAAATGTGTATCTTGGTGTTTATAATACTGAAAGTTGGAAGCAGCCTAAAATAGATGTCATATATTCAGGCATTTTTTTTTTTTTTTTTAGGAAAGATAATTTCTGCCTTCAAGGATATCTTACTCATTCAAGGCAATATGCACTGAAGATCATAAAAATAGGATGAAGTGCTATGAAGATCCAAGGGTGAGAAAGGACAGTGAGTATCTGCTTTTTTAAGGCTTCGAGATATGTGATGTACAGTGTGTGCATTATAAAGAATATAGAAATGCTAGGGAAGAATTTTTGATATCTATATCCAAATAGGAAAAATTTTTTCAGATGGAACAAAAGGATATATTAATCTCTTTTCAAATTTTCCAAGTTCACTCAAAAAAGAAACACCGGAGTTGGGAGGTTAGATGCCTAGGTAGAATAGCAAGAGGTGACACGAGCATAATTAGAATTCAAGTGACTGTGAGTTCATTCCAGTTTTGGTTCTGTTCTGATGGTGACCTTGTTCAGACCTTGTTCAAGCCTCTGCTCTAGATTTGTGGTGGGAATAAGGAAAGCAGAGAAAGCTCATATATACCATTGCTGAGGACTCGGCAAACAAATGAATAGACTCTCCCAGGATCTGGGGCTCTATTTGTAACTCACCCTCTGGTCTGATTTGTGTTCTTTGTGCTCACCCTGCTAATAACTGTTGGCACAATCAGCCTCAGTCTCATTGGAATCACGCTTCAAACTTGCTGTAAAAATTAAAGTTAAAAGGTGAATTTTGTGTTTAAGACTTTCCTTTGTCTTGCCCAAAGTACCCTATAAGCTTTATTTTTCATAGTCTAAAATGCATTGTCTTTGGGACAAGTCAGAACAAATTTTAAATTCTATCTTCACTTCTTTGTAGTTGTTTGATCTTTTGCAATTATCTTAATCTCCCTGGTTAAGTAGAATGAATAATAACACAGGTGACGAGCTTGGCACAGGTCTCAGGCCACAGTAGGTGTTTAATAAATTTTAGTGTTCTTCACCTTGCTCTTTGTCTTCCAATATGCCTCACAAAAAAGTTCTATTTCCTTTCCCTGCAAAATATCTCATTTGTCCACTCCATGTTATTGCTCATGCTGTTCTGTTTACCTGAAGTGTCCATTCCTATTCTCATGTGCTTTAATTAAGTGTGACTTCCTCCATGAAGACTTACCTGGTTAATCAAAATAGAAAAGACATTAAAAAAATCCAAGAGCACTTTTTTTTTTAGCCTGATGAAGGCACCGAATCTTTCAACTTTGAACTATATATTTTAAATTTGTGTTTGTCTATCCTCCATTCTCAATGTCCTACCTATCTCTCTAACCCTAGATCCAAAATAAAAACAAGGCTAATGTAGAAAGAGGATAGACCTTGCAATTAGATTAGACATACCCGGGTTTGGATTCCAGCACACAGTAAATGTTTGAAATATTTTTGCTACTTGCTATTGAAGAGAATGTTTCCTTTGTGGCAGGTTCAGACCATTAGCAGGAATGAAAGAAATGCCCTAGACAAAGGAAGAACTACCCCAACATGAGCCTCCAGCTGGAATGTTTTTGAGCCTATTCCCTTTTCTTGCTTAGCAAGCACTGAGCTTCCTGCTTCTGGTTTGGACCTGAAGTGGAAGTTCCCAAATACCAACAGGAAGGTCATACTTGTGGTCTTCCTCCCTCGCTGAAACCTGAAGCACTGGAATTTCATGTGGGTGTCTTTTCTCAAGAGATTTCCAGCTGCAATTCCCAGACCAGAGGTAAGCCACTGGATGCTATTGGATCCACAACTATTCTCCCTCTTTTTTAGTTTGCTGAGATTCTGAACATTATCTTGCCAAGTATGGGTTTAATAATTAAAAAGAGTTCCTGTGGGGAATGGTGGGATTTTTAAATATAGCACAGAATCTCGTTGACTTGAGTTGCCTTATATTTCTACACAGAGGCAAGAGAAGAAACAAGATTCATCCATCAATCCATTCATTCATTCATTCATTCACAAATATTAAGTATACATGATATGCCAATCCCTGTACTCAAAGCAGAGTCTCTTCTGAAGAGGAACACTGGTTGAGTGCTAACCATACATTAGATGCCTTTGAATATGTGATCTTCATGACTTTTCACAGCAATCCTATGAGGATAGAATTGTATAATTTTATAGTTATTAAAACTTAGAGTTAATGAAACTGAGGTTTTGAAAGGTTTTTCAACTTTCAAAGGAAACAAACTTAATATATATCAGAGCCAAGATTCAATTCACAATTTGAACATTTCACTACTGATGGACATTTGGGTGATTTCCAATTTAGAGCTATTATAAAAAGTGCTGTTGGGATCATTATCATTCTTACCTTTTGTGTGTCCAAGCAAACTTTTTATTTGATATACACCTAGGAGTAGAGTTTTTGGGTTACAGAGAACATACAAGTTAATCTGCAGTACCCATTACCAGTTCACATCGTTTTCCCCTACAGCCATTTTGTATAAGTTTGAGCTAATGAAGCAAACTCTGTTTCCCAAAGATGACCACAGCCATATCTCTCATTCTACATGCTTTTTAAAATAATGTAAGCTTGACACTTCTGGTGGGATCTAGATCCCTTTTCCTTGAACCTGAGTGGACCTTTGTGACTTCCTATTGTGACTTCCTAGATGAAGGCTATTCAACAGAACATTCTGCAGTGATGGAATGCTCTATCTGTATTGTCTAACATGGTATCCACTAGCCACATTGGGCATTGAAATGTGGCTAAAATGGATGCAAAGCTGAATTTTTATTTTATTTAATTTCAATTAATTTAAATTTAAATAGCCACACAAGTCTAGTGGCTATTGTATTGGACAAGCAGGCCTATACCAGTAAGATTGGTAGAATGGATGCAATGTGATTTCAGAAGCTAGATCATTAAAATGCCACACACTGTGCCTTATTCTCTTGGAACGCAGCCACCATGCTATAAAGAATTCCAAGCCAACTGTGGAGAGTCCCACGTGGAGAATAACCTGGGATCATGGCTCATAGGCACAGCTAAACTGCCAGGCAGCAATCAAATCCAGCTCACCAGCCTTGTGAGTGAGGCATCCTGAAAGTGGAATCCGTACCTCCAGGTCATGCTGCTCTAGCTGGTGCTGAAGGAGTACAAACAAGCCAGCCCTGCTGGGCCCTACTCAGAATGCTTTGGATTCTTTTAAGCCACAAAGGTCTAATCTCAAGCTATATGTCAAATTGGACTATGACTTCCCAAAAGTACTATTCCTATTCATCTCGCTCAAAAAGGGTGCTGTTTCTGACTTACACAAAAACAATAACCAATATGCTCTGAGACATATCTATATAATTGTAGATAAAAATGTGGCCATTAATATTGAGTGGCAATAATTGGCTATAAGGTTGTCAAATAGGTAATCCAGAATACACTTGTATTAACTCTGTGGATTGCTGTAAAAATAGATACATAATATTATAAAGATTCATCAAGAATTCATGGACTCTCAAGAATAGACCTAAAGGTACTGATTTGAGAAACTATCAAAGAAGCATTTCCTTTTGTTCATAGTTTGCAATGCTGTGGATCAGTTTTAGCAGTGATGGTGTGAGACAAGAGAATATTTTCCTAAAGGCTGGTTGGGATGTACTGTCCAGAGGTTTTGTGCCAAACAGAGGGTGACAAGTGTTTTCAGATTTGTCTGACTGGTTCCCAAGTACAGATGGTTCAAAAGGTTCTCTGCTTAGAGCTACATGAAAAGAAATGCATTGTTCATTACAGAAGAAAAATCTTTCCCCTTCCTAAAAATGGTATTTAAAAATTCATCCTTTCCTTTCTCAGTTTGTGTAGTTATATGTTTGCCTTCCCTAGAAAGTATTTTGTGTAGCTTCCTATATTGAATACATTCCCTCAACCCTGATGCCGTAACACTATTCTAAACCACCATTAAGCCTTTTCTGGACTTTATTACTTATAGGATGGGTGTTCACTCACATTCTGGTTGGATTGGAGGGAGAAGGGTTGTTTGAAACTACACTTTCAAAGCAACCACATTTAGTTTGCATATTTACCTAGGGTGGCACTGCAAAGGTCTGACAAATACAGCACCGACATCACTTGTCTTCTCACATATTAACATATATACCCACCCCCATACTATCCATTGTCTAAACTCCAGAAGCAGTAATTTTGGTCAAATATTGGTCATTTCATGTCACTCCACTGTGTAAAATCTTTCAGTAGCTCCACGTTGTTCTTGGAATAACATACAAAATGTTGTCAAGACCCACAAAGCTCTGAACGATCCGTCCACCTCCTCCATTCAGGTAGCTCTACTCTTTGGCTTCTACACTACAACCAAAATAGTCGTCCACTTATTGCTTGTTGAAGAAATGCCCTCTCCGAATTCTGAGTCTTTGTGTATGCTGTTCTCTCTGTCGTGATGCTCTTACTCTGATCACCACTGAGCAGTTGGTTCTTTGTCATTCTGCAAGTCTGAGATCTGCTTTCATCTTTTTAGCACAGCTGAAGCCCTGATATTTTCTTTAAAATAGCTTTGTCATCATCGATCTCATCACCTTTTTTTCCTTCAAATTATTACCACCTATCAGTAATTGCATTTATTTACATTTTGTTTATTGCCATGTCTTTCACTAACAGGTAAGCACTGTGAACACATGGAACTTAATCATAGTGTATCTGCATGTGACACAGAACCTACCATGCTAGATATTCAGTAAATATCTGTAGAATTGAAGGAATGAATAAAAGAATGATGCATGTGTTTTAATTGTGGGCTAAATTAAAAGAAACAGTGGATACATAAAACACAGAGAGGAGGTCACATTGCCTCCAATTTCACCCCCACAGATGGGTATAATAAAGTGCCTAGGCTTATTGTGAAAATTAAGTGGGAAGTTCCATATGAAGTGCCTGGTTTATAATAAACTCTTAATAAATGTCAACTGTCATTTCCTTGTTTATGTTGCTTTTGTTGTTAAAACATTTCAATTTTATTGCTCTTTCAACTTAGCATCTACTATTTTTCCTTTAGCTTTTGTGGGTATTTGATTCCTAGAAACCTCTGACTAGAAAAATTGCTGTTAAGTCGGTCTCACAAGTGTTAGTGAGAACAAAAAGAAAAATTTGGCCAATTATACAGCCATTAATGCAATGATCCAACAAACCAATTACTCAGGAAAAGTACCATTATTTTTTGACCTGTGTATGCACTAGCATTTTTATATGGTGATGGAATATTTATTGTTCTTACTGTTTTAGTTTTAAAAACAGAAAGAGAAAGGAGTTTTTAGTTTATTTTGGGTTAGTAAAGATGTCTGATTCACCTTCATCAGCTTTTCCAATGAACTCAGGAAATTAAGAAAAAATATTATGCAAGATTGTAGTAGTTGTGACTATAGAGATGTTGACCAATGCTTTACTAATTTGAGGGACTATTACAGTTATTGAATGTTTTGCATTTGTCTCTCCATCTGTGAATGAGGTAGCCACATTGTTGGAAAATGCCATTGCAATTCTGTTGTATTTTTCCTTTTCATGAGAAAACCCAAGTCCAGATGTTTTTGGTGAAGTTCGGTCTCATTTGTTAAAGTTGGCAAAGAATTCATTCATACAGTACAAAATAAAGGAAGCAATGTCCTTTGCTTCAGAAAACAGAAAATAAATATTTAATAACATGAGAGTTGACTCTATGAATACAAGATGAAAAGTGAGATAGAAAGATGCTATTTAAAAACATTGCTGCAGTTCAAATGTCTACTATCAAACTAATTGCAAATCTTTGGGTAATTTGTATTTTGCATTTGGTTATTTCTAGGGTATTTTCCTTGCCTCCTCTCCCCGCCTTTTTTTTTTTATAATTTGCAGTTTCACCAGAATGTCTGTGGATATGTATGACTTTTTAATCCTGCTTGATATATTTTGTACTTTCTGTATATGTGTACTTATATCTTTATTCTGAAAAAACTTCCAGGCATCATAGCTTTAATATTGTCTTTCCTCCATTGGCTCTATTTTCCTCTTCCGTGATGCATACTAGAGCTTTGCATTAGATTCTCTATGTCTCACGTTCTATTCTCTCTCTTTCTCTCCCCCATAATAATGCTCTGCATTCTGAAGTGCTGATATCAAAATGTCCCTCCGCCCCAGGTAAATGAAACCTTTAGCATTTTCTTCGAGAGCACAGCTGCTGGTAATATTCCAAGCCCTTGCTCATTTTGCTTACCTTCAGTGAGTTCAGCAACGAACTAGAAATTATAGGATTATCTATGATCTACACTTTTAAAGTGGGAGAGCACTTTCAATTCCCTAGTATTTTATACTTTCAAAGCAACAAGAAAAAAGAAAATTATTGTCAAAGATATAAAATATAATTTCTGAGCTAAAAATCAGAATATACATACTAAAAGAGCTCACCATAGTCTAGGTAAAAGGTAAGAAAATCAAGACTATGTATGGACATATTTTGTGAAATTTTATAATTTCAAATATGATGAAAGTGAAAAATAATTCTAAATGTAAAATATGATAGGTGGGATAGGAGGAAAGAGATTATCTTCAGAGGACCATAAATCAGGCCAACCTGAGACTTAAAAAATTCATAGGATCATGAAAGAGAAACACCGTGATTCAAGAACCTATATTAAATGAATGTGGTACTGTGTGTGTGCACATGTTTTGTTATAGCAACAGAAAGACATTCTCAGATATATAAAGGTTCAGAAAGCATATCTCTCAGAAGTATATCTTAAGAATATATTTGAAGATACATTCCTGAGTAGGATTTATCCTGATGTCCCACTGACCCAGGTTGAAGAACCTGAAGAAAATAGAAGTCTCTCTATTTTCTCATCAATTCCCAAGGTGATGCTACTCATGCTTTAATTACTCATGAACATATCCACTGGACTAAACTCTTTGAAGGTAAAGGAGAAGTTGAATGCCTCCTTGTGTTCTATATCACATGGCACAGTGTTGGGGACATCAAAGGTATTCAATAAATGTAGGATGAATGAATAATTGTATGAACTATTACTAATATGCCTACCTGTGTGAACTACATTTGTTAGAACTTAAAAAAAGTAAAACTAAAAAAAAAAAAAATGAAGTCCTGTTTCCTTAAAAATTATATTGAAAATAGATATAATGCAATAGAATCCAAAGGAAATGGAAATAAATATATTAGAGTACACAACTATGTATAAGGAGAAAGTTAAAAAACATGAGAGACGTGATTTTGGTTAACCTCATGCAAACAAACTAAAAAACTTGACTATAAAGCATAATATTTTAGAAAATATATGAAATGCAACAAAAGGTATTAATAAACTTGGCCAATATCATCTCAAAAATCATCAATATAAATTTATGTCAGAAATAAATTTTACCAAATATCTGAGGAATGTGATTTAAGTTGTTTGAAAGCATAAAGTGAAAATTTCTAAAGTGTTTTTGCAAATTTGGGAACATGTTGGTACAAAACTTAACAAAGGGAGTACAATAAAATGAAACTACAGATGGATATTACTTATGGGTTTTGAGGCAACATTTCTAAAATGTGTTAGCAAGTGGAAATTAGCAGCATATGAAAAGATTAATAAATACTATTCAGATTTGATTCAAGAAATTTAATATATCAATGTATTTTCCATATTAATTATAAATTCAGAGAGAAAATATATTATTATATCCATGATGCTGATAAAGTGCTTAATAAAAACCAATACTATTCTCAAATACAGGTTTAATAACTATAAATAAATTAATAATATTTAATTAGTGCATGCCTAATAGTGAAACACAAAAATGTTCCCATTAAATTAAGAAATAAGACAAGGGTGTTGATTATAGCCCTATCATTACTTCATATACTATGGGAAATTCTTTCTAACGAATTGAGGTAAGATAAATGAATATGAGGTTTAAAAGTTCTAAAACAAAAGAAAAATTGTCAATTATTTACAAATACCTGGAAAATTTCATAAGCCTGGAAAACACAAAAGAATCAATTGTTTAAACTATTAAAAATAATGGAAGAATTTAATAAGGAGAATTTAGAAGTTAATATCCAAAACCCTTGTGGCTTTACTATTTTCATATAAGATGCACTTATGTTACTTAAAGAAAAATCCATTAAACAAAAGGCATGAAGTAAGAAACACATACTAGAAACAGAGATAAGTAGGAATGTGCTAGCTTTGCATGAATAAACTGTGAAAATGCTCTCATAGGCCATAGAAAGAACTTTAAAAAACTTTTAGTATGAGCCAAGAAACATTAAATACAACTTAAATTACTGGGAATTCATACCCAGTTCTAGCTAAATTAATGCAAGATTGCAAAGATGCTAATTTATCCTATGTTAATCCATAAATTGAATATGATTCCAATAAACTTACCAACAAAATTGTTTTTATGAAACTAGACATGCCGAATCTGTAGTTCAAATAAAGATTAGCCAGGAAAATTTTGAAAAAGAAAGATAAAGAAGCAAACTACATTATTACATATTACTATAAAACTTCCATAAGTAACAGAATTTATTACTGGCACATGAATAGAAATTTCAAAGGAGAAGAGTAGAGTCTTGAATGAGACTCAAATAACACAAAAATTTGGATTATGATAATGTCAGCATTCCAAATCAGACTGAATATTCAATAAATGGCATTGAGACAACCTACTGAGAAAAGAATAAATTAAGGTGAGTTCTTAATTTAACACTTAACACAAAAATTTGAATCTAGATGGATCAAAATTCAAAGTTAAGATGAAAATGTATTTTTTTCTTATAATCTTGCAGTGGTAAGCCTTTTCAAAGCAAGATATATAATTCAGAATTTCCCAAAGACTAATAAATATAACTTCCTAAAATTTGTAACTTTCTGCTTATCAAGAAATACTTTAAACAAAGCCATTATATATAGACAACTTGAGAAATATTTCCAGCATATACAATAGATGAAGAACTAAGGTATTTAATAAATAAATTTTCCTGCAAATAAATTAAGAAAATACATTAGCTCAATATAAATATGAACAGATAATGTTCTCCCATTCAAGTACTAACCAAGCCCCACCCTGCTTAGCTTCCAAGATCAGATGAGATCAGGGACGTTCAGGGTGGTATGGCCATAGACAAGAACAGATAATATTCTGTAGAGAAAGAAATAAATACAATCTTTTTTTTAACATAAGATGTTTAACTTCCCTCAAAAATCAGAGAAATATAATACAACTCAAAAGTACTTTTACCTTACAGTGTTGAAATGATAAAACATTGTTAGTGTTGGTGAGACCATGAAACAGTAATTCTCTATCCAACACCATTAGTGGGAACACTAATTGTAATAATCTTTCTGGAGGGCATAATTATGCAGTATCTACCAATATTCTAAATACACGAATTCTTGTGAAGTGCATAATCTAACAATTTCACTTTTATCCTACAGACAACCAGCACATGTGCAAAAGAATTATATACCATGAGTTTTATGGCCACCTTGGTTGTAAGAGCAAAAGATTAGGAAACACATGCATGTGTACCAATGCGGGACTGTTTAAGTGCATTAAAGCCAGCCATAATGTGAAGAACTTTGTAGAAGGACTTATCTGGAATAATCAATCCCATTACTGAAAAATAGTAATAAATAGTGTAGTTTATTTCAGTGGATACATATATATATATATATATATATACACACACACACATACATACATATATATCAAGATTGTGTAAATATGCATATGACAAGCAAATAGAATATTTTTGATGGACATGAAAAACTGGTGACCATGATTGTTCTACAGGGGGGCCAAGCATAGCATGGAAGGTCTGTCATCATCCTATAGTCATTTTTACTGCTTGAAATATTTACTAAGTACACGTCCTATATTTTTTTTTCTTAAAAAAACTAGTTAGTAAAATTCTACCTCCTCCAAAACATCTCCCTCCTTGGACTGGCACACTATCAGAAATTCTCTCCATGAATCAGCCTTTGGGACGATGCCCGTCTCTGCTTCAAAGGCAATGTTAGAAAAATCCATGAAACCCCAGGCTCGGCACCCACTGATGTCCATCCCTAACATAGTAGCTGCTTGTTTCTTCTTGCTCCGTGTCCCAAACCTGCCAGGTCTTTAAGGTACACCACCCATACAGAGCCTTCTCTGTGTTTTCTTTTACGGGGCTTCTCCCTCCTATTTGTCTAAAAGATGCTTTGTGAATCTCTGCTCAGCTTCATATCTGATTTCTCCCTCTGGCCCCCACAAGATATCTCTTAATGATCTTTTATATTATTGACATTTAATAAATACATATATTTTTTAATTGAAAAAGGAAATGAATCACACCTTCCATTTAGACCAAAAACCCCAAGAGGACCCTCAGCCCCACCTTGCAATCCTGCTGCATCCCGCCCCCATCTCACTCTGGGCCTTTCACTCTCCCACTCTCCTAAATGGCTGCAATATACCATTTCTCCTTGAAACCATCAGCACCTCTTCCCCTAGCCTCCCACTTGGCTGATGATTCTATTCTGTGTCTTATTTCTCTAAGAAAATGTCACCAGGGGCCAGGCAGCTATCATGAAGCACAACTAGAATGATTGCATACTTGGGTGTGGTGGAGACAAAGCTACCTGCCACGTGAAAAGCCCATGTGACTAGTGTAGCTGCTCCCCTTTACTGTGGCTAGGAAGGGTCCCAGCCCGGTGTGGCCAGGAAGTGTGATCTTTTCATGAGAATTTGAAAACACATATTTTAAGGCGAATTTTCGTGATTTTAAATACCTATTGGAAAAATATGTACTTCAGCAATCTAGGATATCTTAGCCTGTGGGCATCCTAGTTTGTGACTCTGTAGAGAAATGTGAAATCATTATTATTATCAAGGGGAATCATTCATTATTTGAATACAATTCCAAAGAAGGCAACCAGATTTCTAACTATTAATAGTAATGGTTTAATTAGAACTATCACTTATTCTTAAGCATTTTCTCCTTAAACTGTTCAGGGTCTCAAAGGAATTTAGGATTGTTTGAGACTTTAGTAAAGAAGCTATTTTTAATGCTGTGGGCAGAGGTAGGAAACCTTGAGAGATAGTGCAGTATCCTGGAGCTAACGACAGGATGGTTCCTACACCTAGGAGGAAAATTACAAGAACCACTGACAGGGGCTCTCCTATACCTAGTGCACTGTGGCGCATTCATAAATTTGTAAGCTGACAACTTTCTTCCAGGAACACAGCTAGTCCTTTGAAATCTAGGATTAAGCTAAGGGAATAAATAGTCTTACCTCATTTTTCTTCCTCTGATTGGTAAAACCCAACTAGAATCTGGAGGACAAAACAGATGACTGATGTGGTCCTCACATGTGGACCTGCCAGGGTACAGAACAGGGTGGGGAAGATGGGGTGTGGGTTTGGGGAGGACAATGGAACAACAAGCAGAAACTCCACTGTCAATCTTATGAAAAGGTCCTGTAAGTATTCTCTTTCAGAAATTAAGAAACAGACTCAAGAATTACTCAAGATCATAAACAGTAACTGAGGGAGCAAGGATTTAAAGCCTGGACTTCTTAACTTCAAAGCTTAAAAAATACTTTTATACATTGTTTCTTCACCATTAAGTTCTATAGTGTATGTATTATAAAATTTATTTGAAAAAGATTTAGTCACTAAGAGAATTCCATGTGCCCTCTATGTTAAGCTAGTTACTTCATTTAGGGGAACTGATCCACCTGAAAGCTACAGATTTGTACATTCAATGCATATATGCTGAGTTTCTGTGATGCTGGGCACAGGGGCTGAACAAGACAGACAATGCCTTTGCTTTCACAGGGACAGAGCTTGGATTCCAGCACAAGACACCATAAAAGGAATATATTTATGCATAAGTAGATTCTTTTAGATGCTAACAAATTATATATATACATATACATATATGAACCCTAAAACTAATGTTGTAGAACAGAGGGTCTCAACACAGCTCACTGGCCAAATCCTGTCTCCTACCTGGTTTTATATCATCTGCAAACCAAAGATTTTTAATTTTTTTAACTGTTGGAAAAATATCAAATATTTGTGACATGTGAAAATTATAAGAAATTCAAAGTTCAGTGTCCACAGAATTATAATGGATCATAGTCATGCTTATTTGTTTACATAATGTCTATGGCTGCCTTTGTGCTACAATGGCAGAGTTCAGTAGTTGCAACAGAGAGAGACCATATATAATCCACAAAGCCTTGGATGTTTACTACTCGGTACTTGGCAGAAAAGGTTGTTTACCGATCCTTGTTAGAGAAAGTGATTGCTAGGGATATGAACTACTTTAAATTGGGTGGGCAGGAAAAACCTTTTGAAATGAATATGTATTATGACATGGAAAATAGATAACAGGGCTTTATTCCACATTAAATTGGGTTGTCCTACAAACATTTCTTTGAGAAGTAGTGTAACAACCATTCTGCATTTTCTAGTCCTCCCCAAAAGGAAAATAAGTGGCATACTTCAGCCATCATCCATCTTATGCCAAGTTTCCAAAATATAGAAATTTTGGCTCCAACCAGAATGTTTCCAAAATGTTATATATGAAAACAAGGAGAGGAATTATTGTTATAACACCACGGGCGAGCTGTTTCGGCCAAAGATTGCATGTGTTATTTTGATTTTAGACCATCAGATAGATTAATCAGAACCCTCTATAGAAGCATTTGAACCAAAGGAAACTAGTTCTTTCTGCCAAAAGTCCACTGAGTCATTAACAGAATATAATAAAGATTTGAGGCTTTAGTTTTGGAAAAGTTGTCATAAATTTTCCCAATGAGGAACATTCGACACAATATATTTCTCCATCCAGGAACTTTTGCAAATTCCACCCATATTTTAGGTGGAGACTGACTGGATAAGGTTGCTGTCCACAGAGTGTGAGTTGAGGAGGCCTAAAGGAACCTTATTCTCTGTCATTCATCATCCAACTAAGGTCTTATTAAAGAATCATTCCTCAAGCTAAAGCAAAGAGAAGAGAGAAAAGGGCAGATTACCTATTAGATGCTTTACATATATGATCTCATTTAGTTTTTATATAAAGTGAGAGCACAGATCATCTTTATAACATTTGATCTGGGTGGGGAGCATAGAGATTAGAAAAATTAAGCACTGATAGGTAAGTAATTATTGTCTCTCTTTTACAGCTGAAGGAAATGATGTTTACGAAGGTTAAATACCTTGCTCAAAGTCATATGACTAATATATGAAATAGCTGGAATATGAATTCTGTTGGTGGAAACAATTTCACAATATCCGGTTAAGTGGAAAATGTGTATCTTATGTGACGTAGGAATTTCTTCCTGTGTACACAACCTAAAGCAGCTCACTCACAGGTGCACAAGGATACATGCTTAAGAATGCATTGTTATAGTAGTGTTTGTATTAATAATAAAACAAATTGCAAACAACCTAAACAGTCAACAATATGAGACTATTACAAATTGTGGTATTTTCACAAAACAGAATACGATATAGAGGTTAAGAAGAATAAATAAGAATGACATGTATTTACAGGTTCTATTTCAAAAGCAATGTCCAGTCAAAAAAAGAAGAAAAACAAATTCAAGAATGATATATGCCATATGATATAATGTAAATGCAATTTAAAATATGCAAAATGATTTCAGATATCTAAGATCAATATTTTAAAAAAAGTCCTCGTAATGAGAAACACAAAATTGAGGGTAATGATTAAGTCTGGTCCAGGAGGGGAAGGCATGATGAAGGGAGTACTTTGGGGATCCAAGTACATTTGGTTGTGTTTTATGTCTTTAAAAATATTAAACAAATAAAGCAAAATACTAAAATTTTGATACTGGCTACACAGATATTATTTTATTGTTTTATGTAATTCTATGTATATATGAATTATACTGTAATAAAAATATTTTTTAAAAAGCGAGTGTTAGCCAAAAGAAATAAATTAGCTGTTTCAATCTAACCCCAAATCCACAAATTTTCCAAGTTTAAAAAAATGTGCTTACCACCTGAGGTTTTTTCCCAACTTCATATAAATATAGCAAACTATTGCTAGAAGGAACTCCTATAACCAACTTTCTGGGTCCAAAAGAACTCTATTTCCAGCAAATGCTGAATTTCCATTTCAGGAATTAAACTGTACTTAGAAGCATTCAAAGAAGAAGGGCTTTAAAAAATTATCTATATTTCTACATTTAAATCATTTTTACAGCAAAGTTTTCCTTTATTTTCAAATAAATTCTTACCCAACTCCTGTAAGTAAAGCGTAAGTAGATCTGCTCTTCCAGTTATATCTTTTTGTCTAAAAGGAGCAAGGTCTCCTTGGAGAAATGGTTGACTCCAGTCTGTGGCAGAGAATATGTTAGACGAGCCTGGGACACCTTGTGCCAGAGAGGAAAGAGGCACTCAGAGACTAATGGAGTTACATCAAAAAGACACAGGAGACAATTTGAAGGAGCTCTCACTGGCCTAAGATGGAAATTTGGGGAGTAAAAAAAAAAAATAATGACTTCAGTGCATTGAAACACATCAAATACATCACAATCTATAAGTTGTAAATGACACAGAAAAGTAAAAACACAAAATTTAAAAATCCTAACTGGCAACCATAGGAAGTGCTTGTACACAGATTCTTTACTCTGAAAATTGACAAGCATGTGGTTAAGATGAAAACGAACAAACAAATAAACAAAAGCAGGAGACCCACATGACTGCATGCTTACACATTTTCCTTGAACTGCTGGGCTATGGTTCCAAAATCACTGATACAGGCCATCCTTCATAGGACACGTCTCCTCTAAGAAAGTCCCCACAAAGGTCTGTCCCCACTGCCAATCTCTGCTGGTGCTGGGGACTGGAGGGCCCCACCCCCATCCTCTTGAGCCACCGTCGAATCTTTAGGTGTTGTCTTTAAGAACACTTTGCGTCAAAGAAAACTACTTTGTGCTTCTAGAGCTTTTATCTATTGATTTCTTCCCCAATCAGGCATTAATCATAAAAAGCCTAAAACCTCTTTTCCTGATCATTTTTCAGGTGTGTTGCAGGTAGCGTTTGGGTGTCTGTTTCTCAGTTTCAGGTTACTCACCTCCAGATCCTTTAACTCTTTACCATATGACAATTTTTGTTCCCTTCCCATCGGGGTCCACTGTATACACTACATTCCAGATTATCTTTCCCTCTTCGCTATACACTTAGGATTAAAGATGGAACTCCCTCCATGTGGAACATGACCAGTGCAGCATAATGTGGAATTATTGTTAATACTTGTTAACATATCCCATATGATCATTTGGCTGTATAATAAGTTCGCATAAAAGAAACGCTGTGCATGACTTTTTTAAGCTTGGAAATCTGGTGCCACTCAGTAATCACTGTAGAGTTTAAAAAGTTACCAATAGGAAGGAAGAAGGATTTCACCCTCAGGAACTCATCATGAGTACATTTTACACATATTGCAAGAGAATAGAAACCTGATGTTTGGAATGGGGTTTTGTTTTCCTTTATGCCATGCAATTTGTACCAGAGACTTAACGCTATGTGAGAGACGCTGAGAATGTAGCCATTTCCTATACTTCCTGTAAATAATTTGGCAGGCTCTTAGTGAAATAATTACTGTTCTCTATTGCCTTCTTGAAAAATTAATTTGTTGTAATTTATTATTAGCTTTTATATGCATGAATAGGAAACAAAAAGAGTATGTAATTGGGCTAAGTGCGGGGTTGCTGAATATTCCCCTATTGGAAACCTTTAAGCTTTAGGTCAGACTTGGAAGGTGGCTCAGGCCCTACAAAACTTGTCAAAGCAACAGAAGGAATTGGATTGTCTGGTTCCTCCATTTATGCTATACCCAGAAAGATGAGATCCTTTAGGTCTGGGAAGGAAGTGAGAGTTGAAGATAAATGCTTCCCATGAAGGACACATTTCATACATGATAGCTATTAAGTTTGTTATTCTCATTACAGCATAAATAAAGGTCACCAGCAAAGGACCACTAACAGACATTCTGAGTCACAATAGATTGTGCCCACACTACTTTTGACACAATTTTTTGAAGCCTTTAAGTATTTAAAATTATTATTTGATGCTGTTTAAGCATTAAGCGATTTTCTAAAATAACCACCCTGCCTTAGGCACTTAAAAATGAGAATGAAAGGGCTTAGGGAATTCGTAGCAATAGCAGAAAAAGAAGGGAATGGAGTATCTTGAAGGCCTGAAGAATTAAAGGCTATGGTATCATAGAACAAGTATAAAATGCCTGTTTCATTCACTTAACAATTTTTAAAATTAAATGCATATTATGATCCACATACTGTGCAAGATGTAGGATATGACAATGATAAGATAGACTTGGTTTGGGGTCTTATGTGGTTTATAGTCCAGTGGAAAAGACACTGAACCAATAAATTATATAAAACATTAATTAATTGCTACTATTATACCTAATATGAACGATCTTTAGATTTCTGATGAAAGGGAAAAGTGTGGGCTTTAATCTAATCTGGGGCAGAGGGTGAGGCCAATCTTCTCTTGGGCTATGAGAGTTAGACAGACAACAGGGGCTGGAAGGGAAAAGGGCAAAAGTGGGGAAAGGGAGTTTTCTTCAGCTAGAAAGAAAAGTATGAGTGAAAGCCCTGAGACCAGTTTGGCAGATTCAGGGAAGTAAATGCAGCCTGTGTGTCCAGAATAGATTGAAAATCTTTCAGAGAGACATAAAGTGAGGCTGGCCAGAAGCAGGGCCCAGACCACCCCGGTTTCCCGAGCCGTGGTAGATTTGCCTTAAGACAATATCAGTCAATGAAGATTTTTATGTGAATAACATGGTTACATATTCAAATTCAAAATATCATTTTGGCTAGTATAGATTGAACAGAGAGGAGGCTTTTGTGTATATGCTAATTCTTTCTCTGTTGAGTGACCTTGTGCAAGTATTTTCAGGTAGTTGAGCCTTGGTATATGCATTGGCAAAATCGAGGGATAAAACTCAATAATTTTGAAGCTCTTCATAGCTCTTTAAATGTGTGACCTGAATTACCCTGGCATTCTTACTTTGTTCCTGTGCCTCGACAAATTTGATTTCCTTTAAGTGACAGCAATAACTCCTACACCAGCTCTTAAGATAATTTGCTTTTTGAGAACCATATCTTAAAAGTATGAATGTCAAATGCAGCTATGAATTGGAAAGGAGGGAACAAATTATCATTTATGCAGATGATATGATTGTCTCTAGAAATTCTAAGCATCACTTAAGAATGAAAAAAAGAGCTCAGAAAGAAGGCTAGGTTCAAATAAATTTTAAAATTATTAAGAATTTGTCTACATAGCAGCTATAACCAGGCAGCAAACAGACAAAAGCAATTTATAACAGCCAAATACATCTGTAATTGGTTGAATGGTGATCCCCCAAAAGTTATGTCTACCCAGAACCTGTGAATGTGGCCTTATTTAGAAAAAAAGTGTCTTTGCAGATAGATCTTGAGATGAGTATTCCCTATTACTTGGATAGGCCCTAAATCCAATGACAAGTGTCCTTACAAGAGACAAAAGAGCAGAAGACACAAACAGAAAAGCGAAGGAACCCATGTGAGGACAGAGACAGAAAGTGGAGCAATGCAAACTATAAGCCAAGGAACACTTAGAGCCACCAGGAGCTGGAAGAGGCCAGGAAGGATTCTTCCATAGAGTCTTTGGAGGGAGCACATTCCTACTGACACCTCAGTTTTGGACTTGTGGACCCTAGAACTGTTGAGAGAATAGATTTCTGTTGTATCAAGCCCCCAAGGTTGTGGTACCTTGCTACATCAGCCACAGGAAACAAAGACAGCATCCAAGGCTGGTAACTGCTCTTCTCCTGTGTCTGGGTGAAGTGGGAAACCATCCCTTTGACCATGGCATCAGCCAGTCGCTGTCTCTTTGCTTCAGGAATGGAATGAAGCAATGTGCAGTCAAAATTATTCTTTCCTCAAAACCTGGTGCAAAGGGTTTTGAGTTACAGGATAGTTAATAAATAGTAACCTCAAATAAAGAAAATCACTTTCCAAATAAGCTATTCTTTGATAGGCATGGTATTGCTCTTGAATTTGGAACTTTTGGCTTCTTCTTGCTGGAGTTCATACAGTTTCTGTATATGACCGAAACTGAACAGCCCTTTTTAATGTTTTATGCACAAGCAAGCAAAAAAAGAATTTGGAGTTAGAAGACTTGTTTGGAGTCCTGCCTCTGCAACCTTGTTGCTTCATTCCTTGCAACGTTTGCTCTGCTTCCTTGACCTTCAGGTTGCTTATTTAGGAGATGGAGTTATATTATTCACTCCATTTTATCTTATAAAGTTATTTTTGAAGATTAATGAAAATGAACATGCTTTAGAAAACTGTGAAATAGTAAGAAACATCAGTTAATATTAGTCAGCATTTAGCTTCTCATATAACTTCAATTATTGTAGATCTAATAAATGTAACCCAAAATAAATAAATATGAAGGTGGCTTTGGGCAAAGAGTTTGGAGTCACTGGCCTCAGTGTTCTCAGATGCCCTATGTCATATGCTCTATGAGAGAGTTGTGCTTGATCTGTGTTTCTCCGGCGGGCTAACCGTTAAAGTCATCTGGGGAGCTCTGAAAAACCACCCCCAGGCAAATCCAGTGATTATTTCTTGGAAAAGAGTTTACCCTGTAGGCACTTTAACAGCTCCCCAGGTGGTACCAGTGTGAGCAGGCAGCTCTGAGACATGTCAGGCTATTACCAGAAAAGCCTCTGCAACTCTCAACTTCAAGATTGTCTTGGCTATTCACTATTAATACTATTCCCGTACTTTCTGATTTGGTGTTATGAAAATGTGATTGGTGGGCTAATTACCAAAGTCACCTCAACAAAGAGTGGAAAATGCAATTATTCTGGATGCTCTGTTGTATATGATGGTAAACACCCAGATATTCTCAAATATCTAGATGTTTGTCCTGTAACTGACAAGACCTCTAATTGTCTGCATGAATTGTTTTCATTTTTCACCCAAAGTAAGAAAAAGCACGAAACAACACCTATTATGCTTCTGGGATTGTCCAAGATGTTTTACAGGTGTTATGATATACAATTTCAAAACTATCCTATGGGCAATATTAGATTCATTTTATAGAGAAGGAACTGAGGCTGAGGGAGCTCAGAAAATTTAGCTAGATAACTCAGTCAGTAAGTCATTGAATGAAGTCAAACTGAGCACTGTCATCTCCAAAGACGGTTCATATTTCTTTTCCATCATACTGTTTTTTTGTAGTGGTGCTACAAAATTTTTCATCCATAAAAGAATCTGAAAATTATTCTGGGAAACAGAAACTGATCAGATAAATAAACTCCAGTTTATTTTAAATACTTCAATAAATTTATCATTCATGTACCTATTTCCTTATAATTTATATTGTGTTTACCTCCAAAAATAATTGGCATCATAATCCCCTTTTATATCTACATCCCCTTATGTTTTTGAAAACAAATAAAAATGATTATGTTGGCACTGTAACATTTTGGGACAATCACGGGAGTTTAAATTAACTATCTGTGTGGCTCTGTTTAACCATATCTCCAAGGTGGCCTCCAGTGGCCTCTGTCTCCTGCCCTTATGTAGCATTATCCCACAAGGAGTAAGGCTGACCTGTATGACCAATAGGATGTTACTGAAGTGATGGTGTGTGACTTCCACTCTAGGTCATACAAAAGGCTTTGTGGCTTCCTCTTTGTTCTCTTTTTTGGACCACTTGCTTTGTGGAGGGGTCAATAGCTATATACTGAGGACTCTCAAGTGGCCCTGTTGAGAAGTCCATATGTCAAAGAATTAAGGCCTCCTGCTGGTAGCCAGCACCTGCCTGCCAGCCACCTGAGTGAGCCATCCTGCAGATGGATCCTCCAGCCACATCTGAGCCTCCAATTGGCCACACCTCCAGCTGACAATTGACTACAACCTCTTGAGAGAGACCCTCCACCAGGACTACCAAGCTAAGTTGCTTCTGAATTCCTGACCCACAGACTGTGAGGAAATAGATACTCTCTGTTTTAGCCACTAAGCATTAGGGTAATTTGTAATGCTTTCATAGCTAATTAGCATTAACTTCCTTCTTTCTATTCTCCCTTCCTTTCTTTTTTCTCCTTTTCTCCTCCTTTCTTTCAATCCTTTCTATTTTCCTCCTGACTCTCCCTCATCACCCTTCTTTATGTCCTCCCAATCCTCCTCTCTCTTTTCCTTCCTCCTCCCAACATCTCTTCCTCCCTACCACAAAGTCATAATGGGGCTTGCTTCATGCTGGGTGCCCCAGAGCTATGCAAATTTGAAAACACAGAACTGCCGTCAAGGGAGGATTTAGTTCTTATTGGATTATAGACATAAAAATACAATATTCCAATGCCATTTTAGAAATTGTATGATGAATGTAGGAAGTGGAAGCCTAGAGGAGCAAGGATCTAATTCTCTCTAGGGGAGTCAGGGGAGGTTTGCCAGATGGATTGAGAGGGGCATAGAGCAGGTAACCAGGTAGAGCTTTTCCAAACAAAGGTGAAAGCATTTGCAAAGATCACGAAGGCATGAGAGAGAAGGACTGATTCAGGGAATGGCTTATAATTCCAGAGTTACCAAAGCATGAGTTATTAAGGATTGAGGTGAGATATTAAACTTTCATTTAATCCAGGACTTAATAATAAGGATGGTGATTCCATAAAAAGGAGTTTAGACTTGAACTACTCACATCAAGCTCTCTGAGTCTTGGTTTCTTCATCTATGAAACACAGCACAGTACCTACCTCAAAAGGTGTGTGACGATTTAGAAAAACACCTTATAGGATGCCCAACATATCATAGGTACCCAGTCAGTGTTGCTCTTCCTCCAGGCCATAATCAGACATTTAACACTTTAGATCTCAAGTTGTCCTGTAACTTCTACCCTCAGAAGACTACACACGAGGAGAGGTAGGATAATATAACATCAAGTCTTGTTTCTCCTCAGTATATTCTGAAAGGAGCATTCTCTACCTTTTACTCGTCACCACTTGAGTAATTAGACAGAAGGGCTCTTTGTATCTTTGACTCTGGGGAGAGAATTACTAGAGGATGGGAGGGAAACAAATGACTTTTTTGAGAAGCCTTGGAACCACAGCCATGGTATGAGGGCTTCCCTTCCTGAGCACAGTGATCCTGGATCTTACAACATTTTAATGTGTCCAGAATGTTCATGCTGAAAGCATTTCCTCTGGACAGTAATGCCCCTGAGAGGAGTGACTTCCAGGTCAGTACATCCTGATTTATTAGAATCCACTGAAGTTGCATTTGAAGTCCATTGTGACTGTCTAGCCTTTTGAACTTTTCAGAAGAGGCAGTATTGAGCAAATACCAGCATTTTTTAGGTTTCTATATGAGACACCTAATTGTGCAGAAGAGTTTGTATGTTGTCTCATCTTTTCTTAAGATACTATTCCCAATTCTTATTTTAAAATATTTTTATCCCAGAGTTTTCCATATCTGTCATCTCCATCTTATGTCTGCTTATTTTATTTTTCTGGCTGTCAGCCACTTGGTATCATTTGAAAGGAATCTAAGAACTCTGTACACTTCCAATCAGGTGCAGAGTTAATAGGCTGAAGTTTTCCTTAGATTGTGTTTGTTTTTCTCATATCCTTTGTGGGTGAGGACATATGGAAAAACTTAGCTGAGGTTTTACACACTGGGTTTTGGGGAGACCTGGTGTGACATGTGTCACCTTGCTGGTTGCCAGTCTTGGGTCAGATGCTTGGCTGAGTCGGGGTGGGGGATGGGGAGAGGGAGCAGGGTTGGAGCCCTTCAGCACCAATGCACATAATTTGAACCAAGGGCTCATAGACTGTTGGAGGGAGACGCAATATTATAGATAATTATATCCAATCCCCTCATTGGAGGCATAAGAAAATTGAGACCAAGGAAACTGGATAGCCTTATCCAAAGTTTTACCTAGAAAGTAGCAGAGAGTAAATAAAATTCTTGGTTGTTTTGACTCCTATTTTGGTTTGATAGAAAAAAAAAATAGATTTTGTAGCTAAATAGGCATGACTTTGAATCCCAGGTCTGTTCCCTTCTGTTGATATGACCTTGTTGATGTGGCCTTGTCGATAGGGCTGTGGCATAGATTGTGGATAACGTATATAAAACACCTAATGCATTATAGACCCTCAATAAAAGTTAGTTTGACCATTGACTAGGGAGACAATATCTGGAGAACAACTCCACGACCTACACACTGCAAAACCAGTATGAGTAAGGATAATCCATTTTGTTAATTGATAAACAGAGCTATGTCCAAAAGCCTTATAAATGCTTTCTGGGAGACCCTGTGTGTGTGTGTGTGTGTGTGTGTGTGTGTGTGTGTGTTGATTTTAATCTCCAAGTTGAAAGGGGCTTGTTGCATGCCTACCCTGCATTTCTATTTAAAAGAAAAAATCAGGTTGAGCTATGTAAATTCTTTGCACTATCTTCAGAAAGATCCTGAAACCTGACTAGAGCCAACATTTTTTTTTTCTTCAAAAAGAAAGTCCATCTACAACAAACTTTTTGGCACAAGGGTAACTTCTTGGTGTATCTGGACAGTTCATAGTCCTCTCTGCAAACAACTTACAATTGTACCACCTAGGAAAATGGTAGGAAGTTCAATTCCACTTACCCTTTATCCTCCTGTACAAATCATAAGAATTGAACTTTGTGTAAGACCTTGCAATTTATGAAGCACTTTAATGTTTATAGTCTCATTTTTGATTCTCAAAATAATCTTGTGAAGCAAACCAGGGAAAGATGATTATCTTCTCCACTTTACAAATAAGAAAATGCCCCAGTAAACATCTGCATCCTTAGACACTCCTTTGACCCTCAACGAACACTCTTCAGTATTGTTTGTTAGACTGTCATATGAGTATGAGCCCCCAAATTTGATTACGCTTCCATGACCTAAATCCTACCTCCCTCTTGGCCTCATCTCCCGCATCTTCCCACCTCACATTCCAGAGAGTAACAGGACAAATTCCTCATAGTTGACCCGAGTCACTCAGCCGCTGGCCTTCTGTGTGGAGTAAATTAATTGGTATATGTTGAAATGCTTAAGAGAGCGGCTAGCATGCAGTTAGATTATGATGTTACCTTTTTATTACTTTGTCCATGTTTCCTCTATCTAGAAACCCTCTTCAACCGTCTTTGCTTGCCTCTTACACAGTGTCACCACCTCTTCTGTGCCACCTTGTTTTTGCGAAACGTTAAATTATTCCATACACACTGGGTTATTCAGCTCTGTGTGTTTTCACACCGTCCCTTCATTATTCCAATCGTAGCACAGGTTACACTGTTTTGTCAATCTGTGGTCATCGCCATCTCCCTTTCTGGATTCTGTAAAGGCCTGCCTTGGTCTGTGCCTTGCTCATGTTCATATGCTTGTGTCTCATTCAAGTCTGTACCCTTGTGACTGGTCCAGTGCCTCTTAGGAAATGCCGAATAGAAACTCTTTGGCTTGAATCAACTACCATTTTTTATGTCACCAACTGAATTGGAAAGTCAATGAAAAAATCAACCATGTCTTGTTCTCTTTAAACGCTTCCCAGCTCCTCCCGCACAGAACCTTGGCTTATTGGGCACCTGATCTTTCCCGGTTTTCAGGCCCTAAATTAGCTTTCTATCACGGCAACCCTCAAGATTCAGACAGCCTCACGTCCCACCCGGGCCTTTGTGTTCCTCTTCTCAGGCAAGTAGGGGTCATGAGCCAGACATCTCGGTATCATCTAGTAAGAGGCACCAAATTTCTCCAGTTTCCTTCTCACCGAGAGGCAGAAAGTTCACGAGGTCCCTGTTCTCTCTTCTTTGCTTCCTCCACTGGAAGAAAGGGTTTGCCCGAGGCCCCCCACTGCCATAGCACCGCCCCTCACTCTTGTCACTGTTTAAGTTACTTTACTTCCTCTGAAAAAGATTAATTAGCCGTGAAGCCAGCCTGCACCTAGGCTCCCTGATTTGGGTTCAGTCATGGTAGTTTGGGACTAACTGGAGACAATGCAATTGATTTAGAACATATGTGGATTTCACAGGAAATCCTCTGTAGAAGTCATCAATAATAATAATTAAAAAACTCTCTGCTTGCAGGCTGACATAAATATAATTACGTGGGTGAGCCCAGCTTTAAACACAAATGTGCTTTCTGTTGGGGATCCCAGAACAATCTGTGAGCGATCCATCTAATTATTTCCTGTATGAGATGTCAAGGATAGCGAAACACTTCAAACAGATTTAGGAAAGAACTTGGACTTCAGGAAATGTGAAGAGTAAATGCATGTTTACATATTTTCTCTCACCAAAACTGATCAAAAGGAACCCAAAGTGAGGAAAAGGTAAAAAGGAAAGAGAAAGAAAACATTAACCCTGAGCTTAAGGGATGAGCGCCTCCAGATGAGCAACCCTGAAGAATATTTTCCAGATATAGTATCATTTGAACCCAGCAGAAAAAGAACATCACCTGCTAAAATTAGCAAAAGAGCAAAGTTGACTACTAGCTCACCATTATTTAGCTTTGTTCCAGAAAGTGCTAGTAAATGACACTTGTCAAGAAGAAGAAATAGTTTTAAAGATTGGAAAAAAGATAAAATTGTCATTATTTGTATGTAAAGCAGTGGCACACTTAAAAAAATAAAAATCTATTTTAATAAATGAATATAGAATTTACTAAGGGGACTGAAATATTAAAAGAAAATTACCCAAAAGTTTTTCTTTAAAAAAGACTCAGTGATATAAAGCTTTCTGTTCTCTGATTTTTTTTTTTTTTTAATAGGCTGGAAAAATAAAAAAGGAGAGCAAAGTGTAGCGTGAGGGGAATGGAGAGAATCTAAGCCTAGCAAATGTCTGGGTGTGTGACAGTTATAATGCTGTAACAAATGTCAATGTTTTCTTCTGGTCAGTGAATAGAGAGACAGTTGTTCAATCACATGACATAGGGAGTCTATAACTAGATTACTTACATAAGGAAAGTAAAGTATGTGATAAAGAAAATATTTCAAATCAATAGAGAAAAGAAAAGAATGCTTAATAAAGAGTGTTTGGATAACTCATGAACCATTTCAGAAAAAAAAGATGAAGCTATACCTCCTAGCTTACGTCTACTTTAAAGTCATTTTTGTTCATTAAGTGTTCAAATTTAAATATGACAATCACAAGAGTGACATTAGAAAATAGGGCAAAGCCTTTGTAAGAAAATGTAACCCAAAGTCCTTGAGAAAAAAAATATAAATTTGACTAGATAATAATTTAAGAGCTATAATCCAAGTCTAGAGATAAATAACCAATTAGAGACAACTATTTGCATTACATGAAGAGAAAGGGGTTAATTTTTGATATATAAACATTAATATGTTTTAAAATCTTTTTGTATAAAATTGCTCACATATCACTGATAAAATAATTAAAAACTCAAGAGCAAAACAGGACAATGACATAGATGAGCTGTTCACATATCAAAAGAAATGCAAATAATTAATGAGAACATTAAAAGATATTCAGGCTCACCTAACAACTGTTAGCTACCGTTTTTTACAATCCAATTGGCAAATCACATAGTTTAACAGTGCACCATATTGGTTAGAATTGTCAAATATTCTGTTTGTAAAATCGTAAATTGATACAGGGTCTTAAGAAAGTAGTTCTTCATTCCCTAATATATTGAATATATTTTGATGAAGCAAGGTGATCTATAAAAATTGATTCTACAAGTTAAATTTATATGAGTTCAAAATCATGTATAAAAGGAATGCACATTGCCATTCTATTGGTGTATTAGTTACAGGGATCCTATCTTAATTAGATAAACTACTAAATCAACCCACAAATCACAACAGCTTATTACAATAAAAGTTTATTTCTCACTCATGAAAAGTCAAGCTAGATGTCCTCAATTGTCAGGGGTCACTCCTCCAAGTAATATAAAGATGTGGCCTTATTCTGTGGTGTGCCTCCAAGCATTATTAACACTGGACGTCTAAGATTTCCAAAGCAGAGAAAAAAAGTGTAGTTGCACATATTATTCACAAAGTGCAAGGAGAAGCACATGTAAATTTTGCCTACATTCAATTGGCCAGATGTCAGTCACATAGGTGTACTCATTCATAAGGAAATCTAGAAATCATAGCTTAATTTCTAGAAATTAAGGGGAAAAATAAACATATTTTATGAACAACTTTCCATTTTGTTCCATAGCTAATAATAGGAGACTAGTTAAATAGATTACATCATACCACTAAAATGAAATATTGTGGTATATATATACTGGGAAATATTGCTCAGCCATAAAAAATGAATGAAATAATATCTTTTATAGCAACTTGGGTAGAATTGGAGGCCATCATACTAAGTGAAGTAAGGCAGGAATGGAAAACAAAATACCACCTGTTTTTACTTATAAATGGGGATGAAATCACAGGTACACAGGGGCATACAGAGTAGTACAATGGACATTGAAGACCTAGAATGGGGGAGGGTGGGAGAAGGGTGAGAAAAGAGAAACTACCTATCAGGTGCAATGTCCACTATTTGGTTGATGAGTACACTAAAAACCCAGACATCATCACGATACAATTCATCCAGGTAATGAAAAACTACTATACCTCTGAATCTATTGAAATAAAGAAAAACATTAAAAAGGAATTATCTTGATGAATTAAAATTTCCCTATTAAAAGAACAAGAAGAATGTAGGCTTTGAAGTGAAACAGACTGGGGTTCAGGTCCAAACTTTGCCACTTACTAGCTCTGTGACCTTGACCAAATCATTTAAATTCTCTAAGCCAGCAGTCACCAACCTTTTTGGCTCCAGGAACCAGTTTCATGGAAGACAATTTTCCACAGATTGGGGGCGGGGCATTAGATTCACATAAGGACTATGCAGCCTAGAGCCTTCACATGCCCAGTTTACAGTAGGGTTCACACTCCTTTGAGAAACTAATGCCCCTGCTAATCTGACAGGAGGTGGAGCTCAGGTAGTGATTCGAGTGATGGGGATCGGCTGTAAATACAGATGAAGCTTCACTCACTTGCCTGCCACTCACCTTCTGCTTTGCAGCCAGGTTCCTAACAGGCCACTGACAGGTACCACTCTGTGGCCCAGGGGTTGGAGACCACAGCTCTGACCCTCACTTTGCTTATCTGTAAAATGGGGACGGTATAGATGAAATTATATGATATCTGGAATTTTCTTTCCAACAATCCAGCTGGGGGAAGTGGGCAGGGGTATGAATGAATCAAAACTGGCCATGAGTTGATAATTGGTGAAATCGAATGATGGCTACATAACAGAGCATTATATCATTGTCTGTTTTGTGCATGTTTGAAATTTCAATAAGAGGAAGCTTAGAAAAATTAATTTAAAAATATGAATGCTCCATCAGAAAAATGGAAAATCACAAGGAACTATTGGTAATGCATGAAATAACAATAAATGGCCACATGTTTTTAAATGTTTGGTTTTACTAATTATTTTTAAATATAAGTTTTACAAATAAAGATGATAATCTCTTAAGTGATGACCAAATAGGATGAAATAAAATAATGCATATAAAGCATGTATCACAGTATCTTCCAAGTAATTCTCAATAAATGTCATTTTCATTTCTTTTTAAAAATATAAATAAATAAAATAAAGTGAAATATATATTTATGAAAAATAATGAGCTAGATTCACAAGTCCCAGTAAAGAATAATCTCTAAGGAATGTTTTAACAAAAATAAGGTAAAAAAGTATATGAATAACAAAAGAAACAAGTTCTTCAAAGCTAATTACAAAATAGATAACATTGTTCTATTTGATTTCCTAACCTGATAAGTGACAGAGAGATGAAAACCATGTACTAATAAGAAAGAAATTAAAGTTATAATAAGAGTATGTTTCATGAACCTCCATAACACATTTATAAATCTAGAGAAAATTGCTAAATTTGTCCCAAGTAAGAAGTAGAAAATTTGAACAGGCTCATGATCAAGAAGTTAGGTGACTAAAGATGTACACGGGGGGTGGGGGGGGAGGAGATGTACCAGAGCAACATAGTTTCATAGTTGAGTTCTAGCTAACCTTTAAAGAACACATACTACTAAAGTTATTTAAACAAAAATAAAAGGGTCAGGACAGTGTATGGAGTATAATTCTATGGGTTAAAAAAAAAAATCTTCTGGATGAATACACAAACTATTGAAAAAAATAATAATAAGATGCTAGAACCTGGCACCCTGGCTCACACCTGATGCTAATGTGAAAGAATCGCTTGAGGGCAGGAGTTTGAGGCTAGCCTGAGCAACATTGCGAGACTCTACCTCTAAAAAAATGTAAAAAATAAGCCAAGCATGATAGCATGTGACAGTAGTCCCAGCTACTTGAGAGGCTGAGTGAGGTGGGGGATTGCTTGATCACAGGAATTTGCAGTGAACTATGATCATGCTATTGCACTCCAGCCTCGGTGACAGAGTAAGATCCAGCCTCAACATAACTCCAAAAAACAAACAAAAAAACCCACCAAAAACAAACAAACAAACAAACAAACAAACAAAGGGATGCTTATGGAGTTGGGGATGGTGGATCTGGATAGGGAAAAAAACCAAAAAACAAAAACAGCTTTTTTTCTTTGCATACTGTCTTATACTACTGGAATTATTTTTTAATCCCTATTTTTGAAACAAGCTGCATGTAATATTTTTTAATAAAAAAGAAAAGAAAGACAAGGATGTGAATAGGTGATACTGCTCCTTCCTATTTTAAGCACAGGGTCGTGTGCTGGAGTAGCCGAGTGGGTCTGGAGATCTAGATATGGAAGATATGGAAGGTTCTCATAACAATTCTGCATGCTTCTTTAGTTACATAGCCTTCATTTGCTGCTGGTCGTATTGCCACCTAGCTAAAAAGACTACGATTTCCAGTCTGCCTTGAAGTAACTTATGGTTAGGCAGCTAAGACTCTCCATTGAAACACAAGTGAAATGTTTTGTGCTCCTCCGAGGGATTCTTCCCCTTTCTCCGTGTTGCTGCTGGAAAGGTGGCCATGTTGGCTGAAGCTCAAGCAGCCGTTGCAAGTCATGACGTTGTGCCACATCCTAAGGATGAAAGACAGAAGCCTGGACCCTGATGTGGAGTTGATATAGAAACCCGAAATGCCTAATTTTGGGCTTTTCTATGGAGGGAAAAAATCCTTTTGATTTAAACCACTCTTAAATCGTTTTTTTCTGTTTTTTGAAGCTAAACCTTATTCCTTTTGATATGGCTTTACAGAGGGTCCATTCTCCTGAATCACCAACGGGTGGTAATTCTAAACCAGAAATCACATGGCCATACTATTTTTTTTCTCCAGATTTTAAACCAAGATCAAGGCATGAAAAGTGAAACTGTATCAGGAGAGAATTTTAAAACTTAGAAGTTAATTTTATAACTTCAGATCTATTTTATTAAACAGCGAAGGTGTATTCTGCGAGGACCTCACACCAGGTGGCTGACTTACCCTTGACGTGGGAGGTGAGAGATTCCGAAAATCTGAAAGGTGCTACCCTTTCCCCCAAAGATAGGAGGTTCCATTGATAAAAGGGTTTCAACGAATTTTTTTTTTAAAAAATAATGTGCTTCTCAGTTTCTTTCCATACCAGGTATCTGACTGAAGCCAGTATGAAAAGCATCAATAGCAGACTTCTATCCTAAATTCTATCGGAAGTTTTAGGTAGAAATTAGGTAAAGAGGGTATGAGCAATGAATTGTTGGGATTACAGTTGTATAACAGTTAAAAATCCGTTTGCATTTCTTCCTCGTACTGATAATATTAGTATTCACAATAGTAGATTTTTAACCTTTTCTAAGTTCCAGAAACTATACTGAGCACTTGAACTATCTTATTTAGTCCACATAATCCTAAAAGTTAGGTCTAGTGACTTTTAATTTAGACGAGGGATCCTGTGGTACAGCGATGGACTGGAGACCTAGTCCAAAATCATACAGCAGATACACAGCAAGGGCAGAATTCCAGATAAGCCCAACCTCAACTATTCACCTTTATGCTATATTGACACTCGCACAGTCTGCAAAGAATATGTTATGTGCAGAGAAATTTAATAACTATGTTAAAGTAGGCAAAGCTCATGGACACAGATACAAAATCTCCAAAGAAAATAATATCAAATTGAGTCTTCTATTAATATAAAAAGGATTATTATAATGATTCAAATTCAAATAATGCAAGGGTAGGTTAACCTTTCACAATGAAAGCAATCTATCACATTAATAGAATAAAGGAACAAAAATAAAAGAATATCTTAATAGACACAGAAAAGAGAAACATGAAATTCACACCAATTCATAGTTAAAAAACAAATTCTCAGGAATCTGCTATTACTTTCCTACTGCTGTTATAATAAATTGCCACACACTTTGTGGCTTAAAACAATACAAACTTATTACTTTATATTTCTAGAGGTCAGAAGGTGAACATGGGTCTCACTGAGCTAAAAAAAAAAAAAAGATATCGGGAGGGCTGCTTCTCTCAGGAAGCTCTAAGGAAGAATTGATTTTCCTGCCTTCTCCACTTTCTAGATTCCACCCACATTCCTTGGCCTGTGCCTCCCTTCCACCTCCAAAGCCAGGAATAGACCAGTCTTTCTCACTCTGCATCACTCTGACTCTCTTGCTTCCTTTTTTCATGTGTAACAAGGCTTATGATTGTATTGGAGCCACCCAGATATTACAGGATCAGAGGATTAGCAACCTCAATTCCTCGTGTAACCATAATCCCCCACCTCCACCCGCTTGCCACGTGACATAACATACTCACAGGTCCCGGGGTTTAAAATGTGGATATGTTTTGAATGGGGTCCATTATTCTGCCTAGCATAACTAGGAAGTAAAGAAACTATTTTAATGTATTATATATTGCTTAGCATTGGAACTAGATCTAGCCTATGAAACACTATACTATTCTTCCTTTGAGCAGACCTTTAGAAATTCTTTAATTCCAAATAATAATTTAATAATTAGCCTCGATACCGAAGAAAGACATAACAAATTATCCTCTTTTTACCCTTGTTGTCATGACAACTTCGTGATAGATCAGTGTTAGGGGCAACAGAGAAAATGAACACTGGAGGATGCAGCATAGGTGAAAAAGCGTTCGTTCCAAAATGCTTCGGTGTTCAATGCGAGATGGCACAGATCTTTCCAAAGTCAAGTCTATAGTCCAAGCACTGGAAAAACACATCACATGCAATCTCAAGCTTAGGCTCAGCACAGCCAGAACAACCAAAAGCCATTCCAGAACCTGAATTGTGGAAAGTACTTCATAAATATTTGTTGAATAAATGAATGAATGATTGAATGAAGGGAAAAATGAAGGAAAGGATAGATGAAAGCTTATGGTTGAAACAACAAACTTTCCCTATTTTCTATAAATATTAGTATTATAGCCAGTGACTGGGTTTGTGAGGAACTGGCCTGCCACGAACCAATATCGTGTACACAAAGGACTTGTTCCTGCCTTCTAAAGCCAAAAAGCAGTTATTGGAAGATGTTTGATATTTATGGGGCCCCATAATTTATCGTGGCTGGAAACATTTGTTGTAGGTAGACACTGCTTCATGGATATTTTCCTGAAATACTGGCAAAACCCCTCTAATTCTGAGGATATGTTCCAGAAAAGTTGGGCTCCTGTCAAATGAAATCCTATATTAAATGCTGAACTAAATATACAGGCACACACAAAACACACACATAATTTCGCAGGCAAAATACAGTGGCTTCTACATTGACACGAGAATAACCCAATGTGAAAGGAATAACCATACACTCTAAAACGAGAAAGCCAAGGTCGAAAATATTATGCTGTGTATAATAACTTGTATATGAAATATATTAAAATATTTATAACATGTTTATTGTGTTCAGTATGATTTGGGCAGATTTTATTTTCTTTTTTCTTGTTTTTATTTTATAGCTTAAAGTAACATATATTTGTCATGCTATAAGAAAAACCTTATTACATTTAAAAATAATTACCTTTCTCTAAACAATGCTTTCCATTCAGAAGTTTTTACCCAAAAAGCTTAGGGAACCACTAGCTTGGTTTATATAATGCCATATGCTTTCTATGCTTTATTCAGCCACCACATTCTTTTCCCTTCTTCCAGAGGTCATCACATATTTCTCTCCTGGGAGCTTCTTATATTGAAATAGAATGTCTGTACACCTACCACACGAGATCTTTGTTAGCAGAATTTTACTGATTTTTCTCTGCTCAGCACTTAAAACCATATCTTCGTCATAGTAGGAATTAATACTTGCCTATTTAAAGTATTAAAAAAAATTCTCTGCTTCATCTTGCCCTTAGGCACCAAGTGGACACCTGTTTGATTGCTGGCTTTATTTCTTAAGAGGTAGCATAGCCTCTAGTGTCAGACTCCTCGGTTTAAATTCCTGCTCTACTGGCAGGATCACCTTGGACAAGTTACCTTTATTTATAAGGGTCTGGGCAGGAAAGAGAGGACACTTGCAAACTGGATAACTTGAGTGGAGTTTAATATAGAAACTGTTTACAAAGTATGGGCTGGGAATCAGCAAGCCACAAGAAAGTGTTCCTTTACCACCCCAAAACCTGAAGGGACAAGAGGCAACATTTACCTGAAGGATATATTCCGGAAAAGTTGGGCTCCTGTCAAATTAAATCATACATTAAATGCTGAACTACGTATACAGGCACAAGAAAAACACACATGTAATTTTGCAGGCAAAGTACAGTGGCTTCAACAGTGACATGAAAATAATCCACTGTGAAAGGAATAACCCCTACTCTAAAAGGAAAAAAAGCAGAGAATTGTCCAAAGAGAAGGGTGCTCCGATCCTGGGTTGTAAGATGTTGTCAGTTTTCCATGCTCCTGCAGGAGGAATGCGGGGGGAGAAACTGTCCTTCCTCAGCTCTCCAACTGGGGTTTCCTATTACTTTGGACCCAACTAGAAGGCCAAGGGCAAGGAGACTTGTGGAAGCATTTGGCCTCAAGGGGTGGAGGGGATGGTGCACAGCACAGGATGGAGAGTGAGTACTACTGCAGGGGTTAAATGGAAGAAGTCCAGGGTATGACCTCACCTCTTTTTGCCTTGGTTGCTTATCTATAATGGGAGTGGAGTGAACAATAATAGTATTTTTCTTGTTGAATTGTTATGAGGATTGAATCAGTTAACACTTCTCAAGTGCTTAGAACCGCATCTGGCACATAGCAAATCCTGAACAAAAATTAAATATTAATATAGTTTTTCTTTGCCTACCATGGCCTCTCATACTACCTGTGTTCTGACATCTATTTTCCAACCTATTGTTTGCCTTGAACATTGATTTATGAGTTCATCTGAACCTTTGACGCCTGAATAGTATCTTTAGACCTTGTTTTCTCACCATTGCATCCCATCCCTTGCCCCTTTCTGCAGGCCCCAGTTGCAGCCCATTGTTCTGGCCCAGACACTGGCATTCTCCACTTTTCCAAACCCAACAATCTATTTGCTGTCTAGGACTCTGCTTCATAAGTTGGCTAGAAATGATTTCGTTAAAACTTTTCAATATGTAAGTAAACTTGTTACCCAGATGTTAATTTAAATACCCTTCACCATCCTGTGTTTCGTGCAGCCAGATAAAGATCCTTTATGTTCTTACAGCACAATATGTGCTTTAAAGCATATTCACTCATTGTGTAGGCATACCCCCATATGAGTGCATTGCGCACCGTTTGGGGAGTGGTAACACTTGAAGATGCTGACTCGGGAAGGGGGGGTGGGGAAGGGAGGGATATATACCTACATGATGGGTGCAATGCGCACGACCTGGGGAATAGACACGCCTGGAGCTCTGACTTGGGGGGAGAGGCGGTACAGGAGCAATGTATGTAACCTGCAACTCTGTATCCCCCATAAGAAGATGAAATAAAAAAAAAAAAAAAAAAAAAAAAAAAGCATATTCACAAAGTGATTGTATTTAATCTTCATGAGTACCTTTAGTGGTTAGCAGATGGGGCATAATTACCCTACCTTACATGTAAGCAGATTAAGGATCAGAATGTCGTAGCTTGCTGCTTAATGGTACATAGGTAGTCAGTATCCGATTGTGGAGTGGAATTAGGTATCTTGATCCTACTGCACCTTGTTAGAGTCCTAACTTAGAGCTAACGTGGGTCTCAGTGATCTTATTTTAATAATCATTGCACTGTATATTTTTTTCATACTATGTCTCTCTGGTACTAAGCTAAACTGCGTACATGTATTCTCTCAACATCAAGACAGAAATAACCGCTATAAGTAACTTGTAAAAGTTTTGGAAGTTAATTTTTAGCAGAATCAGTACTCCAATATAGATTGTAATGCCTAGGTAAGGCTCTTTCTAATTTTGTCTATATAATGAGGTTCATTGTTACTTTTAGAGACCATGGAAGATTTCAGGTTCCATGAGTCCTTTTTTTGGTTTATTTTCTCTGCCACACAATGAAATCTGGGCTACATATTTATGAAATGTCTTATATGTAAGTAGGAGTTCATTGATTTCAGAATGTCAGGAGTCCAGGAACAGACACACACACACACACACACACACACGACCAAATTATTTTTTACAGATATGCAAAGGCAATTTGATAGAGAAAGAATAGTTTTATTTTCAACTGGAACATTTGTATATCCATGGCATAAAAACCTCTATCCATCCCATACAAAATTAATTCAAAGTGAATCATACATATAAATGTAAAATCCAAAACTGTAAAATTTCCAGGAGAAAACTTAGAAGAAAAATTTTGTGAGCTTAGATTAGGCAAATATTTCTTTAATAGGACACCAAAAGGCACAATCCATAAAAGAAAAAAAAATAAATCTGACAATAAAAATTAAGAACTTCTGCTTTTCTAAAGTTACTATAAAGAATGAAAAGGGAAGCCTGAGACTAGGAGATAATTTTTGCAAATTCCATATCCGGGAAAGAACTTGAATATAGAAAGCACTCTCAAACTCTAATAATAACAAATAAACCACCAAAAGATGGGGAGAGGACTTGAATTGACATAAATACATAAACAGTTTTCAATATCGTTAGTTATTAGAGAAATGCACATTAAAGCCACAAGGAGATACTATTACACACCTATTGGAATGGCAAGACAAAGACAGAAAACATAACCCAACAATACCAAGAATATAAGGATACAGAGCCAGGAAACTCTCATATATTCCTGATATGACTACACAATGATACATCCACTTTGGAAAATAGTTTGGCAGCTTTTTATAAAGTTTCTCACATACTACACATCACCTAGCAATCCCACTGCTGGGTAAATATCCAAGTGAAATGGAAACCTACATTCACGGCAAAACCTGTACAAGGATGCTTGGAATGCTTTTATTCTTGCTGACCATTAAAAGCTAGAAACAACCCAAATAGCCATCAGCTAATGAATGGATGAGAAAAGTGTGTTATAGCCACATAATGGAATACTACTCAGAAGTAAAAAAATAAAGAACTACTGATGTACAGAACATCACAGGTGAATCTCAAAATGCATTATAATAAGGAAAAGAAGCCATATTCAAAAGTTAACATACTGTATAATTCCATTTATAGAGCATTCTTGCAAAGAAAACAGATCAGTAGTTGCCAGGGACTTGAGGTTGATTACAATCAGCATGGGGAAATGTTTTTGACTGATGGAACTGTTCTATGTCTTAACGATGGTGTTCACATGACTGTATATATTTGTTAGCATTTGTGTGACTATAAAATAAATGGTGCTATACACACCAAATCAGGATTTGCAGGAAAAAATTTAAAAAACAAAGAAAATAAATGAAATAAAAGAAAACGAAAAAAAGAATTGAGATGAGAGGCCAAGGAATAACCATGGATACTCAGGAATGTTTACGATGAAGATTTTCAGTGAGGAATAACCAACTTGCCTACCCTATACCCCCAACTTTGAGGCAGCCTTACAAGCCAATCTGGGGCTTTGAAACCTGTGATTAGAACTTGGGGCTTCTACAGAGTACTTTTAAGGGATATTTCCAGGAGTGGGAGGGAGAGTGGTGCTAGTCCTCTAGCTCTCTCTCCTCATTGTATTAAACAAATACCCTTTCGCCTCTGCTACACTTATGCATTGAACTTCAAATGAAAGTTTTATTAACAGAAAGCCATCCACGGCTCAAAAATAGTTTGAAAACTACAGAGCCTATCAAATTCTCTCCTAGTTTTGGAAAGATTTAGAGACGTATCTATGTTCCTTCACTAGTTAATAGCAAAGCTGTCTCTGGAACAGGGATGGCAAACTCGACCATCTACAAGACCAGAAAATCTAAATAAAGCAAGTCAGCAGGGAGAATATTGTCACAGGGTGCTCTTTGTTTGTCCTTCTTCTCAAGGGCCTTGACCACCACCTTTCATGTGTGTGTGCCCAGAGACACCCAGATTTTTCTGTTTTTTTTCCCCCCAACCCCGCAAAAAAAAGAAGCTTAGAATCTGGATTTTTATGTGAAATCTTTTGGTTTTTAAAAGTTGTTAACCATTTCCAATTTTTAACACACTGTCCTGATAAAATAAAAGCCATCTGTGTGTGGGCTGGAACTGGCCACAGGCCCCTGGTTTGCGAGCCCTGGCCAGAACTGGACTCCCAGGCCCATGCTTTGTTGTTTACATCCACCACGGCCACCTACCTCACTCGAGCTGTGAGCTCTGGAACCACAGAAGTGTAGAGCTGTCCTGTACCCCAGAACCAGCTGGACAAATATCCCTAATGTGAAATTTAGGAAATCCCTCACTGCGTGCCTTTGTCCCAGACATGCCCAAATAGTCCCCCTCCTCTACCCACCATCAGGCAAATCCTCATGATTTGTGAGGCAGCACACTCCGGGTTGAAATAGCCAAGTTCTGGCCTACAGAGACTGTAAATTATGTTTTTTCTTTACATGGCAGTGCAGAATAGTGTAAAGGACACATTCTTGGGGATGAGACAACCACACACTAGCTACATAACCTTGGGCAAAGTCCTGAAAAATCTCAAGACCCCATTTCACTCAACTATGAACCAACAACGGCAGGACCTAGAGAATAGAATTGTTGTAAAAATTAAATCATCTAATGTGTTGAGCACAGTGCTGGCCACTTAGTTGTTTTTCTTGTCATTGATATCATTAGTATTTTTACTGTAAAATTTGCTTAATACTTGGGCTTTGATTAATACAATCTGGGCCTCTGTCACTTGCTAGCCAAGGAACTGTGGGCAAGTCATATAACCTCTCTGAGTCTGTTACCTCCTCTGAAAAAAAGGGGAAATAAAATGCCTAGCTCACAAAGCTATTGTTCATTCTTGTCAGTAATATTGTATCAAAGGGGACTAGCACAGTTTGTGGCCTACAGTAGCTCTCAATAAATTTTTTATGAATATGTCATTGTTGTGGCTATGTCTTTGTCAGCCCCACTCAGCCATGTCAATGACGTGCTTATGGTTTCTTTTCTGCAAGGAATCAAGCTGTGCAATCATTTTTAGGAAGTTAGGATGATGTCCAAGCACTCATTTCCCAAATAAGAGATGTGCTGGCTCCGTGCCTGGACAGCCAACCTGCAGTGGATGTCGGTAGAAGATCATGTTCGAGCATCTGTCTCTTTAATTTTGAAATGGAGCCCAGTGTGTTTTTTCTCTACCAAGATTCTGGGGACTAGTAGGGAGGTCCCTGGAGACTCCTCAATCTCTTAAAGATACTAAACTGAATCCTTGCATAGATATTCAACTAAAACCTGAGGTTGGGATAAAGTCCATTTAAACTTTTAAAGCTCTCTCTGTGGGACTGGACAAAGCTCTTAAACATTTTATGGACCCCTAGGCAGCCACTTAAAGCAACTGTGGCTCCTTGAGAGCCAGGCATAGCAGTGAGCTGTGAAAACACAGCTTGATGGATCCCATCTATTCGTTTAGCACTTAATCTGCCACAGGCTCATGTCATCTCCTGCATTGTTTCTTTGCACTTTTCTTGGCTTTTCACGAGACTACACCTGGCCCCCCCAATTGGGGTGTGGGGCCCCAGAAGCAAGACCTTGGCTCCAATGTCACCACAATCATTAACACATGGATGGTAGAATTTTGCAAAGACATACCCTATCCATCTTCTGTCTTGATTTTTGTTACCATTCATTAATTAAATATATTGTTATTATTTTGTCTTCTGCTTACAAATGAGGAAACTCAAGTTCAGAAAAGTTAAGTGACTTTTCAGAATACACTATCTGCAAAAGTGGCAGGGCTAAGTTTTGACCCATCCCTGTCTGATATCAAAGCCAATGCTTAAGCTACATGATAAATCAACAACCCCCTAAGACCCCTTAAGATGTGTCTTAGCCCATTTTGTGTGGCTGTACCAGAATACTACCGACTGGGTGATTTGTAATGAACAGCAATTTATTTGGCTGATGGTTCTGGAGCTGAGAAGCCAAAGAGCGTGGTGCCAGCATCTGGCAAGGGCCTTCATGCTTCGTCATCCTGCGGCAGAAGTCAGAAGGGCAAGTGAGACAAGAAAGAGCTGGAGGCTGAACTTATCCTTTGGTCAGGAGCCCACTCCAGTGATAACTAACCCACTTCCATGATAATGGCATTAACCAACCCATTCACAGGGGCTGAGCCCTCACGACTTAATCACCTCTTAAACGTCCCTCCTCTCCACACTGTTGCATTGGGGACTAAGTTCCCAGCACATGAACTTTGAGGGACATACTCAAACCATAGCAAAGTGTCAGAAAGAATTTTTGTTTTCTTTCTGGCAGCTTGGTTGTAGTAATAGTTTATTATAGTTACCTGATAACTGGGATGGAGCTTATTGTTTGGACTCAAATCTGCAGAATCCAGTGTTAAAGCCAAATCTCTAGGACTCCAGGAGAAGTGGCCCACTGGCTTTCATGGCCTCCCTTTCGCTAGATTTCTTTTCATAATTTCTGCAATCCGTATAATTCTATCTGCAGACTTAGCCATAGAGGATATGAGTCCCAGATAAATGCACTGGTACATTTGTCTTCAACGTTGTATTCTCATGTAAAATCACAGAAAATAATTAATAAGAACAGATGATTATAAAGGCAGAAAAAGCCCATATATCTAAAAAAACAGGTAGGATGAGCAGAGGCCAGCTTTCTTTTACCCACAGAGGAAATCAGATGAGTTCCTATATGAGCCACTTGTGTGTGTGTGTGGTATGTATGTTTGCATTTTGGTATAGTTGGAGGAATTCCTTCCATCTGACCCTCACTGTCTGTCTCTCATAATGTTTCAGCAGTCTTAGCTGTAGCAGGACAGGAAGCCTCAGGTTTATCCATTAAATCATTAGTTCTCTAAATACGTAGTGAATAGCTACTGTGAATAGGGCATTTGCCAGGAGCCAGGAATCAAAAAAATATAGAGATAATTGAGTTAGGGTCTCTGTCCTCAAAAATTTGGTTTTGATCATAATTAGCTTGATTCTGGTAATCATTCCACACTGTGTAAGTATATCAAATCATCATGTTGTACACCTTAAATATTAATACATATAATTTTTATTTGTCAATTACATTTTGATAAGGTTGGAAAACAGTTTCTTGTCCATTGGAGTTGCTACCAGTTTGTGCAGGATTGTTATGGGCAGGGTAATAGAATATTACAGCTGGGGAGAGTGAAGCACAGAGAAAAGAAGAGCTCTGCATGGTCACTTAGTAACAAAGCTGGGCCCAGAATATGAACTCAAGTCACCCGCCCCAATCCAATGGCATTTCCATCACACTATGCTGTCTCCTAAGATATACCGAATAAAGATCTGTTGGAAGAATGCATGGGCTTGGTGGCTGAGAGGTGTGGAGGCGGGAGCAAGACAAGAGACCAGGGAAGTGAAGTCATCGAAGCTTTGGAAGCTGAGCGTTGTTGGCGCTGAGGCCCAATGCATCAGGAAACTACTGGACATCTGTCAAGAAAGTGGTGTGCTTTTAAAGGCAGGGGGTGAAACCCCTCTTCTGTACACTGTACCTATGAATAGTATATTTTCAATATATTTCCCCAAATTTTTAGCTTTTTAGAAGTGACGTGCTTTTATTTAATATTCATTGCATTAATGAAATTGCAATTTTATACTCCCCAGTCCTGAATGGAAATTTGAGGAACTGGATAATAAACCTTTTGAGAGCTACCAAAATGCAAACATGAAGAGAATGGGAGAAATTGATGGAGGTTAGGAGAGATAATCTTCCTAATTTCCTCTGTACTGGGCACTCATACATTTCCTGAATGACTCATTTGGCTCCTCAAAAAAAAAAAAGAGATTTGGAAGGATGTCTGCATCCCAGAGCTGTGCCAGTTCCATGACCACTTCTTTTCATCTTGCAAGGAAAAAATGCCTTACACCTCATTGAGGGTGCAATGTTACTATTAAAGGAGGAACTGACAAGCCATTGAGTGAAAAACACTGAAGAGTTGGCTCAACTCCCGCAGAGTTCAAGCAAGCATTCAAAAAGAGGTGGCTGAATAAATTACTCAACATCTGTATCCTCAGACTAGAAGCAGCCCAGTGATTGTGGGGGATAATTTTGCACCACTGTGTTTTATACTTGAATTAATTGATGTCTTAATCTATTCCCTGACACTAGACAATAGCATCACAGAACGCAAAAGAGCCTTAGAGATCGACTGTTGACAATCCTTATTTTATATAAGGGAAAACTGAGGCAGTATCTAGCAAAGGGACTATCTTACCCTCGGAAATTTAGCAACTTAGTAGCATATTTAGAACCAGAATGAAGATTTCCTCACTGGTGGGCCAGTGAACTACATTTTTACTCAAATGCAGGGATTAAGGTTTCCAATATTCTTTTATGTTTTCTCTGCCTTTCCATAGGATTTACCAAAGTGTACAACACGTAGTGAACTCTACTAAATAGTTCAAAAGATAGAAGCATCAATATTAAAATATTTCTGTGTTGAAAGGAAATTCAGAGATCATCTAATCCAACTCTCTAGATTTCCACATGATTACCAAGGTCTGGAAAGCAGACATAACTTGTACAGCGCCGTATAGTCAATTGGTGGCAGAGATCTGCCTTACAGCTAGAATGCAGGATCCTGATCTTAAAGCAAATGTTAGCTGATGGATAATGGTTTCTTTCGTCACAACACAAATGCTTGTATATGATGTGTTTATTTTACTGTAGTTGCTTATTAGAGAAACCGAGAAGTTTCAAGGCAAGAAACTTTTATTTACCTCTTAAATGGTAATATACATTTATAAAAGTCTCTGAATATGTCAGATAAAAGTTTCCACTAGTCAATCTAGTTCTCCAGCATCCAGAATCTAAAGGCATCCAGAGGTTGGACACATGGTATAGTAGAAATATTACTGAAGAAGAAATAAGATTACGAAGGATAATGTGTTAAATGTGCTGTGCTCAGCTTGGGATATAGAGGTGGAGGTATACAAAAGAAAAAATGTATGAGCTGAAAAATACATTCTGTATTCATCAACATTTGAATAATATTATGAATCTTCATCTGAGAACATAAAGAATGAGATGAATCAATGACCTGAACAAAATTCTGGTCTTAGGAAAGGAAGCAAAAATCCTCCACTAAAAGAAAGAAAAAAAAAGATTATAGTAGTAGTCTTGCATAGGATGAGAACATTTGAGAAAATTGTTTGGGGGAAATGGAAGGGGAATCTGAAGAGAAATACAAGAAGGAATTCCCATGTGGCACTGTGTGATTAGCTGATTTCATTAGAATGTAAGATAGTGATTGGGCTGATCCTCATAGCTGGGCATCTTCTTCGGGATTGCATGATACTGTGGTGAACAAGTGAACAAGTAATGTAAGGACATTAGTGATTTACTGGACATGTGCCTAGGTTCCCATCATAGGAAATGATTAGAGAGACTGGAGTTATTGTGGAGAAAAGGGACAGTTTCAGAGACTCAGAGACCCAAAGCAGGCTTGGAGGCAGCACTGAAGAAATAAATCTCGCAGGATAGGGAACTATGGTCAGACGCTGAGAGGCTGACATTTAAGATCTTAGATATGGAGAAATGTTTCAGAAGTGGAGTGGTTCCGGTTGTCTATGGTAGAAGATATTCCTGAAATGGAGTGGGTGTGATGCCTGCTGGAGTCAGGAGGTGAAGGAAAGCTAAAATAAGATAGTATGATGCTTTACCTACATAGATGCTGAAGATTCTTACAACAGCATTAGATGTGAGAATGCAGAGAAAGACTGTGCTGCTTACAAAAGCTCTGCTGAATTACACAGAGTTGTCAAGAAAGTAGTCCGTGTTGGCCAGGAAGAAGGGTAGAGGCGTGTCCAACAAGAATGGCAGGCAGGAAGCCTGTCCAAATTACCATCCTATTACTGCATATCTGGGCTGAGGGAGCAGCTGCACTTTGTCATGTCTATTCCAGGGCACAGCTTGGCCATTATCAGTGCACAACTGTGTGGTGACCACATCTGCCCCTTATTTATTTGGGATATATTTTTACCCTATTTGATGAAACAATTGATTTATTAACCCTTGATTTTCTGTAAAAACCATGAAGATAACATTTTTTATAAAAGAAAAAACTGTATTGTATTTATTATGAACTATGTTTATTGTCCAACTCTGCTAACCAGGTACTGACTTAATGGTGTTAGACTGGGGAAGAGTGTTGGAAAGGCAGCAAACAAAATTATTTTGAGGTGCATTTATTATCTGGAACTTTGGAGTCTTTCCTTTTTCTGCAAATTTGCTTTCCCCTCCAAAAGTCTCCATCCTTGAGACGTGCTTGAAATGAAAGCCAGTTCTTGCTAGTCTTGCAAAATTGCAGCACAAGCAGGCAGTGCCCCTGGGAGAGGCCATCTCATCCATCAGGCCCACTAGCTTTTGAAGGGAGAGGCCTGTGAATAGTCAAGATGATGAATCCCAACGGCTGGCAGCGTCCAGGTTTCATACCCTGGAGGATGCCAGTGCATATTGTGGTAACTCTTGGCTGCAGCAATGCAGAGATCCTTTGAGAGATCAGCTCTGCCTGATCTTGAAGTGGTACACACTTAGCTCGGGTACAGATTGTGCTCTGCTTCCATAGGCAGATCACAATATTCAAACGGCAGACAGAACAAAAGTGGGGAAGAGGGAGACCGTGTGATAAGTTTGGTATTTTAATAAGCAAATTCCTTCTTCAACCACAGGGAAACTCAGCATTAGAAAGATATTTGTTCTAGCCTCTGTCCTCCCCTCTGCTTGTGACCCAGGTCAACCCACTGATTCATCTGGGCAAATTTATAGAACACCTGCTACATGGCAGGGACTGGGCTTATGGCTGGGGCCAAGCCAGGAGCAAGACAAGCATGGTCTCTGTTACCAGACTTGGAATACACAAAGAAAAATTTACAATCCAGTATAATGAGTGTTACGAGACCCCTGAACTGGGCAGCCAGAGAAACACAACTGAGTGAATACAACCTGCCTGCCTCTAGCTGTGTAGCTGTCCATCTGATTGCTGGATTTCACTCCTAGCCAGCGTTCATTTCCCAGGGCTGATGTAACAATGGCCCCCAAACAGGGTGACTTAAAACAACAAAAATGTATTATCTCACATTTCTGGAGGCCAGAGTCTGAAATCAAGATGTTGGCAGGGCCACGTTTCCTCTAAAGGTTTTAGGGAAAAATCCTTCCTTGCCTGTGCCAGCTGCTGGTGGATCCGTGCGTGCATTGGCTTGTAGCGGTAGAGCTTTAACCTGTGCCCACATCTCCAAATGGCCTCCTGCTCTGTGTTTGCACCTTTGTGTGTGTCCTCTCCTCTTAAAAGGACAACAGTCATTGGATTTAGGACCCACCCTAACCCAGTATGACCTCATTTAACTTAATTACATCCACAAAGATCCTATCTCCAAGTAAGGTCATATCCTGATGTTCCAAGCTTAAGATTTGAATATATATTTAGGGGGGACACAATTCAACCAGTTACACAGCCAAAGACTTTTGTGTGGATTTTAACCTTTTATGATGGTCATTTTTCAGCTCTGGCTAGCCCTTTGGGCAATTTACTTGGCTTGATGCTCAACTTTTGAAATATTCGGAACTTGGCTCTCAATTACCTCTGTTGTTTTGTGCTTTGGGATGCTTTGCCTGAAAGACCTCTTGCAGTCTCCAAAGGTGATTAGTAGCTCACGTGAGGCTACTGTGCTGGGCAGGTCCTCCAGAGACCCTGGGAGGAGAGCAGCCACTAGCAAGGCTTGTTGAAGTAAGCAGATGAGGGAAACCAGCAAGTTCACACGGGCTTAACAAACCACACATAGCAAGAAGCAGTCCCTTGAAGAAGAGGCCTTGTGGAAGAATTCTGTCTCCAGCCTCCTTGAAGTTTGCCCAGTTTTACCTAAAGGCCCATAACACATAATGTCCTGTAAACTCCTGATTATTCCAAAACTCCCCAAATTATTTGGGAGTTGACTGACTCTATTTGGTGGAGATGGCAATCTACTCTCTATAACAACAAAATCTCCAAATGTTACTATGATAATGCAAGGAAGAAACAACATGTTTGCCTGATATACCAGGCTGAAGCTAGTCAGAACATTGGATTTTTTTGGGGGGGGGGTTCATTTCCACATGCCCTCTAATTTCCAAAGCTGAGGGATGTGCAAAGTCTTCTCCAAGATTTTAGCAAATGCCCAAGGACTAACAATCCTATTTTCAGATCCTACCTGTGAATTGGTCCCATATAAACCTAAAATCAGAACTAAGTCCTGTTACCACTTTATAAAGGAAATTCAGTAATACCCAACATCAGACTAGAATTCATAGTAAAGGGTTACAGCACTGGGCATATAGAATTTCTCTCTTTCGTTCTCTCTTTCTCTCCACCTCTTCTTTCTCTTTCTCTCTCTCAATCTCTTTCCCCTTGATCTCTTTGCCTCCTATAAAGCAGATGGGTTCTTCACCCTCTGAAGCCAGAGCATCAGTCCTACCTGCATCCCTTAGGAACTCATTTAGTCCAAGGGGGCTTCATTCTATGTATTTTCACTACACCAACTGGTCTTCCCTTAAGAGGAATATTGTACCACATGCTAAATGAATAAATATTTTCTCCATCTCATTATCCTGAGATGGGAAGCCAGTATGATTTGCAGGATTCAGTGATTTCACTTTACCACCTATTACTATCTTCCCTCTAATACGTTGTCACTTCCTGTTTAAAAGGAATGGGACCTTTAAGGAGCTCTTTGGCATTTACTAGTATTTTGACAATTTGGGAGTTAAATGTTTAGAAAACATGATTTTATCAGTCCTCCTTTAAACAGCTCTGGAATATGAGTGAAAAGCAAAGAGGCATTTGACTTAAGTGATTTTTTTTTTCTTTTAGTTGAGCTTGGAAAACTGGCATCTCTTAGAGTAACATTTACAGAAACAAACAGTCTTCATAGTTCTGTTGCATTCTAGGCTTTATTCCCATACCAGAACATATATCAGTGATCTTTATTTGGGTATACCAAATTTCTTAGAGTAAGGGGGTTCTATTACCAGAAGAAGGGTCAATAAATATCTCCCCACAGTGAGGTCAGGCAGGGAGGTGTAGGGTAGTTGTTCTCAATTCTGACTACACATTAGAATCCCGTGGGAGGAGGGAGGTTTTAAGACACACTGATCTCCTTGGCTCACCCACAGAGATTCTGGCTTCAATGGTCTGGGTGGGACCCAGAAGTGGGGATTATTTTAAAACTTTCCAAGTGATTCTCATGTGCAGCTAAGAAACACTGGTATAGCACAAAATGTGTCTCAAACTTTAACGTGTGGTGTGTGTGATTCTGACTCAGTACGTAGGCGGGGGAAGCCTTGGTATTCTGCATTTCTAATCAGCTCCCAGAGGGTGTTCATGCCGAGGTCCCAAGGACCACGCTTGGAGGAACAAGAGTGCAATAAAATTGGCACTATCTTGACAGCTGGCCAAACCTACGTCTGAGAATCGATTTGCTGTTTGGGTTTGTTCATATGACTATAATGCACTTAACTTTAATCCTGTCTTCTATAAAGTGAAAATAAAATGGGTTGCATTTCAGGGTTAATGCATGGAAGCAAATGTGGTATAAAAGGCAACCAGCAAAGGGCCTGGCTCTCAGTAGCTAAATAAAGGCTACTTCATTTCACTTCGCTGTTCTCCACCTTCCCAAGCAAAGGGGCAAGGACTGTTGTCTGGAGTGTGGTTGCTATGGGAACATTATTCTTTGGAGAAAAGGGATGGGGGTATCAGTAATCAAGGTAGTTTAGTGGCTATCAACCTAGGAGTCTGGAAAAATAAAACCAGAACACCTGAGATCAGAGTTATAAGTAGACCTCTTCACATTTTTTCGTAAAATCTACTCAAAGCCAGGCTCTTTGTCTTTGATTATACCCATCCTGTCATCTAGAATGCCCTCTTTCCTCTCCATGATAAATCAGAACCTCTAAATCCCTGGTTCCAAATAAAAATCATCCTTTAAAGGTAGTGAGAGGTTGCTAGGCAGGTATTTTAAGGGGTGTGGAGTATATGGGTTATAACGGTGGGTCCAGCCAGGGGGATATGCTACATCAATATTGAAAAGATGTTTAAGGACAGAGTTTTAACACCAGAAAGAATCTGGACAGTTGTCAAAGTGTGAGGTGGATCAGAAAAATGAAAAGAGAAAAAAAGTGAACAGGGAATGTCATGCATTTGGCGATATTTACTGATGGCTGTGTGTAGGACAACATGCTCCATGGAGGAGATATATGGTCCACTAGACATGCATCTCTCCTGCCCCAGTGAAATTTCCATCCTGCTACCGACTTTCATCCTACTGCAGAGACAGAGAGTAACCAACGATTAATGAAAATCAGGAAAAGTATCTGAAGGAAAACTTAGAGTGCAATGAGAATAGATAACAGGGGAATCTGACCACTTACTAGAGGTCAGTAACATCTACTCTTGGAAATGACTATGCAGTGCTCTCAAGCTGAGGCTGTAAATGTTATGTGAGCTCTGTAAAGGTGGGCAGAGGGAGGGTGAAGTGGATACATTATTTATATCCTGCCTGTTACACTTACTGAGAGACACTAGACAAGTTATACATTTCCTCTCTTATAAAAGGAAGATATTGATAATTACGTGTGATCTCAAGGATTTCTGTGATGCTAAATGAGGCAATGCATTGTTAACAGCACAATGATTGGCCCAGAATAAAGCTCAACAGTGGAAGATATTGAGTCCTTTGGTTTTCAGTCCCATTTGCTGGGCACCTCCTAAGTCTGCGGCAGAAACAGTACCTGCTGAATGAATGTCCATCTCCTTCCAGCCCCTTGTGGAGGAGCATGAGGTTGGTTCTGGTTGTGAGAAGACTGACATGTGGGACTTCTTGGTGGATTTGCCACAGCTCTGCCTTCTGAGGTGACCACATGGCTACATGTCAAGATCTTAGAGAATTCACCTGGGTCCCTGTGGTTACCATGTGAGGAACAGCTTCACCCCCTCCCCAAACCTCATTCAACATGTAGCTTGAACAATGAGTAAATCTTGTTTAAATAAATCATTCTAAAGGGGTAAATTCCTTAACTCAGAAAAATCCAGGCTATCTTTGATAAAAGAGTGACCAACACCAAGAATTTTTCATATGTTATTACTTAAAGTAAGATAATGTAAGAACCTACTGCATTTATACAAAGTAAAATGATTGGCTGAAGAAAATGGAATTTTAAGCTCACTTTAAAGAAGATAACAGCAAGGCTTGAGAAACACAACCCTTTGCTTGTTGCTTGCTGTTTGTGCAATAACCTCAGATCAAGCACAGGAAACATTGGGATGGAGGGAAACAACATCTTGTGTGATTTAGAACAAACTGCTTTGCATTTCATGACGCTTTCAGCATTTGCTAAGGGGCTGCCCTTTAATGTGATTTGCCGTCCCACTCAACAACCTACCCCCATGGCCCCCACCCCCACACACACTGACAGGCCACCACAGACTCAAGTTCGTTCAATTCCTTCTTTAGAAATGGATTCAGTGCTCTTCTGGCCACTGGGCCAGCTCACAAGGTACTCTTGCCCTTGTCATCAGCCTTCTCTCTAGGGGAAGGTTTCTGCTGCTCTTACCTTTGTGATTTGCCATGGAGACACTTCAGGACTGCAGGGTTGGTATGTGCTGTGGGCTTGCTGCTATTGTGCTCAACAGGTGAGAGCATGACCGCTTCCCTGGGGAACACCAGGGAAGAGACCTACAGCTCCAGCCAGAGTTGTCTGTCTCAGTCCCCTCTGGGCTGCCCTCGCCCCCTCCTCCTTTCCCAGTGGTATGTTTATGCTGTTCACGGTGGATACAGACATATTCCTGTCTGGCATGAGGTTTCTTCTTTCTGTACTTGATGCAGAAATCTGCTGCAAACTGGATTTCTGTCAAACTCCTTCTTTCTACATTTCCTGGGCATTGTGAAACCAGATTCAACATCAACTTGTGCTCAAATGATGGCGTTTTGATGAGCTTCTGAAAGTGTTTGTATTCATATTTTTACCCTCCTATATAAATACTAAGCACTTTCTAAGTATCTTCTTGAGCAGGAAAAAAATATGTATATGCATCAAAAAAGACAAAAATATACACCATCTATTAACTTGAATTTAAATAATTTAACTTTTTATATTGGCATACCAGTATTATTTTTCTTTGAAATTATATTTCGCATCTGGGTTGTGAGAGAAAACAGAGCTGGTGATAGGGAACTGATTGGATACTAATTTTGTCTTGGTCACCAAGTAAGATAGAGTCATCGGTTTGTTCATTCTATGTCTCAGAGGCATATCTAAGTGTCTGGGATACAGCAGTAAACAGAAAATGTGCCTGCTTTTCAATTGCCAGTGGAGACAAACCGTAAACCAGTGTTTCCTCAAACCTTAGTGAGACTCCAAATCATCTGCAGGTGATTGCTAACACAGGTTGTGGCTAGGTGCAGTGGCTCTAGCCTGTAATCCTGGCACTTTGGGAAGCTGACACGGGAGGATTGCTCGAGGCCAGGGGTTTGAAACTAGCCTGAGCAAGAGCGAGACCTGGTCCCTAGCAAAAATTAGCCAGGCATGGTGGTGCACACCTGTAGTACCAGCTACTTGGGAAGCTGAGGCAGGACAACTGCTTGAGCCCAAGAGTTTGCGGCTGCAGTGAGCTATGGTGATGCTACTGCATTCTAGCCAGGGTGACAGAGCAAGACCCTGTTTCAGGAAAAAAAAGGAAAGAAACAAAACAAAACAAAAACACAGGTTGCTGGAGCACAACCCTAGAGATTCTGATTTTCTAGCTCTTGTGAGCCCCAAGAATTTGCATGTCTAAAAGGTTCCCAGGTGATGCCTATAGTTCCAGGGCCACACTTTGAGAACAACTGAGATAAACAAAGAAATTAGTAAATACATAATATTATGCCAACTAGTGATAAATGTTATGAAGCCAAACAGTGCAGGGAAAAGGAACAGACAGTGATGCAGTGCTGTGGCTGGAGTCTCAGAAAAGGCCAGTCTCTGCCACTTGGCAGAGACCAGACGGAAGTGAGGGAACAAGGCTTTTGGGGCTCTGGGAAGATGACTGCAAAGTGAGGGGCAGCACATGAGGAACCTGTGGCCTGGCTGTGGTCATCCCGGCCTCTGTGCCCTTAGGATGCCAGTGCATCTACCACTGCGCTGTACGTGTGCATGATTTGGTTTGATGTATGATTGGGTTTGTTTTGTACTTTGTAGCAGGAACAGTGCCATTTCCATACTTGAATCCCGAAAACCCTAGTATGGGGAAGTAGCTTATTAAATGAACCAGGCACTATTTGAATCACTTCACACCAATAAACTCATTTAATCCTCACAGAAGCAACACAGTGTATTTCCTGTTATCATCCCCATTTTACAGATCAGGGAACTGAGACACAAAGATGTTAAGTAACTTGCTTAGGATTAGAGAGATAGGAAATGACAGGATAAGGATTTGAGATCGTCTCTCATAAAAATTGGATGAATGGATGGATGGATGGATGGATGGATGGATGAAATGTTGAAATTGAGCCACGAAGAGTTATCCACTGGCTTTTATATTTTAAGAGAACATAATTAGCACCGAGAAGTGGATGTTTGTCCAGTAGGGAAGGAAGAACGCCATAGGTGGAGTAGTCCATATGAGAGAAAGTATAAGGGAGCCAGGTCTCCAAGTAGTGAGATCAGGTGCATGGCAAAGAGGGCAGGTAACAGGCTCCCTTTGCACAAAAGCAGGACATGCCACTGGAAGCAGGAGGCCAAGAGAAAACGGATTCAGCAAACCCCTTCCTCTCAAGGGACCTTGACAAGTTGTGTTTTAATCTAATTAATTCATTCAGGAAGTTGGGCCAAGAGGAATGTGATTATTTAATTGTTTTGTTCAAAGGGTATGAAGCAGGCTATTAGTCTGGGGTCATGACTCCAAGGTTCATTTAAGGTTATTATCGAGGAGGGTTTCGGAACAAGAGTGGTTGATTGATTCTTTCCCGCTGTTACTCTCATTAATTTACAAAGATTCATTGTGTCAGTGCTAATTTGCAGAGTCTGGAACAAAATGTAAAACAGATTCAGACTGATAAGAATTGTTTTGTATCTGCTGTTCTATCTTGTTCATTCCCTACACTTTCCCTTCTAAAGATTTTCAGGTACGTGAATTTCCAGTCTGATTATAATTAACTCTTTTTCCACATGACAAAAGTTGTCTCTAATGATTAAGCTGCAAGCAGGAAGTATGTATTTGGCAATTCATCTCCAGTCCAGCAAAAATTTGGCTCTCCTATTACTCTCCCTATGACCCAGGAAAAGTCATTTAACCTTTATCGCTCAGATTCCCCTTATAAAAAATCAGGATAATAAAATGCAAATCTGACTACCTTATCCCCCCATCCTCATCAAAATTTTTGAATAGCTCCTATGACCTGCAAAGCAACCTTCAAGCTTCTTCTGTTTCCAAACCCTGGATGATTGGCCTCACCTTTCTTTTCTAATCTCATATTCTGCTGCTATTCAACAAGTATCACCTGTTCTATTGTATCAAACAGTATTTGGTGTTTACTGTTTCTATCCCCACCTCTGGATATTTGCCCAATTTCTTTTTCTATCTTTAATTTGTTATCATTTCCATGAACCCTTTTCTGGCTCCCATTGGCAAATTACTCAATGACCTATATATGTTTTCTTAGTTCCTCCATTAACACTTGCCATATTTTATCATAATTATTTGTATAAATGCATAAGTTATTATAATTATTTGTGTGTGTGTATATATATCTCTATTACTTGATCTTGAGCTTCTGAGGACAGGGAAGTAGTTCACATCCTAAGGACGTCTGTATGCCAAATTGCTAACAAACTGGCTGGCAATTATATGAACTCGTGTGTTGATTGAGTGAATAAATGAAAGACTGTCTGGCTTACCTGACATTATGATGATGGATGGTCATCTGTCGCCTAGGATTATGATGATCAAATCATATATTAAATGCTAAAGCTCTTTGTAAACTAAAATCTACAAAAATAGTGTGCAGACATTGGGAATCATTTCTATGTTGAAGTTCTCTAAAAACATTTCTAACTCCATCTTGATCATGGAGATTTAAATATTTTGTTTCTTTTTCTTAAACATAGCCATTCATTCTTTCCACCTTGCTCGTGGAGCTTTAAATATTTTCTCTCTCTCTCTCTCTCTTTTTTTTTGTCAGAACCAGTCATTTATTCATTCGGTCATTTATTTACATAATCAATAAATATGCCTGCCAAGCAATGTGCTAGGCACTGGACATAGAGAGGACAGTTAGAGAAAAGTGGCCCCAGGCCTCATGGATCTCAGAGAGGCACAATGGACAAGGAGTGAGTAATTCTTTCTGGTTGCGGGCTGCTGCCTCATATCAGTGCCTGTCCTGTGCACTGACCACAGGTCATATCCTATCACCTGGGCCCTTCGGCCATCATGATGCTTTGACTCTTGGTGGGCTGGATCTTGCACCCGAGCATACTCTCTCTGCTTAGCGGTGATGGATCCAGGCTATTCACAGTGCTCCAGGGTGCACAGCAGCCTGTTTTCTGGGCTATCCCACCAGATTCTAGCTGCCATGAATTGCAAAGAAAAATGCAAATGAACCAGTTTCTTCGGTGGATTTGGCCTGGGTCCTGGATCTTGGTGTGTAGGAACACTGGTTATCTTTCAGCCTTTCCTTACCTTTCAGTCTGAAAATTGCATCAAAATAGAATCAAAATATTTACATAAGGTATCGGAACTTCCTTTGATCAACAGTCATATTACAGTGAGAAAAGCTGGTTGAACCTAATTTTTCTTCCTGGTCTGTTGTTTCTTATCAGAAAGATGCTTTGCTTCTGTAATCACTAGTAACAGCTATGAATCTCTTCCAAAATTGTCCAATTCAGCACCTCTCTGTACTTAACTATTCTTGGCAGCCTCTGGCAGATACCGACTGGTTTCTGATGATCATTTTGTGAAAAGTGGCCTGTCTTTCCTTGCCTCTGTCTGGCCCCCAGCTCTCTCACTGCCTCTATCAGGAGGTTAGTGGAGCAGGAGGTGGGGAGGGAGGAAGGGTCAAATCTGTTGCTTTTTATAGAGGCGGATTGAAAATAATTTCCTGTGAAAGCTGAGGACATTCCTTCATTAGTTTTGCTTTCTGCTCTGGATCTTATGTGCTGGGTGATGTTTTTTTTTTTTCTTTTGGAACTTCTATGGGCTAACTTCCTGTGCCTGAGGGTGCTGAGAGATAGAGTTTTACAGGCTCAGCCTACCTACACGGCATTGAGCCAGAGAATAGTGATGGATGAACGAAGAGAGCTGCCTAAGCCATTCCTGAATATTCTGGACATGAGTTCAAAGGAGAAGCCTCAAAGAGGTGTTTTCGGAAGCACCCAACCATAAGATTTTCGGGTTAAGGAAGGCTCGGTGGGGGAAACATGTTCTAACTCCCTGCTCCTTGGTTCTTAATGCTAACCTTCCCCAAACTGCTCTTTCATACCCTAGTCAGTATATATTTGTTGAGTGCATTGCACATGGCTCTAGATGCTGGATGAGTTAGGCAATGGCCAAAGCCACAACTCAAATAGGCTTAAGCAGAAATGTATTGGTTCATATAACTAAAGAGTCAGAGTTGTCTGGCTTCAGGCAAGGCTGGATCCAGGTTTTCAATATCTTAAAGAATCCATCTTTTTCTCTGTATCTCAGTACTGAATTCTGGTGTTAGCTTCATTCTCATGCAAGCTTTTCCTACTCAGTAGCCAGATGGCCACAGGAAACTTCAGGCTTACATTCTCTGAGCCTTATCTTCATTCTAAAAAGGCTTTTTGTTTCCTAATATGTCCAGAAAAAAGTCTTAGGCCTGCTTCTCGTGAACATGGAATGGATCTTGTGTTCCTTCCTGAACTGGTCACTATGACTTTGAATGGCCAGCCCTATTTCCTATGGCCATCCCTGTAGGAGTGGGGGAACAATGCCAGCTCTGCCTTAATCACTTGCCTTGAGAGCAGGAAAGCAAGAGAAAAGCAAGTTCTATCACCAGAAGAAATGGAAATAGTACCAGACTAGAAACAACGTAAAAAACATATATCCATTTTAATAAATGAGAAATAGGCTGAATTGCCCAAACTCATGGAGCTAGTAAGGTTTTTATTAAATGACCCTCAAATACAGGTTATAACATTGAGGCAAGTGTCTTCTTTACTGGCCCAATGTGTGCATTCACTTCCTCACACAAACACTCAATATGCATTTTAGTTGTGTGACGGACTTCTACAATGGCCCCCAAGTGACACCTGCCTCCTGGTCTTCACACTTTTATGTAATGTTCTCAATTTCAGTATGGGTCAAACCTAGTAACTTGGTTCTAACCAATAGAATAGGGCAAAGGTAATAGGATGGCAGTCTCAGGGTTTGGTATAAAAGTTATTACTTCCATCTTGCCAGCAGGTTCTCTTTCTCTTTCTGGCTTTGACAAAGCAAGCTGTTATGTTGGGGAAGCCCACATGGCAAGGAACTGAGCGAAACCTCCAGGTAACACCCAGCCAAGAACAGAGGTCCTCTGTCCAACAGCCTCCCAGTGAGCCACAAGGAGCTCTTGATGGGTTAGCCTGTGAATCCTAAGCTAGACTATTACCATTACTTTCAACAACCTGAGATAATTTATCTATCCACTATACAGGAGTGATTCAATTTGATATCCCAGCTTGACATGATTTTCTGGCAGCTAACCAAGGCTTAAGAGAAGATACCAGCATGAGGGTGAAACTGTATAGAGGTGATGAGAATAAAAGATGCCAGATGCCATCAGACACATTCATATTTACACTTACTCTGGATACTGAAACCACTCTAGGTGAAGAAATCACCTATAGCACTTCTTGACCCTTTGACAAAAACCTAAAAATTTTGTAAAATATAAAACCCTGAATAAGTTTATTTGATGTAAATCATTTCTTTAGGCACTATACTTGCTTATTTTCCTTAATGACGAAAAAGGAGGATAGATTCATGTTTGAGCCTATACTCTGCCATAATTTCCTCCAACAGAGAAATTTCACCAGTGGAGTAGAAAAGTCCAAGAAACAAAGAGGATAGCTGTGGATGGCACCATGAATTTCTAAATGTGATGTCCCTTCACATCAGGAGGTCACTTCTTTCTACTTAATATACTTCTGGCAGTATCAAACTAGTGATAAATTTCATTCCATTTTTCACGTCACAAATATTTGGCCAGGAAAAAAAAAGATTTAATCACAGAGCAGCTAAAGTCAAATTCATAAATAATGATGTTTTAAAAGGTAAGCCCTTCCTATTCCACACAAATGGCAAATCCTTGCATTATTCATACTTGAGTTGATCTTGTCTGAATTCTTAAATTTTCCTCTGGGTAGGGAAAAAAAATCACTTGTCTTAAAAATATCTTACTTAAAAGGCAACATTCACATATTCTTCTGGGAATCTATGCCATGGGGTATTGCTATGTTTTGAAAGACAGACTTATATAATATGTCAACTGATTTTTCTTACCCTACCAATGATTATTGGGCATGCTATATAAATAAATTTGTAGTTCCCACATAAAAATACTGGAAAAAGAGGATAGGGAATTCAGATTTCAACTCTGAGTTGATAAACCTAGGAAGAGAAGAAAAAACATTGAAAATCCCTCAACTCCATAACTATAATTACTGATCTAAATTTTACTTTTAAATTCATAGATTCAGCAGCTTTTGTTGATTTTGGAGGGGGAGGGGAGAACAAATGTTTAAATTACTAACAACAATTTGCATTTTCTTCATTCCAGTCTACCTCAAGTTAATGACAAAGACAGAATAAGAAAAATCAAAAATGTGTGGAAACCTGGAGAAAGGCAGCGAGGTGAGAGGCTGTTGAAAGGAATGAACGGCTTAGAGATGGTTGGAGTTATATAAAGAATAGCTGAAAATGTGAAACCTGGTGTCTTAGAGGAAAGAGTCTGGAACTAAATGACAAAAGAAGGGAATTTTTAGCTGAATTTTAGTATTCACTAGCTCTGTGCTATGGGCCTCCAGTTTCTGCAAATATTTAACACATGCGTAAACAGAAGACTTTCCATATCGGCTACGTCCACCGTACTAGGCAAGTAATAAAATCCTGAATGTGAATGTGCCTTGTAAACTCTAACTCGTGGGATGTCATTGATACTGAGCTTCTGTAAACAGCCCAGACAGGTACAATGTCTAGGGCATAATGGCCTGCATAAGGCGTGGGAACAGGGAGAAGGCAGATAGGAAGGAGGGTGGTTAAAGATAACAAAAGCAGAGATTAAAAAAAAAAAAAAAAACTCTAAATGCTATAGATTAAAGTAAATATTATGCAGCAGGCCAGAGGGTGACTATGGAGAGAACAGGACCTTCTCAAAGGAAAAAAACTACTTCTCCAGTCTCAGGCTACCACTATCATTCAAGAATCCCATCCAGAATTGTCAGCCCTTCCAGTTATTCATGAGAAGCTCCAAGTATGGATATTTGTTCAATTTAAACTTATTTTAAAATTTAAAATTACAGGAAAGATGGAAATAGAAAATTTCTAGTGGATTGAAAAGGGAATGAATTACTGGTTCTACAGAACAAGGAATACTGATCCTTGAAGGAAAAATGAGACATTTTGTTTAAACATATATACTTGCATCTACCCAGCAAGTGTTATCAAGTACTTGTATGCTCCATGTATACCGTATCAAAATAAAACAAATAATAATAACAAAATAAGCCATCTTGGTTTCCTTTTAAAATCTATTCTCTACATGACCCCTGCTCAACACACATCCTCTTTTTGTCCATGCTTTCTGTGCTTCTGCCATATTAAACTTCTAAATATTCCTTGGACAGAATAGATTTTTCACAGTTCTTCACTTTCTCAAATTTTATTTCTTCTGCATAAGCTCTCTTCTGAATATTCTGCAACATAGCTAAGAATTATTGTTTAAAATCCAACCCAAATGTAATTGTCTCTAGAATAAATTGTATGCCTTCTGTATAGAATTGTTTACTGTGTTCTCTATTTCCCCCCATAGTTCTTTTTGCTCATATTTCCTTAATAGAATTTTCTAAGTTGAATTAAAATATGAAAAATGTGTCTTTCAAACCTGTGTGTTTCTTGAAGCTAAGGACTAGATTTTGTTACTCCAGCACATGGAGCGATCATCGAAACAACATTGGTTCTCCAGAAATATTTGTTAAAAGAATAAGTAATAAAATTATGAAAACTAGAAAGACTGTTGCTCTACCTACCTTAACAAGAAGTAAAAGCTGGATAGAGTATAAAATAATAACTTTTCTTCAACCCAGTAAGACCTAAAGCTAGTGGTCAGCCACAAGAGCAAAATACAAGGAAGACAGATTTGTCTATAGAGAGATGGGACACAAACACTATTGGCAAAGTATGGGATGAAATAATGCCGAGTATCATATAAATGGGCTAAGAAGAATGCAGCTAAAATTTTTAAACAAATTATTCAAAGCCAAATGTATGTTAGTGTGAATATATACAACTGCTAGGAACCAAAATTAAAGGGAATACTATTTACTTAGTTCTACAGTGTTCTAAACACAAAGTATTATATTCACTCAAAAATTGAAAGATATACAATTAAGCAAGAAAAAAATCAAGAGACAAAGCAATTAATGGAATTAGATTAAAAAATAACCCAGAGCTGAAATATTCTAACAAGTATATTAAAATAACAGTGATCAATATGTTAAAATTTTTAGAGAATGAAATAAACAATATGTGTAAACAGATGGAGAATTTTAACAGAGATATGAAAACTATAATATTGTGTCAAATGAAAATTCTACAGAGCAAACAAACAAAGCAGCAGAGATGAAAAGTGCTTCTGATGGGCTCATCTGTAAACTCAGTATGGCCAGGGAAAAAAATCAGTGAATCCAAAGACAGATCAACAGAAATTACCCAAACTGAAGGAGAGAAAGAGAAAGATATCAACAAAAAAGAATAGAGCATCTGAACCTAGTGGAAAAAATTCAAAATATCTAATAAATATAAGTTGAAATTCCAGAAGGAGAAGAGAAAATGGGAGAAGGAATAATGAAAAACGTTAAATCACAGATCTAAAAGGTCAAAATTGCATCAAGCAGAATAATAATAAAAAAAAAAAGTAGAACACCTATTGACATCATATTAAAACTTCTGGAAACCAAAGATAAATGGAGAAACCTGAAGGTATCTAGAGAAGAGACACAATAAACACAAAGAAGCAAATGCATGAATTACAGCAGACTTATCATTGAAATTATGAAAGCCAGAAGACAATGGACTGACATCTTACAAGTACTGGAAGGAGAAAAAAGATGAATGATATGTCCGTATCACATATATATATAACATATACATATAACTTAACATATTAGTTAATATGTATTTTTATACATATTTATGTTAAATGCATTTATATAAAGACTTTATATAAAATAAAGACTTTTAAACTTATGAAAGCTAAGAGAAATAATTTTCAGTAACTTCCACTGAAAGAAATTTTAAAATAATTTCTCTAGTCAAAAGACATATGATACCACAGAAAAATTTAAATATACAGAAAGCGATAAATATTCTAAGACACTTTAAAATGAAGGTAAATATGGAAGATATTTTATCTCACTTTAAATTATTTTGAAAGAAAATTAACTAACTAAAGTGAAAATAGTAGTAATGTATTGTGTGTAGTGGTGCTTCCTCCCCCTACTTTCATTGCTGGTAAGAGGACAGCTCCATCCTTCAAAATCTAGGTTTAGGTAGCCACAGACCCATGGCTTGTGCACACTGTATGCTAGTAGAAATGGCATCACATGGATGCACCCAAATGCCTGTGCCCTCTGAAGGGGCAACCACTGTGGCCTGTGTTGCACCTGGGCCTGCCAAAGCCACAGCTACAGTGGCTGAGAAGCTTGGTACCAGAATGTGGGGAGCCACAGGGCCACTCCTGCACTGAGGTCCCCCAAGCACAAGTGGCTCTTCCTTTGAAAACCTCTGATGATCTCTGAATTTCCTTGGAGGGGAAGATCATTTTTCCTTCATCTCGGACAATAGCCCCTGGCTTCCATTTAGATGACTGACTAATCTACTGATCACACAGTTTTTTGGCCACACCTTTTGTGTTCTCTCTTGAACATGTTTTTTCATTCTTTTCCAAATTGATAGGCTAAGAAGTTTTAAAATCTTGAAAAATCATTGCTGTGTAGGGCACTGTGATTGGCCAGTCCTGACACACATATCCACTCCTGAAATAAGGGAATAATTGCCTTACCATAATTGCATGAGGTTGGGAATTTCAGTTTACTGCTGTTCAGAGAAAAAAAGGAAAGAAAAAGAGAAAGGAAAGAGAAGAAAGAAGGAAGGGAGGGAGGGAGGGAGGGAGGAAGGAAGGAAAGAAAAGAGAAGAGAAAAGAAGAGAAGAGAAAAGGAAAGGAAAGGAAAGAAAGAAGAGAGATAGAAAAAGGAAAACAGAAAGAAAGAGAAAGGCAGATATGCACTAGAGAGGGTGTTTATAATCAATGTCCATGAGGTCTATAACTGCAATGAATTTACATATCTTAACTTTTTTGCATATTAAATTCTTTTCCCTTTATTCCTTGTTTCTCTTGTTTCATCCTTTGCATACTTTGTTTGTGCCAAAATTCCCTTTTATATCTTTTTTTTTTTCCTTTTTTTTTTTTTTTTTTTTTTTGAGACAGAGTCTCACTTTTTTGCCCAGGCTGGAGTGAGTGCCGTTCCGTCAGCCTAGCTCACAGCAACCTCAAACTCCTGGGCTCAAGCGATCCTCCTGCCTCAGCCTCCCGAGTAGCTGGGACTACAGGCATGCACCACTATGCCTGGCTAATTTTTCTATATATATTTTTAGTTGTCCATATAATTTCTTTCTATTTTTAGTAGAGATGGGGTCTCGCTCTTGCTCAGGCTGGTCTTGAACTCCTGACCTTGAGCGATCCACCCGCCTCGGCCTCCCAGAGTGCTAGGATTACAGGCATGAGTCACTGCGCCCGGCCTATATCTTTTAATATTATTGACTTGTGCTTGTCCTTTAGGGCTCAGATAAGGATTTTCTTCTTCCTAAAATCCTTCTTTAATCTTTCCATGCTGGGTTGGGTGCTATTTCTTTTTGTCCCCATAATACCCTGGGCACACCCCTATCGGAATATTTATCACAGTGCCTAATAATTATCTGTGTACTCATCTGTCACACAACTAGACTTTAAGGTCCTTGAGAACATGGCAGATGCCCCTTGCAATATATTGCCATTTACCTTCTTTACCCTGATTTTATTTTTCTTATTGTCACTTATCATCTGTATGTTTATGTCCGTCTTACCCCATTACCCACTAGAATTTCAATTCTGCTAGTCAGAGATTCCTTAATTTTTTTTAATGTTATAATCATTAGAGCTTAAAACAGTACTTTGGCACAAAATACATTCAATATGTTTCAGGTGTCGAGTGAGTTGAGTAAATAACACTGGACTAAAATGGTCAGAGTACAAAGAGATGTATGGAGAACCAGCTAGGTTCAGTTGGTGAATAACATCAGTGCAAGCTCAAGCAAATTCATCAGAAAATTCATCACAGATATAAACTCTGTGAAATGACCCAAGGAAGAAGAAAGAGGAACCAGAGGGGATAAAGCAGAGAAGAAGAAGGAAGAAGAGAAGAAAGAAGAAAAGGAAGAGAAGAAGGAAGAGGAGGTAGAGGAAGAAAGAAGGGGGAGGGGAAGCAGGAGGAGGAGGATGAAAAAGCATAAGAAGAAGAACAAATAATAATTACAATAAAATTTCACATATACTAAGCATTTTATACTTACTATTTCTTTTAACCTCTCACCTAAATAGTTAAGGAGGTTATGTCTATGTCTATTTTATAGTGAAGAACTAAAACTTATAGAGTTACATTGATAACTAGTAATGCTACTCACGTTCTAAACCAATATGCAATATTGTCTCCTTGTAGGAAGAAAAAAGGAGACAAAGTGTAGAAGTTAGGTTGTAAGTACCATAAAATCTAAATTAATTCCCAAAGATACCTATTATCACTGGTCCAAAGGTGAAGGTCTACATTATATGTCTTTATTCATTTTAAAAGAACAATATCCTTCTAACTTTGGTCCTGAAAGAAACTGGCTTTTTTTTTTTTTTTTTGAGGTTTTTTTTTTTTTTTTATTTAATTTTACAGAATCAAAGAGTCTAACAGTATATCTTGTTAGATACAGTATGTCCTCATAATGTATACATTATTTCTTGTACAATGATATGAAATAATATGGGAAATATTCATGATAAATTATTAAGTGAACAGTGCAAGTTAAAAACAATAGTTTCATATTTTTTTCCCCACCCCCCCTTTCCCGAGTCAGCACCTTCAAGTGTTACCACTCCCCAAACGGTGCACAATGCACTCATTGTGTAGGCATACCCCCATCCCCTCCCCCACCCCCCACCTCAGTCTGATGTCCAATTGGTGTGGTTTCCAGATTTGTATTTAGGTGATGATCAAGGAAACCAATTTTCTGGTGAGTACATGTGATGCTTGTTTTTCCATTCTTGGGATACTTCACTTAATATAATGGGTTCCAACTCTCTCCAGGAGAACCATAGAGATGTTGTATCTTCATCATTCCTTATAGCTGAGTAGTATTCCATGGTATACATATACCACAGTTTACTAATCCAATCATGTATTGATGGGCATTTGGGTTGTTTCCACATCTTTGCTATTGTGAATTGTGCTGCTATAAACATTTGGGTACACGTGCCTTTGTTACAGAATGACCTTTTTTCCTTTGGGTATATGCCCAGTAATGGGATTGCTGGGTCAAATGGCAGGTCTACTTGAATCTGTTTAAGATACCTCCATAATGCTTTCCACAGAGGTTGCACTAGTTTGCAGTCCCACCAGCAGTGTATTAGTGTTCCTGTCTCTCCACACCCACGCCAACATGTGTTGTTTTGGGTTTTTTTGATAAAGGCCATTCTCACTGGGGTTAAGTGATATCTCATTGTGGTTTTGATTTGCATTTCCCTGATGATTAGAGATGTTGAACACTTTTTCATATGTTTGTTAGCCATTTTTATATCTTCTTTTGAAAAATTTCTATTCATGTCCTTTGCCCACTTTTTGATAGGGTTGCTTGATTTTTTCTTGCTGATTTTCCTGAGTTCTAAATAGATTCTTGTTATCAGTCCTTTATCTGATGTGTAGTATGCAAAAATTTTTTCCCATTCTGTAGGTGGTCTGTTTATTCTCTGGACTGTTTCTTTGGCTGTGCAGAAGCTTTTTAATTTAATCATGTCCCATTCATTTATTTTTGTTGCTGCTGTGATTGCCTTGGGGGTCTTCTTCATAAATTCTTTGCCTAGGCCAATGTCTGTAAGAGTCTTTCCTACATTTTCTTCTAGAATTCTGATTGTATCACGCCTAAGGTTTAAGTCTGTTATCCACCGTGATTTGATTTTTGTGAGAGGTGAAAGCTGTGGGTCCTGTTTCAGTCTTCTACAAGTGGCTAACCAATTTTCCCAGCACCATTTGTTGAATAGGGATTCTTGTCCCCAGAGTATATTCTTTCCCGCTTTGTCGAAAATTAGGTGACTATATGAGGATGGTTCTATATTTGGATTTTCTATTGTGTTCCACTGGTCTGTGTCCCTGCACTTGTGCCAATACCAGGCTGTTTTAAGAACCACGGCCTTGTAGTATAGTTTGAGGTCTGGCAAATTAATACCTCCCATTTTGTTTTTGTTGCTTAAAATTGCTTTTGCTATACGGGGTCTTCTTTGATTCCATATAAAGTGTATAATTATTTTCTCTATGTCTGTAAAGAATGATGTTGGTAATTTAATAGGGATTGCATTGAATCTGTAGATCACTTTGGGTAGTATAGACATTTTAACAATGTTGATTCTTCCGATCCACGAGCATGGTATATTTTTCCATCTATTTGCAAGTTCTGCTATTTCTTTTCTCAGTGTTTCATAGTTTTCCTTATAGAGGTCCTTTACCTCTTTAGTTAGATATATACCTAGATATTTTATTTTCTTTGTTGCTATTTTGAAGGGTATTGAGTCTTTAATTTGGTTTTCCGATTGACTGTTATTGGCATATATAAATGGAAACTGGCTTTTTTTTTTTTTTTTTTTTTTTTCCCATTTTGTGACCATTGTAGTGCGAGCCATCCCAAAGAGATAGAAGGTATCTTAGTCTGTGCAGGCCACTAAAACAAAATGCCATGAACTTGGTAGCTTAAAAGTTACAGAAGTTTATTTTTCACAGTCTAAAGGCTGAGAAGTGCAGCAGATTTGGTGTCTCATGAGGGCCTGTTTCCTGATTCCTAAATGGCATCTTCTGTGTGTCCTCACATGGTGGAAGAGCTAACTCTCCGGGTCTCTGTTATAAAGGCACTAATCCCAATCAGGAGGACTCATGACCTAATCACCTCCCAAAGGCCCCACCTCCTAAATCCATCATTTTGGGGGTTAGGTTTTCAACATATGAATTTTGGGGAAACACAAATATTCAGACCATAGCAGAGGGAAACAAGGAGTTAAAGGAATGGAAATAAAATTGAATGCCCTTTGTTCATAGGGAAAATGTGTAGGATAAAGCAATGGCTAAAGAAAAAAGAACCACAGGTTAGGGAAAAGAAATGGTGTGAGCTGAAAGAAATATTCAACTTAGCCCTTGGAGTGTGTATAATATTAATAGCAGAATATTGAGTTCATGCAATGGGAGTTCATAAGCTTCTTGTAGCACACAGACAAAAATGCAAGGGAAATAAACCAAGGGATTGATTGAGGAAGAAAAACAGATAGCTAAGTAAGACACTAGGACCAAGTCTGAGCAGGCCATCTGTCGCCAGAAAAGGTTTAATGCTAGAAGATGACTTAGAGGATAAAACTATATTTGTACTCCTGTAGCATCTTCAAAAGGAGTGTATTATGTATAATTTGAACAATAATAATAAATGCCAAGGACAGTGTGTCTGGAACATATATAGTATGTTTGGTGAGTATTTTGAATGATCACTTTTGTGTACATGTAAGCACTCACACCCTTAACCTACTTGTACACGTTTTATGTTTTCTCAGACAGAAAAGATAGTGAAGAACAGTCACAGGTTTTGGAGTCAGGAAAACTGACTCCAGGCTCTAAACTTACAAATAATATGACCTGTGTGAAGTTTCTTAAAACACTCTCAGATTCTTGTATGTAAAATGAAAATAATAACTCTATCCACTGTATTATATTTTATAGGACCCCAAATTACCATTTATACCAGAATAGTATAAAAGGTGTTACCCTGTTATTTTAATGAGAAAGTTCAAAAATTGTTTTGGGGCAATAAAATACATGAATTTTAGGAACATATTTAAAACAGTCCAATATCTATTTATAAAATTTAATTTAATAATTCATTATGTATAAATATTTATGCCACATGTTATATAAAATATACTAATTTGGAATTATTTTTCTGACATTTATACAAAGTCATGAAAAATGCCTTTGTTATCAAGATCTTCACTGTCTCTAGAGGCACTGAAAGTCATTTAACACTGTTTCCCAGAGCATATCAACTTTCCCTCTAAATTGTTTGAGATATAGCATTGCACTTTTTGAATCTGCAAAGCATGCTTTTATTAGGTATTTTATATCAAGCTGAAGATATCTAGTCATACAAAATTTAAACAATTGTTCATTTATACCATAGATACATATTTAAAATCTCTACAAGGTAGCTGTTTACTTGTATGTCCTTATAAGTGATCTTTATAAGCCTTATTTGCTACCTCTTTCTATACTTATGATTGTAAAATGGAATACTACCTACTCTTTTTACTGACTTTTTTTTAGGTGTACTCTGCCCAAGGTTATTTTCTAAGTGATAATATTGTATGCAAATAAAGTACTTGAGAAAGAATCCCGTAATATATGATTACTTTCATCTTTACAAAGGTTGTATACATATACTTGGAAAGGGGGCTTTCTCTTTATATTCAGACATATATGCCTATGTTTTAAGAGACTGATGCACAGAAAAATGGTAGATTGCTTTGCTGTTTGTTTTTGTAAACTAGTTAATAAACACCTTTAAAGTCATTCTATAAAGTGAGTGCAGTTCTTCTCAACCAATCACTTTAGTTGACTTTAAAATATACCACGCTACTGGGGAGAACAGGCAGGGTGGGTACACTCCAGGTATTACTAAGTAGGAGATTTTGATTTTGTAAATCAATTTTCATTCAAGTTTCTGATGCTGTTAGTGTGAAGATTGGGTAGTCTGAGTATGCAATTGCTGTGTTGAGCTTTTTTCCTACCTTATGTATTGCACATCACTAGAGAAAAACTGAGAAATACTTATAGTTGCTGAGGATATGCATGGTAAGTGATTGGAGGGAAGTCAATTTGGTCAATGACGGCTAATTTCCATCATTTGCTTTAATCTCTTCAACACAGTAGATGGCAATGCACACCCAAAACTTTCTCCCTCTCAACTGCCTTTTCAAATATATTAATATTTGTGTTTCCTGTCCTGTACACACCTTTTGCCCTAACTTAACTGAGTTTCTAACTATTTTCCATAAAACCTTTCTTATGTTTACCTTCAGGTTTTTCTTAATGTAATTCCTTCACCTATAATAAAAACACATATATCCCTTGAATGACTCTCCGTACAGCACTGATTAGTTAAAAGCTATTTGTTTTTGCAATATTTTTGTTTATGCATACTACCTCAACACAGTACAGTATGCTTTTAATATTCATTTGATTTACTTGTACTCTCAGCCAGACTTGGGGCAATGAACTTTGGTGAGCCACATTGTAAATAGCCTCAGGCAATGAGGCTCTACCATGTTAATGTGAATTGAAGATGTTATGCAAAGTGCAGCATACGTTGTTCACTTTACTGTGAGCTTTATTTTATCCACTTGTACTCTGTGGAATTTTTTAAAGTTATGATGGCTGACAGAAGATGTGTTAGAGATAATGTAGATGTGTTACAGTGTAGCTAAAACAGCATTAGGTTACATGATAACTTCTTTTTCAACTACACGGTTGAGGAAATTAGGTGGTAAAGATCAGAGGGCAATTAGAAATTGGTGGAAGCCTCTTGACAATGTGAAGGACATCATGACATCACTACAGCATGGAAGATTACACAACAATTGTTTGAACAGTAGTTGGCAGAAACATTGGCTAGAGGTATGCTTCAGGGGACTTCTTCCATTGAAGGGAATAATTTTTTTTTTTATTTCATCTTAATGTTATGGGGGATACAGAATTGCAGGTTACCTACATTGCCCATGTACCGCTTTTCCCCCCAAGTCAGAGCTCCAGGCGTGTCTGTTCCCCAGCTAGTGCGCGTTGCACTCATCATGTAGGTATATATCCCTCCCTTTCCCACCCCCCCTTCCCGAGTCAGCAACTTCAAGCGTTACCATTCCCCAAACAATGCGCAATGCACACATTGTGGTTCACACCTGAATTTTACCATACATACAAAGAAGAACTGGTGCCCATCCTACATAAACTATTCTCCAATATTGAGAAGGATGGAATTCTCCCCAACACGTTCTACCAAGCCAATATAACATTGATACCAAAACCAAGAAAGGACGCAACAAAAATAGAGAACTACAGACCAATTTCTCTCATGAATATAGATGCAAAAATTTTCAATAAAATACTAGCAAATCGAATCCAAGTACTTATCAAAAAAATAATCCACCACGACCAAGTGGGCTTCATCCCCGAGATGCAGGGGTGGTTCAACATACGTAAATCTATAAATGTAATTCACCACATAAATAGAAGCAAAAACAAAAACCATATGATACTCTCATTAGATGCAGAAAAAGCATTTGACAAAATTCAACACCCTTTTATGATAAAAACGCTTAACAAAATAGGCATTGATGGAACCTACCTAAAAATGAAGGGAATAATTTTTAAAGTATAGCACTACCACTAGACACTAATTAGCTCTCCCGTTCTCTAGAATGTACTCAGTGTCTCCCACATTCCTTAAACTGGTCATATGCTAATATGTGGATTGAATGTCCCAGTAATAAATTAATGACTGGGTTGTAAATGAATGAAAGATTTTTGAAAATAGTAAGTGGTCACTGAAGACTAAAACTACACATTTAGCTTTTGTAGCATATTACTTATGTGGCATGACTTTCAAGTCCTGGTGTGAGGTCATTTGATATTACCTTTAACAGAATAGAAGTAACATTAGATTCTATTAATACCTCATTAACTTGTCAGTTTTTCATGGTGAGTTTAATTCTGGCTTCCTGGCTTCTTTGCTCAATTTCTAGAATTTACTTCCATATATTACCTGAACCTCTGATTCCCAAATTGATGGTTCCTTAACTTCTGCCACTCATCTAATATAAGAAAGAATTCTTTTATTAAAAGTGCAGAGACTGCATTTAAATCAACAAGAGAGGAAGAGGGGGGAGGGAGTGAAGAGGAGGGAATAGAGATAGGGGAGAGAGAGAGAAAGAGAGAGAGAGAGAGAGAGGTACATTATCTTGTAATGTAACTGGGTGGGAAATTGTGAAGACAGAGTCCCACATATGTTTGTAGGATTCCCATTCTTCGTTTATTGGCTTCATTGTCAGACAGAATCTTCCCATTTGGTGGGAGAATGTCATAGTCCATGATTCAAAATTAAGAGAATTTCGCTCCCAGAACAGATTATATTATCTTAGGGGTGATTCTGATTGGTCTCATTTGGTCACTTGCCCTTCCCAGGACAAATTAGTGAGGCCACGTGGATGTCATACCCTGATTGATCAGCATGAATCTTATGCCAATCCCTGCAGACTGAGAATAGGATGCATAAGTGAGAGCCCCTTCCGGACCTCTTTAAGGTGAAGGGAATGATGATTGGCCAAAGAGGAGGTGAATAACATAGAACCAATATATACATCTCTTTAATTGTCTCCTAGAGCCCAAAGGATAACTTGAGTGGTATTAAAAGTGAATTTTCCTCATGCTCTTTGCTTCAATTTAACTCCTTTCTACCAAAAATTAAACTAGGAAAAAAAGACCCTATTGATTCTTTGCCAGTTCATTTTAAATCTCCATGAAACTCCCAGAATAAAACAAATCACTCCTTCCTCTGAAATCCTATAGCACTTAACATCTAAATCACGTTTTCATTTCCAACCAATTCACCAAATGTTTCTTGTACTTGCATTATATGTAGGACATTCTGCTAGGGATGTACCGAGATGAAATGGTCCCTGTCATTATGACATTTTAAGTGTTATGAGTGAGTTTGTCACGCACAGGACCAACTAAAGATGAGGCTGTTTTTGCAAATGTGCACCCAAAGACATCATGTACTTTCCTGTCTCTGTCTTTTTCATGCCATTTCTTCTGTCTGCAATACCCAATCACTAATCTTTCTTTCATATCCAGCCCAAACATAATTTCCTCTGTAAAATCAAAAAGAAAATAACCCTCCTACTAATATGCTTTCTCTATAAAAGCAGTAGACTTACAATAGTTAGAGAGAGAGAGAGAGAGTGTGTGTGTGTGTGTGTGTACATCCTTTACCCCACTGCAAGTGTCTGAAGGGTAATGGATGTATTTATTTAATCTTCATTTTCTGACATCTAGCATACTACTTGTCACAGAGTAAGCTTTCAATAAATAGAGAATAAACAATCTTTTGCCTCCTGTGTGACAATTTCAGGTCTTTTAACAGGTGGGAACATGGAAGGTGGTGTACTACAGGAGAAATCATAGATGTTTTATAGTCTCAGAGCCTTTTGTATGTATAATAAGAACTTTCTGTGGTAATATAAGTATTCCCATTTTATAGATGCAAAAACTGAGTCACAAAAGTAAAATGATTTTACCAAAGTCCTGGGACTTGCTAGTGGCAGAGTTATGATCTGAACTAGGCAGTCCAGCTCCAGACTTAGGGCACTTCACCATTTTACACTGCCTTTCAAAGAGAATATAATATTTATTTAAGTGCATATTAGATGTCTGGGGTTTGGCAATTATTATATTATTCTCTGTCCCTTTTAAAATTCTGACTTTACTTCTCTTAAATGGACAGAAAATAAGAACCCAGTGCTCATGGAGGTACCAACATCTTGCTAAGATAGTACTCTTCCAAATAATAATAATGATGATGATGATGATGATAATAAAATAATAAAAGACTCATTGTTGGAAATCTTGTCTGTATCTTTTTAAAATGCTAGAATTTATTTCTCTCAGTCCACTTTACATCATTTTGGAGTTAGCATTTTCATTTGACCACATGTGAATTTCATTGGAATAGTAAAAATTCAAAGGAAAGTGTAGCTTGGAGACATTCTCTTATACAGAAAATAGGCAGAAATCAGCAAGTGCCAAGTGACATAGTCAGAGGTCTCTGGCACAGACCCCCATGGAGCTTTCATCTGCTGGAAGCATGTCACTCATCATGGCATTTTGTGGGGAACCACAACTAAAGGGCCAACACACATTCCCATAAAATGGTTATCAGATGCAAGTCTGCAGTTTCTCAAAGAGCACCCTGTGGTTTCAAATTAGCAGTTCACCACAGAGCTAAGGACAATTCCAGGGCCTCCTTCTTCAATTCTCTCCAGAAAAAGGAAATTAGTCAAACATAACTGTGGGGATAAGTATTAGGTTATTAAGTATGAAATGTCCGACTTCCTTAAGTAACTAAGTTTGACAGTTGATATCTCTTGACATTTCACTTTGACACTTCTCGCTTTATTTTTATTGTGAAGGTACATCCTTGGTCTTTCAAACTGATGGCTTGACTTGTGATTATCTTTCAAATTTTTTTGTGAAATCTTGAATAAGTCAAAAATTTGTGTTATTTTCGAATATGAGTTCCATTGTAGAACCAATTCAGACAGTCTGAAATATCAATGAAGTGCTTGGGAAGGATGTGGCTAATGAATACACAGTGTGTCAATGGTTTAAGACATTCTGTTCTGGTGATTTTAATCTTGAAAATGAGCCACGTGGGTAACCTGAGACCAAAGTGGATAATGATGAGCTGAAAGCTGTAGTGGAAGTGAATCCATCTCAACCTACACATGAATTAGCAGCAAGGTTTGACGTTACTATTCCAACAATAGTGGACCATTTGAAACAAACAGGCAAGGTAAAGAAGCTGGATAGATGGGTTCTGCATGAATTAAACTAGCACTAGCAGAGAAATTATCTCAAAGCTTGCCTTTATTTGCTCTCACAACAGAAAGGTGAATGAACCATTTCTATATCATATTGTTACGTGTGATGAAAAATGGATTTTTGACAATTGCAAGCATTCAGCACAATGGTTGGATAAAGACGAAGTGCTGAAACACAGTCCAAAACCAAAAATATATCAAAAAAAGCTAATGGTGTCTGTTTGGTTGCCTAGTGCTGGTATTATCCACTACAGCTTCATGAAACCTGGTCAACTGATTACAGTGGATGTCTACAACAACCAGTTGGAAGAAATGATAAGGATGCTTGCAATTGGTCAATAGAGACAGGTCAATCCTCTTGGAAGACAACACTCGACCACATATCACACAAACAATTCTGCTTAAAGTACAGAAGCTGGACTTAGAAACTCACTATCATCTACCGTATTCAACAGACCTTGCACCAAACGACTACCCCTTCCTCCAGGCTTTGGACCACTTCTTGCAAGGAAAAGCATTCAATTCCCAACAAGCTGCGGAAAACGACTTTGGTGAATTCATCACCACTTGTTCTCCAGGCTTCGCTGCTGGCATAAAGAAGCTACCATTAAGATGGCAAAACTGTGTGGACAGTTTAGGTGCATACTTTGATTAATTGTACTGCTTCTTGTTTGAGATATAAGAAACTAAACTTTTGATTCAAAATTGGACATTTCGTATTTAGTGACCCAGTCATTTATTCCCTAGGATCATTAGCTACATTGACTTACCAGAAGTACCATGTGTTGAAGATGAAGATAACACAACTTCTTACATGAGTGAACTATATAATCTTTAGCTCCCAGTGACATTTGAGATCTAAAAAGCAAATTCACATAGAACTGGAAGAGACTGAAGAGACAAATAACCATGATTTGCCTTTATTTACAAATACAGAAATGTAAGCCCGGCAAGGTGACTGACTTTGCTACAATCACATACTAGGAATAAGCAGGACCTCAAAGTTGGCCCTCTCAACTCTCAAACCAATGTTCCTTCTACAATGAAATCAAGTTTGAAGGCTTGAAACTCACCTTTGCCACTAACTACATACACCATGAGAATGGCAGGAATGGTTTTTACCCTCTAAGAGCTTTAGTCTTCTCATCTGCAAGAAAGGAAATTGTTTTCAAGGCTGTTTTAAGCATTAGAGATAATGCATATGTAAGAACATGATTGGCAATGATTATCATTTTTATTTTACCTCTGTCCCCTCTTTGGAAAGCCGAACACAAAATAAAATCAAATATGTTTATCAGGTACTGCCTCATATTAAATAAGATACTCAAATTTATCATATTTTTCTACAGACAGCTGGTTGATATGTTATTTTGTTTCTTGGTTGTTTGGTTGGTTGGTTTTGTCTTGTTTTCTCTACTAAGCTAATAAAGAGAACCATTTAAAGTTAGACATGACATAAGGAATAAAACTACTGGAAGTCATGGCTATGATGGGCCTAGCCATAATAATGATGCCATGATCTATATCGATCATTAATTAATAACTACAGTGAAGAACTGTTTTGCCTAGGATATCCATGTATTAGTCCTTTCCTCTACCCTTCTTAAGACATAGCCAGTATTTTAATACATTAATATGAAAAGAATATAAAGCAATAGTATTCCTGTAAATTAGAAAAGGGAAATGCTTCAGAGGGAAATGATAACACTATCAGTCTTGATTAACATGGCCCTAGTCATTAAGCATTTGCCTAATGGAAATAGAGGAGGATTTGAAGGTATGTAATGCCTGGATCTGTCATCTACAGAGTGTGTGACCTTGGCTATTTGGATCTCTGTGGTTTAGTGCCCTCAACTATAAAATGGGGATGATAATTTTATCTAACTCATCGGGGAGTTGTGAGATGTAAGGTGAGTAGCAAATGCAATGACCCTGAGAATGACAATAACGTCTGTCATTTATAGGTCTTGGACCATGTGCCAGGCACTGTGCTTATTCCTTGTGATGCCTAATTTTAACTTCATGATATCCTTCTAAGGAAGACATTACAATTAATTCTGGTAAACTAGAGGAAAGTTAAGCCCTGAGAGTTGAAGTGATTTGATCATGGCCACATAGTACCTGGCTTCTGTACCTATGTACATTGACCCTGGGACTATGCTTTTTAATCCCTTGTATATTTTGCCTCCTTTCTGACACAAGATAAATGCTCAATAAGTGTTTGTTGTCCTCTTTCTTTTTCTTGTGTTTCAATTGCTTTCATTAGCACTTTGCTAATTCCACAACTATTTATTATTTAAACTATGGGTCCAAAGCACTGTATTTGGAAAGGAACAAAGAAAACTCAGAAGCTTGACCAAGTTTAGGATGCAAGTCAAATATATGAAGTAACTAGAGTCCCAGAATAAGCCTGAGAAGTGTAATAAGGTGGATAAGGAGATAAGTGCAATGGCTCTACAAACCGTCTCTCCAACCTATCAAAGGCAGTTCACGGACAGTTCCCTACCCTGATGGGATAAGATAGGGGAAGAGCTGAGAACGAGGGGATGTTAAGAATGTGCCACAGGAATAAAGAGAGGATGAAATGATTCCACAAGGCAGCAGGGGTGGGAAATTTTTCTCCTGCAAGAAAAAATACAGAGAACTCTCTAAAACCTTTCTAGTCATGCAATATCAATAAAAAGACATTTTACAGAGAGCTTTGAAAGGCTTCCACATACACAGTTGCAGAATCGGCACAGAAGTGAACCTAAAACTTTGCTACACATCAATGTTGTTGCAAATTGAAACCAAAATAGCAACATGGAAATTCAGGGCAGTTATTACTGTGCCTAACAATAATTTCTCCAAGTTTATCTACTTCCTATTTTATATATATGTATAAAATAATAATAGAGCCTGCCATTTATTGAGTACTTAATATGTACTACATATCATGCAAAGTGCATAATATGTACTAGTCAAAAAAATACTTAATGAACACTACCATACACCAAGCTTTTCTAGGTACTAAGGATTTTGCAGTGAATAATAGTGTCCGCAAACTCTGTTCTTATGAAGCTCACATTCTAATGGGGAGAGATACAGTATACAAAAGAACGGTGAGTATTTTGGAGGAAAATAAAGCCAAGAAAGAGAATAATGATTGTATGTGTATGGCAGATGTGTATAGAGAAGTTGCAGATTAAGTCTTCGTTGAGTTTTTGACATTTGAATAAGAAGGTAGGGAGTCATCCATTTGGATTACAGAGAAAATAATACTTCATGGAGAGAAAACAGTGAAATGAAATTTCCTATAAAAAAAGGAGAAAGATGATTCCTGGCATGTTTTAGGATCAGCAAGACGACAATAAGGTCTAAATGGATGAGCATGGAATGAGTGACAGGGAATGAGATCAGAGATAAGAGAGTATATGGAAGACAGCTTTGATGGTTCTTGAAATATTTTGGTTTTTATTCTACACGAGATGGGAGACAGAGGGCTTTACAGAGGACTAGTCTAATCTGATTTAGAATTTGACAGAATCAGACTGCAACAGGATAAGTATGGAAGGTAGGAGACAAGCAAGGAGGATGCTTTAATCATGCAATGAGCAGGCCATTGTTAACCACAGAAAGCAGTGTTGATGGAGTGATTGAAAAGTCATAAGTTGAGTAGGTTCAAGAGGAAACTGGAGACTAAATATGTGAATTATTTAAGTCAATTTTGCTGGTAAAAGGAAGAAGAAAACCAGGGTAGTAGATGGAGATTGAAGTGGAATCAAGAAGGATTTTCTCATTTAAACACAAGAAATGTGGACCATTAAACTTCCTCTCAGATTATGACTCTGAAGCATTGAGAGATAATGCCAAACTGTGAGAATCAAATGATAATATGAACTTCTTAAGGACCACACCAGAATTTCTTCCAAGGCAGTTGTTTGAATGAGATAATATGAGTACAGCATCTAGCAGAAGAATGGGGTTCATGAAAGCTCTCGATGAATATATTTGTTGAATAAATATTAACTTAGAAGCAAAGCCTCTGATATTTTTTAAGATGTAAGTGATGGTCAGTTATTATTGTGTTCATTCTTCATTTCATAACTTCCTTCCAAGTCTCTTACTAGAAAGATAAGGTAGAGAAGAAAGATAAGGTAAAGGAGAAACAATTTTCTAAGCTCACCCTGGACCAGGGTCTCAGGCACTGCCACCGAATTTCAGTGTAGATGCTGAAGTTGCAAACAATAACTTGGAGTTCATAAATGAGATGATGTCATAGCAGGCACATTCTCCATGTGCTGGCAAGGAAGTGCAAGGAATTGCTGCTGGCCTGTGACAGAACTAGGCATTTTTCCACTTAGGGAATTAAATTCATCCTAGATCTCTTGGATTAATGTTAATGCATTCTCCTAACCAAAGGAATTTTGCATTAGAGTAGGCAGCTGTTTTCACCTCTCCAGCTGCACCTCCTCAACAAACTCAGTTGATATTCATGTAGAACACAGGCTCCGATTTGGGGATAATTGCTAGATTAGCTAATAACAGAGGCCCCTCCTTCCTGCTTCTATTACCCCTTGAATAGCTATTCTGATTGTTAAATCCATTTTTATTCCAAACAGAAGAATAAATTCCAGCAATTAGTGAACATTTTGCAGTTCTTGACCTGTTTGTAAGAGCATGTTTCTGTTGCACACATTATATGAAAAGTCAATAAGTAGGGCATGCTTCATTAATTGCAGCTGCTTTTATGTGTGCCAATTTTTTTTTCTTTTACCACATGCACTAACTTAAAATGCAGTAGCTCAAAGGACAAAATTTTAAATGTTTATTATTTACAGGCAAAGCTGAATAACTAAAGAAAATAATGCTAAAATTCTGTGTAACACTATTTTTTTTACAAGTTTTTATGTGGATATTTTTTATTTTTTTTTTCAGCATATTACAGGGGTACAAATGTTTAGGTTACATATATTGCCTTTGCCCCACCCGAGTCAGAGCTTCAAGCATGTCCATCCCCCAAACGGTGTGCACTACACCCATTGGGTATAATACTTTAGAAGAAAAAAATTTAACTTCAGAAATTGCTTAAAGAAAGACAGTAGCTAGAGTTTTGCAAGTATTTCCATATTGAATCAAGTCAATCATTTAATAATTCCTTTGAAAACGTTTCATTGTTATAAGCATAATGCCATAGTATCATTTATTCCATTAGTTACACATTTTAATACCTGTATTGAGATATAATTTACATACTATAAAAATGTTAGTAAATTAATGCAGTTGTGGAACTGTCACCTAAATCCAGTTCTAGAATATTTCCATCAACCTAGTTTCCTTGTGCCCATTTGTAGTAAATCTCCACTCCCACCCCTAGGCAACGATTGCTATATACTTTGTCTCTCTACAGATTTGTCTTTTTTAGAAATTTCATATAAATGAAATCAAACAACAGTAGTCTTCTGTATCTGGCTTCTTTCATTAGCATAATGTTTTTGAAGTTCATATTGTAGCATGTATCAGTGTTTTTTTCCTTTTTGCCAAAGGGTATTCCATTGTATGAGTATGGATTTTTAAAGTCCATTTACTACTTGATGGACATTTGTATTGTTTCCACTTTTTGACTACTATAAATAATGCTGCTATGAACAGTGTGACTTGCTTTTGTGGAATGTATTTCCTTGTAAATTTTGGTAAGCAGAATGTACTTCCTGGACCTTGACTTTGGGCTTATCCATGTGACTTGCCTTGGCCAATAGGGTATCATCAAATCAGAAGCAAACATCTCCGGTGTGTTTACATGGTTAGGTTTCTCTCTTACACCTCTGATGTTACCATGGGAAGAGTTTTCCAGATAGCTACTGCCCCTTCAGCCTTGGCCTAAGCATGAGAACTGTAGAAAAGACCTGGAGTCCAGACCACAGTGAGGAGCCAAGCCCAGCCTCACCCATGTCCTAAATTGCAGCTGTCTAGCTGAGCTCAGCTTAGAGCAGCTGATCCCAAACTTGATGGCAGAAGTATGATGGGTAATAGTTGCATTGAGCCAATGAATTGTGGGGTGGTTTATCACGTAGGAGTATTGTGGCAATAGCCAGTGGATATAGAAGCCATGAATAATCTGGCTATTCCTGCCTTACCAAATTTATTTCCTACTATTGCCACTCTTCTAGTTACAGCCACTTTGATGTTCTTCCAGCAACTCAAACTCACCATGTAACTGCCTTCCTTAGGTTTTCTTTATCCATGTTATTCTGGAATATTGTTCCCCTTCCCCCTCGCTTAACTCATCTCCACTAAACCTTCGTATCTCCATTTAATATCTTGGCCTCAGAGAAGCCACATATGCCTTTGCTGAGTAACCAAATGCTTTAAGCCCTAATAGTTTAAATAACTATCATATTCTCATGAAATTGTGGGTCAACAGTATGGGCTGGGCAGTTCTTCTTCTTGGCCTCTTGAATCACTGATGCAGCTTCAGTTATCTAGAAGACCAACTAGCACCTATGTGGCATGTGCTGGCTTTCATCCAGGCCCTGTGTCCCCAGCAGGCTAGCCTGGGATTGTTCACACATGTGCAGAGTCCTGAGCAGCAAGGCAGAGCAAGCCCCAACACACAGGCACTTTTCAAGTGATTGCTTACATCACATCACATCTCCCAATGGTCCATTGATGAAAACAAGTCTTACGGCCAAGCTCAGAGTCCCTGTGGGAGGGCAGGCATACAGGGAGACATGGTACATAAGAAGACCACCATAGTATTCTCTCCAGACCCCTTGGTTCATGGCCTTCTAATGTGAAAAATATATTAACCCCCTACTGAGAGCCTGAAAATATTATTCAATCATGATAACAGATTCAAAGCTGCTAATATTATAATCTGAATTAGGTCTACATACAGATGAAGCTTTTTGAGTCAAGCTCCTTGGCTATGATTTCTATTGACGCAGAGACATGAGAACTAAAAGACAAATTATCTACCTCCATATACTTAACATACAATGTTAAGTGAGACAGTAACAGAAAAACTTCTGGTGAGAGCAAGATTAGCATCATTACTCAAAAATAGCAACAACATTGATAGAGAGAACCAGGCTTTCTTCTCTTCCTCAAACACTCTCCAGCTACTACTGGGCCATGCAAATTCTCTTGCCAGCATCAACGGTAGCTCAAAGCTGCCATATAATGGCAAAGCTGCCAGAGAAACCCCATAGCTACCTGCAGGCTAAGTGACCCACAGAATGGGAAAAATTTAAAAAGTATATTATAAACCTCCCAAAATATTACAGAAGTTTATTGTTATATTTTTGCATTCATTCTTTCATCTATTAATTAACTTTATTTAAAAAGTGAATTGAACATTTATGACTATACAGTAATGTACTTTGGTCACTGATGAACCATATATACGATAGTGGTCCCATAAGAGGCCGAAAAATTCCTATTGCCTAGTGACATCATAGCCATCATAGCATCATAACACAGCAAATTACTGACATGTTTGTGGTGATACTGGTGTGAAAAAACCCACTCTGCTGCTAGTCATATAAAAGTACAGCACATAAAATTATATAGAGTACATAATACTTGATAATGGTAAAAATGACTATATTACTGGCTTATGTATGTCTTAATCATTATTTTAGAGTGTACTCCTTCTACTTATAAAAAAAAAATTGTTAACTGTAAAACAGCCTCAGGCAAGTCCTTCAGGAGGTGTCCCAGAAGAAGGCAGAGCTATCATAGGAGCTGACGGCTCCATGCATGTTATTGCCTCTGAAGACCTTCTAGTGGGACCAGATGTGGAGGTGGAAGACAGTGATATTGACGATTCTGACCCCGGGCAGGTCTAGGCTAATGTGTGTGCTTGTGTTTTAGTTTCTAGCCAAAAAAGTTTAAAAAGTAAAACAAAAAATAAACATTTTTAAAAATAGAAAAAAGCTTACTGAATAAAGGTATAAAGAAAGAAAATATTTTGTACAGCTGTGCAACGTGTGTGTGTTCTAAGCTGTGTTATTACGAAACAGTCAAAAAGCTAAAAAAATAAAATTGTATAAAGTAAAATAGTTACCCTAAGCTAAGGTTAATTTACTACTGAGGATATAAATTTGTTTTATAAATTTAGTGTAGCCTATGTGTACAGTGTTTATAAAGTCTACAGTATCGTACAATAACGTCTAGGCCTTCACATTCACTCACCAGTCACTGACTCAGAGCAACTTCCACTCCTGTAAGCTTTAAAGGGCCCTATACCAGTGTATTATTTTTTTATCTTTTGTACACTGTACCTTTTCTATGTTTAGATATGTTTATGTCTACAAATACTTACCATTGTATTACAATTGCCTACAGAATTCAGATTGCAACGTGCTGTTTAGTTTGCAGCCTAGGAGCAATGGACTGCACACCATAGACCCTAGGTGTATAGTAGCAATACCATCTAGGTTTGTATAGGTATACTTTGTGATATTGGTACACAACCACCAAATTGCCTAATGATGCATTTTTCAGAATATATTCCACTCATTGAGTGGCACATGACTGTACTAGTATAGGTGCATAAACTGTGTTGGGGAATTATACAGCAGTTTCCACTGTGGTAAGAGAGGCAGAATGTATTTTTATTGTTAGATTAAGGACTAAAGAAGTGCTTTCTCATCGATCTCTATTGCTGCATGGGTGATTCCATGTAGATCATGTCTACAGGATATAAAATACCCCTGGAGTTCACGGGTCTGTATAACAGAGATGCTGAAAGGCCACTGACTCAGTGCATCAAAAACCTCCAAAGGGAGATGTTTATCTCCACCTGCTCTAGGCCTGCTGAGCTTCTTCTGCAAAGCTGAGTAACTAAGCCTTTGGACTGACAATTTTCAAATATTCTGTTTCCTACACATTTGTGATTTTCCAAAGCCCTTGTGAAACAAAATTACGTGAGGCTATTGTTTTGGACTGAGCTCCTGCACTAGGCTGTAACAGACTAGACCAAACCAAAATGGAGTCACTCATGCTAAATGCCATGTAATCTAACTGAAACTGTAAGGAAGCAGATAAATCTGAAAATAGACTCCCCGCATCCCCCTTCAGAAAACAGAAGATTCCAGTCTACTTGAGTCAGTGTAATAAGAAAGAACTCTTTGCTTTAAATCTTCTAAAAAATTAACCCGATGTTGAATAATTAGGTTCTTTTTTTTTTTTTTACTATTGTTGTGCCTATTTGTGCCTATCTTACAAAACCCACTGTTCAGCTATTGACTAGTGGAAGTTGTCATTCCACTTTACAGAATGTAGGCTACCTCAGTTTATGAATTGTGAATAAAATCTAATTAGATTTATGACTAAATTTGTTGTAATTCTGTCTTTGGACATCTTTTAATGTTAAGATTCGTGCTAACACTTAGTGGGCCACATAGTCCACCAGTCTCTGTGCTAGGTATACACACTATTTGCTTATTTACCCTTACACAGCCCTAGAGCTGAGCATTACTGTCCCCATTATGCATATATATTAATAGAGACTGAAGCTCAGAGGGGTTAAAAAATATCTATATAGCTGGGTATGGTGGCCCCCAGCTACTTGGGAGGCTGAGGCGGGAGGATCATTTGAGCCCAGGAGGCTCAGTGACCTACTATGATTCTGCCACTGTATATCAGCCTGGGTGATAGAGTGAGACCCTGTCTCTTAAAACAAACAAACAAACAAATAAGAACCATCTGCATGGTGGAAAGAATAATGGAACCTTTTCATTCATTTAGCATTTTCTGAGTGTCTACTGTACTTGAGGCTGTAAGTTGAGGCTGTGCTTGAAGACAACTATTTTGCTTCCAGAATCTGAGCTCTTTCTGCCAGGTCGGTCTTGCTTTCAGAAAGAGGGTGGGGGAGAGATGTAGAAGGGAAAGTAGGGGGGAGGGTGTGAAAGACAAACACTCCAGATTTGTCTGTGAACAGCCCCATCTCATCTTCTTTCATTCTTCCATTCTGCCCCCTCCTCCCAAACCCTCACCTCCACGACCCAGGCAGGAGTCCTTTCTGGAACATCTCCCTTGAAAGGATAACAAAGTGTTTTCACTGGCGCTGTTGTCATGTGATCAAAGCATAGCTCAGGAAATGGGGTCCCTCAAAGCTGTTTATCTAAAATCTCTTATTTCACCAGTTGGAGCACTTTAAGAGAACATTCTGCGCCTTCTCTCCCAAGGGCAAATATTCCAGTTACCTGTGTACAAGGAGCCAGATTGAGGCCACACATACTTTTTGCAGTAAAAGAAAACAGGTCTCGCCTGTCAGAACATCCCCTCTGTGCTCATGGGCACTCCAACCCCCGGCCTAGCTCAGAGGCCGGGAGGAAATCCTGATCTAGTCTCGCACAGGAAGTGCGAGTGATTCTAGGCAGGCAAAATTGAAAGACAAAAAGCTCTAAACCCAAGCTTAGGTGGGAGTGTTTTTTATTACTGATAAAAAACAGAGTCCCTTTTCTGGGTTATTCAGATGAGCTCAGAGTAAATATTTATCCTTTCAACTGATGAGTCTGTTTTGAGCAGCTCTGGGACTGCTAGACAACCAGGCTGATGGATCATTTTTTGCTTCTCCTGTTCGAGGGAGACTGGGCGAAACTATTTGGCATGGGGAGCCCTTTTCCTGCAGCCTGCTGGTTGGTATGTATGAGGCATAACACCCCTCTTTGTGCCAGAATGGGGTGGCTGTAAGGGAAGGCCTTGCTGGGACCTCCCAATTCTACCACTCGAAATGATTTAATAGCCATATCATCACTGTTCCCAGAAGTAAACAGCTGCCCACCTCCGAGGGGAAGGAGAAAGATGGATGGCTGGTTCTGCAACCTCCAGGCCCCCTTAGGTTTCAATGTAGTACTTTGTTCTTTTGTACTTTCAGGGAAGGGGAGGAGGGCATGGGTATGTACACACCTAATAGGTGCAGTGCACACCGTCTGGGGGATGGACACGCTTGAGGCTCTGACTCGGGTGGGGCAATGGTAAATATATGCAATCTAAACATTTGTACCCCCTAATATATTGAAATAAAAAAAAGAAAAAAATAATTCACACCACTGGCACCCCCAACATACACACACATATACATACACACACAGAGAAAAATTTACATACATGAATAAATGTATACAGGATACAGATGGGCACATTACACTATAGTGAGAGATTTGTAAGGGTGGAGGCTATTCCTTATTCATATTTGTATTCTCACATTGCGTAGCAATGCCTGGCACACAGTAGATGATTAATACATACTTTTTGAATGAATACATGAATAATTATAATTATAATCATTTAGTTAACACTTAATAGGTGCCAGGTGTTGAAGGATGTGCTTCATAAACATTCTCTTTCAAGAAAAACCATTAAATTAAGTGGTGTTAGTCTCCCCATTTTACAGGTATGAAGAATGCGGGTTGACGAGGCGAAGTTTTTTACCCAAGGTTACATCCCTGGCCAGTGGTAGCAAAAGGCATCTGACTCCAGAGTTGATGCTCTTAACACTTTTCTCTAAAACTCATCTACACCAAGTATAAGTTAAAAATATTTCTGTGAATGTTGTGCACAAATAGCACTAGTGTTGTAGCCAAAGTGCAAAACCTCACCCACAGTCCCGATTATGCAGTGTCTCTGTCTCAGAAATGTCTTTCTTTTCCTTTCTCCCCATTCCCAGTTGTTGGGCACTCAAGGGAAGCATCATCTTCAGAGTAAAGATTTTTTCTTTCCAAGTAATAAGGAAATCACCCTGGGCTTAGCTCCCTTCAGGTAACACAAATACTTTCCTGAAGAGTGAATTGGCAGGTTCCTGGCTGTGTTAGTTTCTATCACTGCCAAAACAATTATCACTGATTTTACACTTTAAAACTACTCTCACTTATTGTCTCATGGTTTTGTAGGTCAGGAGCTTCAGCCAGGCTCAGCCGGGCTCTACTCAGGTGTCACAATGAGGCGGACAAGGTTTCTTGCCAGGGACTGTTCCTTGCTATTAGAAGCTGCCCACACTCCTTCCCATGCAGCCCCTCACATCTTCAAACAGGCAAAAGCAGACCCGTGCCTCGTGTGGTTTGAGTCCTTCCGACTGCTTCGGCCTTCCTCTTCTGTAACCAGGTGGAGAAATTTCTCTTCTTTTAAGGACTCGTTTGATTAGATTAGGGCCAACTGGATACTTTCCCTTTGAGGTTAACTGCCATATGTCATAACACAATCACAAGAGAAATTCACAAGTTTCAGATATTGGGGTTGGGACCTCAAGGGCCATTCCTAGAACCTCTTCTTGTCACATTGCCCTTGATTATGTCTGAGGGTAAGGACAGGAGAAAGCTTTATATGGAGGTAAAGGGGATCAGCCCTGGCACACCTTGGTAGTGGCTCACCACGCTAAAGAATCTGCCAAGGCAGAGTGGAGAAATTGTATCAATACTTCAAACTAAGCGCATCAGAAGAAAGCTAAGGGAAAATAAGGTTGCACTTAGCAGGCTCTTGATACATGTGTATCTGGCCACTTACTGTTTAGAGTGAGCCATACTGTTACACAGAGGAAGAAAAGAAAAGGAAAACCTCATCACAGTCCTTGGTTATGTAAGAGTGGTTTACGTGTATCGACTCCTTACTGCGTACCAGGCTCAGTTCTAAGTGCTTTACATGTATTGATTCATTCTACCTTGAGATAAATATATGATATTCAGATGTTACTACTTCCATTTTACAAATGAGGAACAACTAGATTAGGGAATTTGCCAAACATTGCACAGCTAGTGAGTGGTATAGACAGACTTTGCAAGCAGACAGCCTGGCTCCTGCGATTGTGTACACTTAGCCATTACACTAGATATGTCTGGGATCACAGCCTTTTAGGGATCTAGTCATGAAAGAAAGAACTAGGTCAAAAATTGGAATGTAAAGTAGAAGTCTATGACTCTAGCATGTGGACTAAGGCCAGTGGGTGTCAGCCTTTTGTGGCAGAGAGAGCCTGAGAGAGTAAGAAGATCTGCTGTCCAGATGCAACAGTGAAAGTTAGGAAGGTTGTGACTCTGAGCGGGTCATTTCAATCCTCTGAGCCTTATATCCTCGTGTATAAAATGTGGATAATAACACTTGCCTGCCAATCTTTAAAGGATTGTTATGGGTTCAGTGGTGTGCAAACACCCTTTTAGTGGATTGTGTAAATCTGAGATATTATTGCCATCTAATATTCATATTTTGTTTCTTCTAGATCCCAGTGGCTATGCAGTGCCAAGAAGGATAACCTTGTTAATTAAAAGCAGTTTTTGTAATCTTAGGCCAAGGTTCTTGCTCACTTGCAAGTTTCATGCTAGTACATGTTAATCCTTAAGGAACTATTAATACCATTCGTTCTTCATTTTTTATAGTCTGCCTTTATTTCCCTTCAAATATGTGAAACCAGTAAGAGTTATTATGTGTTAGGAATTTTATCAGAGATTAGCAGGGGGCATTATCGTATAGACTGACAGGAAGATGAGAATCTCAAAGAAGGAGAGAGGTGAGGTAAAGTCTAAAGGGAGACTGGAGGACAAGAAAGGCTGAATGAAGTCATACACTCTTATTTTTCTCTGTGAGTGGGTCTAAGGGAGGGTGAACAGGAGGACTGAAGAACTAAACGAAAAACGTGACACTAGAATCGGCTGCTTTGGACAAATGGAAGGAAATTGAGTAGACACATTTAAAGGATTATCAAGAAACACTTAGAGCCTGACTGAGATTGGAAATCATAAATTTGTTATGAAGTCAATTAGCATGATTATGCAATTTTCCACCAATAGGTCACAGCTGGAGAACAGGAATAAAAAATCTCTAATGTCTTCATGAAGCTCAGAAGCAAACTAATATTTATAGTGCATCAACAATTCATTGATTCATTAGGAAAATATTCATTGAATACCTACTGGGTTCCAGATACTTTGCTAAGCACTGAAAATTGAACAATAACAAGTCAGAACAATTTTCTGTCCTTGTGGAGCTTGCAATTGTGTGGCAAGAAACAGAATGGTAAATAGACAAACGAATACATAATTAACATAAATATAGATTGTGATTTGTTATCAATTATATATGTAGATATCTACATATGTAAATGTATATAGGCCTGTATTTTATATCGATGCATGTATGTATATAATCTATCTGTGGTGCTACATATATATGTTTTCATCCACTGTTCCTGGCTCATAATTTCTATAGCCCTTGTTGCAATCTTTTGTTTTTATAAAACAAATTCAAGTGCTCCTTTGAACTCCTGGGTTTGTTAGGCCTCGGGAGCAGGCCTCAGAAGACAGAATCTCTCTGACCTTCTCCTGTCCTCCTTTCACCTGCCCAAGGCAGGACTCTAATCTGATTGTGGGTCAAAAGATCCTCATTCCAGAGAAGTCCTGCCCCATATCCTGGAGCAAGGAAGTCTACACACAGAGGCCAAGAAAAGTCTGAACAGACAGGCCTTGCTGGGTTTAGACCTTGCACTTTTTGTCCAACCACATTTCTATGTGGCTGTCAATCATGCCTATGTGATGCAGCCTCCATAAAAACCCAGGAGGACAGGATTTAGAGAGCCCTGGATAGCTGAACACGTGGAGGTTTCTGTAGGGTGACTCACCTTGGGGAAGCATGAAACTCTGCACCCCAACTCACCCTATATATGCATCTCTTCATCTGTATCCTTTGTAGTATCCTTTATAATAAACCAGTATACATAAGTGTTGCCCTGAGTTCTGGGAGCCACTCTAACAAATTAATTGAACTCAAAGAGGGTTCCTGAGAACCCCAACTTGAAGCCTATCAGTCAGACATTCTAGAGGCCCACACTTGTGACTAGTGGGAAGGAGGGATCGGTCTTGGGGACTGGGCCCTCAACCTGTGTGACCCAATGCTGTCTCTGGGTAGATAGTGTTGGAATTGAATTGGAGAACATCCGGCTAATGTCTGCTGAAGAAATGACTGCTCCTTTTTTGCTGGGGAGAAATCCCATGCATTTGGTCATAGCAGTCATCTTCTGTGTTGATGATAGCTGTGGTGTGAGACCAGAGGGCAAAAATACAGTTTAAGAGTTTTTCCCAAACACTATCATATATTTGTCTGTATATAATCACATTGAATTATCACACTAGCTTGTGAAACACTGTTCCCTCTCATTTTACAGATGAGGCTCAGAGAGGTTAAGGATATTTCTCAAGTTCACGGATGGATATAAAGGTCAGAGCCAAGATTTGAACCTAGGTGCATGCCCCAGGCTGGTGCTCATGCTCCTGTTTCACCAAGTTGCACTACTGAGCTCCCCGGCTGGGTGGCCAAGTGGGAGGTGAGAGAAAAAGACTGGCTGGTAGAGATGAGAGTGATTCAGAGAGGACTAGCTCAAAGGGGCATAAAATCATGAAGCCAGAATGGGGAGGGAGATTCTGCCTTGGAAAATAGAGGGATGGGGTCAAGGATCTGAACTTTTTAAAAGATTTCCATGACACAAAGAGAGGGAGGGTGATGTAGGTGGAGAGCAGACCCTGGTCAGGCTCTTATCTGCATTCTATTGGGACAACATGGTTTAGCATTTTCTTGTGAGCTTCTGCTTTAAGATGGTGTTGGTCTTTCCTTGATGACAGGTATTTTTTTATTCCTAGCTAAGTTTCTGGGGCCCATTGCAGTGAAGCATATACTAGGTCCTCTGTACATTGTTAATTGAATTCATTAATTCTGATGTGCATAATGCACCCAGCAAATGATAAGTTCGCCCATGAATGGTAAGAGCTCCTTAAACCCTGTTTGCTATGACCGTTGTTTTTGCTTTCTTCTTCCAAGTGCACCTATGACTCATAAAAGATCAAGAAGTCCTATAATTTCTGAGAGGAAGGAGATCAGGTGGTTTATTTACCTTTAAAGCAAGCAATTTGCTAGGCTTTAAGCTATATACAATTAGAGAAAAGAGAATCCCTTTGTCGATAATAAAACTCTTGACAAGGCATTTGTTGAATGCACTGAGGATCTTTTAATGAGCTGAAACCACAGCCTCCTCAAGTTCACTTCCTTTGATTTAAGGGGAGAGCAGTGTTTTTTCTTTTCCCCTCTAAGCCCTTCATGTGAACATTCCAACTTACTCAGCATCACCTGAGTCAGCACATCATCCCGAGTGACAAGTCCAGTTCAGTGAACAAGCAAAATGGTTTATTTATTGGCCCTTTCCCTGCTGAGATCCTAGGAAAACTGCTGTTCTCAGAAGCAACAAAGGTCAAGAAGCCTTAATACATACTCAGTGATAAGTGTAGTGATGGTTCTTTCACAACGGGTGGGTCTGCACACTCTGAACTCTTTCTGCATATGTTGGCATAGAATTCTGGGGGTGATGTCCCCTACTGAACCCCTCCTCTCAGCATGTTTTATTCACTGCCCCCACTACAGTCGACACTCTCATTGTGTGGACTGCTACTATAGCTCCTCAGCTGGTCTCTCTGCCCACCCCAACACCAGACTCCCTCAGGACAGATCTATGTCCTTTAATCACAATTCTGGAAACCTCAGCTTCTCTCTCATGACGCTTAAAGCATTACATTAAGAGCTATCATTTGTTGACTGGTTATCATGCCCTGGACAGTTTTCATCATTTTTGGTTGTTTTGTTTAAATTTATGCCTTAGTGCTGAGAACTTAAAATTTCTATATGCCTGGTACAAAGTAGGCATCAAGAATATCGGTTGAATGAACAAATGATATCATTTTTTCTTTAATACCACCTAATATGGTATGTTTTGTTTACCTGTTTCATGAACCTGAGGTTGATAAGGGTTAAGTAAATTATCCAGAACTGTAGATGAGAATCTGGTTTAATTCCAGGCCTGTCTTAGTTCAGAGCTCGTTTGTTAAAACTGTATTCAATTCTGGCTCGGCATGGCATTTAAGCAACTGCCCTAAAGAACCTGAAACAACAAGTGCAGCCCCTACTTTTCTCAACTCTTCCAGAAGGACCCATTATTTGCTATTTTCAGCTTGCCTCACATGTCGGTCCCTACTTTATTCAAATCCTATTCACCCTTAAAGACCCATCACACCCACTACCTTCTCTAAAAAGCCAATCCAGATGGTCTCCGAGATAGAATCTCCTTTGAATTCCTGCCACAATCTCACTGGAGACTCATACTTTGATGCAAACAATTTGCATGTTAAATTGTTTGTAAAGGAGTGAGAGTCCTACTGAATTTTTATGTTCCCCACAGGATCTGAGTAAACACTGGACACAAGGAAGGGTGTCAGTAAATGCTTTTTAAACTAAATCATACTAAATTTGATTTCAACCCTTGTCAACTTCCAGTTTCTCCTGTCAGCAGTAGTGAAGGGATATTTACTAGAAAATAAATTCTCTCATTTGAGAAAATGTTGCAAGCCAGAGAACAGTTTGGACCAATCCCAAAAAGCGAAGTTCCTCGTGGCCTAGAAGGGGACTGAGAAAAGGAGGTTTTTTTCTTATGTTTCTGGGCATAATTCCCAGCCTCCCCTAACTTTTGAAATCAAGCTTCTGGGAACACTAAGTACATACATGCCGCTTCAATCCCCCACACGCAGAGGTACACGCCCATTCCGTGGAACTTTACCACACCCAGACTTAGGAGCAGAAGTTTGAAAGTAGGGGGTGACGTGGAGAAACGCAGAGTGGAACCACATCAGCACAGTTTCTTGCATGGGTTTTGCGCAAGCCAGGCAGGAGAGCCGTCCTTGTGGAGAGATGTTGGCGGATATTTCTGGTGCATTGATTTGGAAATCATCAAACAGAATCCTAAATGCCAAGGCCTGAAAACCTATCTCCACTGTTCTTTCCTCTCCTTTTAAAGCTGTCAGAACTGCAAGCTAAGATAACACCAAGGTATTTTTAGCTGTGTATATTGATTTTTTGTCCTTGGAAGCCACTATATTCTATTATAACCCAAAAACAACAAATGAAAAAAGCCAGCTGCAGGAAAATCTCATTTAAGGCAGCAGCATAATGATGACGATGTTAAAATAATAATATGTTAGGAAGTATCTAGAGTTACAGTATTTGGGTCTTCTGGCATAAAGAATCTCTCTTGACTGCTTTGCTCGGTGGATAATGCCTTTTGACTGAGTGTCCTACAGCAAAACTATTAGGTAAATAAACATTTTAACCTGCAGTACACTTACAGGCTGGCAAAGCATCAAGCAGTACAAGAGCGGCAATAGTCAATATTGATAACGACCACTGGAAAAACAATCAGAAAAAGCTTAAAATAGCTATTTTTATTCCAAAAATTATTCACCTTCCAGACTTTCTATTTCCATCCATAACATACTCATCCAAGAATTGAAGTGATTTGTCTTAAACCTTTGCTGTTCTGTGCCTGTTGCAGTACTGGGGACTAGCTCGATTTTATAACTTTGCTTGTTCTACTGAAAGTATTGAGCGCTGACAGCCTCTTCTCTTCTTCCTATAGACTACATCCAGCAGCAAAGCTCCCTTTGTGTCTGACCTGGAATAATGTAACATGCTATACCTGGCTTTCCATTTACTGCCTTTTTTGTGTAGGAGGAAATATTTTCTTCTTCATCTTGAGTTTCCACCTGGGTCCGTACAATAGACTCTTTGCTTTGTTCTCTTGAAAGCAGCCCTTCTCTCCACTCCTGCTCTCATTTCTCCCCAGGGGAGGAGCCATTATTTAGAGGGTTCCTGAAATTGGTAAGGTATTAAGTATGGATTGCCTAGGTTACTTTCCTCCTTTACTTTTCAGAGCAACTCGTTATTGAGACTCACACGTTCTCAGTTCCTCCATGCACTAGTCTAGCCTGCTATGGGGAGGCCAGACATTCCACAGAGGAATTATATTAGGGATTATATCTGAAACCTTCATTCTGACAATAGCTCAAGCTGTAGTCTCCAACTCAGCTTTATGGATAGTAAACAGGCAAATTTTATCTCCATCTACCTGACTCCTGGATAAATCTTTCAATATAAAATCACATTAAATTATCACACTAGCTTGTGAAATACTGTTCCCTCTCATTTTACATTCCTCTGATGAGGCTCAGAGAGGTTAAAGATATTTCTCAAGGTCACGGATGATATAAAGGTCAGGGCCAAGATTTGAAGCCAGGTGCATGCCCCAGGCTTGTGCTCATGCTCCTGTTTTACCAAATTGCACTATTGAGCTCCCTGGCTGGGTGGGCAAGTGGAAGGTGAGGGAAAAGAGACTGGCTGGTATAGAAGAAAGGATAAAAAGAGAGGGAAGGTGATGTAGGTGGAGAGCAGACCCTGGTCAGGCTCTTATCTGCATTCTATTGGGACAACATGGTTTAGCATTTTCTTGTGAGCTTCTGCTTTAAGATGGTATTGGTCTTTCCTTGATGACAGGTATTCTCTTATTTCTAGCTAAGTTTCTGGGGCCCATTGCAGTGGGGCATATACTAGGTCCTCTGTACATTGTTAATTGAATTCATTAATTCTGATGTGCATAATGCACCCAGCAAATGATAAGTTTTCCTTCAAATGATAAGAGCTCTCTAAACCTTGTTTGCTATTGCTGTTTTTCAGAACCTGGTACATATAGCCAGATTGCCAACCCAAAAATCTTCATATTGGAGTTCCATTTTGATCACATAACTGCATCAATCTCCCAGTTACCCTGGATACCATAATCTTATATTTAGATGCAAAATCAGAAGCTTTCTTGGACAACAACCCATCTGGTGGAAATAGTTTGAAATCAGTGAAAGATAACCATCTAATTCCCAAGTCACTGAATTCAATGGTTAGGATGTCATAGATTTTATTTCCTTAAATTTTTTGGCAAATAAAAATTGTACATATTTATGATGTACATGATGTTTTGAAATATGTATAAATAGTGGAATGGCAAAATTAATGAACATATGCATTAACTCACATACTTACCTATTTTTGTGTATGAAAACACCTACAACATACACTCTAACAATTTTCACTATACAGTACCTTTTATTAACTTGCAATCATCATAGTTGCACAATAGAACTTATTGAACTAATTCTTCTGTCTAATTAAAATTTTGCAGCCTCTGAGCAACATCTTCCCAATTCTTCCCCTGCCACCTCCTGGTAATCATGATTCTACTCTCTGCTTCTATGTTAAGATTTCACATATAAGTGAGATCACGTGGATTTGTCTTTCTGTGCCTGGTTGATTTCACTTAACTAAATATCCTCTTAGTATATCCATGTCATTGCAAATAGCAGGATTTTCTTCTTTTTTAATGCTAAATAGTACTCATTGTGTATATATATCACATTTTCTTTATCCATCCATCTGTTGATGAAATTGAACTCTTATCTCACATAATAATACAAAAATCAACTCAAAATAGATTTAAGACTTAAACATAAGACATGAAACTATAAAACTATTAGAAGTAAAAAACATAGAGGAAAATTTCATGACATTGGTCTGGGCAATGATTTTTTAAATATGACCTCAAAAGCACAAGCAACAAAACCAAAAATAGACAAATGGAATCACATCAAACAACAAAATAAACAATCAACAGAGTGAAGGGACAATTTTCAAAATGAAATAAAATATTTATAAACCATACATCTGAGCAGGAATTATTAAGAATGCCTAAAATATATAAGGAGCCTAACTCAACAGCAAGAAAACATATAACTGGATTAAAATATTGGGCAAAGGAACTAAAAAGACATTTCTCAAAAGAAGACATGTAATTGGCCAATAAATATATGAAAAATGCTCAACATAACAATCAGGGAAATGCAAATTAAAACCACAATAAGATATCATCTTGCACCTCTAAAATGGATTATCAGAAAGACAAAGTTAAACAAGTGTTGCTGAGGATGTGGAGAAAGGGAAACCCTTGCACATTGTTGGTGGGAATGTAAAGTAAAATAGCCATTATGGAAAACACTATGGAGGTTCCTCAAGACATTAAAAAGAGAGTTGCCATATGATCAATTAATGTCACTACTGAGTTTATATTCAAAGGATATGAAATCAGTATGTCAAAGAGATATCTGCACTCTCATGTTCGTTGCAGCACTATTCACAATAGCCAAGATATGGAATCAGTCATGGCTTTTATTTTTCCCTATTTAATTATTAGAGTGAGTTTCTGCTTTCTGAATTGAAACCTATCTCTGTATGTCACCCACTGGCTCTGGTAAAGGTATTTGGAAGAACACAGATGATGCCCCTGTTTCCAAAGTTAAGTTTTATGACTGAACTCACATGGTAGGTGGTTTGAGCTTTAGTCCAGTTCTGGTTGGCTCCAATGTCCATACTTCCATGGTGCTCCTTGTGTTGTCTTAATCTCTAAGTATGGATTTTGCTGTATAGAAACTTCATGAAGGCACAGATTATTTGATAATAAGCTTTATTTCCTCATGGTATCTATCACAAAACCAATACATAGAACTTAATATTAGTTAAGTGAATGGATTTAATTCTGTTCCAGTTTTTGTGAAGCTTTGAACCATAATCCAGATGTGTTTAAATATTGATTCTGCCATTTGCCCTTTATTCCACTTTTATACTATCTGAAAACTTGATAAATAGTTGTCTACATCTTAGAGTGGAAAGAAAGGCATAAAACATAGTGACATGATGCGTGGGTTCTGAAGGCAGATTGCCTGGCTCTTCCAATTTTTTTCTGTGTTACCTTGGGCAGTGACTTGTCTGTTAGCAGGAAGAAAATAGGATATTCACAGGGATGATGTAATAGCTATGACCTACTTTATATAACATACACTTTTCTAACATGTTCATAAGGCTGTAAGGAGAAACTTCTTCATGTATATTAATATTATCAAGGCAATATAAGTTACAGCCTTCTGTTAAAATATTCTAATGACTTCATCAGACTGGGAAATAAAGCCCTATGTTTTTCATAGTGAACGTATGCAGTCTTTCGGGGATACTCATTTTGTTCAGTGTATTTTAACCAAATATGTATTTACATAATCTGTTCTGGAATTTTTCCTGGGATGGATAAAGAATGTCATCAACTTGTTGATTCTATTACTATAATCTAGTTTTTTTTTTCCTTTTTTAGAAATCTGAGTAACATTTCTCCATTTCTTATTTTTTCAGTCTCTATGATTCTACAAGATGACTTGCACTTCCTCTGTGCACATGTAACATTGTGTACATTGACATGTAACTTTTCTGCTTCTGGAAACCCAAATGAATATAAGGATGATAGCGCTTTCTCCCTATCACCTCACCTATTGTAGCCTTCACTTCCCTACTAACTGCATCTGTTTTATGCCTTTTAGTTTGGAAATCATTCACCTGGATTTAAACAACAGGTGCAAAGGAGCTAAATAGCCCTGGTTTTCTCTGCCCTCTGTTAACATACACCACCTGCCATGAGCTTTGGTTTTCTTCCCTCCTTTGTACATTATTCCCTATTATTTGTAGCTACTGATCAAGAACTTGCCTTGGGGAATCTCCTATTCCATTCCTACCTATCACTCTACCATTCTAAGAAAGCAATTGTTAATGATATTGATGATATACATATTAATTCCATCTCTGATGATCTCTGGAGAAGAAGCTGTTTCATCCTTACAACTAATTCATTTCAAAATTTAGTAGCACAAACTCCTAGGGCATATATTCTTACATCTCCCCTTTCCCTGTATATTTCCAATGGGAATTTGACCCTCAGCTATAATGGTGAGACACATAAGGAAAAAAATCACATAATTGATTGTTCAGACCTGAACACTTTATAAAGCGAAGGGGGCACTATTACAATTACATCCATCCAACAGATTGGAGCACTCCTGGGAAAATGGAAAATAGGTCAATCCTAGGCATACATAGCAGTATTGTGAAGATAGTCAGACTGGCTTTTATGCCAAAGAGAAATCTGGCTGCAATAAACTAGAAACCCAGAGACAATCAATTAAGATCAGTGTCTTAGAATCATACATAAATGACTGATTCATAGCTCTGGAACATCAATCTTTTATTCAGATGTTACTGATTGCCTGTGCCAAGCCCTGTCCTAGGTGCTAAGGTCATAAAAACCCTATCCTCAAGAAACCTTACCATCTCTCAGAGGACACTGGATATGCTATCTCTTTATCTTCAGGTGATAACACCTGCTGGGGGATTACAGAGTTAAGCCTGAACTTGGTTCCCCTAATTCCCATGTTCTGCTCTCACAGGTGCATCTAGCCAGGTACTTCCTAATTGTACATTAAAAAGGATGAAATGATGCAGAGAGGTGCCTTTATTCTCTGTAGTAAAGATGCTTTTTTTCTTCCTTCAAAGCATTGGGTTTAGTGATTAACACAATACAGCATATCGCATGTGTGTGCTCAAAGGGGTTCTGGGAGTCAGTTATAATTTGGTCCCATTTCTTCTGTCTGTGTTACAGTCAAGTGGACCTGAGACTGAAGGCCAGCTCTGCTACATACCAACTCTGTGGTCTTGAATAATAATGACATCTCTCTAATCCTCAGCTTCTTTCTCTGCAAAATGGGGATAATAATCACTCCCTTGTGACATTACAATGAAGATTTAGTGAGATAATGCCCATAAAGCACAAGTGCCCACCACAAAACCTGATTTTTTTCAGACAATAGTAGCCATTGTTCTTATTATGAGACTTTTCCTGGTTATTTTTTCTTCTTTCCTTGCCATCCTGACACGGCCCTCTAGAACTTACAAATCAGCAGGCTCCAAGACTTTTGGAGCTTGCGGGGATTATACAATCCAACCCTCTTGCTTTACGTCTGGGAAACTGAAGAGCACAGAGGCTAGGCACCTTGTTCTAGGTCACACAGCTAGTCAAATTGTTGAGCTGGGATTAGAAAAGAGGTGTCCTGACTCTCAATCTTGTGATCATTTCTATGTCCCAAAAGGCCCCTGAAAGGAGCTTTATGGCCTAAAAGTTTAGCCCCCACATGAAGCAGTACCTTACCGATAAACACTGAATGAGGACTGCAGTGGCTTTCATTGGTTCAACAGCCGTCATTAACTAAAAGCCTCAAATGCCTTAATTTCATTAATCCAGACAGGACCATGTCCAGGACTAAAATACCAGGTGTTTTTCTTTCACCTACTTCTCATAACCATCCATGAGTAAAAACGAGAATGTACACATTCCCACAGCAGAGACAGGAAATTACACTCCATTGTGGCTATGAGATTACATCTTCTGTATTAATAAAATTGCTCACGGTGCTGTGATTTGCTGCTGTAGTCTTACAGACTTTTGCTTCTACCTGTTCCTCTACCTGCCACACTCTAGAGAAGGCAAGCAATAAAAGCTCCCAATTATTTTCCATATATTTTTATCCTTTTAGCAATTCGTGTAATAAAAAGATTGTACTTTGGGAGAAGTGGTTGCCATGGAAACTGACCAAGGATAAACAGTCTTTGGCAGCGTGGTGTGAGGCAGGAAGACAGGAGCCGTCCACAACTCTCAGGGATGTGAAGATAGTCTCAGGTCACGGTGCTCTCCCAGACCTATGTGACTGACCGTTTGGGCCTTAGGGGAGCATTGTACATTTGTCCATTTTAAGTGACTCTGGAGGTGTGAGGGAAGGGTGTTATGACATATCTACAGGCATGTCTGACACAAAGTACAACAGCCTACTGAACCCATAGACTCGGGAGCGTTACAAAGAAACACACTTTTCACTGACCTTCTGAAGGTTTGCCCTGAGCTGGGAGCAAAGCAACCTGGTTGTTAACTCAAGCATACTACTAACTGCCTATCTGGCAGAGGACAATCTGAAGTTGGCAGATTAAATTAGAAAACTCTGTTTCTTGCTGGTTAGTATAGTGGATAAATACATAAACTTCAGATCATCCTTCCTTGGTTCAAATCCTAGTTTTTGCCTCTTACTTGATATATAATTTCAGGCAAATTATTTTACTTCTCTGATCTTTAGTTTCCTTTTCTGCAAAATGCAAAATGATGATGGTGATGATTATAAATGGTTCTCAACTTTTTTTATGTTTAAAAAATATATACCATTTTGAGTACAGTATCTCACGTTTGTATGCACTCACAATGTTAGTCATTGTTATTGCTTGTAAATGGAGTTATTTTTGACAAGTGATATGGAATAACCTTATATGTCCTGTAAAAACTATTATTTTTAGGTAAATCTTACTTCACTCTGCAAGATAGGTATCATCTCTCTCCCTTTCTCTCTCTATATATGTAAATAATATATACCCACATGTGAGTAAGCCAAGTCTCAGAAACATTATAAAATGTTCCTTTAAATGGGCTGTTTGTGTAAAGTGCACTGTAAAATTGTAACGTGTATCATGATCATCGTTATTTGTTTATGAGTATCTGCTGCCCAGGGACTGAGAAACTAAACCAAAAAAAGAAGTATGTAGTCAACTTGTGAAAAGTCTAACGGGGTACATGCTATCATATGTGTGTTCTGTGTTACACTCTGAAAAATTGCATGGATAAGACAGTTTCATTTTCCAAGAAATTCACTCTCTGCCTCAAGTTTCCTCCATCAGAGCTAAATAGAGCAATGGCCAGGTATGCATCTCTTGGCACAGGCTCATGGTGCCCTATGCCCCTTCTGAAGTGCCCCTCCTCATTTACCCTACATCATTTTCATCCACTTCTCTATACACATTTAGGCTCCAAGAATTTTGTCTTCTCCTGCCAATTATGCTTCCACTTTTACATGACTGCCATGATGTTGTATGGCATGAAGTGTTCTTCCTCCTTCCTGCCACCCCTATTCCCATTATCTTCTTGGAAGGACTATAGCAATTCTTTACATCACAACTTAAATATTCCCTCTATGTATGATAGACTATGATCTCCTCATGCTAGATGAAACATCTTCTTTGGTGTCAATTCTGTATTACACATACAAACATAATGTCCTTTTTGTATACCATATTATATTAATAATCTGTTTGGATTTGCATTACCTTCAATACTACTTACTTCCCAGAGGACTGGGGCAACATCTCTGTTATCTGTGTATTCCCAGAGTTAAGCACAGTGTCTGGAACAAGAGTGTGTTCAATGCTTGTCTGTTGAGTTGGGTAGATTCTACCCAAAAGAAAATTCTTTTAGGGGCTAAATATTTCTGTGAAATTTCCCTAAGCCTAGAGTAAAATGATGTTAGAACCCAGGTTACTTGAAGGAGTTTAGAACCAAATGACCTTGGTCTGTTTTGGCCCTTTCACTTACTAACTCTGTGATTTTGAGCTAAGCACGTTAGAACTCAAGCATTTATTAACTCTTTTCTATCTCTTTCTTTCCTTTCTTCATTCTTCTTTTTTGTTAAGAGTACCTTGGATGTGAGGCTTTGTACTAGATTCCTCAGATACATAAATAGACATGGTTCTGACTCTCAAGATTTAGATAGACTTAAGATTGGAATAATGTAGGTATAATAGGGACAAAAGAGAAGTAGAAGCCAGTTACATACATCAAAAGACCATGTTGTATACCATAAATATGTAAATTTTTATTTGTCAATTTAATTTTTTTAAAAGGTGCTGGAACACTGAGAAAAGAAATAGCAGAACTTGCAAATAGATGGAAAAATATACCATGCTCGTGGATCAGAAGAATCAACATTGTTAAAATGTCTATACTACCCAAAGTGATCTACAGATTCAATGCAATCCCTATTAAATTACCAACATCATTCTTCACAGACGTAGAGAAAATAATTATACACTTTGTATGGAATCAGAGAAGACCCCGTATAGCAAAAGCAATTTTAAGCAACAAAAACAAAATGGGAGGTATTAATTTGCCAGACCTCAAACTATACTACAAGGCCGTGGTTCTTAAAACAGCCTGGTATTGGCACAAGTACAGGGACACAGACCAGTGGAACACAATAGAAAATCCAAATATAGAACCATCTTCATATAGTCACCTAATTTTTGACAAATCAGGAAAGAATATACTCCGGGGACAAGAATCCCTATTCAATAAATGGTGCTGGGAGAATTGGTTAGCCACTTGTAGAAGACTGAAACAGGACCCACAGCTTTCACCTCTTACAAAAATCAAATCACGGTGGATAACAGACTTACACCTTAGGCGTGATACAATCAGAATTCTAGAAGAAAATGTAGGAAAGACTCTTACAGACATTGGCCTAGGCAAAGAATTTATGAAGAAGAAGACCCCCAAGGCAATCACAGCAGGAACAAAAATAAATGAATGGGACATGATTAAATTAAAAAGCTTCTGCACAGCCAAAGAAACAGTCACGAGAATAAACAGACCACCTACAGAATGGGAAAAAATTTTTGCATACTACACATCAGATAAAGGACTGATAACAAGAATCTATTTAGAACTCAGGAAAATCAGCAAGAAAAAATCAAACAACCCTATCAAAAAGTGGGCAAATGACATGAATAGAAATTTTTCAAAAGAAGATATAAGAATGGCGAACAAACATATGAAAAAATGCTCAACATCCCTAATCATCAGAGAAATGCAAATCAAAACCACAATGAGATATCACTTAACCCCAGTGAGAATGGCCTTTATCAAAAATACCCAAAACAACACATGTTGGCGTGGATGTGGAGAGACAGGAACACTCATACACTGCTGGTGGGACTGCAAACTAGTGCAACCCCTGTGGAAAGCATTATGGAGGTATCTTAAACAGATTCAAGTAGACCTGCCATTCGACCCAGCAATCCCATTATTGGACATATACCCAAAGGAAAAAAGGTCATTCTGTAACAAAGACACATGTACCTGAATGTTTATAGCAGCATAATTCACAATAGCAAAGATGTGGAAACAACCCAAATGCCCATCAATACATGATTGGATTAGTAAGCTGTGGTATATGTATACCATGGAATATTACTCAGCTATAAGGAATGATGAAGATACGACATCTCTATGGTTCTCCTGGAGAGAGTTGGAACCCATTATATTAAGTGAAGTATCCCAAGAATGGAAAAACAAGCATCACATGTACTCACCAGAAAATTGGTTTCCCTGAACATCACCTAAATACACATCTGGGAACGACACCAATCGGATATCAGACTGAGGTGGGGGGTGGGGGAGGGGATGGGGGTATGCCTACACAATGAGTGCATTGTGCACCGTTTGGGGAGTGGTAACGCTTGAAGGTGCTGACTCGGGAAGGGGGGGTGGGGAAGGGAGGGATATATACCTACATGATGGGTGCAATGCGCACTACCTGGGGAACAGACACGCCTGGAGCTCTGACTTGGGGGGACAGGCGGTACATGGGCAACGTATGTAACCTGCAATTCTGTATCCCCCATAACAATAAGATGAAATAAAAAAAAAAGAAGAAGAAGAGTATAATCAAGATACCCAAAGCAATAAAAAAAAAAAAAAAGGTGCTGGATTCAAAGAAGCTTCATTGAACTGAATGTAAAATGTAAAATGTTAGAACAGAAGTAGAAGCTGCCTTTTTTCTTTCTCTCTTTCTTCCTTTTTTTATATAATATGATTATATACATAAGAAGCCATAACCATGTATCAAAAAATAAATAACTATGAGAGCCACTAGTGACTTCAACAAAGTTCCAGGATATAAGGTCAATATATAAAAATTAATTGTACTTCTATACCCTAGCAATAAACTATTGAAAATTTAAACATTTTAAATTAATGTTTACTTGACCATCAAAAGCATAAAGTCCTCACGAAACATTTTAACAAATGGTGTACAAGACTGCTACACTGGAAATATTAAATCATGGTTGAGACAAGTTAAATTAGTAAATAAATTGAGAGTTATGTCACGTTCAGGGACTCGAAATCTCAATATTGTTAAGATGGCAATAGTTCCCAGATAGATTTATATATTCAATGATCCCAATTAAACTTTCAGCAGGAAGTTTTGGTAAAAATTGGTAAGCATTATATTAAATTTATGTGGATAATCAAAGATCCTAGAATAGCTAAAGCAATCTTGAAAAGGAAAAAAAGGTTGGCAAATTTACACTATTTAATTTAAAGACTTATTTTAAAGCTACAGTGATTAAGACAATGTGGTACTGGTATGAGGTTAAACAAATAGATCAATGGAAAAGAATAGAAAGTCATGAAGTAGATAGACATTGATGCAGTTAATTTATGGCAAAATCATAAATACAATTTTTTTTCTTTTGAGATAGATTCTTGCTTGGTCACCCTGGGTAGAGTGCAATGGCATTGCGGTAGCTCACTGCAACCTCAAACTCCTGGGCTCAAGCTATCCTCTTGCCTCAGCCACCAGAATAGCTTGGGACTATAGGTGCACACCATGACGCCTGGCTAATTTTTCTATTTTTAGTGGAGACAAGGTCTGCTCTTGCTTGGTCTGGTCTGGAATTCCTGAGCTCAAGCAATCCTCCCGCCTCGGCCTCCCAGAGTGCTAGGATTATAGGTATGAGCCACCGCACCCGACCATAAATACAATTTAATGGGAAAAAAGAATGTCATCTCAAAATAGAAGGCTAGAATAATTCTCCACACTACCCAAAATAATTATTTCAAAATGGATTATTTTTCTAAGTATGTATGTGTGTGTGTGTATGTATGAGGGCTCTCTGGAAAGTATCTAACCATTGTTAATATAAGGAGAGTGGTTTGCAAGACATTGACATAGGGAACCTGGCAGCCAAGCCCAGTGGACTGTAATGCTCATGTATGAACGATGAGGACCTCACTGTACTAGTCAGTGGGGCACTAGAGGCCACTGAGTGAGCATGTACTGTGTGGCCGTGGCATTCAAAACGACTAAGAGAGTAATGCAACGCATCTACATCAAATTTTACGTTAAGCTTGAACACTCCTTCACAGAAACTATTCGGATGATTCAGGAGGCTTTTTGAGGACAATGCATTGAGTGCAGCACACATAAAAGTGTGGCACAAATGCTTCAAAGATCTTCGAGAATCTGTTGAAGGTGATCCACATTCTAGAAGGCCTGCAAAAAGCAGAACGCCTGAGAATGTTGAACGTGTATCGGTTAGGTTAAGAGGCACTGGGAGAACCGTGTGAGGTCCCAATGTGCCTACTTACAAGAGGAATGAGGCATCATTGTCCTATGTACAATATTTTCTACATCTTGTATCTTCTTCAAAATATGTCTCTATTTTTCATGTTACATGGTTGGATACTTTCCAGATGGACCTCCAATACATATTAAATGACATTCTACTATTTCTTTACAGTAGACTTTTATAGCAAACTTGGCTTAGACAAAGATATCTGAGACAGAACACAAAATGTACTAGCCATAAAGGTTAAAAAATAAATTTGATTTCACCAAAATTAAAGACTTTCTGTTCATCAAAGGACTCCTTTAAAGTAAAAGGCAAGTTACAGAATTGTGTAAATATACACTGTATATATTTCTGACACAGATCTTGTATTCAAAATATTTAAAGGACTCCTTCATATCAAAAATAAAAATAGAAGTAATCCAATAAAAAATGAGCAAAATACATTAACAGATACTTCACTAAAGAAGACATGTAAGTGACCAAAAGGCACAAGGAAGGTGTTCAACATCACTAGTCTTCAGGAAATGGAAATTAAAACCACATTGAGATAACACTTCGCACCTGCTAAAATGACTAAAATTAAAAATGTTGGCAAGTTTGTGGAGTAAACAAAACTCACTTGCATTGCTGAAAGAAGTATAAAGTGATAAAATCACTTCAGAATTTTTCTTCTTATAAATTTAAAAATACTCCTACCACATGACCGACAAATTGTACTCCTAGATATATTTCCAAAAGAAATAATATCATATGTCCAATCAACTTTTACAAGAATATTAATAGCAGCTTTATTTTTAAGCCAAAAATTTCTATCAATAGGAGAATATATAAACAAATTATAGTTTATTCATATAATGGAATATTAATCAACTCTCACAGACATTCTGTTGATCACATTATGTTAAGTAATCAGACCTACAAGTATACATATTATATGATACTATTTATATAAAATGCTAGAATGCACATGGCTCTTCTAAAAGCTATCATATTAATTGTTTCTTCAGGCTAAAAGTGGGTATTGACTGCAAAATGGGAATGGTGGCACTTTCTGAGATAATAGAAGGGTTCTAGATCTTCATTGGCATGGTGGTTACATGGGTTTATACATTTTTCAAAAACTCAGCTAATGCTAATCTTAAGTTCTGTGCATTTTCTTTAGGCTAATTAAACCACATACATAAACACCAAACCAAACAAAACCTTAAATCTGATAGACCCTCTGGGATGAAGTTCTGACTCTGACATTTAATAGCTGTGTGTCCTTTTCTAAGAATCAGTTTTCCCATCTGTATAAAAGAATATTCGTAATACCAAATTTAAAGGTTCATTTGAAAAATCAATACAATAATCTATCATCTAGCATTATCCTGGGCACATCATAGTCATTCAATAAACATTAACCATTACAATTATTATTATTAGGAATTGATCATTAATGTTTCTTTCTCATTATCTTTAGACTTTGGCAAAGTTAGGAAAGGAAAGTCAAAGGATGAGCAATATGATTTATAGAAAAAGCCCTTGTCTTGGAATCATGAAGCTCATATTCTAGCCTATTTCTGTAAAAACCATAGTGTGGAGTGGTAGGAAGAGACATGACCCACTAGAAAAGTAAGTACCTTGGAGCCACAGAGACCTGGATTGGAATCCTGCCTCCACAGTTTATAAAATGCTCACAACAGCTTATAATGCTTCTGTAGGATCTTGAATAAGTTAAATATCTCCGAGCCTTAATTTCATCTCTCAAGTGAAAATAAATATAACTATCCCACACAGCTGTCTGGATTAAACATGATAGCACATGTCAAAAGCCTGGCACTTAGCAAGTTCTGAATAAATAACACTGTAGGTCCTCTGTTTCCACAGGTTCTGCATCTCCAGATTCAGCTGACAGTGGATTGAAAATATTCAGATGAAAAACAATAAAAAATAACACAAAAATATAGTATAGCAACTATTTGCATTGTATTAGGTATTATAAGTAATAAAAAAATGATTTAAAGTATATGGGAGCATGTGCATATGTTATATGCAAAACTATGCCATTTTTATATCAGGGACTTGAGCATCCTTGGATTTTGGTATCCATGAGGGTCCTGGAACCAATCCTCTGCAGGTACCAGGGGATAAAGTTACTTCCTTTTCCATTCTCTTCCCTTGATGTACTCATTTAGTATTAACAGCTTCAGTTACTTTAGTAAATTAGGGGAATTGATCTCTGAGGAAACTTTATTTATTTATATATTTTTTAAGAGACAGAGTCTCACTCTATCACCCAGGCTAGAGTATAGTGGCACAATCACAGCTCACAGCAGCCTCGAACTTCTAGGCTCAAGTGATTCTCCCACTTTGGCCTCCCGAAGTGCTAGAACTACAGGCATGTACCAACACTCCTGGCTAATTTTGCTTGCTTTCTTTCTTCCTCCTTCTCTCTCTCTCCCTCCCTCCCTCTTTCCCTCCTTCCTTCCTTCCTTCCTTCCGTCCTTTCTTTCTTTCTCTCTTTTTCTTTCTTTTTTTTAGAAATGGGATCTCACTATGTTGCCCAGGCTGGTCCTGGACTCCTGGCCTCAAGTGATCCTTCTGCCTCAGCCTCCTAAGTAGCTGAGATTATAGGCTCAAGCCACTGCACCAGGGTTGCGGCAACTTTAAACTTTTTAATTCATCTAATTTTAAATGTTTAAACTTGTAAGCACAATCTACAGATCTGCCAATCTATATTTTTATCTAAGATGAACCAAAAGTTCCTGCAGAAATTTAACCTACCTTTGAATCTTCTCACAGAAGTGGAGGGTAGAATGATGGGTATGTGGACTAGGAAGGTGTAGGGGGGAGATGTCAGTCAAAGGATAGTACAACATGGTGAGTATAGTTAAAAAATTAAATCAAACCCAAAAGGTGAAAGTATAGATTCACTCAGATTGCAAAGATCCCCTGGCCTAAGCTCATCACTGCCTGGATCACCGTGTTTCCTGTTACTAAGACTACAAGAGTTTGTTTACACAAGGAGCACATCTTTAGCCATTTAAAAAAAATAAGACATAGGGACAGATTGTATTCCACTGAGAAAAAAAAAAACCCACAAATTCATCTGGGGAGGCTGAATATGATAGACCCTTTAATTTCAAAAGTAACATGGTCAAGAAGCTTGGTAAAGAGATGACTTAATTTTATATTTGGTTTGAAGATGAAAATCTCTACTTTTCCTTCATCTGTTACTGAGTACAATGCAACAATGTGGATTTATAAGAGATGTCAGCAAAATATATGGTGGTTTTCCACTACTGATTTCTTTGTAGATTTAAAGAGTCCTAGAAACAGAAAAAAAAAAAAAAAAAGAGAGAGTACATATTAGTCATCTATTGGAAGCTCCAAGATTTACATGTAGAAATTGGCAGCCCAGAAAAGGAGTATGGTTTGCCCACATTGATGGATATTAGAGTTGGAATGAGATCTAAGGTCTAAGACTTCTTCAGTGATATTCCCCTTTTGCATATTTCATACTAACTTCACTTAGAAATGATAAACCACAAATGCATTAGAAATCACAGTTCTAACCCTGTGTGTACAGATCCCATTTGCCCAGTGAATTAGGAGGGAGATGTTGCCAACGTAGTCAGTGGAGCTGGATCACTGTGGAAGCCAACTTAACATCTGATTCCCAGTAGCTTACCTCTGCTTTTGGTTTATGATTAATTTTTTTTTTTTTTTTTTTTTTTACTTTCTGCTTGGTCATTATGGGCTGGTCACACCTAGGTACATTACTGCTACATATCATAATCAAAATGTTAAAAAGCACAGATAAAGAGAAAAATCTTACAAATAGGCAGAGAAAAATGAAGCATTACATATAGGAAAACTCTGATAGAATTAATATAGATGATTTATCAGAAACCATGGACACTAGAGAATGGAGGAATAAAGGAATTTTCAGACAAAAGAAAACTACAGGAATTTGTTCCTGGCAAAATTGCACTACCAGGCATACTAAAGGAAGATTTTTAGGCTAAGAGGAAATAATACTGGACAAGAACTTCATTGTTCAAAAAAGAATGAAGGGCATTGGAAGTAGTAAATCTCTGAGTTAAAATTAATGATTATTTCATTTCCCTCTTGAATGTTTTAATTTACTCATGATCATGTAAAGCAAATTTATAACATTACCTTGTTATATTATTGTGTGTATATATATATATATATATATATATAGATAATGACAACTATAGCATATAGAATAGAGAGGAGATGGCAGATGGACCAATATGGTTGCAAGATTTCTGCATTTTATGTCAAGTGGCACTATAGTAACATAAGGTAGAATGTGAAATATTTAAGGATATATATGCTAATCCTTAGAAGAATCACTAAAAATATTGTAAACAGATAAAGCTAAAAATCCAATAGATACATTACAATTAAATTCTAAAAAAATATTCAGATGATTAAAAAGCAAACAAAACAAAAGCAACAACAAAAGATGGGGTGAACCGGAAACAATGAACTGGAAGACTTAATTCAATCCTATCAATAATTATTAATACATTAAGTGTTAGGAGTTTAAACACTCCAATGAAAAGGTCAGTATGAATAAAAATACAAGACTCCACTATATACTTTCACAGGACAATTACTTTAAAATAAAAGACACAGATGGATTGAAAGTAAATAACATAAAAAAGATGTATGATAAAAACAATGTGTTAGGTAGTCTCTAGGATAGTTGCCAAAGATCTCCGTCTCCTGGTATTCACAGCCTTGTATAATTTTCTCCAGTGAGGGTGGGCTGGAAATATTGACTTGCTTCTATTAAATATTTAAGTTATTAAGTATGAAATGTCCGATTTCCTTAAGTACTAAGTTTGATAGTTGATATCTCTGGCATTTCACTTGACACATCTTGTTTTATTTTTATTGTGGAGGTATATCCTCAGTCTTTCAAACACATGTTTTGGCTTGTGATTATCTTTCACAATTTTTAGAGCAATTTTTGTGAAACCATGGATAAGTTAAAAATTCATGTTATTTTCAAATATGAGTTCTGTCGTGGAAACAATGCAGTGCAGACACCTTGAAATATCAATGAAGTGTTTAGGAAGGATGTGGCTAATAAATGCACAATACATCAACAATTTGAGAAGTTCTGTTCTGGCAATTTTAATCTTGAAAATGTGCCAACTGGCCAACCTGAGATCAAGGTGGATAATGATGAGCTGAAAGCTGTAGTGGAAGTGAATTCATCTCAACCTACACATGAATTAGCAGCAAGCTTTGATGTTACTATTCCAACAATATTGGACCATCTGAAACAAATTGGCAGGGTAAAGAAGCTGGATAGATGGGTTCCATGTGAATTAAACGAGTGTCAGAAGAGAAATCATCTTGAAGCTTCCTTTCTTTGCTGTCACTACATAAAGGTGAACCATTTCTACATCATATTGTTATGTATGATGAAAAATGGGTTGTTTTTGACAATCTCAAGTGTTGGGCACAATGGTTGGATAAAGATGAAGTGCCAAAACACAGTCCAAAGCCAAGTATTTATCAAAAAAATCTAATGGCGTTTGTTTGGTGGTCCAGTGCTGGTATTGTCCACTTCAGTTTCATGAAACATGTTCAATCGATTACAGCAGATGTCTACTGCAACCAATTGAATGAAATGATGAGGATGCTTGTGATTGGTCAATAGAGACAGGCCAATCCTCTTGCAAGTTAACACTCAACCACATGTTGCACAAACAATGCTGCTCAAACTACAGACACTAGACTTGGAAACTCTCTGCCATCCACCATATCCACCAGACCTTGCACCAACTAACTACCACTTCTTCTAGGCTTTGGACCACTAGTTGCAGGAAAAAATATTCAATTCTCAACCAGCTGTGGAAAACGCCTTTTGCTATTTCATTGCCACTCTCTCTCCAGGCTTCTTTGCTGTTGATATAAATAAGCTACTGTTAAGATGGCAAAACTGTGTTGATAGTTTAGGTGCATACTTTGATTAATTGTACTGCTTCTTGTTTAAGATGTAATAGACTACACTTTTGATTTTAAACTGGACACTTCATAATGATGTAATGGAATAAGGCATAAATGATGAGATGACACTTCTATGATTAGATTATAAACAATCTATGGGTTCTCCCTCTTTCTCTCTCTGGCTCTAAGCCACTTTCCATATAAAAAACCCTATCATCCTCATTCAGTCCACTTATTGAGGACCCAGTAAGCTTTCAACACTGTGGTATTTGCTGGTGATACAAAAATAACTGGGATTTTTATCAAACTATCCCATAGATTTGAAATTTTTCAAAATGAAAAGATGAAAAAAAGAAGTGGGACCAAATCTTGGCCCTCAAGGAATCTGATGGGTAAGACACCTACATAAAGAGATAATTCTACAATTAAGTGATAAGTAATGATAGAGAAAGCAGAGAATGCCCATGAACACAGAGTAGCACCACTTACCACAACCTTGAGGTCCAGGGAATCTTGGAGGATGAGTAAGTACTAGTCAGACTTAAAGATAGTCAGAGTTTTCCAGGATGAGAGAACAACATGAGGAAAGGCATAGAAATGTGGGGGGGAAGATGAGAAACAAAGGTGATTTGGGTAACAAGATGACATAGATGATATATAATTTGTGAATCTAAAAGAGATTGTTTGCTGTCAGGTCTGAGAAGAAAATGTAGGGTCACCAGGTGGAGGCGTAGAGTCACACCTGCCCCTGCCAGGCTGCCCCTGTCCTCCAGTATTTCCATGTTACACTATCATCTGCAAGGCAAGCTGAGAAAAACCCACCCAGGGAAGCCTGACCCTGGTCTTTACTCCCTCACCCCTGCTGCCTCGCCCTGCCCTAGGGCACTAGATGGAGCTCTATGGAAGCAGTTCTAAGCGTGTGGAGCTTGCTGGAAAAAAAGAGCTAATGAGTTTGCAGGATTGGAATTTCTGAAGTGGAACTGAGCATTGCTCACTGGGACACAGCCTTACAGATGGCACCGACTGATGGATGGCCTATTTTTAGATCATTGACGCCTTCAGTTTATACATAGAAGCACCTAGAGAGCCGGAACCCTAAGAGTCTTTCTTAGGGCATCATATGCAAGAGAGAGCGAGGGCTCTGGAGTTCACACAAGAGACCTGGGGTGAAATTTCAATTCTGCCATATATAGCTGGTTAAACTTGGACTGGGTCTTTTGCCTCTCAGAGAGAGTGTCATCATCTCTAAAGCAGGGAAGACAATGCCTCCTTCACTGGGTTGTTCTAAAGACTACATAAGATAGAGAGTGCTAATGCAAAATGTCTGGCCTATAAGAAATAATCAATGTATGCATTTGGCTCTGCGTAAGCATGTGTTGGGGTGAGGGAGGTGAAGTACATGGCAATTAGCAATGCTAGAAAATGCCAATACACTCATCTGACTCCTCCTTTGCTTTTTAAAAATCCAGCAGCCAAGTGTTAGCCATGAGGAAAAGATAGTGAGGAGGAAAAAAAGGGTGGTATTATGTCAGCTGAAGTTTAAAGTCCTCCAACCGTCTTTTTTCTCCCATAAAATATATCTTTTTAACTTATAACAATCCTGGAAGATATTAATTGTAACACTATTATTATAGCTGACACACAGTATTAAGTGGCAGGCAATCTTCTAAATATTTTGCATGTACAAATTCATTTAAGCTTCCCAATGAACCTACAAGATTTGTTCTATTATCACTCTTATTTTATGTAGAAGGTTAAAGAGTCATGTGTAAGATAAGTAATTTCCCAACTTCACACAAGTATGAATTGGCATAACAGTTTTGAAACTGGTTTGAGGTCTAAGCCTGTGTTCTTAGTTCCATCTCTATGGCCTAAATTTATCAAATATTCATGATCAGTTGAAGGCTGTCCAAAAACTCTCTTAGCATTTTAGTTCCTCCTTTAATTCCCAATGTAATGATTTATTCTGTGATGATTTATCCTTTTTAAGTCTCTGACTTCCCCTAGTCCTCCTTCTTCTTTGGCATTTCCTCTTTTTCTTCTAAAAGCAAAACATAATCATACATGAGTAATGCCAACCTCACACTCAAGGCTGAAGTAGATTTGCTTTCAATTTGTGCAGAAGATGATGTGATATCTCTTTGGTGCTGCTGCTCTCTGTCATGACAGGGCAGCCGATGAGCTGAGGATATTGTCTAAATTCTATTTTGGGCTAAAATGGGCTAAAATTTCTACTTTACTACTTGAGGTGCTTCTGAGGAAAGTATTTTTACAAAAATATTGCATAATTTGTTAATGAATGATCAAACACTCAAAGGAAGGTAGCAGCAGTAAATCAATGATTAGAGTGTAAGAAATTTGAAATTCTTGACTATAAAAACAGTGTTTGAAATCCTTTAGTTAGGGAAGGGGAAGAGGGCTGAGTATGTATGCATGTTTCCCAGGCAACGAGACAAACCCTTTGACTTGATCTCTAGGGCACTTTATTTCTGCTGTTCTCTCTTGCTCTCTTGCATTGGAAAGAAAAATGGGCTCCCTGTTATAAGCAGAGGAAAACATGGTGTTGGATCTAGAAGAATTAAATAGGAAAAAGTTGTCAGTTTCCACCCCTCTGTCTTTTTCTCAGGGGCCTCTTTCTAACTCATGTTACGCCTACCATGAATAAACTGTCAATGTTGTCTTTGCAACTAGTCTCCTGGTTTCTCTCCTTCCCTGTCACCAAAGGGATTATATAACTTTCACAGGGTCTTTGGCCAATGTTTTTCAGAGGCATGAGGGAAAAAAGAGGAAAGGAGGAAGGCAAGCAAAAAAGAAAAAAACAGGACACTACCATTGGAAAAAAAACTTATTTATGAACTACATGCTACATTAGGTATTTCCACATAAAATTGCTCAAGCAGTTCTCAGAAAAGCATATGAAAAATGATAGTTGTGCCCTTGATAATGATCCAAAGCCAAATCTAGTTTCTTCTGAATCTTTCTGGTTATTGTACCATCTCAAGAATGTTTGCATATGATCATGGCCTTTTATTAAACAAATATTCACTGATGGTCCCTGAAGTGGAAGATACTGTTGCTAATCAGTCTCTTTAAGGGATAAAAATGTAAATGAGACATGCTCACTCTCCTTATAGAATGTACGAAATGGAAACAGATTATGACAAGTGCAAAAAATAAGACTATCAGTGAGTAATGAAACGAGTCCTATTGGAGAATTGTACTCAGCTCTTATGCATGTTCAGAGAGGTAGGGCATTCATTTGAAGCCCTGTGGGTCTTTTTTTCCCTAACCTTGTAGTTGAGGCTATGGCTAACCTTGATAAGGACTTTTGTATCTTCACCTTAGGGGAAAAAATGTTTGTATTTTATACCCATTTGTTTTAAACAGGGCAATTTTTTCATGGCAAGGTTAAGTAACTTGCCTTGTATAAATTTTAGATCATTTTTGAATCACAGTGAGAAAAATGTTCAAATCTTAAAATTGTTCAGAGAGCACATTATGTGTGCTCTAAAGAAGATAGTTAATTTAGAGGCAATTTCAAGTCTTTGGACAGATATAGGGCAGGACTTCCTCAGTAAACCAAAGGGCAGCACTTAAGCCTTCAATACAATTTAGTTCTTGTTTTCTCAGCATGATCTATGCTATTCCAGAAAAGTTTGTAATTTAGGGAAGAAGACTTTATGCTCACTTCTTCTCAAACACACTTTATGGTCCATTGTTTGTGCTCCTGAAGTCAAGAGGAATAGGTTGAGTGTATGTGGCTGAACAGTCTCTGTTAACAAAGAATTTAAAGCCCAGTCAAGGAGAGAAATAATAGTGATATCTTATGTTTGCACAGTGCTGTATACAGAGCAGTTTTGTCCTAAGTCAGCAGGACTTAATGGTACTCTAGAGGCTGCACAGAGCAAAGGGGGAGCAGGGATGGCATTGGAACCTTACTGGAGTTCTGTGTTTCAGAGTAAGACAGATGCCTGTGAGTGAATCATGCAGCAGTGTGTAGGTATCTGAAGTCTAGACAACACATCAGTGTTCAGAAGTCAGATGACTGACCTCAAAGAAGATTTAGGGAACCACTCAGAGAGAAAATACTAATCATAATATTAATAATAGGCAACATTTACTCATTGTTTATTGTGTGCTAAGAAGTATGCTGATACCTGTGTAATCCTGGCAAAAACTTGGTACCCATTACTATTATTCCAATTTTGCCAAAGGGGAAACTGAGGCACAGTAAGTTAAGTAATTGGCTCAAGATCACGCTACTCAGGCCTCTAACTCCAAAGCCCATTCTCCTAAGCAATATGTTATACTGACTTTAATATCTGGGATCTCAGAGATTAGAAACCACACAAAAATTCAGGAGAATCCTATGTTCTGTATGTGATGTGGGCCCAGAGTTCAGACCCTGCCCTTGTTTTAAGCATTACTGAGATATAATTGATATAGTAAATATTGCACATATTTAATGTATACATCTTTATGAATTTGGACATATGCATAGATCTGTGATACCATTGCCACAATCATAGTGCTAACCATATCTATCACCTGTGTTCTTTTGTGTTTTTTCTTTTAAGAACACTTACTTAGCACAAGCTCTATTCTCTTAACATATTTAAAAATGTACAATAGGAAGTAAAATTTAAATGAGATCTGAAATTTGCCAGAATTGAGGAAACAGCATTCCAAATACAGGTGGGCATATCCAGTGATTTCCAAATTAAATGAATAAGTGACTTATCTAGAAAACTTGTTACAAAGTATAATCTTTTTGATGAAAAGTCTTTTCCTTTGGGTAAATACCCAATAGTGAGATTGCTGGATTGAATGGTAGGTCTACTTTTAGCTCTTTGAGAAATCTCCATACTGTTTTCCCTACAGGTTGTACTAATTTGCCGTCCCACCAACAGTGTATAAGCATTCCTTTCTCTCTGCATCCATGCCAGCATCTATTATTTTTGGACTTTTTGATAGAAGCCATTCTGATGATGAGGCTAAGGTGATATCTCATTGTGGCTTTAATTTGCATTTCCCTAATGATTAGTGATGTTGAGCATTTTTCAGAAAGATACCTGCACTTGGATGGGATGTTTATTACAGCACAATTCACAACTGCAAAGATGTGGGATCAACACAAGTGCCCATCAATTCATGAGTGAATTGATAAAATGTGGTATATGTATACCATGAAATGGTATATGTATACCATGGAACCCCCTTAATATTTTGAAATATAAAAAAATAAAATCTTAATCTCCAACCCTAAGAATTCTGATTCAAGTGATCTGAAGTTTGGCTGGGAACTTGAGTTTTTAACAAGCCACCCAGTACTAAGTAGCTCATTGGAAAGCTGTTTTGGAACGATGCACTGTACACACATTTGTTTCTGAAAGGGCAGACATGTTAAAGAACACATAAGCATTTCTGTGAAGTTGTTGAGGGGGTAGACTGAAGAGGAGTGGGGGAAATGTGTCAGAAGATGTAGGTGGGTTCTAGATTGTGGAGATCCTGACTATCTTATACACAGACATTGAGGGGTCAGTAGAGTTCTCGGGCAGAGCAGTGCCATCATCAGATGGATTTTTAGGAAGACAAACCCAGTCGGATTTTGTAGAACAATTAAATCTGGAACACCTGAAGGCAAAGAGAACATAGAATAAGTTACTATAATAGTCTTAAACGAGAAGAGCTTTATTTAAGGCAGTAAAAGTGGAGAGAAAGGCATACATTTCGGGGATAGTTCTAAGATAGAAAGAGTAAGTTCACTACCAACTATTTTACTATAATTTTGGTAGTTATAATGTTTTTTTTTTTTTTTTTTTTGTCATTACTTCAGACCTGATAGGAACTATTTCTTTATTTGGGGGAAAAAACTTTTCTTTCACCCTACTTCCTACTCTAATAAGTCAAGAAAATCAAAGAAACACTGAAATTACTTTCTTTGGATTTAAATTTGTTCACCTAAAGACAGGATACAAGAAGATTCTTAAGAAAATGGCAGAATTGGCTTTGGAGATGAGTTGTGGAGATGAGTTTCTTTCAGGACTTTCAAGGAATATCAGATAAATACTGGGAGACAAAATTACTGAAGACTGAGGAGGATAAGGAGAGAAATTAGTGTCATTCATGCCACCTCTTATCCACTTGTCTCTGGCCATTTTCTTTTCTAGCATATATCTTCCACTGGTTCATCTGGTGACATTGTTATTATTAAAGTTAATATTTCATTGGTTCTGCATTCCAAAACATTGGCAAGAGAATTTTTTGAGGCTAAATAATAATAAATACCAACATGTATGGTGGTGGGGATGTGGAAGGATGGAAGGAGTGGGAAGACTCGTTGAATGCTTCATGAGAAAATATAATTTTATAGATACCTATAAAAATGCCCTTTAACAAGTGATCCCACTACTAAAAATTTGTCCAAAGTACATAATTCTAAAGGAAGAAAAATCTATGAAAGCAAAGGCTTTGGGGCAGCATTATCTATTTCAGGTAAAGGGTAAATCTATGAAAAAGAAGGAGGAGGAGAAGCAGGAGAAGGAGGAGGAGGCAGAGGAGGAGGAGGAGGTTAAGAAAAAGAAGAAGCAGCAGCATCTGTAGCACCAGAAGCAGGAGCAGCCACTTAAATATTCCAAGTACAACAGAATGATTCAATAAGTTGTAATAAATAATTGATAGCATAAGGAATTTAATTTTTGCCCCAAAGTCATAACTGGTGAGAGAAGAATGCTTTTGTTTTTTAGATGTTTTATATCAGGAGTTGGTATGGACCATGGGCCAAATCTGGCCCACTGCCTGTTTTTATAAATAAAGTTTTATTGACACATAGACATGCCCTTTCCTGTACATATTTCAGGCTACCATGGTAGAGTGAGTAGCTACACAAAGACTATACTGCTTGTGAAGCTTAACATATTCATTATCTGGCCCTTTGTAGAAAAGTTTGCTGACCTCTGCTTTAGACTAAAGTGGGAACAATATTTCTCAGATTTGTTTGCTATGAGCTTCCACACCAGAAAGTGTCATTGCCAAGAAAAGACAGAGAAGACACAGTTTGAACTTCAGCTCTGTCACTTTCTAGTGTATGGCCCTCAGGGGTAGTATTTCCCTATCAGAGCCTCAGTTTTCTCATCTGTAAAATGAGGATCACTCCTTCCTTAGAGTTCTGCTAAAGCAATTGGAGATCCTACTTGTAGCCCACACAGTTTAATGAGTTGAACACGGTCAGGATTCAGTCCTCAGTCCTCAATATCACCAGGTCTGAGGGTTCAGGTGTACTGGGTTCAAATCCCAGCTCAACCACTTAATTAACTCTATGACCTTGGGGAAGTTACTTATCTCTCTAATTTCTCAATTAATCGTAATACAAGGCCGGGCATGGTGGCTCACGCCTGTAATCCTAGCACTCTCTGAGAGGCCGAGGCAGAAGGATCGCTCGAGGTCAGGAGTTTGAGACCAACCTGAGCAAGAGCGAGACCCCGTCTCTACTAAAAATAGAAAGAAATCATCTGGACAACTAAAAACATATATAGAAAAAATTAGCCGGGCATGGTGGTACATGCCTATAGTCCCAGCTACTCAGTAGGCTGAGGCAGAAGAATTGCTTAAGCCCAGGAGTTTGAGGTTGCTGTGAGCTAGGCTGATGCCACGGCACTCTAGCCAGGGCAACAGAGCGACACTCTGTCTCAAAAAAAAAAAAATAATAAATAAATAAATAAATAAATAAAATTGTAATGCAAAATGACGATGATGATGAGATTCTGTCAGGGGTTCAGAGTTTAATGAGAAAATATTTGAAAAGGTTTAGCATAGTGTCTGTGCTACACAGTACTACGGTATAGCAATACTCTACAAGAAGTAGCTAATATGCTGTCTCTATGACATTCCATTTATATCCTTTATGCAGGTATGATCATCTCACTCCTTGGCTTAATTTAATGCATCCTGATTATCTTCAAGGTGAAGTCTATCTCCTTAACCTAGCCAAGCCCCTCATGTCTGGTTCCTGCTACTCTCTGCAGCTTTATCTCACCACATCTCCCCCCATCTCCACCTGCCTGCCCTCCACATAGAACACTTAGCATACTGCCTAACAAATAATAACTCTGTACTAAGTATTTTGATTTTTAAAAAAATTAACAAGTCTTGAGTATGTTTTGAAATTTGAAACATGTGAATGTTACTATTTTTTAAAAAAGATCTTTTTTCAGATTTTTATATTTTTTTTGATATGTAATATTTGTACATGTTTATGGGTAAATGTGATATTTTATTACATGCATACAATGTGAAACGATCAAGACAGGGTATTTAGAAAGGTCTTTTTTAGTTATTGTCCTTTTAAACTAAAAAAGACCTTTTTAAAAAAAATGTACTCTTATGGTACTTGCTATGTGCTATTCTAAGAGCTACATAATATTCACTTATTTAATCCTTGCAATCACCTTTTAGGGTAAATATACCTTTTAGGCTTACATTGCAGTTAAGAAAACTGAGACACAAAGAAGTTGAGTAATTTAGACAAATTCACATAGGTGGCAAGTAACAGACCTAAAATTAAAACTCAAGCAGCTGGGCTCAAACCTTCCACTGCTAAGCATGTTTCTAAATGTCCTTTTATAACACAAATAGAACTGAAATTAGAGTTCACAGGATACTTGAAAAGATTGGTAATTCCAAGTGCTATTGAAGATACAGAACAACCGAAACCCTCATACATTTCTGGTGAGAGTTTACGTTGGTAGAACTTCTTTGAAACACCTCTTCAACAGCATCTAACTCTAAAGCTAAGTATGTGCCTACCCTAAGACTTAGCAGTTTTATTCCTAGGTACGTTCCCAAGAGAAAGGAATGCATACGCCAACCAAAAGACATGAATGAAAATGTTTACAGTAATATTTTTTTACAATAGTCCTCAAAAGGAAATAATCTAAACAAATAAGTAAAAGGATACATTGTAGTATAGTCATATAATGACATACTACACATCAAATAAATAAATAATGTCATACACAATAATCACACAGATTACTTTCCCAGACATAATACTGAGCAAAATGAGCCAGACATGAAGAGTGCCTTTTATATGATTCCTACTTATACAAATTTCAGAAACAGGCAACATTAACTTACGTTGAGGGAAGTAAAGGTGGTTGACTGGGTATGTGTGCCTGTGTCCACAGGAGAGATGATGACTGAGAAGTTGTATGAGGGAGAGGAAATCTTTTGCTTGAACTGAGAAGAGATTACACAAGTGTGGACGTACATAAAACTTCATCAAGGTGCACTTGTAAAATGTGTGCACATTAGCGTATATATCTTATATCTTAACAAACAAGCAAACATAGGAAGAAAAATAGAATAAATCAATGACCATATCCTACCTGGTAAACTGGATATCTGTGAAATTTAATTCAATAAGAAGAAATGATCCTCCTTCTCTCTCTTTCTGTCAAAATCTCTCTCTCTCTCCCCAACCCCAAACAAGTCTCTTCCAGAAGATTCTAGATTGTACTATTTTTAGAGTGTCATAACATCAAATGGTGGACTGCTTCTCTAACAAAAGAACATGATCAACCTTGAATCCGAAAATAGAATATCAAAAACTAGAAACAGGTTTCTTCTTTCTGAAATAGTTAAATGAGCAGATTTTGCCCCATTGCAGCAGCTAGCAGCCAGTCAGGCAATTTCGGTTGGCCTGAGGGCAATGGGATTGTGAAAAGCATCCAAGGATGGAGTCAGTGTTTCATGATCTGCCCCAAGCCCCAAGCTCCTGTACTAAATCAATAAAAATCATCCACAGATTTTTGGACTTACTTTAAGAAAGTAGCATTTCTGCAAACCTCCTAGACAGATGCAAGGAACAACTTGATTCTGGGTTTAGAAATTTCTTGTAAATAACAATTCCCATTGTTCAGAGTTATTCTGGCTGACGAGCAAATAGCTTCACAGCTTGACAGAATGTATTTTGGTGTATATTGACTTTGTACTTGAGAGAAGCTCAAGATTCATTTCCTCATGAGGAGAATTTGGATTATAAAGCAACTAAGAACCGATAATTTTTGAAGTTCTCTGGTTTGCATCAGTTGACTGGGGAGAAGAGCTGGAATTTTATCTGGTGACTTAAACAGTACACATCTCTCTTACTACCTTTGAATATAAGATGTCTCAAAATTTGATTTTAGCAAAACCACACTTGTAATCCCAGTTTCAAATCCAGCAAATCTTTATTGAGCATTTAACATGCTCCTTGAAATGTCTAAGAAGGCCCCATTTTGTAGATGAGAAACCAGATTAGGTAAGTTCCCATATTACTTTATCTTGGCAAAGCCAGAATTTGCATCGAGATTTTCTGACCTTGGGAAAAACTCTCTAAGTTTCCATTTAATTGCTGTTGCTTCTTTAAAGTAAAATAATAACATGTACGAACTAGTCATCCTTCTTCTATTAACTAGGTATATGACCTTGGGATAATTATTTCACTACTTTAACTTTAGTCTCTTGATTTGACGAATAAATCGGTTGCATTAGTATGTCTCTCCAAAATGTTGTGGTTTTCTACCTACCATATTTAGCTCTAGAAATATGTCCCTTCTTATTTCCTGCTATGGCACAAAAAGAAGCACATTAAAACCAAACAGGGCTTTATTTGAACTAGAAATCTGTTGGGAAATTGTAATTCAAACCACTAAATCTATTCTTTTCCCTAATAAGATTATTTAACAGTGTGCCTTCTCACAGAGAGGGATTTGGGATGAAAGGCTGAGCTATATAAACAAGGCCAGATTTTTAAAATTCATCATAATTAAAATGAATCATGTACCAAATGACCTGAGAATATTTAGGCAGAAAAAAATGTAAATGTTTTAAAGAATTGAGTAAATGAATATTCTAATGGAAAAAGTAGTGATTTTCTTTACATAATATGGACGTGAAAAGAGAGTTTTAAGCTTCTATTGGCTCATAGTTTCATTAAGCAATTTTCAGAAGTATCCCATGTATTTGTGCTTTGCTATGGATTGTGAAGGTAATAGCCACTCAGCTGAGCAGATTGACATCCTTGCATATTTCTCAACGGGAAAATTCTTCTTTATACTCTCTAAAGCCTTAGAGGTATGAATTTCATCTACATGAATTATACCCTTGGAATGGCAACCTAGGATTCCAGAAAGTTTAAAAAAAACAAAACAAAACAAAACAAACAAACAAACAAACAAAAGAACTCAACACTTTGCTATTTGGTAAAGCCAGAAACTATACTTTTTCATCTCATCGAGTTCAAGGTTATATATGCAAATACAAAAATTGGCCTTTTTATAGTTTAGTTCAACTTAAGAAACACTGATTGATCATATACTGTGTGTGTATGCTCACACATACTGAATGATTTGGAGTATAAAATTTTTTAACTATAAGAACCCACTTCTATTAGGACTGGAATTATAATAAAATAAAGCAAGTTTCAAAAGGTTTTTGCCTACATCTCATACATACCATAAAAGAGGAAAAATTAATATAGTATTTGAGAGTCATGGAAGACTCCCTGGAAGAAGTGACTCATGACAAGAGTTTTTAAGAGAAGTAGGAGTTATCCAGGTAAAGGAATTTGAAAGGACACTCCTAAAAGATGACATACAAAGAAATTATACTTGACATAGAGAATTTAAATACTTAAATAAGTAGCTGAAATGAAGTACTTGCCATAACACCCTGAGTGTCTTCCCAGGTGCCATCAATCCTTCTAGTTGTACAACTCAAAACCCTCTAATTTTTCAGTCCAGTTCCTTGAGTCTCAGACTGTTTCTGTGCTCAATTGACATTTTTTTCCCAAAGATTTTATGGGTCGTCAATGTATTCTCATGCATAAAGCACAGGGAGTCATTACAAGAAAGTGAACAAAAATGATAGAAATACCAACTGTTAATGAATTCTCTTTAAGCAATGATGTTTCCCTGTTGAAGAAAGGCGATGAGACCTCTTAGCCACACCTCAAACAATTATTGGATGTGGGCTTAGCTCTGAGTAAAGCAGCTTTCTTCAGCAGAGGACAATTTCCAGAAAGGGACTCGTCTGTGAGCCATCCTCAGTGAACATGTGACAACACATCATGCATTTGGGGGAATAAGTACCTTAGTCCAGAAAGGGAATCTGGGCAGTACACCACAGTAGCCACCATAATTGTCATATTACTTAGTCTTATTAATCCATTTGAGGACACAAGTATTTAATCCTAATAGCATTTCAACCCTTGCTGAAATTAATTATTAAATCTGTTCTAGGACTGAAGTAACAATATCTCCTAAAACAGTAAGGTTATACCACTGGCACTTAGGGTGATGGGGAGACTACAAATCAGATATTCACTTTGTACTGTAAAGGAAAGAGACTAGAGATAAAAGGAGTAGAACTAATCAACCCCTACAACACATAGGCATAGGCACATAAGCCAAATGTAAGCAGATGGATTGTTTCATTTTATACTGAAAATAGCCCCTGATATAGGGCCTCCATCAGGGTAGGGAATACAAAATGACATCAAGAAATTGTGATTTCCAACATCTCTTCTCAATCACTACCTTGTATATCTTCCTTCTGGTTACCTTACAAAGTGTTCCACGTACCTTATCTAACTTAATCCTCACAACAGCCTTATGAGTTTGGTATTCTCCTTCTTGTGTTACAAATTACAAAATTAATGCACAGGTAGTTTAAGTGTGTTATCACAATATAATGAGTGACAGAACTGGAACTTTCACGCAGGTTTATCTGGCCCCAAAGCCATACAAATCCTTTGCCCTATAGTAAACTGTCTCTGGAAGCTTCAAATTAAAATGTACCTCCAAGAAGAAAAAGTTAATTCTCTATGGAAGAGAATTTTCTAGAAATCTCTTAGGCTTGGAAAGAATTAATTATGAGCCCAATTCCCCCAATATATAAGCGCTTTGGAAATGAGTTTCTTGAAAGTTGTTTTTGTTCTCCAGGGTGCTATTTAGTACCAAAAGAAATAATCCATTCAACCTGTCTTACTTCGCTAAACTGCTGGTTACCTTTCCAACAAGTAAATAAAACACCCTACACACCCAAAGATGAATTCAATGTTCAGGAAATTTATAGAAAATAAATAGAAATATAATTCTAAAACTCATTATTGGAATTAAAAATAACATATCTCTTCTTGAATTCCAGTAAATCCTTTAAACTGACCATGAGGAAGCAGAAATAGAATGCATAGGGTGATGGATTCTTAATCATGGAACGTCTACTCATGAAGAATACTCTGAGGTTATAGGGAAGGTTATATAAATGCCTCCTATTAACAATTATTGGCCTGTGTTGCACAAGACCCAATATGGACATTGGAAGGCAACAGTAAGAAAACTGTCTTTAGCTTTTCCTCATAGTATCTTCTACCTTTCTATCAACTTACACTGATTAAGTAGGGACATTGTATTGCTGCTTGTAAACTGGAGAGCGCATGATTAGATTACTCAACCACATTTGACATCTCCTAATATATGAGAATCAAGTTGACACAAACTAGAACTCTTGATGCATTCAGCTGGTAGAATGTTTTCTTGGCAGAGAAGTTGATGGGTTTGGTGTAATAAAAATTATAGTGTTTTTAGAGTCCAATCTTTGGGACATTACTTAACTTTTCCTAGGCTGAGCTTCCCTTTCAATGAAGGAAGGAGGGGAGCTAGGGCCATCCACTTTGCTATAATGCAGACATAACTAAATGAGATGATGTATGATTACAGTAAATGTTCTATTTTGCTTCTTCATTTTCTTTTTCTTGATGAACTTGTGCTCAGGATTTGTTAAAAATAAGGAAAGACCACTTGTGAATTAGGTAGATAGGATGAAGTAGTAAGTGAATGTATAAATAATGTTTAATCATTCAGAGCTATGTTTTCAAATAACTTCCTCCAGAATATTGAAAAATATCAATAATTAAATCTGTATTATTTTTACAAGGTTGAGATTAAGAGACAAATCAGATTTCATTGGAGAAGGCAACATGCATATAAACTGCCCAGCGCAGCGCTATGAAAATAGTAGGTGCTCGGTAAATAGAAAGTCTTATCATTTTTATATGTGCTCAATTTTCTCCAGATCAGTGGCTTCTGGGAATTTAAAGTGTTCAGGGCATTTGCTCCTGCCTACTTCTTATTGGCCCAGTTTTATCTCCAGCTATCCTGTTTCTGGACATTTTGATTTCCTATCTTGGTTAATGCTTCCTGGCCATACCTCTTTGATCCATGAGTCAATTTTGTACTTATTACCTTAAGATTTAACTCAGCTATCCCTTCTTAGCATGATTCCTGGATTCTGCTATCACCTCACAACTGACATACATTCCTTCAAGGCAACTCATACTGTGGACTTCTATAATTTTATGGGATCATCCCTGACACTGGCAGCTCCCAGCTGGCACTGACTTGATGTGGGAGGAATATTTTACTTTTGGTGTTTCTTCAAGGAGATCAGTATATTATCCCATAAATAGAAGAAGGAAAGAGAAGCGATTACTTACCAAGTGTTCTACAGTCAGTGTGATGGATATGTGGCAGATTGTATTATTGTTCCCAATTCTTTATACCCTCCCTGTAATGAAATAATACATCCAGACTTTCTTCTACGTGACTTTTGAGAACTTCCTGTGAGAGTTTGTAGAATGTATTTCCCTACTTCATTGATGTTGGGCTTAGCCACGGGCCTACTTTGGCCAATTAGATATTAGCAGTTGTGGTGTAGTCAGATGCTTTAAATACATTCTTGTGATTAGTCTCAGCCTCTTCTACTTCTGCCTCTGCAATAGCTTCCCTGGGCACTGTGGGCTCTAAAAGAATGGGGAGGCAACATGGACTATAGCTTGTGTTCCAGTCAAGGCTTAAGAAGTGAACAAAATGGTCTAAATCCATAAGGCTTGTCATTTGTACCATGGTGAGAAGAATGTTATCATCTAAGTGCTTTTTATTTTCAGATAGAAAACAAAAACTTCTATTAGGAATAGTGATTTAAAAAGATATATAATCATATATAACTTCTGATTGCTTACAATGTGTTGCACATGCATTATCTCAAACTTTATAATCATTCTATGGTAGATATAACTCTTATCTCCATTTTTAATAAATGAATAGGCTTAGTCCTGGAAAGTTTTAGTAACTTGTCCAAGGGCACAGGAGTGATGACCCTACATTTGAATCCAAGCTGCACTTAAGTGCTAGAACTATTAAGCACTATGACTGTACCCTACTCCATTTTTATTGTCTGTGAATAAGAGAAAGGTGAAACTGAGGTGAAAGGGAAAATATGTAACTAGCCAAGCTGAGGGTCATCAAGAAAGCTGCAGGTAAGAGACAGCAGTAATGGAGGAAATGTTTCCAATAATGCATTAAACCCCCAGTAAAAGAGTCAGCTGTAAATACCAACCAGGTCCAGAGAGTGTGACACCAGTTCACACCAATGTTAATCATGTGGAAATTCTTGTGCTCCTTCTATCTCTCCTACCTCTCTCCAATCCCAGAGGGTCAGAAACCTGGGCTTTTAGAAAGTAGCATGCAAAAATAGAGAACAAATCAGTCATGTTGGCATTCCACTGCAGGAAGCTAGACTGCAGCCAGCCAGGGATGGGAAACTGATAGCTGTAACATTGATTAATGTTTATAGTTTTGATGATTTTACTACTTAGTAGATAGAATGTATTAATTAATGATTGGAGGATCTTTTATTACCTGAATACATTTACTCAGGTTCAGGCTAAGCACTATTATTTTTTAATGATCTACCATGAGTCATGCATATTAAAACTAATGGTTATACTATTAATAGATTTTAAGTTTCTTGAAGGAAAGGACTGTATGTTCTACTGTTTTTCACATTCCTTATCCTGTCTGGCCACCTCATCTCTATCCTCTAATCTGCATAACATTATTCCCCTGCCAGGTTGGCTCCATTCAATTCTCACTGAAGCCCTGATCAGAGAAATTAGTATATCAAGGAGACCTACTCAACACTTAAATTGAAGTGATTTATTAATCATTGACTATATTGATTATTGATTATATACATCAAACTCAGGCGATAGAGATGGATAAAATAAGATATAGTCTCTGTTCTAAGTAAGTGTACACTCTTCTGGGGGAAAATAATTATAGGTATAAACTACAAGCCAGTAAGTTCTACATTACCAAAGGTTATGGTCAAGCTACCAAAGGAGCAGATGGGAAAAAGAGCCAACTCTGTCAAGAAGCTCAAGACATGTTTACAAAAGAGAACCTCCATGCCAAGTATTTAAGGTATGAATAGTTGTACCAGATGAACAAGAAGAACCTTCCAAAACAGAGAGAACATTATTTTCAAAGGACAGAGGCAAGGTCAATGTGATATATTCAAGGACTCACAATGTGGCTGGATCAGAGCATCGGCGAGGGAGCCGTACAGGATAAAGCTGGGAAAGTAGTCTGGCTCTCCAGGTTGGTGGAGAATGGGTTGGGGAAAGACTAGTTAGATGTTGGCCCCTGTTTCTCAAGGTGGGGGTGTGATCTCCACTCTCGTAAGTGCTGGAGAAAACATGCTCAGGCACTATTTCCACTCTCTCATCCACTATACCCCATTAATGAGGTGTGGACTATTGTATCTAAATTAAGCAGGAAGGATTCAATTCTACCCTGTATATTTGTCTCAATACATACCTAGCATTATGGGCATATTAATTCACTCTTTTTTATCTTCATTCTTTCTTTATTTCAGCTTTTCTACCTATTATTGGATTTTTTTTTTAATCAGGCTAGGAAGTAGAAAAAAAAACATGCCATTTACACTAGTCCAGACTTATCCGTGATGAGATTAATACTGTGTTTGATTTCCAATTGCCTTCTCAGATCCATTTCTGGAATTGGTTGGAACCAGTAAGAGAGGAGGAATGATGGGTAAGATTTCTCCAGCAGTCTCTGTAATGCCAGATTTGAACTGTGATCATGGGCAGGGGAGAGACTTGGAAGAATTTTTGAAAGGTGCCCAAACTTGTGAAATTTGCCAAGCCTACACATCATGAGAGAGGACATGAGAAGGTATTATTTGAGTTTGGACTTTAAATGATCAGGACATTTGCAGGTGGAAATGAAGTGACATTTTTGATAAAGAGGACCAGTAAGAGAGTATTGGTATAAACAGGAAAGGTGGAAATGATGGGTGTTTGTAAATGATGCAAAGGGAATTAATATAGTATTGATGGAGCATGTGTATATATAGGTAAAACTGAGAAATAAAACTTTAAAAAGTAGATTTATCTGAAGAAAGGTATAAAAATCATAGAAAACTAGGGGCTTTGATATAATTGGGGTTAGTAATGAGAAATCATTGAAAGTTTTTATTAAAAATAGTAACTTAAGATCTGTCAGTATTGAATATCTCTTCCATACTAAAAGCTGTATTGTGTATCATATGTATTTGAGCAGTTGTGTGTATATTTTTCTCTTTTGTTTGTGTTGCTAATGCCAAAAGGAGCCATCTAACATTGATATTCACTGAAGTCTGAATTTAGGCCATGCCAAAATATATTTTTATGTGTATCTGTGTATATATATTCTTGTGTGTAAATGTGCATGTAAAAATAGCAAGTTATTAATAAACATTCAAAATTTTAGAAAGAATGTCATGCTAAACATTAAAAAAGTCATTTTAAGTGTCATTTGTTCTTTGAGGGAGGGACAAACCTTACCAGACTTTGGGATTCTCCAAATGTCTTGAGCTATTTTTTCAAATGCTTTGGGTTTGGCAGGTCTCAAAGCCAATGTTTGCCAAGTCCTTTTTCCCTTAATTTTTAAACCCACATGTATTTCAAGGGAATTTTATGCATATGTATTTTATTCATTTACGCTTAACTCATCAAAAAAATTTTAAGGACATTTGAAGTCCAAGAAACCTTCAGAATCTCTGTTATTAAAATCCTGGAAATTATAATTAAATCTTAGATACTCAAGATTGGCATTTATTCCAAAATCAGGACTTCCAATCTTATACATGTACCTAACCAAATGCCTTTTCCTTTAGTGAACAACTGGAATCATATTTTCATGTTCAATTCTCTGTGTGGGAAGCTGATGCTATCATACTATCAATATTGCAACTGTTTCTAAGCAGTTGTGGGTTCTCTCTATTACCAAAGAAATACCTGTGTGAAATAGACAGAACAAGTATTAATAATACTTATAACACCTGTGGGAAATTGGAAAGTATTGATAAATTTTAGTTTCTTTAGGAGATAAAAACAGTTTTTAAATTTATCATAAAAGACTTCTCTTATGGAAGAAGCTTAAATCATCCCCAAGAGTCACCAGAAACCTCTTCCAGAAAAGAACCACATCCATTCAGTTCTCACCCCATTCTCCCATTATCATGATCATTGCTAGTGCAGGCATAATCAGACCGTCCTATTCTATACTAAAAAAAGCATGACTCATTTTCAGCCCAAGACATATCCTTAATAAACATAAAAATTAACCTGGCAAAGAAGTTGACTTCCCTGGAAGTCTCTGCAGGAAGAAGTCACCATCTCCCTGGCCCCAGCATAAGGAGAGATGTAAGGGAAGGAGCTGGTAGAACATGCAGACAGCTCAGTGGGAGAGCAGAATGCAAGCCACAGCTGAGAGCTCAAGTCACTTTCGAAAGACATCTTTTTCCGAATTGAGAACAGTCTCCATGGGTACTGGTTCTGATTCCTCTGGCAGATTGGCACAATTTGTCCCTAGTAATATGGATGCCAGCTTGAAATTTGTTGTTATTATAGGAAATTGAGGGTCGCCTTTTATTGCATTTGTAGTTTCCAAGAAATAAATCCTTTTTTGGAAACTAAAGAACAGTGCTTCAACCAGAGTCTGGCTGTAGGATATTTGGAAGGCACTCTGCTTTGCTGGTTTATAACTTCATGCATATATTCTCTCTGACTGTCCACTCCTTCCATTTGCATCATCCTCTACACAGATACATAAACTTAGTTACACCCTAGACAAATTCACAATTTCTCTCTCTTACACACATACACACAGATATACATACACACACACACACCCCCAAGATTATAGAGGTGCATTTCTGATATCAATGCATAAATACCTAGAGACAGATGTACCAAATTTGTCCCTTCTGCTCAGCTCCAACAGTTGTGATATGAGGCAATGTGCCCTTTCTATGGAATCCAGAAGATTCCCCTAAGAGCCAAACAAAGTCGTCATCTCTGCAGCACGTTTGCCTAGGATGGCATGCCAATACAGGCAGCACAGAGCCCAGAGTGCAAGAGCTTGACTTACCTTGGCTCCAGCCAACTCTCATCTCAGTGCTGACTTGACAAAATGGGACTGGGTCAAAAATCACCCAGTTGACTTGCCACTGATACCCTTCACCTTCTTGACTTTTCTTAGAGCCTATTGTTTTTCTTAGGATGTACAAGCAGAAAGGATCTTTTTCCTCCTGATTCAAATTGGGCATAACGGCAGAGCAGTTGGTGCTGGTGAGTTAAGTAATAACAGAACATAGAGTACAACTTGTTTTCAAAAACAATCAGCTCTTCTTGGAAGGTACAATCTAATAGGCCTGACAAATCGAAGTCAAATTCAGGGAAATTGCTTTTTAAGCAATCAGCGAGCTAGCCGTTTCCCTAAACTATACTATGTAGAATTTAGAGGCACTGTCCTTCTATTAATATTTCTTCTGGTATTGAAGTTGATATGCCTCACAGGAGGCAGGACATAGTAAATACCAATAATCAATCCCAACCTGTCCATATCACGTCTCACTATTTTCATATTTCCCATACCTGATATCACAGTATCCTCTCAATCAAGCAACAGAGAAGCTGGAGAATTTTTTTTAAGGTTTCTTTTAAAAATAATATGGTTTTAAGATTTTCAGTGATTTTTCCAAGGTCAAAGAAATAGTAGCAGTATAGTCAAGACTCAGTCCTATTTATTAATCACTTATTCATGCAAGTATGCGTATATACTCCATTTCCACATTGTGCTCTGTGCCTGGAGACCCTGTGAGGACCAAGACCATCAGAATCCCTGCTTTTGCCAGGCTTATGGTTTAGCAGATGGATACAGGGAATTAAACAGACAATGACAATAAAATACAAAAAAGGGATACTCTACAAAAGTGATATGAGAACATCTAGGACCGTGTAATCTAGTCTGGAAGTGAAGAAGAGGATGCATTTGGAAAAAGAACAGGTCCTTAGAAGTCATGATATTTAAGCACTATCAGAAAAATCAGTGGGAATTACTGTGGTACAAAGTTGGAGGTTGGGGAGAGAAAACAGAGAAAGAGGAAAAGTATTCCAGGCAGGGAAGAGGGGAAGAGCAAGTATGTGAAGAACAGGAATTAAGTCTGATTATGGCAGATGTGAGGACTGGAAAGAAGCTTGGGATGGCTGGAACTAAGTGTGGGAAGGGGTGAGTGTTTGGAGGTGGTGGACACTGGGAAGCAGAGGCCTGAAGTGCAGCACCTCGTGAGCCCCTTCAGTAAAAGAGTTTGGATTATACCCTAAGGATGATGGGGAACCACGGAAGGCTTTTCTGGAGTGCAATCGTTGGAAAATTACTTGGAAAGGATTAAAACTAGAGGCTACAGATCCAGTTAGAATGTGTCAAAATAGTCCAAGTGGGAAAGAAATTAGATTTGGATTTCGGTAGTGGGGATCTGTGAGAACCAGGTGGATTCCAATGACATCTAGAAGTCAGATCTAACAGGATTGGTCGAGTGATGAATTAAATGGATTGGAGTAAACGAGATGGAACCAAGATGATTCTCAAATATTTGTGGGGCTGTGTAGGTAATGGGGTGATGGCCTCAATATTTTCTCCACCCATTCAGTTTCTGTAGGCTATCACGACCTCTCTCTGTGGACACGATCCTCACCCCAGAGGCTCTCATGGCAAGAAACATCATTCTAACTGAAAAGTGGCATCTAGGACATCATTCTAGGCAACCTTAAATTGCTTGAGGATTGAATTGAAGGGCAGACCACACAAAAGAAATATACTTCCCCTTGGAATAGTCTTTTGGTATATGTTGAGGAGATTTTGGTCTCTATGTAAAAGAATTAAGGTCCTTCTCCTTGTTGGTGTAATCACACCTCAGTCAACTACCAAATCCAGGAAATTGAAAGGCCACTCTGAATACTTCATCTTGTTCAGAGCTAAGGAGGATCCTAAACTCATCTGATCCCATCTACTCATGCAAACAGAGAGTGATACCTAGAGAGATGAAACGAATTTCTCAGTGTCATTGGAGAGTAAATGAGAAAATCATCACTAAAACTGTTTTCTAACTTCTAGACCATTGTCGTTTCAGTTAACATCATAGGATATTTATTATGTCCATCGTGCACTAAGTATTATATTCAATGTTTAATGTAATTTCTCCCTAAAAGATAAGTATTGCTTTTTCTAATCATATTACAAAAGAGTAAAACTGAGGCTTGGAAAATCTAAGTGACTTGACAGGTGACAGCACAAAATGGCCCCAACCTTCAGCGGGACTCATGTAACTCCAAATTCCATGTTCTTTCCGCTGTATCATGCCGCCTCTCACAGGCTTCATAATTAAGGAAAAGTCTCTAAGGAAGATGGTTGCAGATTAAAATACCATCCGTGGCACAAGGATCATGTGACATCAGGGAGAAACATTAACCCTTTCTTCTCAACCCTTCATAGAAATCTGACCACCCCTCAGCTGCTGCTGTTGACCTGGGTATTTATGACAAATGTAAAATACCAAACTTCTCACCAAGAACTTTTTGCCCTGCCTAGTGGCCAGAGAGTGAGGTGAAGACCCAGCATGAATGTAAGTTGCCTTATCTTTATTTTTTTTATGTGAACAAGTGGCGATTTATTTTGATCTTTTGTTAAGAGGAAAGATTATTGAAACAGGTTTCTCAGTTTGAGTGGCTTGAAGATTCATCCAAACACTGAAGTAGCACTGTTGGCAGTCCAGCCACACGAGGCCTGAGAAGGATACAGCCATTTGGCACTGCCAAACTCTGTGACGTATTAGGGCTCCCTCTCAATGGCCATTACATTAGGAAAAAATTTACAGCTCATGATCAACAGCTGTTCTTCTAAATAAAACAATATAGTTCATTCTTTTCTTTTGAGCATGCCAAAGTCCTGTGCTGTGTGAGACCAAGACTTGCAGTTGACATTCAGTGGAAATTATTTAGCTCTTGAAAACACATGAGAAACCCAGTCATTAGTTCACTCATTCATTTGTGTGTGTTCACCTGCCCCTCATCCTACTTATCCTTGCATTCATTCATTCACTCATTTGTTTCTTCCTTGCTTATTCTTTTTTCTTGTGATGTAATTTTTGTATCTATAACATAAAATTCACCATTTTAACCATTTTTAAATGTACAATTTGGTGGCATTAATTATGTTCACGCTGGTGTGCAACCATCACAAGTATCTGTTCCCAAAACTTTTCCATCAGCTCAAACAGAAACTCTGTAAACATTATCTTTGTTTTTTCTTTATTCTTTTATTCAACAAATATTTATTAGGAAGCTACTGTGGCCAAAGTTCTATGAGAGGGGCTGTGGGAGGATATAAACCTCAAGGCCAGATGACCTGATGTGAAGGAACTGAAACTCCAGTCGGGATACGTGTGTCCATCAGGTGGTGCAGAAACTGTACCTTCATGACCTTTTCAGACCTGCTACCCTCAGCCAGTGCCTTGAACATCAGGTAACATACAAGAGGACGTAGGACAACTTAAAAACTGATGAGGCTCGTTTGGTTCTCATGATTTGGCCTTAACTACTTTCCTAGTCCCAGCTCCCACCACTGCATTTTTTTTTTTTATTTCAGCTCATTATGGGGGTACAAAAGTTCAGGTTATATATATTGCCCACGCCCCCCCCATCCCCCTGAGTCTGAGCTTCAAGCGTGTCCAGGATGGGTGCATACCTACATGATGAGTGCGATGTGCACTGTCTAGGGAATGGACATGCATTTTTTTTTTTTTTGCTTTGTAATTCAGTAAATACGAGAAGTGGGCAATTATTAATCATTGATCAAAAACAGAATCATCATCAACAACGATGACAACAAAAGCAACAATGAAGTCACTAACTATACTAGGCTACTGCCCTTAATCTAGTAAATCCTCAGATAGATTATACCATTTTTATCTAATCATATTTCTACCCAGCTGTCCATTCTTCATCAAATCTAAGCATAAAAATGGACAATATTCCCTGTATCTTTGGGTCTTCATTCTGAAGGCTCTAATGTCACATGAAACTATGATTAAATCAATCTGTGCTGCTTTTCTCTTATTAACTTTTCTTTTGTTATGGGAGTGTTGGCCACGACCTTTATGATGGGGAGGAAAGGGATCACTCCCTTTTCACCTTTGCACATCTATTAGAAAAATATCATGAAAACATCGAGCCAGGGATTGGGCAGATATTCTCTTTAGAAGGGAAGGTAGCCAGTGCTAAGAAAGTCATATACATAGGGACCACAGAATTGGTTGCTTGGTGACATATTAAACTCACAAAAATGGTGAATATGGTACCTAACTGTCTGAAGTTTGGGAAACACTGATCCAGTGTAGCTTACCTAAATCTCAGTTATGTGTCTTGCCTCATGATGCAGTGAGTGGCAGAGCTAGAAATGGAGACAGAAGAAACTTCCAGCTCCCAAGCTGATGTCCTTGAAACATCCTGTGTGTTTTAAATACTTCGTTTAGTTCCTGAGGAAAGTGAAGACGAGAACAGGGAAATAAAATCTAGCTGAGAATGTTAACACAGGGAGGCTCAAAGAGACTGTAGGTCTGCATTAGTTTTCATGTTCAGGAGACTGTCTTTAAACAGATAAACACAATATCCCCCATTGTCACAGAATCAAAAAGGTTATTTGTAACAGATTCATTAAATTCATATCTAAATGCCTAAATCTTTCATATTTATTGGGACTGAGAAGTATAAGCATTATTAAGGGTGTTTAATGACATTTTTGAATCCCACTGTGGTTTATTCAAATCATTTTGTTTAGCTCATTTTATTAATGTATTGTTTCCTAGTAGAGTTATTTAAATTCAAGTGCCTTGAAGTCAGGGACCCTATCCTTAATCCCATCTTAATGTATTCTATGGTTTGGGGTGGATCTTGAACCCATGCGTGTTCAACCTATATGTTGAATCTTACCTGAATGTTTGTAAATCCTCCATTGTTCACAGATTATGTAATTCATTCATTCATTCAACAAATATTTATTCTAGTCCACTTATATGTCAGATGTAGTCTAGCCTATGTCTAGTTTGTCAGTGATTTTAAATCAATGCAATCCAAATAAATGACATCTCATCACGAAAGGATAAATGTGAAGGACAGAAAGGTACACCTACTCCAGAGATTGAGGAATAATTTTTAAAAAATTGATAACATAAGAATGCCTTGTTTTGTTCTTTTTGTATCTTTTCCTCCTAAGTTTTCCACAACAAATATGTATTACTTTCATCATGAATAAAACCAGATTGTATTGAAAACACATTTTCTGGTTTAATTGTAAAACGTTTTGGTATTAATGTTGCAAATTCAATATCTTTCCCCTCTGCCTTCCTTTGATGCCTTTCTCTTGGCAAAAATACTTCAAGTTCATAGATGTAATTTTATTATTTTTATTTCTGATTCTCACGTTCATCTGAAATTGGAAAAATTTCATTTTTAAAAGAATGTTTTTTCATATAAGAGGTAGCATACTGCCAGAGGAAGGGCTATAAGTCAGAAAGACCAGAGCCCAAAGTATGTCTGTGTCTTCACCAATAATAACTTGGAGAAGTTATCAAGTCTTTCCCAGTCCTAGTTTCCTGATGAGTAAATATAGGAACAATAATACCTTCATGATAGATTACACAGGGGGTTAAATAAAATAAAACGTAATAAAATGCCTATCACATAATAGGAATATTCTAGAAAATAGTTCCATTCCCACTCTATCTCCATGTTAGTGTTGGAAACTGAGGCCCAAACAAATTAAGATGTTTTGCCAAGGTCAGTGATTGATCCAGGCTTGAACCTTTGCCTTCTAATACCAGTTCAGTCCTCTGTAATCTATAGCACTTTGTAATGAAGGTCAGGTATGAGAAGCATCACAAATGACATTTCCACTTACTCTATGTTTCATAGCTCATATTTCTAGGCAGTTTAAATAGCACCAAGCAATTGAAACACTTATTCCCTGACATTCAATGACAATTCATTGTGGCAATAGCCTACAACCAAATGGCCTTTGAGCTGGCAAAGTTATTGCTTTATTTGCCTTTCCATTTTCCAAAGATCAGGTAACTGTTCTCGAGTGTTGAAAGAAGGCAGCCCATAAATCACAGGGACAAAAGCTAACTCTGATCTAAGCTAAGCCACCTTGTAGAACAAAAGTGCTGGAGATCACATAGCTCAGGGCCACTTAATTCTTGGGCTGCTCTTACGTCTTCTAGGACTAGTCATTTCCAGCACTACCTACCTCTCTTTGAATAAGACTTAGAATTCAATAGTGATGCTATGTTAGGACATAAGAAGCATGCAATGGTGAGGCATGTTTCAGGCAGGAAGCCAACACCAACATACTTAATTAGAATAAGTAGAAGTAATAATTGTCTATAGATGTGGTTATCAGGAAGCACTATGGGCCCAAATTAAAAATAATATGTTTATTTGAAATGATCATTAATTCTTTCAAAGTGCAAAGGCTTGGAAATTGTTATCAAATTAAGTTAGATTTCTATTATAAACCATTAATAAATGCTTAGAGCTAGAAGGGATCTCAAAAATTTCTTATCTGACCTTTCTGTATTATTGGGAGGAAAATTTACAAGGGGAAACTGAGGCCAAGAAAAATTAAGATGTTTCTCCTAGAATGGTGGTTGAGCGAGGCTTGAACTCGAGTCTTCTAACACTAGTTCTAACACTAGTTCAATCTCTGTATCACGCTGATTTTCCTGATGCAAGTCAGGTATTAGAAGCATTTCAAATGGCATCTCTACATCCTGTGTGTCTCCTATCTCATATTTCTGCGCAGTTTAAATAGCATCAAGCTATTAAAATACTCATTCCTTGACATTCATTTCTTCAACAAATAATCAATGATCCCTTATTATGTCATATACACTCAGCATGGAGACACAGATTTAACTGTTGAATCAGACACTTTCCCACTGAGGAACTCATAGGATTTCTTAGCCTATATTGTAGATTATGGACTTAGTCTTCATCTGCGCCTGAGCAAAAGAGCATTTTTAATCATGATCAAAATAACGAATAAATTTCCCTGGCTCTGCCTACAAGAGAGTCTGTAAGTATTTTCAGGAAGTTAGTCACAGCACTTGACTACAGGTAAGAGGATCTTAAAAAAAGACAACTTCCTTCCTAGATTTTTATGTTTGCTTCAACATTCCAGAATCTTCCCAAACAAAAGATTTGCTTTCCTTTGACTCAGCTTCCTGACTGGATAAAAGGAGAAACCCAATTACTTATCACATCGGACTTACCTTGAATGGTATAAGCAATGACTGCAAGGAATGAAAATGCATTTGAGAAACAGCAATGACCAGATAGAATTACATATAAACACTTAAGTGGGTGGAGGTAGAGGTAGATAACTTTCTAACTATTTGGAAAACTTGTCTTGTGTTACTTAACTCTACACAGATGAATAGAGGCAAATCATAAAATATTATAGATTTTATAATCCAGACCACCAGGATCTACTTATAACCACCATCAAATTTCTGCTATTTATGATAGTCAAAATTCAACTCTTTCTTCTTCATCCAGAGCAGTATTTTATTTGGAATAATGGCATATTGTTTTGAAATGAGCAGGAGACTTACTTCATTTCCACATACTTTCAATTTGGCCAATGCACTTTGTCTCTCTGGACCTCGGTTTTTTCTCTCTCTCTCTCTCTTTTCCAATCAAATGAAAACAGAGATTTTATTGAGATAGTTGTGGGGGTGTGGTTCTCAGTAATCACCAAGCCACAGTAGGGGCAAGAGTGCAGCTGGACTTGAGGAGCAACTGGAACTGGGTAGCCCTCAGTTTTTTCAGCTTTCAGATGGGAAAATGCTGAACTGCACCATCTTACAAAGCATAGAGATGTTGTGAGGATCAACTAAGCAAAGCAGGCTAGTAAATAAAATCTGAGTCTGTATAGACAATAGCTATTGCTATTCTTACAGTCTTTAATCACTCTACGAAATCATTTGCCATACGACGCTTTGTAGTGAAATTCATTATGTAAGTCTCAGACTTTCCACTAGAGTTTAAGCTCCTTGAAGTTATTCACCTTTAAATCCCACAACATCTAAAAGGGTTCATGCAAATTTCTTTTATTTACCTTCTACATGCACATCCTATTTAAGAGAATTTCTCTCTTCTTCCCTGCTTGGTAAGGGATGCTCCTCCATGATGGCTGAATGGGTTTTAGAAAAGGCTTGAGCTCATTCTTCACTGGGACTCTGCAATTTAATTTTAGCCACAAGTGCTGAGGGAAGAGGTCACAGAGTTCAGGCCACTCTTCAGTGGAAATGAAACTGGAGAAGGGCACCAGGCCAAAAATAAGGCCCTTTCTAAGTAGTGTTTGGGGACGTGGACTTCAGCACTTCAAGTGCCCACGAGTCCTTCCCTTGCTACAGGCCCTTCCCAGCCCCTGCTCAAGCCCTTGCAGGGGCATGAGGGTCCTGCTATAGGAAAGCATATTTGCCTTTTCCTGACACCAAGCTCAGCAGAAAGGAATGCACCTCAAATAGCCCTTGTTCACTCAGTGAATCGCTTATAGGCCTCTTATTTCTTAGGGCCCTCCTCTCTTTGCAAGTGACACACTGCAGAAAGCCAGCTGTTGATAGCAAAGGGACAATGATTTTGTTTGGAGGAAGGACTTATATAAAATGCTATTAATTGGACCCTCTCTGGAATGTCTCCCTGTCCCTATGAAGAAGGAGTACTGGGTGGGGGAGGGTGGAGAAGAAATTATGTTCCGAGAGCAAGGATGTATATGCTAATGTATTCTGCATGGGGGAGATGTTATAGCTCCTGAAACACTTTTTGGAATCTGTTAAAATCCTTGAGAACAAAGATAGTCATGACTGTTGTATTTGTAACAGTATACTTATTGCTAACAAAAATTGGTAGACCATGACAGCTTGCAGCTTAAACATCCACATCTATGATTGACATACACAATTCGTGTTGCTACAAATCATTTTTTTCTGGTCTTCTTTTATGTCTGTGAGTATCCAAGAATCAGAAACTTCACTTTGAATTTTTCAAGCAACCTTGAAATGTTTGCATGAATTGGCAGTTCAATTTAAAATCCATGGCTCCAAAAACTATGCAATTTGGTAATATTTTTCACTTCTATTTTTTGTACATAGTACTGTGAATTTATGCACTTGTCCATTGTAATAATTGTAGTATGACAGTTGTATGTCACTAACCTCCACCAATGACCTGACCATACTGTGGTACACACTTATAGTAGCTGCTCGATAAGGATGTGGGGGAAGACTGAATAAAAGCCCAAGCTTCCTAACATGATGAGACAGTGCCCTCTATGTTCTGACTCCACCTTGGTCCGCAGCTTTATCTTTTCCATTTTCCATGACTCCCACTACTTCATCAATGGTAACATTTTGCTTTCAATTGTGTCTACACTTTGAGTTATTCTCTGTACTTAGGATGACCTTTCTTCATTTCTTCACCCGACCAACTCCAGCTTATCTTCAGAATTCAGCTGACACAACATCAAGGAAAGTCTGCCTAACAATCCCCTCAAGGATACCTAAGTAAACACTCTTCTTATATTATTTTATACCACCCTAAACAAATCTCTAATATAGTATATTTTGCATAATGTTGCAATTATCTTCCCCCGCCCTCCCCCCGATGCCTGTGTCTCCCACTGTGAACTCCTAAAGGAGAGGGAGCTTGTTGTGGATTGAATTGTGTCCCCGAACAAAAAAAAAAAAAAAAAAAAAGTTGAAGTTCTAACCCCTGGTCTTTTTTGGAAATAAAGTTTTTGAAATGTAATTAAGATATAAATTAAGATAAAGTCATACTTGAGTAGGATGGCCCTTAATCCAGTATGACTGGCATCCTTATAAGAAGAGGAGAGACACAGAGACAGACAGCTAGGGGAGAAAGCCATGTGACAACAGAGGCAGAGATTGGAGTGATGCAGCTACAGCCAGGGAATGCCGAGGGTGGCCAAAAACTCTCTGAAACCAGGAAGAGGCAAAGAGGGATTCTCCCATGGAGCCTTCAGAGAGAATGTGGCCCTGCTGACATCTTAACTCCAGGCTTCTAGCCTATGGAACTGCAAGAGAATAAATTGCTATTGTTTTTACCCAGTTAGTTGGTGGTACTTTATAACAGCAGCCTCAGAAACTAACTAACTGGTACTTTGTAATAGCAGTATAAGAAACTAACACAGAGCTTACCTTATTTAATGTCAAATTTGAAGTGTCAAAATAATTATTGATACTTAGTAGATAATCAAGTGATTGTCATTTAAACTAATGTGAAAACACCTAGAATGTTCCACTGCTTTCCCTCCTCCATTCACCAGCCATCCAAATCCCATGCAACCCATTAGCCCATATAATTGGGTCTCATTCTTGGGAAACCTTCTGTAATCAATCCAGTTCTTTCTCCTTTGGATTCTGGAACCACTTTATTGTTTATTATAATTTTAATCCAAGATATTTCAGTGCACCATAATGCACACCTTGCCTTTTCCAAAGATTTTACGTCTGTTGAGGTCTATAGAAAATTCTATCTTAGTTATCTAGCATCAGTTATGCATGAATTATATTACATTCAGTGTATAATGTAATCAAAGCCACTGCTTGCATTGTCCACATTTTCAAATGATGATGAGAAAATCAGTCTCAGGTTGATAAAATCACTTGCCCAAGACATCAAGACAAGTGAAGTGGCAGAGTGAGGATTCCAACTTAGGCTTGTCTGTTTCCAGATTGTCCTCTTTCCATTTCTGCCTTTCAGTAAGACTTCAGAGTGGTAACCACTGGCCAAAGTCCTCAATTGCCCTTGCTGTCACTGAAGAAGAAATCTGAGACTTTTGACCAGCAACAACAGCTGAACATACAGATATGTGGGACATGTAGACCTGCCAACCCAGAGAGCTGGAAGCCACAGCCAGCAGCAAACACGCAGAGAGCCCTCTTGTAGTCTCTTGTAATGAGATCCAGCATTTACCAGCTTCCCATAGGATGGTTCACTCTGATTCCATTGCCCAAAATAGCAATGCAACTTTTCGTAGGTGCACGTTGGATTCCATCAGTAAAGGGTAGCAGAAAGAACAACACTGCGGATGTTACCAATATGCGATCTTCTTCCTTATCTAGTTGTTATCCTTGGATTTCTTCTTTCCAGCATCTGCCTAACTGACTGGAGTGAGAGATTTTCTTTATGAAAACCTAGCATTCCTAAGCTGTAAGGAAAATTTACAAACACTATCAATTCTACCCTTCCAAAGTAAGTCCATGTGCCAGAAAGCAGGTTTAAATTTCAAAGAATTACATCACAAGCTATTGTCATTACTTTAAAAAAATATGTACATGGCATTTCTTGATGATTTTTATAGAACCAATCGTGGTTTTTTTCCCCATTATCTTAATCTAATTATTTTAAATCTATTTTTATTATGTCAGTATTAATTTTGCTAAAATAGTGTCTTAGTCAGCTAGGGGTGCTATTGATAAATACCACAGATTGGATGGTTTAAACAACAGACTTTTATTTGTCACAGTTCTGCAGGCTTAAATCTAAGATCAAAGTGCCAGCAAATTCAATTTCTGGTGAGGACACTCTCTTCCTGGCTTGCAGACCACCACCTTCTCACTGTGTCCTCACATAGCAAAGAGAGAAAGAGCGCTCTGATCTCTTTCTCTTGTTATAAGGACAATAATCTCATCTTGGGGGTGCCACCCTTATGACTTCATCTAAACTTAGTTACCTCCCAAATACCTTACCTCCAAATACCATCACACTGAGGGCTAGACCTTCAACATGGGTTGGGGAGGGGGCATAAACATTCAGTCCAAAACAAGTAGTATGTGATTTGAGACAATAGCTTTTGCTCATTTAACACAATCCTAACTATTCTATAAATTAAAGATCAGATAATGCTGAATGCTTAACTCTGAATATTCACAGAAGCAGAAAACCTTTATTTTGTTATTCTAAAAAGCCTAACTATATATTTTAGAAATCGGCATGGTGAGAATTCCAGGATTTATTCCTGGCCCCACCACCTACTAACTATGTGCCTTTGGATAGATTTCCTTATCTCTTTGAAGGGGCTCATACTGGTGAAATCTGAGATAATTTGCACATCAATATAAATGATGATATTGAGGATTATAGTTCATTGAATAAAATAAGAGTTCGTGTGTCTTCAATAATATAAACGAATAAATAGATGAGAAGACAAGGCTCTATGTAACAATAACATAAACAGGGATGAAATGATAAAGTTAAAAAATCATTTGACAACTATCATAGAAAGAATTAATTTGGGTAAGAAACATCAATGGATACAAGAAGACGAAAATGGAATATGCAACAGAACTTTGCATAGTGTCAAAGAATCTTCTCATAAAATATCTGTTCATTATAAAGGTGAAAAAAGTAATTTTAGGATAGAAAAAAACTGGCTGATATCAAGTGATCAAAATTATTATTACCACCTATGACGGGGCAAATCTGCATTGTGTGCCACGACAATAGGAAGCAATGAGAACATAGCATTACTGATGTGATTTATTAGCCAAAAAGGCATAACCTGGATCTAATCATGGCTAAATATTGGCCATATCTAAATGGAGAGACATTCTGCAAAATAACTGGTCTATAATCTTCAAAAATATCAAAGCCATGAACATTTAGGAGAGGCTGAGTAACCAGTCCAAGTTAAAGGAGATCAAGGAGACATGACAACTTGGAGCAACGTGTGGTACAGGATTGAATCCTTTTGTCACAAAGAATATTACTGGGACAATTGGTGAAACTTGAGTAGAGTCTTTGAGTAAGTGGGGACACAACAATTCTTGTACTGATCTTATAACTTTGTTTTGACTTTCAAATAAAATGTAAAAAATTAAGAAAAGACAAAAAAAAACTATAATTTTGGAAACCACTTCATGTCGTGACAAGGGAGAAACTAATTCTGTAAAGAAGTTTGAATTAAAATTGGATTTTATATGAATTTGGTGAAAATTTAGTTACCATTATTATTCTTCAGAATAATGAAAGATATTTCTGTTCTTGATAGATAAATGCAAGTGCTTTAAAAAAAATTCAAAACTCAAAATGGCCTGTTGCTTTGATCTTTTAAATCCTGATGTTATTTGGAGAAAGCTGGAAAGTAAATGAAATTTTATTCAATCACGTATATGGTACATTTAATTGTAGGCATTATTTAGGGGGATACATGAAAGCATTCTAGTGATATCTTTTGTGTTTTATCCATGATAAGAACAATGGAATTGTTTTATATATGGAAGAGTGGATATATTTTTCCAGGGGCTAATGTAATTTAGAGGCTTTTTATGTTTTAAGTGTTTCTCAGGGCTGATTAAAGCCATGCACTTGGATTAGAAAGCTAATGCTCATTCATCTAATGAATGTTCTTTCATTGCATGAACTTAAGTAGAAGTTAGAGTCATGACAGGATTACACAAAGACAGGTGGAACCTTAAAAGGACTGGGGAAAAGTTAACAGGAAAAGCCTGGGCATTTAGAGCTGTGGGACATTTCCAGAGCTATTGGAAATTAGATTTTCTTATGCTTTAATCTATGAAATTAAATATTTCTTTTTTGAAATGTATATATTTTACTCACTATTTTATCCCAGTTACCTAAAGTAGCATTATACATAATGGTAAAAGAATGAATGAATTGAAAACTGAATAAATAAATAACAATGAATGATTGAAATGAATTATTGTCTCCTCTTAGTGCTTATTAATTCCAACCTCTCTTCTTACATTTCCAACTTTCTAGAGCAGAGGTCAGTAAACTAGGACTCATGGACCAAGTCTAGCTTGCTGCCTGTTTTTGTAAATAAAGTTTTATTGGAACACAGCCGTGCCCACTTTTTTATGTATGCTCTATGGCTACTGTCATGATATCATAGCAAAGTTGCGTACTTCCAACAGAGACAGTATAACCCATCAAGTCTACCATATTTACCACCTTTTGTGTGGAAAATATTTGCTGACTCCTATTCTAGAGTATGATCAAATGCTTAGAATTTAAATGATAAAGCCCAAAAGGAAGAAGCTGATGGGGTAACTATTTACAAAGGTACTGGAAGAAATGGAGGAAGAAAAATTGGGAAGGTCACAGGTTAGTAATGTAAGAAGCCAGTAAGACTACCTCAAATGCTGCAGAAACAAACAGAAAATGAACATTATTACTCAGAGCCCACAATTTTTGTACCACTAATGGTGCTGTTGGAATCTAGCTGCCTGAGTAGAAAGAAACCCAGGACTGCACAAATGCCAGTCAGCACAGATGCTGCCACTGATGGAGGTGCCACCAAAAAGTGGTTAAAACATGGCTTTTCCTTCCTCTCACCACACACGCACACACACACAGCTATTTACCTTCATCTGGTTTCTTCTTACCACCCTGGAGTCTCAACTGATAAGCAAGGCACACATCCTCACAGCTCCACTTCCAGAAGCCAATCTTGGTCCTTTATCTATTTCACAGAGGAGGCCATAAGGAGGTGGCACTTTAGGGACTTCAACATCTCACCTTCACTAGATCTCTCCAACTCTATTGCCCCAGTTATGGAAGCTGGGGAGTACTGACTTTTTAAGTTGGGGTAGGGGGAGAGTAAGGGTAAATATGATGAAAGCCTTTAGTTCAACAATAGTCTCAACACATTTGCTTCTTTAGTTACTCAAAACTAGTCTTTAATTATTGAAGCACTACATGTTAATGCAGGAATTGATGCAAAATACTGCAAATCTGATGATTTTGTTTTCAGATCTCCCTGAGGATTTGTTCTCCAGAAAATGACTGTTCATCTCCTTATGTCCCTCTTTGGTTTCCCTTTCACAGAGGGGGATGTAAGGGAATGACTGATCTAGGTTAATATCTTCATTCCATAGATTAAAAAGCAAATAAATCAACCTAACCCAAAATTTACATAGCCAATTCATGGTAGAGCCAGTCAAGAACCAGAGCTTTTGATTCTGAGGTCAGAGTGTTACTTTCAGAGTTGTGCTTCTCCAAACATGGGCAGCATGGGAAAAAGAGGCAAATGATTTTCACCAACATTTCACCAAAGAAGGTATACAAATAGCCAGCAGCACGTTGTTAAACACCAGCTTAATTAATTTCAGTACTCTTCAGAGAAATACATGTTAAAACTACAAATTTAAATCACTCCATACTCACTAGTATGTCAAAAATTAATAAAAAAAAAACTTTAAATATCAAGTTTTGGAGAGGATATGGAGCAACTGGAACTTTTACACACTGCTAGTGGGAATACAAAGCTATTTGGCAGTGTCATCTAAATTTAAATATATATTAATAGAAGATTACTTTGCTTGTCTTTATGTGACTTCCTAAATTAAAATTAAACTTTTTTTCTCATTAAAAAAAATTTAAATATATACTTACCATATGACTCAGAAATTGTTCTCCTAGATATTTATATGAGAGAAATGAAAATATATGTCCACAAAAATATAGGAATATTCATAACATGCTTATTCATAATGGTCCAAAACTTGAAATAACCTGTACATCTATGAACAGAAGAATGTATAAAAATTTTGGTATTTTCCTATAAACATACACAAAGACTCACACACACACATGCATTTTGTATAATTCCATTTATATGAAGCCCAAGAACAGGAAAATATGACCTATTATGACAGAAATCAAAAAGTAGCTATCTCTGAGCAAAAATGAAAGATTAGTAAGGGGCACTAGGAAATTTTCTCAGGTGATGGGATTTTTTCACATTTTATTTTTGGTGGTGATGGCCAGGTGTGTTCAACTGAGTCAAATGGGTAAAAATCTGGTCAAACTGAACACCTAGGATTTGCACATTTTATATTATATAAATTACATACACTATAGTAAGAAAACATCAGAAATAAGGTGATACAACAGTGGTATTTTTTTTAAAAAAAGTAAGAACCTGAAATGAGCCTGGGGAGACTTACAGACATGGCTTCTATAACCCCACAAGAGATTATAACCAGATAAGCCTTGGCAGAGCCCCTACTCATTTCTCTGACGTGTGTACAAGCGGACCACATTTTGGGAAATACTGATCCTCGTGTTGTTGCCAGGACACCTTTTTAGCACTATTTTTAGGGGGTTTCCCTTTGATTGCCAATTTTCTACTTCTATAATGTTGGGTAACTTTTTTCCACATCTCAGCATTGCTGTTAGTCTAAAGCAATCCTGTCCTGTAGTCTGAATATCTGCTTTGGTTTCTCTAGCCCACTAATTAGGTTTGATTATGTGAACTCTCATAAAATATTGAAAAATCCTTAATTAAAACACTGGTTGGAATCAGCCTTCTCTTCGGTGGCAGATTTTTCCTTTGGACCAGAAACCTACCTACCTGTCCCGCATAGCATATATTGTTTTTGTCATGGTTTCACTTTCCAACTGGAAAACATGAATGAGAAAAAAATGCTTTGTAAGCACAAGACCTGCCAGAGAATGTTGCTCATAATAGATGTTTCACAAAGAGTTCGCTTAAATCAGAGAGGATAGTTCAGAAAAAAGAAATAAATAAAACAGTACTTTGAGAGCATGAGCTTGGGAAGAGCTTCTTCATTTCAAATAAATGAAGACACAAGAGTTATTTTGAAGACACTTGAGACTTACTTTTTATACCATGTATCAAGTGTCTGGCACAGTGCAGATACTTTGTTTTCTCATCAAATCCCAATATTTACTTTATAAAGTAGATACATATTATCCCCATTTTACAGATGAGGAAACTTAGGCTTGAAGTGGTTAAGTGGCTAAGATCAAATAAATATTGCATTAGTCTGTTTTGTTTTTCAAGTTTGTGAGGCAGAAATAAACAACCAAAACTATTTCAGAAGCTTTTAACAACACACGTTTATTTTTTGTGGTCAGCCTTGGTTCTGTTTCATATATCCGCATGTTGCAGAATGTAAGCTGAAAGAGGATGCTCTATCTAGAACATACTATCCTCATGGGGAGGCCACTATCCAACCATGCAATGACGCTTCAGTCTCTATTAGAACATCACATCAGCTCTTCTCCCATTGGTGATGGATGAGAATGTCTAATCCCTTTACAGGGAATGGTAGAGTGAACACTTAGGGAAAATAAAATATTAATACAATCTACAGAAAAATGGTAACTGGCAAAGCCAAAAATTTATTTATTTTTATTTTCTTTTATTTCAGCATATTATAGGGGTACAAATGTTTATGTCACCTATATTGCCTTTGCCCAGCCCGAGTCAGAGCTTCAAGGGTGTCCATCTCCCAGACAGTGAGCACCGCACCCATTAAGTGTGTATATACCCATTCCCTCATCCCCCCTCCCACCTGCCTGACACCTGATGAATGTTACTACTCTATGTGCACATAAGTGTTGATCAGTTAATACCAATTTGATAGTGAGTACTTGTGGTGCTTGTTTTTTCATTCTTGTGATATTTCACTTAGAATAGGCTCCGGCTCTATCCAGGATAATATAAGAGTTGAAAATTTTAAACATTTCTCCTGCAAATAATGACATGAGTACAAACTTCACTTGTGCAAGTGTGAGATCTTACATTCACAGGCCGGCCCACGTGGATCCCAGAAGTTTCCTTTATTATTATGGCATTTTCTCTGGTTTCTATGGATCTCTAATTTTAGGATTCTGAAGATTGAGAATGTGTTAACTAAACAATTTTGGTAACAAATTTTATTTTGTCACTTAAACATGTTAAACAAACTACCATCTACTAGAACACCATTGCGCATCAAAAACAAAATAGGTAAAGGATACATTTAAAATTCTTTGGAATGCAGAAAAAAAGTTAAAAATCCACATGAGATATGTTTTATGTTTTTGCCATGCAAGATCATTTTCTTGTTGCATTGCAAGTTATTCAGCTGGGAATACGTTCTTTTTTTAATCACATTACCATATAAAGTATTCACAGAGGTATGATGATTAAGATTGAAAATTTAAGTTCTTAGTATAATTTAACCTAATCTAGAATATTGTAAGAAAACTTAGAGAAGTCCAAATGTGACATCTTTCTACCTAAACTTCTTCTATCTGCTTGTCCAGAAAGAAGACAGTTCAAATGCCTGGCTAGATCTAAAAAAAAAAAAAAAAAAAAACTGTTTAGGAGAATGTTAGCCTCTGATCCGATTTCCCCAAAATGAGCAACCAGGAGTGTGTATGACAGGGATGCCTGCCAGGACCTAAGAACACTTTGTTATAGAGTAAGATGATTTGAAACTAATGTTTTAGAAGTGTGTCCCGCTAAACTCAAGAGCTAAAGAAGCCACTCACTGGTGATGATGGCTCAGGTTGTCCTTAGGTCTGATTAATTAAAAAAATTTTATAGAATGCCTACAATGTGCCATATATTATTTCTAGGCTTGAAAATGTGACATTATGCAAGGTAAGAATCTGGCCTTGTAGATTCTAGTGATGGGGCAATAGCCTTTGCTGAGCACCAGCATCCATTTGTGACTTCTAGACAGTTTTCTCATAATTCCATTGAAACCACGCAGCATACTGCAACAATGTTTGGTCAGCTTTCCTTTCCTTTTTCTTCATTTATTTAGCAAAGAAACTAACAGTAGTAGCACCACTAGACTACAACTACATGTTGCAATGAACTAGCAGTAGTAATACTACTAGACTGCAATATGGTTTTCCTTGTTTAAACCTTGCACTGTGACCTAATAGCATGTCATCTTGTATAAATGTGATCTTACCACTTTTCTGCTAATGGTCCTTCCTTTAGCAACTCTGTAACCTGGTTATCAAGGCTCTGCAGGCCTGTTCCTTGACCAAACTCTTACAGTGCCACTTAGCATGCATTAGTCTCTTCAGTTACTTTAATTGACCAAACTTTTCCATGCCTCAGGACCTTTGCCCATGTTCTTCCCTCTACCTGTAGGGCTCTTTCCTCCACTCTACACCTGGATACCTTCTAGCTGTCCTTAGATCTAACCTTAAATGTCACTTCTTTAGAGTTGTAATCCGTGACCCAACCTAAAATAAGATCCCTCTTCCCAGTTGGTTATTTCTTATAGCATCCTCCACTAGTTTTCTTCATTGTACTTATTACTGTTTGCAAATAGATTTACTTATGCATTTTTGTGTTTAATATGTCTCAATTTCTTTTAAAAAAGTTTGAAAAGAAGAAAATTTTTAATTGTCTTATAACCCTATGCCCATGATACAGTGCCTAGAGCCTCTAGCCCCTCCCACATCTAGTTTGTATAGCATTATGTTCCCAATTTATTTTTTATATTGTTTGAAGAGTCTGAAAATTTTAGTTCTTAATTTTGAAAAGGTAAGTACTTGGATTTAAAGTCATGTAGTATGGATTTGTTAATAACTTACGAGCCAGCAATGTTTGAAAATGGAGGAGTCTTTGTTGATCTACTTGAAAGAATTAGGACCTTTTCTAATGAGATGAATGTAGAGGGGCAGGATTCATTCTTCTGGTGAATGAGGACTAGTAAGATCCTAGGACCTAGTGAAACAGAACTAAGGAGAGAGTGTGTCTTGCAGAGAGAGTCAGCACTGGGTTGAAGTGCACTGACTATAGGCAACAGTCACGACCTGAGTTCTTCTGCTGGAACATGGCTCCTAGGTCTGTTATGAATCAAGGAAAATTCAGTTTTAGATCATCATCATTAATTGCACTATCAGTATTATCATACTTACAACGACCAAAGCTAACATTACTGGAAGCTTTCTCCATCCCATAGACTGGGTCACACACATTAAATGGATTATGTCATTTAATTCCACAATGATCTTACAAAGTAGACATTATCTTTATTCCCATTTTAAAGATAAGAAAACTGAGACCTGGAAAATTGAATTAAGTTATTCAATGCCATAAAGCAAGTAAGAGATGTGATGAGGAGTTGAAAACACAAATCTTATACCAGCGCCCATGTTCTTAACTACTATATTTTCTTTAAGACAAGTCTTGCTCAGAAATCAGGGTCCAGGGCTAGCCTGGTGTTTTAATTCAAAGCCCTCCTAGATGGGGAAATTGGGGGCTACTGACTTATGTCCTGACCCTCCCTGGATTGTCTCAGTAACGGAAGTAGACTTTAGTCTACAGTAGAGTTCATCAGTAAGAAAGTAGCATTGGCTTTCTGCAGCACAAACAAAGTAGAGACTGACATTCTCAAGAGGCAAAAAGCAAATGCCCTGAGGATGGAAAAAGCGCTGCCTTCAAGACATCCCACTTCATCCTGCTACAGTTCTGACCCTTAGGAAATCACTTATTAGCTAGAACTGGAATTTGTCTTCTCATTTTGTAGCTATTGGCTGTGATAAGTGGTTTTCATAGATTTCAGGGCAATCATTGTTCTTATTCCTTAGTCCACTTTGAAGTTCCTATTGATGAAGAGAGAGTCCCTTTATCATTTCAGTGCTAATGCTATTTTACTAATGTTTCAGTTGTTCAAAGGGCTTTCACCTGAGTTCATTTATTTGATTCTCACAGCAACACGCTTTTAGAGGGCAGGCATTATTATCACCTCTTTCTGGATGAGGCTAGTGCAGACCTAAGATGGACAATGACTTGTACAAAGTAGTATACCTAACAAGGGGCAGAGCTAAGGCTAGCTCTAATTCCAAAATAATCCAGGACTTCCAAAGTGATCACTTCAAAGCTATTCCATCCTCATCTTATCTCTCTGGTGGCTCATGGGTACCTGGTGGGATGTGCCCTGAATCTGACATGACACAGAGTCATTTGACTGTGAAGGGAGAGTTTCTTCCCATACACACAACACTTACTATATATAAAACTGGCAAGGAGGGAGGTAAAACTCAGGGGAAATCAAGCAGGGGGCAGGGGGAGGACAGGATGGGTGAAAACCTACCTAATGGGTACAATGAACACTATCCGGGTGATGGGCACACTTATAACCATGGTTCAAGCATTAAAGTGGTCCATGTAACCATAAAGATTTGTATGCCTGTAATACTTTGAAATTAAAAAAAAAAAAAAAAAAAGAAAGCCTGGCCTGGTCAGGCTGACAGAGCCAGGGTCGTCATTTCTCAGGAAAATGGCAGTCTAATGCAAAAAAGGTCATAAATATCATCAAATACAAGGCCTGACATTTACCAAGGACAGTTATTTCATCATAAAAGTCTCAGGCTTTGTGGAGACTTTCAATTAAACCTCCACAAGACATCCTGCCTCCTTATCAAGCAGAAGGAAAGGAAAGAATAACAAAGTGTGTATGTGTGTGTGGGGATGGGTGGGAGGTGGGGAGTAGAGGTGGCAGATGAGAAGAGGAAGACCAAAGGGACATTCCTGTGGTTTCAGGAGTAAATTGAGCTCCTAATTCTTTGTGACCACTAGTAGGATTAAAGGTTCAAAAGGGCAGGTCATACAAGGGCAGGGGGCCAGGCTGGGTCTTGCAGGGATGTGACCCAGGAAATGCTGGCAGGCTGGTCCCCTATACCTTCCCCAGCAGGCCTCCAATTAGGATTTAATGGCTAAATGTGGAATGCATTAGGACATCTGAGCAGAAAGTCTGTGTTCAAAAGAGCCGGATCTTTTTGGCTAAGTAGAAAAACATTCCTGCATGGTCAGTTTCCTCTTGAGCCTTCGTAATGCTGGGGGCCTCACTGGCAGCAGTGCCTTACAAAGCATCATGTGCAAGTAGCCTAGGCAGAAATCCCCTGTTTTTCTTGAAGATGACACAAAGAGAGAGCATAGACCCACTGGCTCTATTCAGTATTTGGGACAATGTAGGGTATAGGAAGAAACAATTGACCCAGTATTCTTTGTGTTTGTGGATCTTGTGAACATGTATCAAATTGAGGGAACATGATAGAAAATGCATATATATCAGTATACATGGATATATCCAAGATAGTGTTAAAATATGTGTGCGCCTTTGTGTGTGTGGGTGCCTGCTGTATTTGTTTATATTGCTTTCCTAAAGTTTGTCCTTATACCTTGACTTGTCACAGAGAGAAATTCCAACAGCTTGCCCAAGGTTTATTCTCTGTGTGAGAGTGTGTGCGTGCATACATTCATATGAGTGCATTTAGTTGTAAGTGTATAAAAGAGAGAAGTGTATAATATACAAATGTAAATGTGCAAATATGTGAATCTGTGTATATATTATATCTCTGAGTATTACTAAACATATGGATTTGGGAGGATATATTGGCATCCATAAAAATGCTTCCAGAAGTGAGGATAACACAGTGGTTAAAGGTCAGCTTTATGCTGAAAAGCCTGTGCAGTTGAGTATTCCAAAAGTGTATATGCACATATGTATCAATGAATGTCTCTGTGATGACATATTTTACTTAGCATTGTATTTATTTGTGTGAACATGAATGATAAATAACACCATGCATGTATCCATATATTTGTTGAAAGTGTGTATAGATAGGTGTATTAGTACTTTTGAAATTTCTGTATTTGTATGCAAGTATGTGAAAGTGTGCAAATAATCTTTGAATGCAACATAAACTTAGATATGCATATGGATGATTATGTCTAATGAATAAATATATATAAGTCATGAATATGTGACTACATCAAGACTTGTGTCTCTGGCAGGGCAAGAAGGAGCTGAGATTGTGGAGAACATGCACAGTTTAGGGAACATGAAACCATGTATGTATCTGTGCAGCAAGTTAAAGAATGTTCCCATGTCTGTGCTTGTGGGTTTTGCATCCTACAAGGATGACTGTCTAAACATTAAATTAGAAGTGGAGCTGCTCCTGTTCTAGTCTAGGCCAGCTTCTCTTTTGGAATTTGAATAAATGACAGAAGATATTTACATGGAACCAAAAAAGAGCACAAATAGCCAAAGCAATCTTAACCAAACTGAACAAATCTGGAGGCATCACATTACCTGACTTCAAATTATTCTACAAGGCTATAGTAACCAAAACAACATGGTACTGGTATAAAAGTAGACACCTAGACCAATGGCACAGACTAGAGAATCCAGAAATAAAGCCAAAAAACTACAAACAACTGATCTTTGACAAAGCAGAGAAAAGCATATACTGGAGAAAGGAAGACCTATTCAATAAATGGTGCTGGGAAAATTGGATAGCCTCATGCAGAAGAATGAAACTGGATCCCTTTCTGTTGCCAGACACAAAAATTAACCCAAGATGGATTAAAGACTTAAATATAAGACCTGAAACCATAAAAATTCTAAAGAAAACCTAGAAAAAACTATCTTGGAATTGGCCCAGGTAAAGAATTTATGACTAAGACCCCAGAAGTAAATACAACAAAAACAAAAATAAATAAATGGGACTTAATTAAACTAAAAAGCTTCTTCACAGTAAGAGATATAATCAGTAGAGTAGGTAGACAACCTACAGAATGGGAGAAAATATTTGCAAGCTATACATCTGACAAAGACCTAATATCCAGAATCTATGAGGAACTCAAACAAATCAGCAAGAAAACAAATAACCCTATTAAAAAGTCAGCAAAGGACATGAACAGACACTTTTCTAGAGAAGATATACAAATGGTCAACATTTGGAAAAATGCTCAATATTACTTTTTTTTTCTTTTTAAAAACTTTTTCTTTTGAATTAACATCCTATGTACAGAAAACTTGCAACAGTAGTACAGACAGTTTCTGTATCCTTCTCAGGTTCCCCTAACATTAGCATCTCACATACCCACAGTACAGTTATTGAAACCAGGAATTTAACATTAGCAAATAACTATTTACTAAAGACATTATTCAAATTTTACCAGTTTTTCCACTAATGCCACCTTTTTCCCCCAGTTTTGGGATCCTATCCATATCCCATCGTGGCCATTGTAACCCACGCTGCCATCGTCTCTAGCCTGTGGGATATCCCCATCGCTGTCCTTCTTGCTTCTACTTGTGCCTCTCTACTTTCTATTTAAACTTTGTTGCCTTTTAATTATTGATTACTTTTGTAATGATCTAGCTTTGGTCTTCACTTCCTTTCCTCAGGTCCATAGATCTCCCTCCATCTCATACTGTTTGTCAATTTGTCCTTGAGCTCCTGTTTACGAACTAACATTATATTCTTAAGGCATTGTAGAGTGTGATGCACTCATGGGAAGTTTCTTTTTATTCCTTGGGCTGTATTTTCTTCTAGGTTTGGTTCTTTGTATTTTTGCTTCTCTTTTTCCTTTTTGGGGAAGAAAAGGAAAGGGACCATAGTCTGTTTCCATGGGCCCCTTGGAATCCTCTTTGCCCTGACGTGGTTTGAGTGACTTCTTGGTTTCCTGCCCATAGTACTAATCATCAGGAAAATGCAAATTAAAGCCTCAATGAGATACTACCTTGACCATGTCAGAATGGCCATTATGGACCATTTATTAAAAAGTCAAAAAACAATAGATGCTGGTGTGGATGCAGTGAAAAGGGAATGCTTATACACTGTTGGTGGGAATTTAAATTAATACAGCCTCCATGGAAAACAGTATGGATGATTTCTCAAAGAACCAAAAGTAGGTCTACCATTGGATCCAACAATCCCACTTATGTATATCTACCCAAAGGAAAAGAAGTCATTCTATTAAAAAAGACATCTGCACTCATATGTTAATCATATCACAATTTACAATTGCAAATATGGAACCAATCTAAGTGCCAACCAAGACTCTATAAAGAAAATGTGGTATGTATACACACACACACACATACACACACACAGACACACACTCCATGGAATACTATTGAGCCATAGAAAAGAATGAAATAATGTCTTATGCTGCAACTTGGAGCGAACTGGAGGCCATTATTGTAAGTGAAGTAACCCAGGAACAAAAACCAAATACCGCCTGTTCTTGCTTATAAGTGGGAGCTAAGCAGTGGGTATGCACGGTCATACAGAGTGACTTAATGGATATGGAAGACTCAGAAGGATGAGGGTGGGAGGGACTAAGGGATGGAAAACAACTTGTTGGGTACAATGTGCACTATTCAGGTAACGGGTATATTAAAAGTCTACCCTTCTCCACCATGCAATTCAGCCATGTAACAAAAAAAAAAAACAAAAAACAAAAAAACAAAACACATATAGCCCCTAAAACTATTTTTGAAAAATAAAAAAATAAAACATCAGTTATGAGGGCAAAAAAGAGAAAAAAAGAAACTATATTCCATTTCCTCCTAACGATACTATTTGGTGTTTGCACAAATGAACATACACACACATACTATACACTACATATTCTTTGGTATAAAGCAAGTGACCAAATGAATTTTATCTTGAGCATTTTAATGTTATTATATTAGCTATGAATTGAGGGTCAACAGCTCATCCTGGTTTGCCTGGGACTTTCCTGGTTTTAGCACAGAAAGTTTCACATTCCAGGAAACTCCCTAGTCTTTTACAAACTGGGTCAGTTTTATCTTGTCCTACATTAGTTGGTGATAGACTGCAAAATAGGGAAACTGAGTCTAAGCCATAGTCAGGGAAGTGGCAGAACCATGATTTCTGTTTCTTTTCACAGAGGAAAATAAATTGTACTTAATCCTATCAGAAAACCATATTTTTCATTCATAAAGTTACTGGCCTCTTAAGCATAACACAGAGCATAAAAACATGGAAATTTGCAATTGCCTGGATCTATTCTGGAATTTCACTGTTATCTCTTACCAGATATGTGACCATGGCTAATTTACTGAAACTTCCTGAGCCTTTGGTTCCTCATCTGTAAAGTGAATATAGTAACTACTTCACAGCATTATTTTAGACATTAAAAGAGAACATAAAGATGCAAAGCTCTTAACTTACTGCCTTGCCTATGGTATACATTCAATAAATGATGCATAGTTATTATTCATGCATACTTACAATATTTTTATTTAGCAGTGACTACAGACAGAGGGACTGCTAGAGGCTGAAAATATAAAAATGCAGAAAACATGATTCCTGCCCTGAGACATCTTCAGGATACTATGGAAGATATTAGTTAAAATTAATAAAAGCAACCATTTTTTTCTAATGGTGATGAACTTTAGAAAATAAGGAATGCACCTGTATTACAAAGGATGACAGTTGTCTAGTCCCAGCAATTTTTAACAGCAAGCACTCATCATTTTCCAAAAGCCACAGCTGTTCCTGAGTAATCACTGTGGGCCTGCCAGTGACACTTCACAGAGCAAAGCCACCCTTCCATGGAAAGACTGCCTCCAAAGAATGAGAAAGGACAGATGGCCACAGATTGTTCTGGAACATAACCCCAAGAGGCAGACGTGCAGGGGAAGGCTGAAGAGAAATTTGGAGGGTGGTAGTGGGGAATTTGCAGTCAGTGCAACCAGAACAATGCCTGATTCATGATGCAGAAAGTGAGGCTGTGTTCTTAAATCCTTTGGAGATGGTGCCTTGTTCTCTGCTTGGCACTGGGAATAGAGGAAGGTGGTCACAGTGGCCTTGGAGATACAGACATTTTCACAAATAATTACGTTACAAGGTGATGCATGCTCTAATCAAGGTAAAGTAAGTGGAACAAACTAACCTCTAGGGAGTTGTAAAAGTCTTGTCAGAGTCAAGAGGATAACAACTTGAATTTGTCTTATGGGATGGATTCACAAGGCAGAAAATTGAGGTGCGCTGGTGCTTGGCATTTGGGGGTAGGTGTGGGAGACATTCTAAAGAGTGGAAATAGCATGTCCACCCATGGTGGTGTGGAAAGGAGAAGATATTCTAGGAGGTAGCAGGAACATCATTATGGCCAGAATTTAAAACCCAGGATATAGGAAACCTCTTTCCAGACTAGAAAACCTTTGAGGACAGGACCCCGTCATGTGTATTTCCCCAGTGCCAGACAACAGGGCCAGAGGCCCTCAGGAAATGTCAGTTTAGCCCATGAAGTAGTAATGCGGGAAACAGCAAGCTATGAACACTGTAATTACTCTGCTTAGAAGTTTGCACTTTAACCTGGAGGTGACGAGAAACCGCCAAATAATTTTAAGGAGAGAAATGATGGCACTGAAATTTGTATTTCAGAAATGTCTCTCTGGTCTCAGCAGGGTGTAGCTAGGTTGGCAGAGATGAGTGAGGCCAGAAGAGGACTCAGGAGATGTTTACAGTCTTTCTGATGCCACACGCTGGAGCCAGGATGAAGAGAGTGGCAGGAACTGGAGGGAGTGAGCCCAATCGGGGTCACTCTGCAGAAGTGAATCTCGACAACCACTTGTTGTCTCCGATCTCCATTCACATGTGAACATTACCCTCATTCCTAGCCAGAGATCTTGGAAAGAACCATGAGCCACCTGAGCACATTGGACTCAGTCACATGATCACGCTAACAAACAAGCAGCCTGGGGTCAGAGGGGAAAAATAAACAAATTAAAACTCTGAGGTTGACAGCAGCATATCTGGGCTCTATTCCCACCTCTTCTTAGTAGCAGCCCGCCTTTGCCCACGTTCCTTATTCTAGTTTCCTGCAGTAGTTGCATAAAATGAGAGTAGTAATAGCGGCATCATGGTACTGTGGGAATTTGCTGAAGAAAATATATGTGAGTTTCTTTAAAAATATTTGACCAACCATGCAAACACCAGGTATTAATTATGTAGAGACAATGGGCAGGGGTTGACATCGGCAGTTTCCAAGTGGAAAAAAACAAAAAGGCTTTCCTGATTTTACCATCAACAGCTGGATAAGGAGACATTCTCTTTAAACCTTTATCCTCAGGACTCCCGAATTCTCTTCCTGTCTGTCTTCCACAGGACAGTTTTATTCCTAAAGAAAACTCTTCCCCAGCATGGTGCCTTAAAATAGAGTTAAGTCAGAAGACTGACGGGCTGATTTCTCCATGTCAGTACTGACTGGGTTCTTTCTTGAAGGGGCACATTCCAGACGGGGACTCTCTGGGCACCCTGAAGATTACAGCCTGCAAGCGCTTAGCCTATAAAAGACCCAGGACAAAACCTCCCTATTTACTGCTCCTCCCATGTGTGTGACCCTACGTCCTGCACATGCTTTATTTCAATTAACATTTCACAATCCCTCTGTCTCCATTTTTCTCAGAGTATCCAAGCACTGGCTTTCTCTCATCTTGGTAGCTCAGGGAGCACTAGAGGCCTTGTTAAAGTCAGTAGACATATGTCCTTGATTAACAAGAAAGACAAATGGTGGTGATGGTTGTGGACACTTTCTAGATCCACAATCCTCACCCATCAAGCACCTTAAACTCTACTGAAAATAGAAAAGCTTTGTCCAGGGTACCAGGTTTTGGTTTAATTGTGAGTAGATAGTATGGAGGGATAGCATGGCATAGCCAACTCCCTGTTATCCAGAGACGTGGGAGGCCAGAGACTCAGTGTCACAGAAACGTTTTGTTTGGGCAAAACGTGAAGATCATTCAGTACAACTGCTCCTGAATTGCATTCTTTTAACACACATTTGTAGAAAGCATCCTGTTAAGTTTCAGGTACTTCACTGAGTGCTGGGCACATAAGAATGAAGGCCTGGTCCCCAGTCTCCAAGGGGGAATAGATAAGTTCATTCATTTGTTCCTTCATTCATTTACTCATTCAATGAATACTCATTTAGTGCTTACTACGTAACACCTAACTAGACGATAGGGATATGATAACGAAATGTGGATGCCCTGTGCTCATGAAGCTGACAGACAAATGAGGGAGAGAGACAATTCTGAATATTAAGACAAATACATCTCCAAAATGACAAACAATGCTAAACGGATGAAGGAAAAGAGGGCTCTCATCTAATCTTAAGGATCAAGAAAGTCTTTCTTAGAAATTGACATTTGGGCTAAGATACGAAGAATGAGTAAAAATCAGTTGACCAAGAGATTGAGGGTCAAGAATGGAGTTCCAGGCAGAGGGAACAGAACAGTCAGAAGGAAATGAGAGGAGGCTGGTGTGGCTGGGCTTCAGGGAGTAAGAAGAACAGTGGAGAAGGACAAGTCTGGAGAAAGCTTAGAAGCCATACTAGGAATTTTGTTCTTTATCTCAAGTTCAGTGGGAAACCATTAAATGGTGATAAGTAAGTGATTATGAAATGACATTTGCGGTTTCAGACAATTACTCTGTCAGTAGTACAGACAGATCAGAAGGGGCATGGACGAAAGCAGGGAGAGGGATGTAGGGGTTGATGTGGTTCAAGCCAGAGAGGACAATGGCTCACTGAGGTAGACCATGGATAGTGACAGAAGTGACCAAACTCGTGTAGCACCCAATATTGCCTATCACATACAATATGGAGGTGAGCACCAATGCCCAAAGTGCAGGTGGAGGAAGGGATCTTTCCAGATGAGGAAAACTGAGCTCAAGGAGCAGAGATTTGCCTAAGGCCACTCATCCTATGGGTGGTAAAGGTCAGGCTCCAGCCCTATTCATCCACCTCACTGCCCTCTGTGAAATTTCACCACAGCTCTGCTGTTCCTTGACCTTCCAGCCTCAGCCCTTGGTCAACGTGTTTCCTGACTTCTTTGACCACAAGAATGCACTTTTCTCTAAGCCCTGAGTGGCACTTAGGTTACTGACCTATAGAATCTTACACACACCTTTGTTTCAATCATGGGACCATTGGGCACTGTTTTGCAAAAATGAAGAGGATCACCCAGTTCTGGGATTCACCCATGTAAGTACTGAAAGGGAGGGAAAAAAAAAATAAAACACCTCTCAGAACAAATAATAGAAATAAATAGCTGAGAAACAAATTTCAAGCAGTTCCCTGGGATAACATGCATTGAGACTTCATTTCATCATTACTTAAAAGAACCATTTATTGCAAAGTCCCAGGCAATGGGCTTTGGATGTGCATGTTCATTGAATATTATTAAGCTTTCCTCTAGTGTAGGTATTAGTGGCCACAATTTTTTTTCAGAGGCTAAAACTGAGCATTTTTTAATCTTTCTTCCACTAGATTATAAAATTCATGAGGGCATGGATGTGATCTATGTGTTCATACCAGGGAAATATTATCTCTAGCACAAAATATGTGACTGATTTATAGTTTTAAGTGGGGATAAGGAAGGAGAATGAGACACAATTCCCACCCAGGTCTGATTGGACATTATTCTGGATGTTTTTGTGAGGGTGTTTTGGGATAAAATTAACATTTAAATAAAAATACTAAGTAAAGCAGACATTCCCCCACCCCCAATGTGGGAGAGCCTTGTCCAATCAGTTGAAGGTCTGAATAGAACAAAGAGGCTGATGATTCCCTGAGAAATAGAGGAATATCCCTGCCTGACCGCCCTTGAACTGGGACACTGGCTTTCCTCCTGCCTTCACACTTGAACTTAAACATCAGCTCTTCCTGGGCCTTAATCCTGCCAGCCTTTGGACTGGAAAAACAGCAGTTCTCCTAGGTCTCTAGCTTGCTGACCCGCCTTGCAGATCTTGGGACTTGCTAGACTCCATAATTGCATGAGACAATTCCTTATAGTAAATCTCTTTTTCTCTTTCTTTATGTATACACACCCTATTGTTTTTGTTTCTCTGTATTTTAGTATTTTACATCTTTATAACAACTCTGTGAGGTAGGTATTATTATTCCCATTTCACAATCGAGAATATAGAGGCCAAGATGAGTTAAGTCACTTTTCTTTGGTCATATCAATAGTCAGTGACAGGCTCATAATGAATGCCTTAGTCTAACTCGAAGTTCTCTGCTTAAGATAACTATGGTGTGCAGCCTCTTAAAAAGAACGAACACACAACTCAAGACTGGGTGGGTCATGAAAAGCAGGTAACAACTGAGAAACCTTCACAAACTATAGGAGAATTGAGAGACATGATAAATAAATATAACATGGCACCCTTGATTAGATCGTTGAACAAAAATGACATTAAAGGAAAAACTGGTGAAAGTCAAATAAAATATTGAATTTCATTAAGAGAAGTGTACCAATGTCAGTTTCTTAGTTTCGACAAGTGTATCTTGGTCAGGTAAGATGATGCTAATGGGAGAAACTAGGTGAGGGGTGTAAGGGAACACACTGTAATCTCTTCACAATCTTTCTATAGTTCTAAAACTATTCTAAAATAAAAATCTTATGAAAAAAAGAAGGACAACATTTTGGAATATGACAATATTTGGTGAGGTACTGTGCTCCAGGAATTTCGTTTGTGTATAGCAATATATATATACATATATATAAATTCTTATAATTATGTGCATTTTAAATGTAGATATTATATATGCAACATATATTTTTTGGAAGTGTGATAGATTAGGAAATGGAAACATATTTCTGACACGCATAACTGAGTTGTCACGTCTGAGCCGACACTGAAAAGCACGACTGGCACCGCAGAGCCATGTGCTCTTGTGTCTGAAGAGGGGTCATGCTTTGCTCTGTTCTATGGAGGGAACATGTGTTTCTCTATATCAGCCCATTTCTCAAGGTCACATTCAGAGTTCTTAGTTTCCACTAAGCTTTTTCCAACTGCTTTATTTAACATTGAACATTTTTTGTGTATATGTGGTTTCTGTGACTTTTATGGTCTCTGTTGGATTCAGGGGGAATCCAATAACTGGATCTCTCTTCCGAACCCAAATCAAAGAAATTAGATAAGAGAGGGAAACAGATTAAGTCTAAATTATTACCTTTGTTCTTGATAAAGCTGATATTGGAGAGTGGGGCTGATATTTTTGAGCAAGGCAGCATTCCAACTCTGATTTCTAGAATTAAACCCACCCACGCAGGCCTACTCAGGCAAGGGTGGGCAAAAACTGCAGGGCGGAGGTGCAGAGCATGATGCAGGCTCTCTGTGGGCAGGTTACATCCCTAAGAGAAAATGACTACTGGGCTGGGCCTTACTTCCCAGTTTTTCCTTCTGAGGTCACCAATCAGATGTAAGAGGGTTGAGAGAGGCCAGGAGTGTTAAGCCAACCAGTCTCCCCACAAATGGAAGGAAATGGAAAGAAGCATCTCTCTCCCAAAGTCTCAAATACACATTTTGAATACTTTAAGTGATCATGTCTGCAACCTAATATTAGCCACATGTGTACAAACTATTTTCCAACATGGATCATAAGCTACTAAAAGGCAGAAATTATTAATTGCTCACTGCATCCAGCTTGGTACCCAACTGGCACATATTTTTATGTGCTGGAAAGCACTGGGCTGAGTCAGACTCAAAGGTTTCAGTCCAATCTTTGCCATTTTTAGATTTGCAATCTTGATCAACATAATTTCTCCAATATTCAGGTCTCTTGCTTCTCGAATAAGGCTACCTATTTTCTGAGCTGCTTTGAATATCAACTGACACCATATCTATAAAATATCTGGAACATATATTAATAATAGTAAGTGCTAGTTAAATGTTATTCCTTTTTGTCCTTATTCATCCATTTCAATAAACACTTTCTTTTAGACATCTTCAGCTTTTAAACAGCTAAGCCTCAAAGTTTCCTCATCTACACAAAAGCTAATAATACTTAGTTCTAAGAATTATCAAGCCAGTTAAAAAGAGACATGTGTAAAATGATTAACGAAGTGCCTGCCACATCAATAGGGAGTGACAAAAGTCCTTGTAGAAATATTGGTTAGACACTTAGCTTTCCTTTTTGCCCTTGTTGTTCTAGCTGTTGTTCTAGAGGACGAAGAAGGAAAGCTGTCTGCCTAGAAGAGCTCAATGTTTGTAGTCCTTGATATTCAGTTAATCCAAAGAAGTATGAGTGATTTTGCCTGTGAAGTACAGAGTACACGTCTCTTTAATCAGATCTGCTTCTTAATGTCTTAATGGGCAGACTATCTGGGATCATTAACGTCTGCAATGCACTTCATGTTCATGTTAGCAGAGGTCAAATGTGAGTGCATTTTTAACAAACCTAATCAACAAATATAATCATATCCACTCTAGAAATGCCCAAGCCATTATCCTGCTAGGAAACCATAAAACAGAATGTCATGCCTCATAGAGTCAGAACATAGAAATTTTGGCTGCTGTCTCTTTAGTGAAAGAGAAGATTGTTTATTTAAGTTCATGACCAGCAATGAAACATTCTGTCATTGAAACATGTAGCAAAAAAGTCACCTCAACTTCTGGAGCAATTGAAATATAAAGTGCAGGCCCATACTTTAATACATTTTTGGGGGATGGGGGAAGGCATAATGGAAAAGACTTGTTCCTTGAAGAGAAAGTATCTGAAAGAGAAGAGGAATTTCTCATGAGAGAGTTTAGGCTGGTAATGGCTTTTCCAAATACCTTATAGCAAAGGCTGGCAATGTGTTTTACAGCAGTGGCTCTTTAAGAGATAAAGGTGATTTCTACTAAGAGTGACTGTCTTTGTTTCTTGAATCCTACAAAGAATATTTATATCACTTCTGAATGTAAAAGCCAGTATGAGAGATAAAGCTCAAGTATCTGAAACATATTGATGATTTAAGGGAAAATATGTTTGACTCTTTGAAGTCAGAATTCTTCAGAAAATATTGGTTATAATTCTACTGAGTATAGCCAACTAACAATATTGATAATACAGGTACTAATCCCCCATTACAACTCAAAATCCAAATGATTCTAAAAACCCAAAGTATTTTTGTAGTTTGATGATTAAATCTGACCTAAATTCACTTGAGGCTATTTATAGTCTAAGTCTCATTTAGGGTGAATTTTCCTGTATTTCACTGCAGAAAAAAATAATATATTTCATTACCGAGAGATGCCTTACACCCCTTCTTGGATAGTTAATACATACACCCACCCACCCCTCCAGCACCCCCCAATAGTTAAATTATATTATCTTTCTGCGAATTTAAGATCTCTGAGTTTAAGATACGTCCATCTCCATGAGCTTCAGATAAGGAATGGCGGATCCGAAAAAAAATCTTTTCATATATGCCCATATGATATATGTTCAAGAAAAGTTTGGTATTAATCTTATGCACATTATCTTGTTTAATATTCATAGCCGTTTTTTGTGTTAGTTATTAAGCCTTAATTGATGTAGAAACTAGAACTCAGAGCTACCAAATATACTAAGAATTGATTCTTTTTTCCAAGTCCATGTTCTTTACTTATAGATCCTAAATCAATAAATACCATTAAGAGTCACTATACTACACCCAAGTTTACATATAATTCTCTTTCTTTTCTTTTTACCTGAATTGTTAGTCATTACATATGTTTGATAGGTACTAAGCTATTAAGGATCTGAATCCAGTAAAGGGTTATTTAAAAACTATAACTTGATTCTGGGACTTAGAACTACACAGTGGTGTGATGGGAAATTGTCTCCCTGTAAAAGGGAGAGAAAGACCCCAATTTGTGGTGTTTGCCAGTTTCTGTGGTATAAATGCTCTCTCCAGGGTCAATTTCAAGCTGTCAGGTTTTTACAGGTGGCTAACAAAATTCCTTAAAATTTAACAGTTGGCTCTTACAAGGCAATATGAACTCAGTCCAGCCTGCCACTGAAACTAGGTCATTTTTCAAAAGTCTGAGACGACTGCAGGTAAGGCCTTTCTCTCTTGAAAGCATCCAGTGTACCCAAGAAAGCATCTGTTCGAGTTTCTGAGTTTCTACAGAAAACTCCAGTGGGGAAATGGAGCCTGTCCTGCAGTTCAGCAACAGTTAAACAGGGACCTACTCAGTATCAGGCACTGAGAAAAACACTGAAGATAAAAAGATGAATCAATTACATGGTCCTGACATTTAAGCTTCTTACATTTGTATAGGCAAGATAGACAAATAAAATGACGAGTACAATACAATGTGATGACTGGGCTCTGAGCAGCATTTGCTCAATTAGTTTCTGCTTGTTCCCCCTTAACCATATAAGACTTCTTGGTTTCTCAGGAATTATCCATGTAGACCCCTATGGAAGCTCCAAACTATCTACACCCTGTTTGATGACCAGCAGGGAGACTGTCCTGAGGTTTCATGCCCATTTTCAAGTTCCCAGTCCATGCTTGTGGACAGACGGCAACGCTCTGCATGCCCTCTGGGCTGTTGGGATTTAGTTCCTCTCTAGGTGAAAAGCAAGACAGCTGTTACCATCAGGTGAGTTCTCTTAGTGCTTGCCCTACCATTCCCGGATGAATTGCCCTCTCTACCTGTGTCTTCTGGGGAAATTTAGGAGACATTAAAAATCAAGGCCAAGAATACTCATACATTGCCCTCTTCTCCTTCCCCCATTTATTTAGAAAGGATGTACTGAGTGCCTATCACGTGCTAGACCCACACTAAGCTCTTGGAACACAAAGATGAAGAATACTGTGCCTGTTTACTATGACAAGTAAGCAAATAATTGCAAATGGGGATGATAAATGCCTTATTGGGGATATTGTCCAAGTTGGAGCACAGAAGTGTAGTGCTTAAGGAACACTGAAAGATTCACCAAAAAGAAGATGCTTGGCCTGGATTTTGAATAGAGAGATGAAGTCCTTGAGATGGATGAAGCGGGTGCAGCATGGAGAGAGGGCACAGCCCATGCAGCAGGACAATGGGGACCCAGAACTCAGAGAACTGAGGTCTTGTGTAAATAGATGGCATAAGAGCAGGAAAACTTAACATTTTATGTTTAAAAAGCCTATGTATTATACACAGACTACGAAGGCCTGGTGAACATTGGGGTTATTTGTATCTTCAGTGTCTGGCATGCTGCCTGGCATAGACTATTCAATCACTATCGAATAGAATAAATGATTATAAAAAATAGAATATAGTCCTGTGTCCCAACAAACAGGGGAAACTTAAAAAGGTAGATAGCATCTGTAAAATCATCCTATCACAGACAGAACAACTCTGTATGCTTCTGAGAGGAAGCAGTATTCTACTACGAGATTAACTGTATGTCCGGAGTCTGAAAATTATACTGTAGATTCCCACACTCCTTATTTGAACAGAAATTGTTCTATTTCCTGGGAAGATCTTGATGAATTTATGGAAAATTTTGTGATCTCTTTAGAGAGAGGAAACAAATCTAAATAACAAAAAAACTGCTAATATGTGCTAATTTTGGAAAAGTGACTGAAACATGGATAAAAATATATACCATTTCCCTGGGAAAATCTGGCTTAAGGCTATTATCTGCCCTAGTATAAGTATTAGTATTATTATACCACCTTTCCCTTTCAGAAATGTCACATTTGGAACATTAAATTCCTCTCTGAAATTCCAATTAGTGGAACATTTAAAAGAAATGCACTATGCACATAAAAATAGAAGGATGCTCTTTGAAGTGTTAATTCTAATATTTGCAAGTGAGACATAAATGTTCAACAATGAAGAACTAGCTAAATTAATCATGGGCATCCCCAATGTAAATACCACATCACCATTTAAAATAATGATTTAGATCTACATTTACTTTATAGGGAAAGATGCACATGATATATTATTAAACATTGAGAAAGGTAGGTTTCATGATAGTATGCTTTACTAATTCATTCTCCTAAACATGAGAGAGAGAGAGAGAGAGAGAGAGAGAGAGAGATACTGACTTGGAGGCAGTCACAACTGTGTTTAAATCTCTGTTCTTTCATTTACTAACAATTGCTGAAGGAACCAGCCCAAGTTATTTAGTCTTTCTGACCTTCAGTCTCCTTTCCTTTAAATGAGGTAAAAATACCAATTATTTCTTGGTGCTATTCCGATGAAATGGTGCCTTCGATACATTTTGACCCAGTGGTTCTCAACCAGGGTGATTTTGGCCCCCCGGAGACACTTGACAATGTCTAGAGACATTTTCAGTCATAACAACTGAGGGTGGGAGGTGATGCTACTGGCATCCAGTGGGTAGCTATCAGGGATGCTTTTAAATATCCTACCATCCACAGGACAGTTCTCATAACAAAGAGTTTCCTTGCTCAAATTATCAGTAGTGCTGAGGTTAAAAACTAATTTAGACATAATAAGCACTCAAGAAATGTATATGGATACTATTAATTATTGATAAGTTAACAATGATAGATGGTAGGATTCAGTGTATGTGTGTGTGCATTTGTGTGCATGCATATGTGTTCATTATACTAATCTTTATTTTGTATTAGTGTCTGTGATGAATATGGATTATTTGAGGAATAAAAAATAATGTTTTTGACATCAATATTATAAATTGCAAAAGCAATGGATAATATTACTAGAAGTCCCTTGACATCAGAGATCAAACCTCATCTATAAAAGGCAGGAGTTAGCACATAATAGGTGTTTGACAGAGCCTATGGAATTTGAGTTGAAATGCACAAAAGTAATGCCAATAATGGGGGAGGAAGCTAGTTTGCCTTATTAGCCAGATTTTTGTTAGTTGTCTAACAAGTGGATAGATTAATTTGTAATCAGTACATTACAAATATGTAAATTATGTTGCAAACATCCTGTCTGGAAATATTTGTCAGCTGAACATTTTCTTCTATGACATGGTCTAACATTGCCACACCCATGTACCAAACAAACACACATGTAATAAAAGTTGAACATCTCTAATCATCAGGGAAATGCAAATCAAAACCACAATGAGATATCACTTAACTCCAGTGAGAATGGCCTTTATCAAAAAATCCCAAAACTATACATGTGTTGGCGTGGGTGTGGAGAGATAGGTACACTCATACACTGCTGGTGGGACTGTAAACTAGTGCAGCCCCTGTGGAAAGCAATGTGGAGATACCTTAAACAGATTCAAGTAGACCTACCATTCGATCCAGCAATCCCATTATTGGGCATCTACCCAGAAGAACAAAAGTCATTCTATAAAAAAGACACCTGCACCCGAATGTTTATAGCAGCACAATTCACAATCGCAAAGATGTGGAAACAACCCAAATGCCCATCAATTCATGAATGGATTAGCAAAATGTGGTATATGTATACCATGGACTATTACTCAGCTATTAGAAATAATGGCGATATGGCATCTCTTTGGTTCTCCTGGAGAGAGCTGGAACCCATTCTATTCAGTGAAGTATCCCAAGAATGGAAAAATAAGCACCACATGTACTCACCAGCAAACTGGTTTCCCTGAGTGCACATTTGGGATAACACCAATTGGGTATTGGACAGAGGTCGGGGCTGGGTGGAAGGGATGGGTGTATACCTACTTGTTGAGTGCGATGCTGCACTGCCTGGGGAATGGACACACTTAAAGTTCTGACTGGGGGGGATGGGGGTGGGGGGAGGGGATGGGTGCACACCTACATGATGAGTGTGATGTGCACTGTCTAGGGAATGGACACAACTGAAGCTCAGACTTGGGGGGATGGGGAGGCATGGGCAATGTATATAGCCTGATCTTTTGTACCCCCATAATGAGCTGAAAAACAAACAAACAACAAAAAAAATAAAGACTATAAAAATGTTTCTATATGCTTAACATCTTAAAACTATATTTTTCCTTTGTATTTATATCCCCTTATTCTATAGCTTGTGTCATAGTCTCTGGTTTAATAATATCACTCTATTTCCTTGCTGAATTGTCAGTCCCAGGATATCCAAATAGAGTCTCTGTTTATCCTTATCCTGGAGAGACCTTGAGAAAAAGCATTAACTTGTGAAAATTTATGTGAGATTTGGCAACCCTCTGAGGCCCCATGTCCTTTTCTGTAAAATAGAGGATTATAACTCTTATGCTATAGGGTTGTTCTGACAATCAAGTAGACAATGTTGTATTAAATGCAATACACATCATTGGTATTCAAAGAGGTGTAGTATGGATTCTTCTTTGTCTTTCAAAAAGTTGATCACTTTGCAAAATGCCCCAGTTTCACTGAGAATCAAGTTTTCTTTTAGTCATTTTGTGGGAAGGAACCGTGAACTCATGCGTGATCTGATTTACTGAGAGGCACTGTGGTGTCATGGCAAGAGCTTCGAGTCTACGGTCACCAAAGAGCAATGCCAAATTTTATCCATGTTATCAATCAATAAGCGTTCCTCATATTTTTAATATCCACCACCTCCTATAAAAGCAGAAATACTATCAAAGCCACATTTAGTATTAGTTAAAATTTGAAAATAATTTAAATGCAACAGCCAGTTTGGTGAGCCAAATCTCTCATATTCCTCTCTGCCTCTACCCCAGAGAATATTTTTTGTGTTTCTTCTCATGTATCATTGACAACCATACTTTGAATAATGCTAGAATGCTTAGGCAGTCTCAAGGAATCTCTTTTTGCCTAGTTTCACAAGGTCAATCAAACAGACCCTTCATGGCTCCATAATTGAATGATCAATCAAATCAAAAACAATTGATCTGCTCCAGACATGTCAGCAACATATTGATTCACCCATTGAGCTCTGTTCAAATACAATGAAGGTGATGAAATGGCCAAATAAAGGACTCTGTGCAGATATCATCCCTCTCTCTTTTTTTCAACTATTGCTATTATTTTGTAAATTGATTTTAAGGTTGTTAATACATGAAATCTATATGTACCGTGGTGTAATGGAAAGAATTGGATCAAACCTCCTTTGACCACTTGTTGTCTGTGTGAGCAGAAAACTGACTCTTCATTTCTAGTGTTTTTATCTATAAAACAGTAATTGTATTGATCTCTCCAATGAGAGGCTAAAATGTGATAATGTGGAAGCCACTACAAGGCAATAATTAATATCAGAAGCTTTGGGATCAAATCACATTGATATAGATCTCAGCTCTGCAACGTCCTAGCTGTTAGACTATGGGCAATTGACTTAACTTGCTTGTATCTTAATTTCCTTATCTGTAAAATTGCTGTGAAAACAGTAACTATTTCACAGGGCCTTTGTGAGTGAGAGTTAGGATAAAAAAACCTATAAAGAATTTATTTTAGAGTGTCAGACTTTGGAAGCAGTCAGTGAGAATTAGCTTTACTATTCTTTTTTTTTTTTCTCTAAGTCATTTTTTTTTTATTTCAGCTTATTATGGGGGTACAAAAGTTCAGGTTATATATATTGCCCATGTCCCGCCCATCCCCCCGAGTCAGAACTTCAAGTGTGTCCATTCCCCAGACAGTGTGCATTGTACTCACCATGTAGTTATACCCCCATTCCCTCCTCCCGCCCCTCATCCCCCCCGAGTCAGAACATTCAAGTGTGACCATTCCCCAGACGGTGGCACCTAGCTTTACTATTCTTGCCTTTTGAAATGCCTTTCATTATCTATTTCTTGCCTATGTTTTCTATTTTATTTCACAAATGCTGAGCTTTCACATTGGATGAGGCAGCTACTCTTGGTTGTCCATCAAAATCCAATCTCCAAGACTCCCCCAGTTATAAAACTCTCCAACATTAGCTGGACATATGATTTCCAAATGATGGACTTCATTTCTGTGTCTTCCCTGTAGACATATGTGGTCATGTGAGTAAGTGCTACTCAATAGACTGTAAGAAGTACTACAGGTAACTTCCAGGAAGTATCTGTAAGGGAAAGAGGTATGTTCTTTTCTGTTTCCTTCTTCCTTTATGTTGGATACAATGTGGCTATTTGGAATAGAACTAAACCATGAGCTTGAAAATAAAGTTGAACAGCTTGAACTATAATTTGGAAAATAGGAGTGGAGGATGGAAGAGCAGAGCAGAAAAATATAAGGGTTCTGGGACTCTAATGATCATGGCTTCACTAAAGCAGTGTGGATCTTCTATTGGTATTTAAATACAAGAATAAGGAACATACTCATGTTTTATTGAAATCGCCATTAATTGGGGTTGAGGAACTATCATGTGATCACACTAATATGTGTCACCTTGGCACCCTAAAATCAAGTGATTTACACAGTGCTGGCTAAAAATGCCCGTAGATAATAAATTGCAAGGAAAACAGTCTGTTTGCATAGATACAGTAATATCCTTATCTGTCTTTTTTAATTATACCAGAAAATGAATAAATTAATAAAAAAGATTAGAAAATGAGTGAATCAACTTATTGTCCTTCAATTCAATCTATTTTAGAACAGTTTCACTCTTCTCCCAGTAATCTTTAGAATTAAAATGAAAATTATGTGTATTTCAGCAATAAAAATGTTAGAAAAAACACAGTGGTGAAAATTAAGGGACCCAGAGTTTGCCCTGCTCCTTTTTGAACGAAGTATGTGCCTTTGAAAATTCCCTGTTTATGAGCTTTAGTTTATTTCTCTGTATGATGTACATGAGAACATCAATACTTGTGTAGCGTGAAAAATTGTTTATAAGGTAATAAATATGTAAGTATCCTGAAAAGTTAAAATCTAGAACATTTTTAAGGTATTGCTATAACTAGTTTCACTTATGGTTAATGTTGACTCAGAGGTTCCATGGAAAAGAACAACCAAGGGGTGTTTCGGAAACCAAAAGGCTGCTGATGTGCCAGTTGGCAGTACCTCCTACTGGGATTGAGAATATGCAGTTAAGCACTTGGGTCTGCTCTTCACACCTGTCCCCAACCCAATCCCTGCCCTCTGTGAGGAGACACAGACTGCTATTCATTGTAGTCTTTGCATGCCATCAAGAATGTGCTGCTGCTCCTGTCCATTGGAATAGGCAGTTGGTTGGCAAAGCCATCAGACACCTGTCGAGCTTGAGTCATCCCTATTCACAGGATGTGCCTCACAGCCTGGGTGGAGGGTGTTCAGTTAAGGATGAGAGGCCTGGCTAGCCCAATCTGGTGCAGCTGATGCTCTCATTCATTGGCAGCTTTGAGGGGAAACCAGAGAGCCATGGTCTAATTTCACTTACTCCTCATCTTCTCTTTGACAGATGGATGTTTGCAGTGGAGTGGTCATGCACATTCGTTCAGGCTCAGGAACCTTAGAAGGAATTTCTTGGGAGCTTGGAGGTAATCAGCTATTTCACAGGAATTAGAATGAATGGTGGTGGTATTGATATGGTACCTCCTGTCATCACTGATACTTTCTTCCAGCACACCCAGCTTTGCTATCACAGTTATTTAATTAAAACTCTGGGTCATTATGTCAATTCCAGAACTGGCCAATAGGCTTTATAGATAAAAATTGGTTCCACAAGTCAAAAAACTCTTGATCTCAGCTGATACTTTTTTATTTGTTAAACTGATCTATGAATACTGGAATTTTTATAGGAACCAAATGGTCATAGTATTGCAGTTTCTAGGATAGTTTAAATAATTAACTCCTTATTTCAATTGTCTCTCCAGAATTTCTACATAGAAGGGGTTTAGGAACCGTAACACACATGGAAGGAGAGAGTTGGAGTTTTGAAAATTAATTTCTTATGGGTTTTGCAAAATATTTATAGATATGCATTTCTAAGAATGCTAAGTGGCTGATAGACACTCAAGTCCTTACTTTACAACTGGTATTGCCTTTCTTTCTCTAAGTAGTGAATTACCTGAAACACAGGAACAGAAATAAAATAGGAAAAAAAATAGCCTTTTTAATGACAAAGCAAGATTAGAGTACACAGTGTAGACTAGTGGCCAGAATAAACCTTTCTTCTGTGTTTCTGCTAAATTAAACTCACCAGCCCAGTAACAGGCAAAGTAATGGTACTGCAGGGTTTTCCTCATGTAAATTTAGTCTATGCTGGTCTACACTGCAGTCTACACTGGTCAGCTCAGCTCATGGAGGAGAGTTTCTGGTCTGCAGGCAGGCAGGTCCCATAAAAGACATCCAAAAGAAGACACAAAGCAACTCTTTTCAAAATGTCTAATTTCTCTTCTGCAGCAAAATATATCAAAGGTAAAGAGAAGGGCAGAACATCTCAACTCAATATTTGTGAGAGGGCAAATACTGAGGGCAAAAATTTGTGTTGACCCTATTTTATGGGTCAACAGTATTGCTGGCTCCTTCCTCTAGTGGCCAGACTTAAGGAGAATGGGGGGAATAGGATGGAAGAGTGAGAGAAATCCTGGATTTGGAGCCAGATGGAACTAACTTTGAATCGTAGGTCTGCTATTCACTAGATTTGGAACAATTTCTTCATCTGCGTGTGCCTCGGTTTTCTTTCCAACAGAGAGTGCTGAGATTCCAATGTTTCCTTCAGAACAGCAGAGTGAGAGGCTGTGTGGTTGAGAGCCCCGGCTCTGAAGATAGGGGTACCTATGCTTGTTCAATCGTGGCTCTAATGTTTTCCAAAAGCCAGGTTTTACATTTGTAAAATAAGGTTAATACCTTCTATCTTGCAGGCTAATTTCAGGTAGTTAATGAGAAGATACGCATGAAGAATATATTGCACAGTAAATGCTAAATAAATATTATTTTAATAAACCAAAGAATTTAACTTGTTCAACTTCATTAAATCATTGTCAAGTTATAGAGTTTAGTGGGGTTATATATCAGGGCAAATGCTACAACAAGATAAAATAGGGCTTGCTTATCTAGTAATTTATAGGGCTTTCTTTAAGTGCAACAAGGCCCATTTTCACCTATCATTTCTAGTATTTATCCCTCAAAGTAGCATTAGGTCTACCAAATCTGAAGAGAAACTGAGTTATTTTATGAAATATCTGAGCATTACCTACAATCAAAGGCTGCCACGGCTCAAAAAGAATAATGACACTAGATCAGCCAGGAGTGATCAAGCCTTACTGAGAAATTTCATCCTTTTCTGCTATTGAATTCACTCCTTTCAAACAGGACTTGAGTTCACGCCTATGAATTGAAGGGGGATAATTGAATAAAGTCTGTGATTTTTTTATGTTTCTAAGTAGAACCCTCATGAGTAATATCAGTGCATAAAACAGTTAAAAGTAGGGCTGCTCTGTGGAAGCCTCTGGGCCTCCAATTTCCTCATGTTCTCCCTTCTCCAGCAGCTCCAAGAATCCCCTAAGCTGAACGAAACTGCTAGAGGAACATCCATAAGATTGGATATACCATAAGATCCATAAGATCCATATACCATTTCAAAAGGGCAGTTTATCCCTTAGGTGAGTGGATCCATCCAGAAGACCCTAGTCCTGAATTTAGTGGAGACATACATGATATGTACAAGATATATGGACCATTCTGCATATTAATAAAATGTAGACCTCTTTGTATACAAAAAGGTATAGAAACTAGAATGATTACTCAAGAGAGTCTATAGCTACCAAATTTATTTTACAAAATTAATATTAAGTGAAACCAAAGTCTAAAGCAAACTTGACAAATATACACTCCATATAGGCAAAACCATTCCTAAAACATAGTAGAGTTAATAATATATAGATGGTCCTAAAATATGTATCAAAAAAAATAGAAAAATCAATGGCTCAATAAATCAATACTTGTATGTTAGAATCAATGACATTATTTTCTTCTGAATGGACAGGCTCTCTTTTGATAAACGTATCCAGCCCTGTGCATGTAAATATTATCTACGTGTCAATAATACCAAAATTTTCACTTGTAGATAGGACCCCTCCATTGAACTCCAGATATTTGTGTTCAATTGTTCACCTGAAATTTTTAAAGGATGTCTAATATGGATCTCAAACTTAACACAGCCGAGAGAGTTATCTTTCTGTGCACTACCCTCTTTCCACAAGATATTCCTCCATATATCTTTTCTGCTTGTCTATTGTTGCATAAAAACACCACCAAGAGTTGGTGACTTAAGACAACAACTATTCACAAATATTTTCACAAATTTTTCACAAATCTGCAATTTGAGAAGAGATTGACAAGAAAGGCTTGTCTCTGCCTCGTGCAGCATCAGGTGGGCAGCTGGACTGAAGGGTGGATGGTCTATTTCTAAAGTGGCTCAGTCACTTGGCAAGTTGGTGCTGGCTGTTACGCTGAGCTGGTGCTGAGGGCCAGGGATCTTGGGTCTTCTCCAAGTGGGGATCTCCATGTTGTCTAGTCTTCTTCAGAGCATGGTGGCTGAATTCCAAGGGGGATCATCCCAAGAGAAACAGAGAGAAACTGTATACCCCCTTATCATCTAACCTCAGAAGTCATGTAGCATCATTTTGCAATGCCATTCCACACTCTATTAGCTAAGGAAATCAAAGAGACCTGGCCATGTTCAAGGTAGAGAATCATAGACTCTACCTGTAGGAGTGGAAATGTTCTGGAAGAGCATGGAAATATTATTGCAGTCATTTTTGGAAAACACACTGTGCCACACCTTTACATAACAGAAGACAAGGACACTGTTATTATTTCAGTCGATTATTCAATCCAAAAACTGAAATATTGATAGTATCCTGAATCTGTCTCCTTGTTTCACATTCATGTTCGTTTAATCAGAAAATCCTGTCAGCTCAAAACACATCACAAACATGAGGTTGTTGTCATCTTTAGGAAAACATCCTAGACCAGGATGCCATTCTTTCTCTCCTGGATGGCTTCAGGAGCCTCTCTATTCATCACCATCACCCTTTCTTTTGTTCCTAAATTCCATTCTCCATATGGCAACTGGAACAATAATTTTTAAATATAATATCCTTCCCTGCTGAACAAAATCTCCAAGGACAAAGTGGATCACAGCCTAGTGATAAAGAGAGCAATTCACTAGAAAGAAATAAAAATTCTAAATGTCAATGAATCTAATATTATAAGTACAAAATATGAAAATCAAAAACTGACAAAATTGATTTGATAATTCCACCCTTGTAAATGGAGAATTTTTCATAACTTTCTCAGAATTGATAGATCAGGAAGAGGAAAAATATTAATGCTAATGACGGAAGCCTTAATGGGTTACTAGTGGGCTGAAATACTCATCCTCTCAGCTGATGGGCTGTCTCCTGCCCCAAGTAGTCTAATCTGAAATGTTATGTTTATTCACATTTTTATGTATATTGGAAAAGACTGGAAATCACTGCCTTAGTCTACTTCTGGAACAATAAGACACAACAGAATATTCATTGCAATGGTGTGTTGTGATAGTGAACATTCAAAAAAATAAAATATCAATTAGTGGTGGAATGGAAAATAAAATTGTTTTATATCTATGCAATGGGTTACATACACATATCAACATGAATAAATCTCACAAATATAATATTGAGGGAAATATTTTCAAGAAACATGAAATATGATGTTATATATGTAAATGTTATCATGCAAATTTTTCAAACAATATTATAATTATTTAAAGATGCTTACATATGCTCTAAAATTATGAAGACAAACATAGCAATGAAAGACACCAAATTCAGACTAGAGTTTGTTTTGGAAAGATCATGGCAGCAAAGAAGGGAGGAAGAGAAATAAAATAATGGGATCATGAGGGAAATATAATGTACTTAAGTTATTTTTTAATATTTCTCTTCTTAAGAGGCAATGGAACATAGGTTATTAATATATTATTCCTTATATATTTTGTATATATCAAAAATAGAAAAGAAAGCAAAATTTCAGCTTAGAGTTTATAAAAGTGTACTCAGACGTGCACAAAACACACACACACACACACACACACACACGCACACATCTCTTGTGACTTCCCACCAGACTCCCTATTCTGGTTTACAAAACACACATTCTATGACCTCTGCTTACCTCTCAGATCCAACATCATACCACTCTTCCCATTCGGATCCTCCAGTAGGCCAAGTTCATTTCTGCCTTTGAGCATGCTTTCCCCCGGTATCTGTTTGTCTGACTCCTTACCATTTAGAACTCAACATAAATGTCAAGCACCCTCCCCTAAACACCCAAGCTAAAGTAGTTGCTGCCGTTCTTATCACTTCACCCTTATTTACTTCTCCTTGTAGTCTATACATTTATTGGAATGTTTTTTTACTTATTTGATTGCTTCATGCTCACCTCCCAACCCCGTCTAGGACTTGAGCTCTGTGGGGAGCAGAGATCTTACCTGCTTGTTTCTCACTGGACCCCCAGTTACATGAAGAGGTCTAACCCCCTGAAGGCACAAAATAAATATATGTTGAACTGCTATAGAAATGAACAGAGGCTAGAAAACTACTGGAATAAATACAACCTGCTAGTATTAAGTTGTTAGTCTTATCTTCATATTAAGAAAATTGAAATACCATTTTTTGTTTTAGAGTTTTAAAAGTTTATATTATAGTTGGCTATGTATTAGCACTGAGATCTTGCATAAATCACTTTACTTCTGTGAATTTTTATATGTAAATTATAGAAAGTGCTCAAATCTGGCCATCCTCAGTCCCCAGCTGAAATGTGTGCATGTTGTCTTCTCACTGCAGAAAGGTGAGAAACGCTCGTTAGAAAACCATCTGATGTTCTGACCATCCACCCACTTTATCTTTGAGGGTCATATCTCTTGTTGCTTGTATTTCTCAATGTTTGGCAAAGGTAACTTGTATATGAAATATAGAGGTGTTACCTTGATGAAGGATTCTATGCTGTAAAACTTCCAGGCCTTGGTCTCTATAAAAGCACAGATATATAAGGCAGAAAGGAATGTGTTTTCCAACTGTACCCCTCTACCTCCAAGCTATACTTGTATCCCAGGCATACATGAAAGACAGTTAATTGCATCTTCAAAACTACATCTTCTGCAAAAGAGCAGTAGACAGTCCCATATCCTGGAAAAATGAGAGCCACTATTCTATCAACACAATAACTTTTTAGTTAAGTAAGTTCTTCCTAAGAGCTAACCTCAGTCTCTCAAAGTTAGTGCTGCATAATCTCTTTGACTAAACTTCGTAGTTTTAGTCATGGTCCTGCCCCGTCAGTCAAGTAGCTGTGTGACCTTAGGCAAGTTCCTTAATCTCTCTGTGCAAAATGGATGATTCACAACAGTATTGTTATGAAGATTAAAGAACTACTGTGTGTAAAGCACTTAGATCAGTGCTCAGAATATAGTAAAACATCATGTAAGTGTCAGCAATAAATACTCTTCCTCTATTAACCTTAGGCAATTGGCTTTGACCTTTGTGTTCACAAGAAGAGTTGGTGAACTTCACTCATAGTTCACATAAGATTCTAAGTAACTTGACTAAATCTATTCTTGTATCTGTTTTTTCCCAGGCTTAGGATATTTCTTCATGATATCAACAGTAATACTTCAGGACAAATTGTGATTGTGTACTTTGTGGTAAATAATTCCATTTATAATTTTCCAGTGAATTTTCGATTACTTTGACTGGGGTGGCTGAGGACACTGCAGATCTGAGCCTTAATTTTCTCTCCACTCTTCCCTCTCCTCACTTCGCCCCTTACACCCTGTGCAATCCAATTATCTTTGGAAAACAGAGTTTCCAGATCATGGTAATTCCCCCAATACATCTGTATTGAACTGAATTGAAATGCTGAAATAATTACCATATGTCTTGAGACAATTGAGTTTTGTTATATAAGCCCAGTCAGTTCTAGGCTTTGAAATCAGTGGTTGTCTTCGCTATGTTTAATAATTTGTCCCATCTCTGAATCTTTATTAAGCTTTCCCTCTATTTCCAAGGCATTAGTATCTCTAAAACCAAGATGTGATCAGCAGTGAGATTAGACAGAAAAATTTTTATGACTGCGTACTATTATCGCATATCTGCAACTTTTTCAGTTTTATGTTGTAATATTTACTCATCTGATAAACAGTGAAGATTTACTATGTGCCAGGCTTCAGGTGCACCAGTTTGGGGAACAATGACTTAGCTCTCCTTAAGGATTTCAAAACCTAGTGGGACAAGACAGACAAATGAAAAGAGAGAAAGAGGGAAAGAGGAGAGAGAGGGGAGAAAAAGGTGGGGGGAAGACAGAATTTTAACATAGTGCTATAACAGAGATAAAGGTAGGGAGTTTGTATGAGTTCAGAGGTTCAGAGGAAGGGCAACTTTGGGCTAAAGTAGGATTAAGGTGCCATAGAAGACAGAAACCTTCTCAGTAAAGCTGACACAAGCAGAGTGTTCAAGTATGTGGTAGGAGCTGTCCATACCGACAGGATAACATTGCAGGCAAGATGAATCACAACTGAGAAGGTGATTCCTTGGGACCTGCAGCTAGTTGAAGAGTTCTCACTCTACTTCCCTTTTCCATAGGAAGAAAAAGTAACTCATCACCCATCATAGAAAAGTAACAACATTTTTAGAATTCATCTGGTTCATATGCTTAGATCAACAGATGAAATATGGTGAGCTCCAGACAAGAAACTGATTTGTCTTTGAAAATGTTCCATTTAGTTCCCTAGCCCAATCTCCTAAGCAGAAGTCATTGAATTTTCTTCAACAGAATCCATCCAGTGAGCTGATCTGGCCTCACTTCTAGGGACAACTTCAGGACCTAGCATCAGAGTCAGGAACCTGCAATAAGTCAACTTGACTCATGGCTCTGTGTAGCAATAATTAGATGATTACCTTAAACCCATGGCTCTGCCTCAGGATCAAGTGACGGTGCAAATGTTATTCATTCAATTGTTTATTCTACAAATTTTGTGATAACTAAGTTTTGTTCCCCTGTCATTTACAAAATCAGTCTCTGCTTTATTTCTGTGAGCCCAACACCTGTCTTCATTTCTCAGGCAGCTTCTCTGTGGTTGAGACTTTTCCAGGCTGTTGTGAGACCTTCATGAGGTCTCAGGGGCCATTCTAGAATTGTGGTTCCTGTGGCCAGATGTCAATTACTTTCCGCCATGTTCTAAATTTGTTCTCTGTTCCAGTCCCCACTGCTACTGCATCCCACCCACTTACTGAGGATCCTCTCTATGATCTAGCTGGATTTCCTCTTCCTACATTTATCCCAGAGGACCCATCTAGCTTCCAACACTCAGGCCTGTTCAGATTGTCCTATTCTACCATGAAGCAATACCTGGTCTTGGGACTCAAGATCACTGGATGAGTTAATGGAGGTATGAGATAATTATTTCATTTAACATCTATTTACTGAACAACTGATGTGTGGCAGGCAGGTTTGTTACGTAGCCTTGCAAAGTTATTTACTCACCCTGAAATTCAGTTTCTCCAGCTGGAATAATAATACCTATCTCTTGGGTTATTAAAATTAAATGAGATTATATATAGTTCACTCTTAGGTTAGATTCCCTGAAGCAGAGCCTGAGACAGGGATTCATGGACATGGGATTAGCTAAAGAAATACATTCTGGAGAAGCTGGTAAGGGAGTGAGAAGAGCAAAATGGATAAGGGAAAGGAGCTAAGTAGGACTGAAGTTTCAGATAAGGTCTACTTTAGCATGGTCCTGTGGGGGGTTCTGGAACATAAATTGCACCACAGAATATGTCCTGACTTGAGGCAAGATTAGTGGTAGTGGAGGAGGTCACAGTGCATCATAGGCCAGGAACTCCAAGGAGAAGTGTCTTCAATGGACCAAGAGGAGAAAGTTGCAGGGGAAAGCCCTGAGCTGAAACACCCAGAGCAGTTGAGGAATAGGTACACCATTCAGATAAAAGGGATCCCAGGGGACTTGGATAGGGCACCAACATCATTTGTGATAATAATCATACAATGGAGACAGAGAAGGAAACAGGTAATTACCAAATAATGGAATTGATAGAAATGAGTATAAGTGTGGGGGCTCACAAGACCATTTGCTAACTGAGGGTGAAGAGAGGCTTTTGGGAGGATGATATAAATGAATGGGGCTCTGGAGGATAAGTAGGAGGTAGCATGGCATAATCACATGCCAAATGCGGTCCTTGACAGAAGAATCTGACCAAGACCATCATCCAAAATAGACTGCCTTGTTTTGTACTTGTCCCTGACAGGGAGACAGTTGGTTGTTTCTATTGGGAAGAATCAAGAACTCGCCTTCCAAGTGTCATTAGTATGTAGCATGACAAAACAAGGTTTGATGTGGTGAATGAAGCTCGAGGATGAAGCTCACTTCTGCCCAGGCAGTCATCCAAGCACTCTGATCATGTTAATACTCTTCCAGCAGGGTCCAAGAAGAGCATACCACAAATGTGTAGATTGATATCAGCATGTGCTGGGAATGGCTCCAAACCAAGCTTTCAGCAGTTTGTAAAGAAATATATGAGGCACAAAGCAAAAGATACAGATTGGACTGACCCTGGAAAAGGGAACAAACATACTGTTCTTGCAGAGTGTTGCCATTTGATTTTGTTTTGGGACCCTTCAGGCAAATGGGTGAGCTGAGAGCATCTGGTGATTCAAAAAGTGGGAATCAGATTGAGGACAGGTTGCTAAAACCCCAGCTATCCTCCACATGAAGTTATGACACTTAAAAATGAGAGCAAGAGGGAGAGAGATTAACTTAAGTGTTCAATGCTTCCAACTGGGAAAAAGGCATTGATTCCTCCATGAGATTGCTAATAACAGGTGTCTCCTGTGATTTATGCCAGCAAACAAAGTTGTGTTGAGCCTTAATCCTTTTCCACCTGCTCTGTAACAGGGAGTGGAAACAGCAGAAGTTGTGAATAATTCTAGAACTTCAAAATCCTTTTCCCTCTGGAATGTGGAAACCACGCCTTCCCCTCACTTACTTGGTGAACTCTCAAGGATGGTGGGGTGTTCTGGAGAAGTGGGTTACTACCCAGATACAGAATCTATCCTCTCTTGTAATCTACGCTGGGAAGCTTCTCAGACTTGAAATGAGCTGGGGGTAGGGGGGGCATGATAAGCATTTCTCCCAGTGGGGACATAATGAAAAATTCTTCTGTTCCAGTTACAATCAGTACAGTTAAAAAGTATTTTGACTGCTTATACTGTGCCTGCCATTAGCCGAGAAGGATCTCTAGGATATTAGGTCTTCTTGGTCGGAAAGACTGACAAAGGTAGTAGGAAGAGCACCAAACACAAATGCACAGAGCCCTGGTGCCCCTCCTCTGCTTGTGCTTTGCCTGTGGACTTAAACTGGCTGTAGGTCTTTAGGGGAGTGGCTTAACTCCCTCATCACCACTTCCCTCTCTTACAGAATGAGGATGAATATTCCAACACCACAGGGTTGCTGTGAAGCTCACATTAGATAATGCTAAAAGTACTACATGAATGTTAGTTTTTCTTTTATTATTATTGTTAGGCAAAAAAATCCCATAAAGATACAAGAAGACATGTGGGACATAAAAAAAACTATAAGTGGCACTTGGTTCCTCAGCAGGTAAGTTATTGTGAATTGAGCTGCTGGGGGTATTGAGCTGGGCCTTGAAGAGGAGGTGGGCCTCCGTCAGGTAGAGCTAAGAGATAAGTACAGTTCACATGAGAGGAATGATCTGTTTTAGTTGCCCAAGGCTGCTGTAAAAAAAAGATACCACAAACTGAGTGGCTTGAAACAATAGTGATTTATTCTCTCGTAGTTTAGGAGGCTGGAAGTCCAAAATTAAGGGGTTGGCAGAGCCATGCACTCTCTGCAGGTTCTGGGGGAGGACCCTTCCTTGACTCTTCCCAACTTCCGGTAGATTTTGACAATCCCTGATGATGCTCGGAGTGCAGAGGTGTCACTCCAATCTCTGCCTCTTCTGTCACATGATAGTCTCCTAATGTTTGTATGTCCAAATTTCTCTCATTTTGTAAGAACATCAGTCATTGGGTTAGGACCCACCCTAATCCAGCATGACATTATTGTGACTAGAGTACATCTGCAAAGACTCTGTTCCCAAATAAGGTCACATTCACAGGGACTAGAGGTACTAACCAGTACATATTTTGGGTGGAACATAATTCAACACACACTATTATATGAGCAAACCTCAGAGGAGGGAGGCACACAATATATTCAGAGGAGAAGTTAGTAAATTAACATGCACATAGTAGGAATTTGATGGAAGGGTAGAATCCAACAATGCCAGAACTGAATTATAGTCAATGAACAAATACCAGGCAAGGGGCTGGGAGTATCAAGATGAATCAGACCACATCTCTGCATTAAAAACATTTTATGCAGTATGTGAAACCCTCCTGTATACAATAGGTGGTCAGTGCTCTCATAGACTATGTTATAGATGATATCTGTGTTCTGGGGATGTAGATTATGGCTCTGTTCTCTGTTTTATTCATCACTAAATGTGCAGAACCCAGTGCAGTTTCTAACACATAGGAGACACATAGAAAACAGTGTTGAATAAATTAGCACCTGCTTTTACAGATGTAGAAACCAAATGAGAGAGTAACTTGTTGATGGAAACACAGATCATGAGTAGTAAAGCTGGTATGAACCTTGGCCTAATTTGACTCCAGAGTTCGTGTTCTCCTGAATACTTCATTGCCTCTGAATTCCTTCTTAACTCTGAGTAGTTTATTGTTCTGACTATTGTCTATTTTCTATTGTACATTAAGGTCAGACAATACTTGGAAGCTCGCCGTCTTGCCTTCCTGAGACCCTGATGCAAGGCTGCTATCAGGCATGCCATTTGACAAAGCAGTAGCCTTGATCTGGCTCCACTCCCTCGAATGACATGCTCACTTTCTCCCACAGATGTTAGGTAGAGCCTAGAGGACACAGTGACATTTGGCATCTGCAAAAGGCCATGGTAATTCCTCTGTCACAGGCATTGCTATCTATCCTTTCAATATCCATTAAAAATAGTGCCATATTCTAACTCTGTGCCCATGGAAATAAACAGTATTTAGCAGGGTAGGTTTGTCCCCAGGCATTCATCACTGAGTTGGGATAGAAAATGGAATTAAGGTTCATTAGAGATAGACTCTCAGGATTAAAAGGAAACTTAAAGTTTATCTGATTTTAGCCCTTAGAAATAACGCTTGAAGTACCACACCCCATTATTCCTGTACACACACACACACACACACACACACACAGTTATCTGTAAGACTTTTCCAAATCCTTAACCCATAGACATAACCACACACAAAGCCTTCTCCTTTGTCTTTTGAAGTCAAAGATAAAGCTGTCTTTGACCTAATTAGAATCATTCTTACAAAAAGAAAAATCTAATATTTGAAATATTAAAGGGAAAGTCTTACCACTGGATAAAAGAAAAATGATATATTTATTCCTACATTTATGTGTTATTTAGCTGATAACTATTATATAATCTAACTGCTATTATTTTTCACATTTGAATATAGCAAAGATCATTGTTATAAATGGTAGAAGCTAATATTGAAATTTCCTTGCTGCCAACAGCTAAATTCACCACCTCTTTCTTGCTAACAATGATTGGAAGAGCAATTATGCCAAAGTTTGGACTAACGAATGGCTATATTAAATGGTAGTCTTCCAGTTCTGTAGAGAGCATGAAGCTGGCCAAAGAAAGAAATTAATTGGAATTATTTAAGTCAGCACTTAGAAAGTCACATTTCACCTTGTCCTTAAGAGCACTGGAATGTGCTAGCCGTTTCTCAGCTCCATTTCAGAGCCAGTGCCATCATGGGCAAAGGAGAGATGCTGCTCAGAGAGATTATGATTGGCTGTAGAGCCAGGCTGAGGCCTCATCTTCAGTTGGCATATGTAGCATTTGTGTTGTGCTAGTATGTTAATTCAATTAAAAATATAAATCTATTGATATTTAAATGAGAAGTAGAAAATCATCACTTTGTTTTTAGAAAACACACAAAAAGTAAAATTCTGTAGGGGGAAAAAAGAGTCAAAATGCAAAGGCTGGGTGTCAATCCCTTCAACCCCAGCTAAGAGTTAGCCTGAGATGCTTGTGCTCATACATAATACATCATGAAGAACCTTGAGTTTGAACTTGATCCCCAAAACCAAGAGTCATTCAATAGTTTTGGGTAATGAAATGTCATGCTCAGATCTATCTTAAAAATGTCATTTTGACAATAGTGTGGAGGATATATGGGAAGTGAACAATACTGGAAATAAGAGCATTGAAAAGTCTAGTAAGGCAGAAACAGCAAAAAGGAAAACAAGATATATTAAATATATTTAGAAAGTAGGGTCTGTAGGATTTTCTAGCTATTTAAATGTGGGGTGTGGTAAGTGAGAAAGGGGAGCCTAAGATGATCCCAGGCTTCTAGCCAGGTAACTGGCTGGGCAATCATGTCTTTTGCAAGAGAAATAAAACAAGAGAAGAAGAATATTTACATAAGGAGTTTGATTAGGAAAGTGTTTTGTTTGAGGTATCTATAGGACTTCTGGGACTAGATGTCCAAGCTACAATGTATTGGAGATAGAAATACATAAGAAAAGTCATGATAGTCAAACCTTATATATGAATGAAGTCTCAGAACCACTTAGCAACTAGAGAAATATGGGTCAGAACACTTGTAAGTGGTAAGTAGAGCAAGAAGATCCGTGGAGACAGATTTAGCAGAAGGAGCAGAGAAGTCACGCATAAAAAACAGGAGACTGTGGTAGATACAGACAGTAAGAGAGACAACACAAGAAGAAGGAAATGGTCAGCAATTTCTAATGCTGAAGCGACATCAACTGATATAGAAAAAGAAATTACATTTGATAAACCCTAACCCAGAGTTGCTTCTTTCTTGATGTACCCCATCTTGGTAAATAGCAACTCCACTTAACTCTGAGCTCATGACCCAAACCAGGAAGTCATGCTCATCTCTCTATTTCACTATCTGTCATGCAATCAATTAAAACATTCCATCTCCTCTAACTTCAATATGTACCCATAATCCAGCGACCTCTCAGCACCCTCCCTGCTGCAATCCTGTCCACACTCCATCACCCCTCTCCTGGGCCACTGCAGTCATCTCCCAACTGGTCTCCAGGCTTCCATTCTGACTCTGCTACAGTCTGTTCTTTATATTGCAGCCAGAGCCATTTGAAAATGAAAATGTTAATATATAACACCTTTTCTCAAAACTTCAATAAGTTTCCAACACAAATAGAATGAATTCCATTATTCGCCCTATGCCGACCAGGCTCTGTGATATACTCTGGCCCTGATGACCCCTCCACACTCCTTTCCTATTGCTCCACTCCTGGATCCCTGCACTCCACCCACAGTGGCCTCTCTCCTTGAACGCTCCACTTACCTTCCTACATTGGATCTTTGAGCTTGCATGTTCCTATGCTAAATCGCACTTCCCTCACATGTCCAAATGGACATACTCCCATACTTTGTCAGGGTTGTGCTCATTTGTCAAGCCCATTGCAGAAACTTTCCCTAAGCCACCAAGAAGAAAGACAAAGTCTTCTCCAAGTCTTTCTCTATCCCCTTAATTTACTTTATCTTTCTTTGTAGCACTCGTTTTACACACACACATACACACACACATACACATACACACACAGGTTGAGTATCTCTTACTACAAATGCCTGGGACTAGAAGTGTTTCAGATTTCATTTTTTTTTTTTCCGATTTTGAAATATTTTTATTAGCTTGCATTCACAATCTGAAAATTTAAAATTTGAAATTCTCCAATGAACATTTCCTTTGAGTATCACATTGGCCCTCAATAAGTTTTGGGTTTTGGAGCATTTTAGATTTCAGATTTTCAGGTTAGGGATACTCAGTCTTTCTTTCTTTCTCTCTCCTGTGTGTGTGTGTGTGTGTGTGTGTACAAAATCTTATACCACTAAGAGCATTAATATATCAGTTTATGAGGACAGGAATGTTACCATTTTGTTCATTGCCAAAGCTCTATTGCCAAGAACAGTGCTTGGCAATTATTATTACTGAGCCATTGGTTGTTAAATGAATATTACATTTAGAAATTTATCTCTATTCAGTTCTTGGCTGTTTGTCTTCATTCTCAGGTGAGCTTTGCTGTCTTGATTATAAGAAAATCCCCAATAGCTATAGGCTTATATCCTTCCTTTTCAGGAACTTCACTGGGAAAAAATGTCCTTTTTTCCTGTTTATTTGTTCCAACTGAAGTTCCACATTTGAGTATCATTGGATTGAGTTAGGTCATTTGCCTAATCTTGAAGTAATCCTTATGGCCAGAAAGATGGAATAAACTGATTGGCTATGCCGGAACATGTTTCCACCACTGGAGTTGGGATTGGTCAATCCCCAAGCCACATGGAGTAAGAATGGGAATGCCTTATCTCCCAAAAAGAAAATTGAGGTGCAGCTATTAAGGAGAGATGCTGATTTTGTGAGGTCTAAAACTGAAGCAATCTAGGGGAGCCATCCTTAAGAAAATGAGCATAAAACTGTAAATATTAATACAATATTGATTATAGAGCATTGGAAGTGTTTTGTATGTGCAAGAAGCTCTGAAACTTTAACACTATAATATCACAACATATCTGTCTCTGGGAAAGAAAGAAAAAAAAAAGAAGAAAACAGATCCCTACAAGGGGACTGAGAAAGAAGAGCCTATCTGGACCAGCCCAGAGGAGCACAGGAAAGGAGGACTTAATTAGAAACACAGAGATGGACGTCCATCAATTAGACTTGAGAAAGCTACCCTCTCTTCATTTGAACACATTTCCTGCTCAACCAGGAATTTGCAGTGATTTTCAGCTAGGAAGAGAAGAATGAGGAATTTGGTCTTAAGCTTTCTTCTCTTACCATTGTCTGCAGCTTGCTCTGAAGAGACTTGTGGAAAGAACAGCTGTGTGTCCCCAGTACAGCTAATCCTTTTGGAAAAAAAAAAAAAGTTACATAACATAAATGTGGTCAGCTTTATCCTCTCCTCCTCCATAATTTAAAACATCCCACAGAATGCCAAGTCTGGGTGGGGTGTGAATATTAATGGCGGAGTCCTGCACTGTCCATCCGGCATCTCAACATGAGGGAAGAGCGAGTCTCCCCTCCTGTGCTGTGGAGGCCTAGCTGATGCCTCGGGGGATTGTGGGGCTAAATGTGTTCATAGTGCCGCAGACCCCCCACGGGGTCTGAGCAGTTCTGGCCTGGTCAGTTCATAAACTGGTGCTGCAGTGCTGTATGTAAAAGTGCGTGAACTTCATCCCATGGAGGTCAGGTGAGGCTGCAAGGGTATCCCTCACAGGGAGCGAGGGAGGGCGGCAAAGAAAGGAACATGTGTGGGCCAAGTAGGGCAGTGGTTCTGGGGACATTGGCCCCTGGCACTGATGCCTGGTAAAAAGCGTCTTTTGCATTTACCATGTTTTTCTGAGCTCTCTGAGATTAAGGACTCTAGTATCACAGACTTATGAAAGAATAGAGCTCAGAGGTCATCTGGGCCAACATCCTTGTGCAACCAAAGAACAAACTGACATGTCGTAACAATACACGTGCTTTTCATGAAATATGTCTAATCCACAAAGCCACCCTCTAGGCTGGTATTATGACCCCATTTTATAGCAGAAAGACAAACAAAACAGAAGTTCAGAAGGTAAAATGAGAGTAAATAGCAGATACGACATTCAATCCCTTATCTATCTAAGCTCAAAGCTCATGATTTTCATGGATAAAAGATCCTTCCTAGTAATATATTTATATATATATATTTGTTCTTCTTCTTATTATCATTATTATTTACAATTAGCGAGCACTTCCTATGACCAGATACTGGGTTATATACAGTGTGTGTGTCTTTACAGATGAAAAAACTGTCTTTCTGAAGGAATTGGTAATTTCTCCAGTGTCCTTGATAGATATTTGATATCTGAACCCAGGTCTTTCTGGTACCAGCGGTTTATGCTAAATGCTTTCCTTATGCTCACCCAGGTGATGCTGGAGTTTGCAGTGCTCCCTAGGATTTGGTGATTTGGACAGCTGGCCCCTCTGTGGTCAGCAGCCTGGTAGCCAGGGCTACAGAATTTATGACAAGGTTGCTAAATAGCAAAAGTCTCCCCACAGGACAATTTTATCCTTGCCTGATGATTCCAAAGTAGTTCACTGTGAAATGGACCAGTGGGACCCTAAAACACTCCGTGCCACAGCTACACGTCATGAACTCTGCTCACTGCACTGTTGCAAGTAACCACAGCCCTTGGGTGGATGTGTGGCAGATCCCACGAGCTGGCTTCCTTTCCACTGTCCTGATTGTTGGCTCTTCTGTGGTAGCCAGAGAACCGACTGCCTCAGCACTTAGATTTGGAAGTGCACATTAGAGTCCCACATGCCCTGGCTGAGGGACACCCAGTTTTGTACTTTATGTGCGTCCAACACAGGCCCACAATGAGGGCAACGCAGGGCTTCCTGGCTGTCCTGTATATGAGGAGCTGATACATAAAACCCCAGAGAGAAACGTGACATGGTTTGAAGTCTAGAATCTCGGCCAATGCGTTTTTAGTAACCTCCTCAAAAGAGGTGGTTTGAGATAAAAATGGTATCCCACTTAAGAAATCCTTGTGTTGGTCTGGTAAGGGCAAAAGTCCAGACATTCCAGAAGTTTGTGGAAGAAAAACTAGATTTTCAGTTCCTTGAGGCTTGGGTTTAAGTTCTCATTTCAAAAGAATCTAAGATGAAAGGACCCACCAACTAATTTTAGAGCAAGCTCTTTCATCCCTGATTGACTCAAACAGGGAAAGGGGAAAGGGAATTGAGACAAGAATTGAGGTCTTTACTTTAAAACCAACCAGGCTCCTGAAGCCAGCCCATGCTATGATTTCATCCTTCACATTCAAGATAAAACACCTTAGGATTGGTACTGAGCAGTCCTTTTGCTAACTCCTGTAAAAACAAAGATCCACCGGATGTGTCCGGTAATTAATTAATTAACCAGGAGAAGGTACAGAAATCCCTCTATGCCTCTAGGCCTCAGCTTCCTCATCTTTAGAAGCAGAAGATGAATCAGAGAATGTAAAGGGGGAAAGATGTTGGAAAATCATCTAGCTCCCAATCTTTAGAAAGCAGAGGGATGGGAAGGTTACAGTATCTGTACAATGTCAGATCACTAGTCAGCGACAGAGGCAGGACTAGAGCTTTGGTGCACTGAACCCAAGTCCATTGCTTTTGCTTTTCTTTTTCTTTAGACCAAACAGCTTCAACAAATATTTGTCAAATGTCTATCGCACTATTGGAAAAATATACTTAATAACATCACAACCATGGAAGGTTTGAACATCTGAATTCTGAAGCACTTTGCAGATGGAATTGGTATTTGCTACCCGCCAGGACAGTTGAGTGAGAATGCCTCCTTGGCCTTTAGGAGGGCTAGCTCTGGCAAGCCCAGCCACTGCCTGTGGAGAAACCAGGACAGAAAGTCCAGGCAACCGGTGTGAGAATGAACCGTGGCAGATGTTCCTCTAATGCCTGACACTGCCATATCGAGGATGGAAAGAAACACAAGCCAACTCAGGCCTCTCTGTATGAGGGATACCTGCTTTGGATATCTTTATCTCTCTAGGGCCTCTAGAAATAACCGAGGAAAAGATATTTCCAAAGGATTAGGGGACATGGGAACTGAAAACCACAGAGGGGAAGGTTTGTCTACTTATGTTTCCCCCACTTCTCACCTTCCAATATAAAATGGAAATCTGATCAGCAAACTCCCTGCATAAAACTCCCCCAGTGCCTCCTGCACATGCCTTGTCCTGAGTCCTCCAGGCTTCCCTTCTGCCTTTTTTCCTGGTCCTTACAATGGCCCTACTGCACCTTATTCTAAGCTTCTCTCACTGACGGGGGAGTTCTTACCCCCTCTGCGGGAATACTCACCTTCCACTTACTCCCCGGGACCACCACCACCATGCAGACATCTACGCACCACTCCTTCTAGAAACCCTTCACAGCCCTAAAGGGGCTCAGTGTTCCTCCTCTGATCCTCCTATGGTCACCTCTTACAGAACTTATACACTGTATTGCTATTATCTAACTTACTCTCTCCTCAATATACTATAAGCTCAACAAGCCCAGGAAGCAATTTATGATTGGTTCAATATTTTGTTTCCAGACCTTAGCACAATTCTGGACACAGCACAGGTCCTTGTTGGATATTTAGTGGATATATAACAATACCTAACATTTACGGAACACTTACCATATGACCATCTCTGTTTAGGGGCTTTCAGGATATTAGTAATTCTTTCAGCAACCTTTAAGGAAGCCATTGTTATCTCCATTTAATAAAGGAGAAAATTTAGGCTTAGGGTTTTCAAAAGCTTACCTAAAGCTACATTATTACCTAGCAGTGGAGAAAGGAATGGAAAGCATGAAGCTTGCCTTGGGAGCCTACGTTCTAACCCACTTTGTTGACTGTTAGAAACCCAAAGCTCTAACCCACCTTGTTTATTTTTCCTGTGAACTCTGTGACTTCCCTTGGATTTGGTAAAAAGGGAGTATTGCACCAGAAAAAGATCTTTTTCAGCACCAACATGCTATCTTTGTATGACTTGGTATTTGGGGGTGGGGGCTAGAAGCGGATACTTCTTAGGCATCTTCTCATTGACAGGTATGTGCCTGACATCTCAGCTCCCAGGCCCCTACTTTAGCAATGAACATTCTCCATTCCAGTTCTGATGATTCTTTTAAAGAACAAAATGTTACTGAGGCAGGCCCAATGCATCCTTTGCCCAGCAATTACTGGAAGTTAGCAACTCACCCTGTCTCCTATCACGTTCATGAGCATCCGCCCCAAACAGTAATGCAACTGGTATTCCAATATTTGCTGGGGTAATGATTTGGGTCAAATAGGAGTAATAGTATTTCCTAAGAGCAAATCAGATTTAGTCCTCTAAACACTGGCCTCATTTCCTTAAGGAATTGTTGAAACCTTTTCCCATTACTTCCTATCCGACCACTCTTTCCCCATAACCTGAACAAGACTTTGACCGTTAAAAAGAGATTTTATAGAAGCCCAGAAACAACAGTTTTAAAGGGGATTGAAGCAATTAGCCCTGAAAAAGAACACATATGCTAGAAATAAGTTAACTTCATGGAAGTCAAACGATCTGCTTGTGTGGATATGGTAACTTTTGTTTTTACTATCCCTCGCCCCAAAATACCTTCCCACTCCCATTCTTCTTGTTCAGCACACTTTAGGGGGATGAGCTAACTTCTTTTGCACTTCCTGGTCTGGTTTCCATCAGTTTCTGGGTGCCACCAAAACCATATGTACACAAGAGCTCATTCACTTACATATTTATGAGCACCAATTTTCCTAAGAATGGTGTCAGCCAAGTGGGATGATGGTGCATTTTAATCCTGAGGGTGAGGGGTGGACCAATGCCCAATCATGAACATAATAACAAATGTGTGTCCAAGGATGAATTCCTACAACCAAGCTATGGATTCTACTTTCAGGATTTACATTGTTTCTTCTAATTACATGCCAACGCCATGGCATGTGGGTGGGCCAGCTCAAATTGGGTTGGACACCAGGAAATGAATGTTTTTTTTTTCCACTGGCAATATGATTTCTCAGTGTTGAGATAATTGATGTTTTAAAAACATTTTTAAAAGGAACTGTTAGCAATCATTTATATCTCAGCATATAAGCATATTTGATTAGCTACAAATGGAAACAAGAAAAAAATCCCTTTTAAAAGGAGAGACAAGGATATCTTGAGCCTAGGACTCTAGACCCTGAAATAGAATTCAGAAAGAAATAACCTTGAGCATCCCTGTACTACCACAAAGAGTGATGGGGGTAGGGGGCGAAAGAGATATTGAGAGAGATGAGTAAAGAGTTAAAGAGAATGTCGAAATTTTGCATCACATCCAGTGTACCATCAAACCAATCATACATAGTTAAACAAGAGTAAATATACTCCCCTAGGAGTCTGCTACAGACCAGAGAATCAACAGGTTCAGTATGACTTCCAGAGATAATTAAAAAAAAAAAAAAAATCCAGGAAACAGATATACCTCAGCCTAAGGAATCGGATCTGCCCAAAGATAGAATAGACCGCCACGGAAGGTAATGAGTTTCCAGTCACTGAACATATTCACCCAGAAGTTAGTTGAGATATTGCAGTATGATTTCTGGCATTAGCCACCCTTTTAAGCCAAAATAATAAACCAAAAAAGAACTAACAAATCCTGTGTTATATACTTAGGATTACATTTGATTTGACTATAAGTAATAGGATACCTAAGTAATAGTAATTTAGAAAAATAGAGGGTTATTTGTTTAATATTTCAAGAAGTAGTTAGTTCAAGGTGGTAAATTGGCTCATCAGTGCTATCACAGACTCAAGAAATTTCTATTTTTTTTTACTCTATGACATGATATTTAGGCCTTGTTCTCATGCTCATGATAATGATAAAGTTAATAATGATAATGATGATGATGATGACAACAATCCTAACAATACTGACACTTTGTAGAACTAACTATGTGCCTGGAATTTTTCTAATCACTTTCATGTGTTAATGTATTTACTCATGGTTACAAGATGGCTGCAGTATGGCAGACCTCACATCTATGTTATAGTAAACTAATAAAGGTATGTGTATGTGAGACAGAGGCACTAAAGAGGCTAAAGGCAGGTCCTTTTTATTAGCATAGTACAAATCTTTCTAGAAGCCCACCAAAGAGAAGTCTGCTTTTGTTTCCTTGGACAAAAGTGTATCACATGACCATCCATAGCTAAAACTGGCCAGGGTAAAAGGAATCATGAATGAGTATTGGGTCAACCAACAAACAGGTTCTGGTATACCAGTGAATCCTTTTCACATCCGTAATACGAATTGATCCTTTCAACAATCCTATATGCTAGATACCAAAAACAAACAAAAAAACCCAAAACATAAAAAAGAAAAACATAAAAACCTGAGAAACACCCAGTTTTGAGTAACCAGTCGTTTATTTAGGTATTCATTTCCAAAGCTGAGATATGAACCCACCTAGTGACCTCAGGAACCGACTTCCATTCTTGTCACTACTACACAAGGCTACCTCCCTAGATTGGTTTTAACATCCCACTTCCCTTGAAATTTGATAACTGAGATGTGCTAGTCACCTTGAAATAGAAGACAGGGTAAATTATGCAGTAGCAAGCCCAGAGCCAGTTCTTTTCCTGTAATGGCTTTCCATGAATTTGCTGGAAACAGTAAAGGTCTAATGAGGTGACTGCTCAGTGCCACTTAACCAGGCACAAGTTCAGCCTGGCACCAGAATGAAGAGTACTGCTCCTGCCACTGCTAAGCAAGACACAGATTCTCTGGATTGAAACTCATTTTCTGGAAACAGGTTATATCTTTTCAATAGCACATTGCACATAATATGTCACGAGAGTATCACTCACATAGTTCCAGGTTGATGTCATCTACAGCACTTCAGTGACCTGAAGAGGATGCTCTTTCCTAGGTTATTTTATCTGACCTCCCAAGAGTGACATAAGCACTAGGAAAATCCAGATGACTTTAAGATGGAGCCATTTCCCTTTTGGCAGAAGCAGAGGTATCAGCCAGGCTATTCCTGCAGGATTTGTAGGTTAAAAGACTAAAAAAAGACTTGATGACTCTGCCTAAAATATCTGCTGTTGACCTAGAACTACCTCTGCCCATGGAGAGGCAGCACAGCCCGGGCATGAGTGAAGCTGGCTTCCACTTGGATCCTAGTCCCCCACCGCCACACCTTAGCTGTGCTACCTAAATCTTCTACACTTGTGTGGTTGTTTTGAGAATTAAATAAGGTGGTGACATCTTTCAAACACTAGGCAAGGTGGTGGCTGACACAAAGGGAACAGTCAATGAATGTCGGCTGCTGTTCATAATTATCACTGTTGCTCTTGCTCATGGTTGCATTATTATTATTCTTCTTTTAGAGAATACTTCTTGAGTTTCTCACCATGTGGAGGACAAAACTTGGGAAAGATCCCAGATATCTCCAAGGCAAACTTGAGGTCCGTTTATATGGATTATAGAGTTCAGACATCTAAGCGAGTACTCAGTCATTAAAAGTTGAAACTGGAAGTCTGTCTTTGGAAAAATTCAGAGCAGCCTGCTAGACCTATGGATACTCATTCAGAATGTAAAGGATCTTTAAAAATCAGTCATCTCTGTGCTAAGATGAACCAGTGGTGGGAGAAATGCTCAGCACCAGTTTCTAATGTCTAACAAATAAACCCCTGGGTCTTTCCTGTGTCTTTCTTGGGTAAAGCTCTCCTGCCTCTGCTGAGTTGAGTAACAATATCAATCACTAACATTTTTTGATAACACTTAGGCACTTACTGCCCAGCTGATATTTAGAACTTACATGTAGGAGCACACTTAGGCCTCACAATTCCTTGAGGTAGATTCTATTATCCTCCCCATAATAAAGTTAAAGAGAGTGAGGCAGACGGAAGTTGGATAATCATTCTGATGGTACAAGACCTACAAGGGGCAACTGTGGCCACTAGACTTGGGTAGAGACACTGTAAATGGATCCCTTTTCTATGCTTTGTTGCCTTCTGGAGGGAAGAGAAGCAGGCCTGCAGGAGCTGCATGTGTCCATCACTCTCACCCTCACTTCTCTCCAGTCATGTTGGCCTCTCGTTTTTTCCTGGGACACATCAAGTTTATTCCCACCACAAGGTCTTTGCATTTTCTGTTTTCTGTCACCTAGAATGCATTCAGAAGTCCCTTAGAAGAGAGACTGTCTCCCAAGAAGTTATCATTTATCATAGAATCCAAACTTTAAAAATATAACAAAAACAAAATTAAAAAAATCCTTTATATACTAGTAGTGTAATATGCTTGTATTTACATTGGAATAATTTTTCAGTTCTCAACCTTCTCCCTCATTTCCCAAAGAAAGATAAAAAACCAGTCACAGAGTCATTTAGGTTATCCATTCATCTTGGATTGCTGGGAGAGTTCTGTTTATGCCTGTTTTCCTGGTATAATTATTAAGAGCACTCTTGTTCACTCTCTAAGGTGTTTTAGTTTTAAAAATAAAATTTTCAGTCACCTTGTTTCTAATAGGAATTTCTATCCTCAATTATCTGCTTACAGATAGGGCATCTGTTTACTGTAGGGCATCTTACTTACTTGCAATTCTTTCCAGATAAGCAAGGAACAAGAAGAATGTGCCTACTCAAATCCAAGCCTGGGCTTTTAAAAAGTATAGTTGTCCCTATCTTTAAATAATTAAAAAATCTTCCCAGCTCTGGCTTTTCTCCATTCACTCCCCACCAGGTACTCTCAACTGCTCTATCAGTCATTGCCTTTACTATAGAATCAATAACAAGTTTATATGATGCCATTTTTTGCATATATTTATTATTTTCACATAGAGACACAAGATTAAGAGCTAAGTTTTCTTCTTTTTATTGCCCATGGTGTCTAGCACAAGGCTACGCATGAACTAGGGACAATGAATGTTAATATGAAAGACAAAGTACAGGAAGAAGAGAGAGAGGGATGGATAAAATATGGAAACAAGGAAAGAAGGAGAGGAGAGGAGAAAGAGAGAGAAAGGAAGAAGGGGAGAAAGGAAGCAAAGGAAGGAAGGAAGGAAGGGAGGGAGGGTGGGAGGGAAGAAGGTAGAAAGAAAAACAAAAAGAAAAAGAAGGAAAGAGGGAGGGAAAGCAAGTCCAATATATATTTCCTGCAACACCAAAACTAAATGGAAGCCAGCTGGTCCCTTATAACAATAACTTGTTTTCATCCAATGCAAATAGACGTCTCCTCCCTTGGCCATTCTCTGTGCTACTGTGAGCAACATGCATTTCTAGACTGAAAAGTTGCTGTCAGGCTGGGCTGTAATTAGATTCATCTCATATTAGCTATGTAAGAGAAGCAATGTTCCTTTCTACTTGGACAATTTTAGAAGCCTCCCAAATAAATAAAGGATAAAAGGCAATTTGTTTAAAAATAAGGAGTGCTTTCACCAAAGGCTGCTTTCTTCAAGAGTACTAAGTTTCTTCACAAACAACTAGCACAGAGGTTCCTTTCTAAACCAACAGCCTTATTACTGCCTGAGTCCACACCTATTTTTGACTAGTTTAATAGAAATCTAAAGATTTGCCATCTCTTTATAAGTTTGATTTGCAAATAGAATGAGTACTTACCAGATAAAAAGTGTCGCTTCCATTATGGTCTCAAGTTAAGCATCTTCTATTTTAAAAAATACTTTCTCAAATATTAATGCTTTGTATTTATTATAGGGTTCTATATTAAATTGACAAAACACAAAACTGTATTATTTCAATTCATTTCTCTATACTATGTGTGAAAAGTGAAGTAAGATTTAAGGAAGTATAATTACTTAAAGACAATCATCTATTTTTTCTCTTTACCTTGCAACCATTAATGAAATTACTTCTTCATTTAATTCTGATTTTATTTATCTATTCATGCATATATGAATGGCACTTATTACTTAATGAATGCTATATTCAAATGGTAGTACAGAAGAGTTGCAAAAGTAAGAAAACAAAATTTAACATCTCTCTATAATGAAAATACTCAACAAAGCAGGAATAGAAGGGCACTTCCTCAACCTGATAAAGGCCTACAAAAAGCTCACAACAACATATATAATGGTGAAAGAATGGGTTCTTTACCTCTGAGAACAGGAAGAAGACAAGGTTATCTTCACTTACCACTTCTATTCAACATTGTACTAGAGATTCTAATCAGAGCAATTAGGCAAGAAAATTAAATTAAAAAAATACAGACTTGACAGGAAGAAATAAAACTATCTCTATTTGTAGATGGCATGATCTTGTATATAGAAAGTCCCAAGGAATCTACTAAAAAACTATTAGAACTAATAAATGGGCTAAGCAAGGTTGCAAGATCAATATATAAAATTAAATTATATTTCCATATACTTGTAATAAATGGTCCAAAAATGAAATAAACAAAAAAAATCAATTTATGATATCATGAAAAAGAATCAAATACATAAAAAAAATTTTGAAAAAGTACAAAACTTATTCTCTAAAAGCTAAAAACCATTTCTGAAAGAAATTACAGAAAGTGTCAATAATTGGAAAGGCATCCCATGTTCATGGTTTAGAAAGTTTAATATTAAGATGACAATACTCCCCCACATGGTCTACAGATTCAATGAAATTCCTATTAAAATCCCAGCTGATTTCTTTGTATAAATTGATGAGCTTATTATAAAATCTCATATGGAATTTCAAGGAGCCTAGGATAGCCAAAAACAATCTTGAAAAAGAAAAACAAAATAGAAGGAAGCACACTTCCTGATCTTAAAATGTATTACAAAACAATGGTAACCAAGATAGTGTGTTATTGGTACAAGTAAAGATGCATAGATCAATGTAATTGAGTTGGGAGTCCAGAAATAAAACCATGTGTCTATAGTTAATTGATTTTCAACAAGTGTTCCAAGACCATCAATGGGGATAGAATAGTCTCTTCTGCAGTTGTTGGTGGGACATCTCAATAGCCACATGTAAAAGAATAAAGTTGTATCCCTACTCCATACCAATAATACTTTTTCTTTTCTTTTCTTTTAATATTTTTTATTTCAGCATATTATGGGGGTACAAATGTTTAGGTTACATATATTGCCTTTGCTCCACTCAAGTCAGAGCTTCAAGCATGTCCATCCCCTAGATGGTGTACACCACACCCATTAGGTGTGTATATACTCATCCCCTCCTCCCCACTCGCATCTGCCCGACACCCGATGAATGTTATTACTATATATGCACTTAAGTGATGATCAGTTAATACCAATTTGATGGTGAGTACATGTGGTGCTTGTTTTTTCATTCTTGTGATACTTCACTCAGTAAAATGGACTCCAGCTCTATCCAGGATAATACAAGAGGTGCTAAATCACCATTGTTTTTTGTGGCTGAGTAGAACTCCATGGTATACATACACCACATTTTATTTATCCACTCATGGATTGATGGGCGCTTGAGTTGTTTCCTCGTCTTTGAAATTGTGAATTGTGCTGTTATAAACATTCTAGTGTAGGTGTCTTTTTTTAGAATATCTTTTGTTCTTTTGGGTAGATGCCCATTAATGGGATTGCTGGATCAAATGGTATTTCTACTTGTATCTCTTTGAAGTATCTCCATTTTACTTTCCACAGAGGTCGTACTAGTTTGCAGTCCCACCAGCCGTGTATGAGTGTTCCTATCTCTCTGCATCCATGCCAAATTTATTGTTTTGGGACTTTTTGATAAATGCCATTCTCACTGAAGATGAACTACAAGGCTGTAGTAAGTAAAACAGCATGGTACTGGCACAAGAAGAGAGACGTAGACCAATGGAATAGAACTGAGAACCCAGATATAAAACTATCCTCATATAGCCATCTAATCTTTGACAAAGCAGACAAAAACATACAGTGGGGAAAAGAATCCTTATTCAATAAATGGTGTTGGGAAAACTAGATAGTCACACGTAGAAGACTGAAATAGGATCAGCACCTTTCACCTCTCACAAAAATTGACTCCATGTTGTAGATCCACTGTATTTTACCTATTCCCTCTTCAAGTGATAGATATGCAGGAGGCTTCTAATTCTCTGTCAACACAAATAAACTGCAGTGAAGACTTCAAGAAGAATCACTTATGGAGCTGTGTATATCTATCCTTTGGGGTATACATCTACGAGAGGAATTTTGGGGTTATTGTAATGTGTAAATCCATTAGTCAGCAGTACATGAAGTCTCCTTTATCTGAACATCCTCCCATGTCTGGTGGTAGATATTTTTCTACTTTTTGCCCTTTTCATTTATATGCATAGCTATATAAATTGAAAGAAGACATTAGCTAAATAAAATTAAATAAGCATTCAAAATAATACATCATGATCAAGTATAATGATCAGAAAATCTACCAGTGAAATTCACCACACATTAGCTAAACTTATAAAGAGTAAAGAAGAAAATTCAATTGATACAATTAATTATGAAAAAGCATATGATAAGCTTCAGCACCATTGATGGTTAAACTAATAAACAACAACAAAAATAAACTAGAAATAAGTGGGAACGTTCTTTATTTCATGGGCATTATATATAAAAAGAAACTCCAGCAAATAAAATAATTGATTGGGAAGCTTTGGCCACAAAGATTTTCACATCTGTAGCAAGACATGCATGCCTACTTTCACCAGCAATAGCCTTATAAAACAAGGAAACGAAAAACATAGTTAGTAACATTTGAAGGAAAGATATAATTCTTAAGGATGATATTTTTTTCTATCTGGAAAGAGTAATGGAATCAATAGACAAACCAAAAAACTTAATAAGTGTTCAATAACGATGCCTGATGCAATACTACCCTACAAAAATAAATGTTGTTTCTTTATACCAGAAACGACAACTAAAAATATTAAAAAATAAAATGTTTCATAATGCAGCAGAATATTAAACAATCTGGGAATTAAACTAATCAAAATCATGAGATCCCTTTGGATAAAACATTAAAACTCCAAACAGGACATAGAAGATGATATGAATAAATCTTTCATGCTTTTAAACAGGATAACATTTTAAAGATATCAGTTCTCTCCAGACTAATCTATAAATTCGATTCAAGCTCAATAAAAATTCTAGTTATATGGTTTTTATACACTTGGTAACCCTATTCTAAATTTTTAATTGACTAAAATAGCTAAGTTAACCTTAAAAATAGTAAAGAGCCACAGCTAACTAGATATCAAGATATATAGTAAGTCTATGGTAATAAAAATAGTGTTTTATTGGTGTAATAACAGGCAAATTGACTAATGGAAGATAATAAGTAGCTCCAAGACAGACTCATTAATATATGAGATTTAAATATATGATAAAGTTGGCACAATGAATTAATGGGAAAAGAACAAATTGTTTAGTAGATGGCATAAGCAATACTGGTTAATTTTAGTGTGAAAAATGAATCCAGATATTTATCTAACACCACACACACAAAAAATGGAACTCCACAAGGATTAGAGTCATAAATGTAAAATACAAAACTATAAATTTAACAGGAGTTTTGCCTCTTTGTTTAAAATATATGAGGCATTGTTATCTAGAATATAAGTCAATCTCCTGCCAATCAAGAAAAACCTCCTCCCCCCCTAAAAAAAAAATTAGGCAAAAGATACAAACAGGCAAGTTACAGAATAGAAAAATAAAGCAAAAAAGTGCATAATGAGATGATAAAAATCATTCATAAACAGAGCTGTACAAATCAAAACAGAAAGAGATAGTACTGACAAAAAGAGAGAGTACCTAACTGTATCTTTCTAGACCATATCATTCCTTGTCCTCTTGGAGGTACAGAGTTTTCTTTATTAAAGTCCACTATTAATAAACTGAATTTTAAGAAAGGCTCAGAAGAAGCTTTTTAAGAATTTATTATAAAATTATTCCCTCATTAAAATAAGTTTCCCTTGTGAAATAGTTACTAAAGGTCTTGATAGAAAGGCGTTGATATGACCATTTGAGTTGGTAACAAGTGCTACTACTGCTCATCACAGTGATAAAAAAGAAACTGCTACTTGGCTGCATTTTATGCAAGAAGAAGTGGAGGTTTGCTTCATGACTCTATTATGTCTTCTTTATTGTCAGCAATGCATTAACCTCTGTGAGCTCTGGCCATTGAAGATTCATATTATGAGGGATAGCAAAATGAGTTTGATAATTGGAGCCATTCCATTCAATTATTTAATTAGTCATTGACTTATTCACTCAGTGTTTCATTAACAAATATTGAAATTCATTATTACTAACCATTGGTTTAAATTTTATGAATTTGGTTAGATAGGAGACCAAAATAGTTCCTATCTCTAAATTTTATAATCCATCATGACACAAGACTTGGTTCCAATACCTACAAGTTGTATAATTGCGGGAAAGTCACTTAACCTGTTTGAAATAATAGCTTCTCATGTGTATAAATAAAATGAAAATTCCTACCTTACATGGTGATTGTGAGAATTAAACTGTGCTGTGTACATATAGTGCTTATTCTAAAACCAGAGTTTTCATTAATATCAGCTATCTTCATTCTTTATATTATGTGTAGACAAAATGGATAGAAAGGAATAGTTTTCTCTTTTGCCTTAATAGAGTTTGAAAAAGCTCCGATTCCTTTTATGGAACTTGTGAGTTCAGTGCTGCTTTCAATCTACTTTTTACTGTCCAAAACATTACCTGCAATGTAAGATTCTTCTTTACAAGTTGCCCATGAATAGTACAGAATTATGATAGTTAATTTTACGTGTCTGTTTGATTGGGCTACAGTATACTCAGATAACTTGTAAAGCATTATTTCTGGGTGTGTTTGTAAAAGTGTTTTCAGAAGAGATTAGCATGTGAATCAATATATCAAGAAAAGATCTTCCCTCACCAATGTGGTTAGTTATCAACTAATTCACTGAGGACCTTCACAGAACAAAAAGACAGATGGAGGAAGGATGATTCTCTTTTTCTTTTCTTGAGCTGAGACATTTATCTTCTTCTTCCCTCAGACTTTGGAGTTCCTGCTTCTCAAGACTTCAAGCTCTGCCAATTCCCATAATAAATTTCCCATTATCTATAATTATGTATATTCTATTGGTTCTGTTTCTCTGGAGAAACCTGACTAATACAAGGATTAAATTTCTTCTTTATAAGTTGTCCACCAATGGTACAGGATTGTTCAACAACAGAATTCTACTTTATTTCAACCATCATTATCACTTATGGGATTTTTTATCTCTCTCAGACGCACAACAACAACAACAACAAAACCTAATTTTTGGCACTACAAAACCCATAAATCTAAAAATGATCTTTAGTAACGTATGCATGAGGTTTGTAGCCTCTACAGGAAAGAATAACGTTAAGCCTTTATTTGGTTGTCAACCGAGGGAATAATGAATATGAACACTGGGCAGTCTACTGCTCCCCTCCACAGGCCAATAGTCATTCAGTAAATACTGCAGAAAGAATGTATAGGTGATTGAATACCAGGACTCATACAAACACATGATCCTGAGCTCTTCTGTTGTGATTATTTTCCCAGAAGTCTCAGAAAACTGTTTTGAATCGCCTCTTAAATTTTACAGGTGACATTCCCACCGGTTGAATATACTAACTCCCATCCACTCAGCCAAATGGTTAGGCATCCAGATGGCTCTAATGGAGAGGAAAGCCAAGATGTTATTGGACACACCACTTTCAACAGGAAGAACACCTTGGAAAGTATTACTGCAGATTACTTTTAGAGAAATGGGAAGAAGTAGGCCACTGAGTAAAGGCAAACATTGAGGGAGATAAATCTAAAGGGTCTGGTGAGAGGAGGTGCCTGATAAAAGTAAGAATGATTCAATTAGAAAAGTGTTATAAGGAATGAAGAAATTGAGTCATAGATGATATGAAAATCGTGCTATAATGCAACAGACCATTCATATAGTGGTTGTGTGAACATACTTAAACAATCAACTGACTCTTCTATGCAATTGGTCTGCTAACTTCAGTTATGTGTACAGTTAGTTGACCCTTGAACAAGTTTTGTTTGTACTGCATGGGTACACTTAAATGTGGATTTTCTTATGCCTTTGCCACTTCTAAGACAACATAGACCAACCTCTTCTCTTCCTTCTCCTCTTCTTCCTCTTCCTCCTCAGCCTTTTCAACATAAAGACAACAAAGATGAAGACCTTTATGATGATCTACTGTTAGTTAATGAATAATAAATATATTTTTCTTATGATTTTCTTAATAACATTTTCTTTTCTTTAGCTTACTTTATTGTAAGAATGCAGTATATAATACATGTAACATACAAAATATGTATTAAATGACTATGTTATTAGTAAGCCTTCTTATGATTTTTCTTAATAACATTTTGCTTTCTCTAGCTTACTTTAATATAAGAATACAGTGTATATTTAGTATAAGAATACAGTGTATAATACATACAACATCCAAAATTCGTGTTAATTTACAGATTATGTTATTGGTAAGGCTTTCAGTCAACAGTAGTCTATTATTAGTTAAGTTTTGTGGGAGTCAAAAGTTATATGCAAATTTTTGACCACAGAGGGGGCAGTGCCCCTAAACTCTGTATTGTTCAAGGTCAACAGTATAGTTTTTCATCCCTGACCCATCTACAAGGACAGAAACATCTGCAAACCATGCAACTACACAGGGAAGTATAATTCTAGCACAGTAAAAAGTTGACATTCTTTTTGAACATTGATTGAACTCAAAAAAGATGCAAGAGTATTAATAGATAATATTTGTTTTAAAAATCATACCTAAGATGCTTAATCACTTTTGTTTTTAGTATATTGTAATACATGGAATAAAGGTCATTTCAAATATATTTTGAAGTGGTTTGGGTTTTACATCACATCAATATTTCTGTAAGAAAATTTTATCTTTCTGTTGTTTACTTTTAAGCTAAACTTCAAGTGTGAAGTGTTGAGCTAATCATCCTAAGAACAGTGGCATAATCTATCCCCGTAGGCAACAATGGAGCTTAATTCACCTTTTCCCTCAATTCTTTGGTGTTAAATCCCATTGTCTACTTCACAGATAACAAATATAAAGCACTCAATATATGCCCTTAAATATTAGTGTGTTCTTATAAGACACCGACTGTTGTTTCATATCTGTGTATTCAAATTTACATAAATACTATCTTGTAACTCATCTTGTATTCTAACTCAGCACTTTTGGGGTTATCTTCCCATGTGGCTATGGACACCTAGTTTGTGTTCCCTGGTGATGCCCAGTCCCTGAGTGGACATCCATCACTTATTTATTTCCTTAGAGAATATAGCCTTGGTTGACTTCACTTTCCTGACACCAAAAATTGCACTCTAAAAAATAGGCTTGTACATGATCCCTTATGAACATTTGCAAGAATTATTCTGGACTATACACATAGAATTGGATTAGTTGGATCACAAAAAAAAGAAATACCTGTTTTAGCTAAATGTTGCTTAATTACTTCCCAGAACGGTTGTCAGAGTTTACTTTCCATCAGCAGTGCGTAAAAATTTCTCTCAAAGTCTTGACAGCGATTGATAGTCCCAACATTTCCATTTTTTACCATTCTAATGGGTGTAAAATAGTATCTCATTGTTTTAATGTTCATTCTTGTGATTTCTGATGAGCTCAAGCATATCTTTTTATACTCTTGAGACATTTGGACTTCCATTTCTGTAAATTGTCTGGTAACTTTGTCTATTTTCCTACTATAGTTTCCTGATTCATCCTGTTAATTTGAAATTAAGGCATATTTCAGAAATTAATTTCTCCTTAATTTTAAATATTAAATAATCTCCTCCCAACATGTCACTCATCTGTTAATATTGCTTAGGATATCACCTCAAATACAGAAGCATAAATGTATATAATTGCTCCATTTTATAGTTTGTGTGTTGGAGTCTTGGTTAACTTTTAAGTCATTAGGATATGCTTTTACAAGATCTTTTATTATACAGGTACTGTTTTTAAGTATCTCACTTGTCTTAGTATATGTAGGTCTCCAAACTACCCCCACTACATGAGATAGCTGTTGTTATTGTTTCCATTTTACAGATGAGGAAATTGAGACATCAACAAATTCAATAGCTGGCCCCAAATTACACAGCTTAGAAGTGAAAGATTCTATATTTGAACCCAGCTCTCTGGGCTCAAGAATCTATGTTCTTTTATAGTTAGTTTTTTTATACCTGTGGAGTCTACCTTTTCAAGTTAAGAATACTGTTTTCTTTCCTCCCTCCCTCCCTATGCCTGCTTTCTTTCCTTCCTTCCTTCCTTCCTTCCTTCCTTTCTTCCTTCCTTCCTTCCTCCCCTTTATCTTTCTACAAATATTTAAATCCCTGATATATACAGGATATAAATTAGTGGTGAGCATATAGTTGTTATTTAACCTGTAAGCCTGGATGAGACTACCAAAAGTGAGTCTAGATAGGGAAAGGAACACCAAGGACTGAGCCCTGGGCTACTCAACATTAAGATGGAACTGAAGAGTAGATACCAGAAGAGGAGGCTGAGAAGGAACAACCAATAATGTACCAAAAAAACAAAAACAAGAGTCTTAAATTTCATGGACACCAAGTGAGAGATCAACTGTGTCAAATGTTGCAGAAGATTCTAGGTGAGTTCTCAGAACAAACCACTGGGTGCAGTACTAATGACCCCTGCAAGAGCAGCCTGGCTGTACTGGTAGGGACAAAAGTGGTGGATTTACAAGAAGGGGGAGGAGTTGAAGTTAGGGAACAGGAAAACCCATCTTTTAAGGAGTTCTATTGCAAAAGAGAGTAAAGAAAGGGAGTTAGGAACTGTCCTAAAACAGAATTAGGAAAGTTTCTTCTATTAATACTTAACTGCTGTACATCTAATTGTACTATAATTTATTTGACCATTTCCTTATTGATGGCTATTTACTTTGTTTATAGGTTTTTGCCACTACTAATAATGCTATAATTAAGATACTTATAAATTTATAGAATAAAGATCATATTTTTCCTATGACCCAGTCATCTCAATACTTACACATTTACAATCATAGATAACAGTATTTTGTTATTTCTGTGGGCTAGAGTTGCAGGGATGGGGTTTCTGGATAGAATTGCCTAAGTACTTATGTATTGTACATTTAATAGGTATCAATCTACTGATTTATATCTATTAATAGGAAAAATAATTTACATATAATTTATATTTCCACCAGTGATATTTAAGTATATCTTTTTCTGGAATCCTCGCTGGCAAGTGAAACACATTCATGGATTGTGATCTCTGGTGCAAAAGTATCAGTCATGATCATGCTTTATTTGGTCTTCAGAATGAATGTGTGATACTACCTATTCTATGACCCCTAGTTTACAGATCAGGAGAGATAAAGATGCTCACACCAGGGTGCACAGCTAAAAAGTGATGGAACCATCTTCAAACCCAGATTGTCTGATTTTAGATTCACTTCTCTTTTCTCTATTTTCTACTGTCTTCTTTGGTCACTGGCTCTATTTACAGACCTTTCTCAGTCCCTCTCACTGAGAATAGAGCTGACCCTTCCAGGCTGGGGTGATATGTGTAACACCTTCCGCATAAAGACCTGGCTGCACAGCCTGCTGCCTGATCTTCTTCCCCACGCTCAAGGTCCCCTTGGCCCTGAGTGTCCTCCTATCCTGAGGCCCCACAGAAGCTCAGCACATATTACACATTCCTTGAACCAAATGAGCCATTGGCAGGCACCCAGGAACACACATGAGGCTCCCCCAGCCTGCTGAACTTTCTCCAATTGTGGTCATAAGTAGCCGCAGAGACAGGCACAAAAGCAGGTCCTGGAGACTGGACCAAAGGCACAGTGGGTTGGGTGGGTGGAACCATCTTGTACAGACACAACCAGTGACCTCTGCTCAAGCCATGCCAAGAAAAACAGAGCACAGTAAAAAGCAAAAAGAGTTCTTTCACCTCCCTGCCTTATCTTCCTCTCCCTCAGAAATGCATTGCTGATACTCTTGAGTCTAAGCTTGTTACAGCTATGACTTATTTTGAAAACCAGCAAACAATAAGTTGGTTACAGGAACCTCACATTCATTATCTGCCAGCTACAGAAAACCTTTGAAATGTAGGTTTGATTATTTCTGATTCAGAAATATTAAGTAATGTACTCAGGATTACAACACATAGCAAGGGACAGAATCAGCATTGAGACTCCGACTTCCCTGATGTTAACTCTCATGGTCTTTCTGATTTAACTCATTGTCTGTAGTAATGTTAATAATGATAAAGAGTATTTGTATTTAATATGAGTTAGGTACAGGGTTGAGTAGTTTACATAAATTTTCTCAGTTATCTTGACAACAGTATTAATTTCATCAACTCATTTTTCCACTATGATTTTTCAAAAAATATTATTTTCTTAAACAGGTAAGAAAACTATGTCTTAGATATCTAAACAACTTCCCTGAAGTTCTAGAACTAGTATGACCCATAGATGGAATTTGAGATCAGATATATGTGACCCTGGAGCCCAGCTCTTGACTTTCTGGTCCCCCTAATACATCTATAATCTCTTTCCACCTCTGGTTTTCTGGATTTCCAAACAGCAATTGGAAACAATGTCTTTGTCAAGGCTCAGACAATATATAAATTCTAATAAAAGACTGAATTATCAAATGAATTATCAAATGAATAAATATGGTTGTTGCCATCAGGAAACTGTTACTAAGCATTATCTTTAAAACCGTAAGCTCCTCATTTCATTTCTCTTTGTACACCCCTAAGGTGCCTGAGTTAATAGAAAGTAATACGTAGATATTCTTATGGAGGAAAAGAAGGAAGAAATTGGTGAATTAAAATTCTCAACTCTTAAGGATGATGTCTAGTCATACTACACAGGAGGAGGAACCTCTTGTTGTTTAATGAATGGCCTGCCCCTCTGTTCCTATTCTCCATCTTCAGTGATGACCACAGCTCTCAGTGAAGCAGAGCCAGTTAGAATGAGAGGATAAAACAATGACTTCCACGATCTAAACCACCAACTCCACCCAGAAGCAATGACTTCCTAGAAAAGGAAGAAAAGTCCATAAAGCACTTCTTGTGCGCCTCAACTAGAATCCTTGGAGCCAGGCCAATCCAATAAAAGACGGGCAGAAGACCACATGCTGCTTATAACACGGTCCATGTGGAAGCTTCATTTCCTAGAAATGCGTGTTGAATCACTGGAAATTCTAAGACTTCAAGTAATGATTTGAAACCAATTAATACAGCATAGACACACAGACACTGCCATGTATGTACATGTGTGTGCATACATGTACACACATACACACACAAGCCACACTTCCCATCAGAGAGATGAATTCTTCACAGTTTCCCTTCTAGTATTATTAACTTTGTCTTTTATTTTCTGTATTCTGATGCTTTAACATCTGAGGACTTGCTGACCCTGGAGAGACTGCCCCTTCCAGGGCTACCCAATTTCTAGAGATAGTGAACAACATGTTCAGAAGCATGCCTTTCAAATGCAAACCAATCATTCCAGACCCCATATCTCTAACCAGTTCCTTTATTGAACTCTTACACTCCCTTACTCTATCCACCTTCCCTAATCACCTGAGGGCCAAGTACCAGGCAACTGGCCACAGCCCCAACACCCAGGGCCCACTGAAATCATTCAAACTAGCCAATCCTAAACCTCATTGCCCAGCTTTGTCTGTTTCTTCCTACAGAAATCATAGCAAAGGTTATTGTCTGGAGTTCCTTCTCTCCCTCTGCCTCCTGACTGCCCTTCGTACTTCCCAGTGTGACTTCCCCTGGAATGTCTTGCCCCCTCTTGGGATCTGTAACAAACTATCTTTTCAATGGCAGTCATCTCCTGGCCCATTGGCTTCAACATACCTACATAATAATAAAACCTATATTAAAACAGCTGTGAACACATTCTTTTGGACTTTATTTTTCCAGCAAGAGTGCAAGGGCTGGCATCATTAAGAAGCACAAACTTTCCAAGGTATCAAGAATGTCAGCAAAGGCAAGAGATAGCATTAACTCTTACTTTTGAATGATAAGATAATAAAAGGAGATACATATCAGTGATGACTCCCTCAGAGGGAGGGAAAAGGTATAATAATGGCAAAGGCCACCCTGCCATGGCCCTTCTGAATACAATTCCCTGTGAATCCAAGGTTTTTGGCACTCTCTGTGGCATTTATAACTACAATATTTATTTATGTTTGCAATACTGTAGGACATGCCCCAAAGTTTCTTGGTTCATTGCTTCAAGAACTAACTGGCTAAGCTTTCTTCACGATGAATGGCCATATAGTAAGTCTTGTAGCTAATTATGCCTTTTCTAATAAAGATAATGTTTTGCCAACTTAGGAAACAATTTAATTTAGCTAGCCATGGATTGCTAAGTACCTATAGCAAAGTTTAAAGAAACACCAATACTTAGACACAAATTAAAAGGCTTCTTGACGACTATGCAATTATTGTCAGTAACTGCTTCATCCAATTGTAGTGTTTCCAAGAGTCAATTAAAAAAACAGCCCTATTTACATGTTCTGCAATTTCCTTCCTCAGTGTTTCATAGTTTTCCCTATAGAGGTCCTCTACCTCCCTAGTTAAATATATTCCTAGGTATTTTATTTCTTTTGTTGCTATTTTGAAGGGTATTGAGTCCTTAATTTGGTTCTCCATTTGACTGTTATTGGCATATATGAATGCCTCTGATTTTTGTGTATTTTGTATCCTGAGACTTTACTGAATTCATTGATCAATTCCAGGAGTCTCTTTGTTGAATCCTTGGGGTTTTCAAGATATAACATCATATCATCAGCAAAGAGTGAGAGTTTGATCTCTTCTTTCCCTATTTGGACTCCCTTGATTCTGCTCTCTTGCCTGATAGCTCTCGCAAGGACTTCCAATACTATGTAAATAGGTGGAAAACCATACCATGCTCATGGATCAGTAGAATCAACATTGTTAAAATGTCTATACTGCCCAAAGTTATCTACAGATTCAATGCAATCTCTATTAAATTACCAACATCATTTTTCACAGATGTAGAAAAAATAATTTTTATGCTTTGTATGGAACCAGAGAAGACCCCGTTTAGCAAAAGCAATTTTAAGCAACAAAAACAAAATGGGAGGTATTAATTTGCCAGACTTCAAACTATACTACAAGGCTGTGGTTCTTAAAACTGCCTGGTATTGGCACAAGGGCAGGGACACAGACCAGTGGAACAAAACAGAAAATCCAAATATAAAACCATCCTCATATAGCCATCTAATCTTTGACAAAGCAGACAAAAACGTACTCTGGGGAAAAGATTCCTTATTTAATAAATGGTGCTGGGAAAACTGGATAGCCACATGTAGAAGACTGAAACAGGACCCACAGCTTTCACCTCTCACAAAAATCAAATCACGGTGGATAACAGACTTAAACCTTAGGTCAGAAACTATTAGAATTCTAGAAGAAAACATAGGAAAGACTCTTACAGACATTGGCCTAGGCAAAGAATATATGAGGAAGACCCCTAAGGCAATCACAGCAACAACAAAAATAAATAAATGGGATCTGATCAAATCAAAAAGCTTCTGCACAGCCAAAGAAACAGTCACGAGAGTAAATAAACAACCTACAGAATGGGAAAAAATTTTCGCATACTACACATCAGATAAAGGACTGATAACAAGAATCTATTTAGAACTCAGGAAAATCAGTAAGAAAAAAATCAAACAACCCTGTCAAAAAGTGGGCAAAGGACATGAATAGAAATTTTTCAAAAGAAGATATAAGAATGGCTAACAAACATATGAAAAAATGCTCAACATCCCTAATCATCAGGGAAATGCAAATCAAAACCACAGTGAGATATCACTTAACTCCAGTGAGAATGGCCTTTATCAAAAAGTCCCAAAACAACACATGTTGGTGTGGATCCAAGAGACAGGAACACTCATACACTGCTGGTGGGACTATAAACTAGTGCAACCCCTGTGGGAAATAATGTGGAGATACCTTAAACAGATTCAAGTAGACCTACCATTCGATCCAGCAATCCCATTATTGGGCATCTACCCAGAAGAACAAAAGTCATTCTATAAAAAAGACACCTGCACCCGAATGTTTATAGCAGCACAATTCACAATCGCAAAGATGTGGAAACAACCCAAATGCCCATCAATTCATGAATGGATTAGCAAAATGTGATATATGTATACCATGGAATATTACTCAGCTATTAGAAATAATGGCGATATGGCATCTCTTTGGTTCTCCTGGAGAGAGCTGGAACCCATTCTATTCAGTGCAGTATCCCAAGAATGGAAAATTAAGCACCACATGTACTCACCAGCAAACTGGTTTCCCTGAGTGCATATTTGGGAATAACACCAATTGGGTATCGGACAGAGGTGGGGGCTGGGGGAAAGGGATGGATGTATGCCTACTTGATGAGTGCGATGCACACTGCCTGGGGAACGGACACGCTTGAAGTTCTGACGTGGGGGGATGGGGTGGGGGGAGGGGATGGGTGCATACCTACATGATGAGTGTGATGTGCACTGTCTAGGGAATGGACACACTTGAAGCTCAGACTCAGGGAGATGGGGAGGCATGGGCAATATATATAACCTGAACTTTTGTACCCCCATAATGAGCTGAAATAAAAAAAATTAAAAAAAACCCAAAAACAAAAACAAAAAAAAAACAACAGCCCTGACCCCTTTCTTGAAATTAAGGGGTCACTAGGACTTTGCTTTCTGAATGGATGGAGTGTCAAAATGTATTAACACTTGAGATTGGTGATTAAATCATGAGCTCTACCATCACCTGGACATGGTCATGACTGGTGGCACCACTACTTCCTCATTGTGTGAACTTGGGCAACATTATTAACCTTTCTTAGCCTCAAGTGCCTTATCTATAAAAGGGGATAAAAACTGTACCCATGTAAAAACATTGTTGTAAGTATTAAACAATTCAATATGCTTAGTGCATTGCCAAACTCTGTCATTGGCCCCATAAATGTTTGCTGTCAGTAGATATCACAAACAACCTTCTAGATACTCCAAATAAATGAGGAATGGATGAATCACAGGCTTTCTTAATTACTTTCAAGGTACTTTCTTTTCATTTGATCAGTTATTCTTAGCAGGACAAACTTTATTTTTCTATTCTCTACTCAAGAGAAGTTTGACTCAAGCAGCAAGATGTACTACAACCTCATGTATGTCAGCAGGAGAATTCATAACTTCCCCACATGTATTTAAAGTCCTATGAAGAGCTTTTAAAGGATAGAATTAAATTTGTCTACTGATTCAATTGCTTCTTAATGCCTCAATCCTCAATTTTTAATATAATTTCATTTATACTGATTATCAACTTAATCCTAGCATTACTCAGGTCATTGGAAGCCAATTTATTAAATGGCTATGTCTCACCCCCACCTTTGGAACAGTACAAACCATTAAATAGAACAGCTTTTAAGCAGACATGCACTGCGGTTTTCTTACATCTTTCTCCAAAGCCTTCGAAAATTACTATTAGTGTCATTCAAGTTGGGAAACTTATTCATATTTTCTAAACCTTATGGCTATGTCCCAGAATGGGAAAGGACAGAGAATAAGTCTTTAACAGCTGGGAGAGGTTTTGTGGATTTCATAGTGGTTGGGAACTGCTAACAAGGAAATATTACACATGGCCTTTGGCAGGAACATATTATAAAATCCAGAGCCTTTTGTTATGGGCTGAGTAGGGTATTATTCATAATTGTTATTTAATTTGGTCTTCTTCCCGTCTCTTTTTAACAGAAGGCTTTTCCGCCTTGAAAAATTACACCATTTAAAGGTGCCCTATGTCTGTGATTATATGCTACATAACCTGGCAAATATTCCTCAAATAAAAGCCCACAAGGCCAGTAAAATCTGCAGTAGCAGATGGCATTTTCTGCAACTAACAGAGCCAGTTTTTCACAGAGGTAAAAGAGGGATCCACCCCCACGTGAGTAATACCAGGAAATGTCCATCATTCCCATAATATCTCATTCATTCGACTGACTTCATTACTCCCTGGAGCATCCTCATAATGCCGGGAAAACATCCAGGTCTGTCTGCCTCCTGCTTGTGCCACCAGCCCCATCTCACACCATTTCTCTGTCCTACAAACCAGAAACTCCAGCCATTTGTACCTTTAATGCTTCAGCTTCTACAGCTGACAAGTGCCCCCACGTAGCTGAGGACATGGAGTAACAGGTAAATTTATTGATGCACTAATGTTAATCGCGCATGCTCCAGGCTGGTGAACCCAAGGGAGTCATTAAAGTTTTGAGTGAGACTAGCTGCCTGCCCAGCATCTGCTTTCCAATAGCACTTTGCCATTCTTCTGTTCATTCCTGTATGTGCTTTTTATGGGGTGTATTAGTTATTTATTGCCACAAAAATGCTGTGCTACAAACAACCACAAGTCTCAGTGGCATACTACAATAAACGTTTTATTTTGCTCCTCTGTCTGCAAGGTTCGGAGGACCAGGGGGAGCATTCATTGGTTGACCCTACCCAGGCTTGCCCATAAGTCTGTACTTAGCTATGAGTTACCTGGTAGTTTGGATGCTCTTGTCTGGCTTGCTTAGAAGTCTGTGGTTGACAGGCTGTCAGCTGACCTGATATGGCCTTCACCTGGACAACCAAGGCAAGTGGTCCTGCTCCATTGTCCTTCATTCTCCTGCGGGCTAGTCCAGGTGTGTTCTCACAGCAATGGAAGAACTGCAAGGACAACCAAGAGCAACTGCAAAAACACTTTCAAACATGTGCTTATATCACACATACTAATACCCCATGGACCAAAACAGGTCAGATGGCCATGCTCAGACTGAGAATGTGAGGCACTGCAAAGTTATATGGCAGAGGGCAAGGACATAGGAAGGGTGAAGGATTAGGCTCATTTTTGCAATCAATCTACCCTGCAGAAGAAATGGATGCTAGAGTGGGGTCTGGGAAGGCCCCCCTTCTGTTCCACTTGAATTCTGGAACAGATTATACTGTTTTTCACCCCCGTGTCACTGCACTGGTGGCTCCTTTCCCTACGCTTCACATGATCACTCTACCGCATCCAGCACTGTGCCAGCCCCTGGAGGTACAGAGACAGGAAAAATAAAACACAGTCAAAAATACAGATTATTATGGCAATTGACATACATAAGAATTGAGTTGGGTAATAAAAATAAAGATAGGATGAGGAAACCAAGGCTCAGAGAGCTTGTGTGATGTGTCCATGGTCAAACAGCTGGTAAGTAGAAAGCTAAGGTTTAAGCTCAGTTTAGTCTCATTCCGAAGTCCAAGCTCTCCCCACATGACAAGTTTGTAGACTACTCAGTGCTACATGAAGTGCAGAGAGATGCTCTAGATTTTCCCAAATCCTACGGCAGAGCAGAAAATTAATGAAAAATGCCCAGACTCCCAGGCCTCCACAGCAAGCAGGAAATCACACTTTCCATGGGCTGGGCTTGCCAAAGAGAATTTTGTAGGGACCTGCCTGCGATGGTCCATTTCACTGGTGTGTCCTCCAGGCCTCACCCATCCCCCACAGAAGCAAGATTTACTGAAGATCTGGCATTTGGTTCCTTTACATATATTATGTTTGGAATCCATAACAAGGAAAGGGGCCTCTCAAGTAAGATGCTGCCAGGAGCTTCCAGCCCCTGAGTCTACAATTCTGTCTTTGCAATATTTTTGAGGTATTTCAATGGAAAATAACCCTAGCATAAGACATTGGCAGGTTATAGCCAAGAACCTCCAGCCCAGTGCCAGGGGTGATGGCTTATATGTATGTATAACATTCACATTTCCATAGAAATTCAGAGTACCTCAGTACTTCAATACCCCCTTGTAGCACCAAAGACGTTGCAGGGGAGAGAGAGGGCGTATGTTTCCCTCCAGCCCATGGCACTTCATATATGTTGCTTTGAAGACTGGAAAATGAATCACCTTTATGACTTAGGTCACTGATGCCAGAGCAGGAGCCTTCCTGAAAGAGGCCTTTCTCACTGAGAGGCAGCATCCACACCCCTATCCAAATCCACAGTCCCTGTCGTAGGGAAAGGTAAGGGCATACATCCCACCTTCAGATTACTACCTTCTGAGTCAGCACTTCGTGATTAAGTTCATCTTTTATGGCTTCTAACTGGCTAGCAGACCAGGAGAGGGTGTTTCGATAACAGATTTCCAGCAACCCCGCTGGTTCTTGAAACCCTGGTGATCACACAGCCCCATCAGTGATTTCTCTTACAGTGGAAGGGGCTCACTTTTCACCAAGTGTACACCAATACACCAGGCACTTGATTTAATTCTCACAACCCTTTGAGATAATAGTATAAAAGCTTCTTTAGACATAAGAAATTAAAGAGGCCTAGAGGTTACTTGACTAGTTAAAATTGAAGTTAAGAATGGTCCAAAAACATTCTGATTCACAGTTCAATCTTCTTTTTGCTATGTCATATAGACTTGACTCATTTATTTTCACCCAGTTACTCCTTTATGAACTCATTTAATAAATATTTTTGAGTGTCTGTTACATGCTACCTATGGTGCTGAACCCCAGATCCTCAATGAAGTTACATAGTACTCAGGGGAGGAATACAGTGAACAAAGAATTGTGTAGAGTGCTGAGACAGTGCAATATTACCTGCTTGTAAACATACAGCAAGAGCACAAATTAGTCTTGGGGAGATGGGTGGAGTCACAGAAGGATCCTCTGAATAGATAAGGCCTGAAGCAGTGTGGGGAAAGGGAGACACTCCTACGCAGAAGAAAAAACAGGTGCAAAGGCCCAAAGGCATAAAAGGACTTGTGCTGTTCAAGGAACTGGAAATTTAATTTGATGAGAGTGTCTTCCAATTGCTCTAAATTACATCAATTTCTGAGTAAATGTAGGCCAAGAGACCCCCTCACCTAATGAGAAAAAGAAGTCCATTTCACGAATGAGAGTGTGCTTTTGCCTGGAGTAGCCTCTGTGTGAATAGCATCCAAGAGCAAGAACAGAAGGGACTTCACACTCAAGAACCACATGACAATTCCCATCAAATCCCTGGAAAGGGGATGAAAATAAAGGGAAGCTCCCCACCCCTACTCCCATCTATCACCATTATTTTAGCCACTTCATTGGCCCAACTATTGTTGTCTCCTGAACTCCAGAACTAATGTCATTTAAAGGTTATTCTTTTATGATAAATATGTTATATATGGTATATATATCATATATACTATATATGATATATAGTATATATATCATATATACTATATATGATATATAGTATATATATCATATATACATATATATATATAAAAATTTTTTTTTCAGTTACGGATGCTAACTGAAGCCCAAAGGAAGCTAACTGTTCTCATTCTCTAGCCTTCCAGTATGGACTGATCTTTCTCTGTCTGTCCTGCGTCCCAGCAAAATGGTAATGCATTTGACTTCACTTCTATTCTACCCTAAAGCTTTATTCTAGATGGGAACTGGCGGGAAGAAAATTAACATTTGAGCACCTACTATGTGACAGCCACATTTTACTTAATACCTGAGACAGATGTAATAATCCCATTTCCAGATGAGAAAAATGAGGGTTTGAAAATTACATTATTTGCATATGATGACACACAGTAAAAACAAGAGTGAGGACTTAAACCTACGTTTTGTTCTAAAGCTGATGTTTGGCTTTAGGACAAAGAACTTTTGAAGGCACTTCCTGTTTGTGACTCCGCAGTCTTGAAACGTGGCCGAATGTGAGACTCATTTTCCTTCCCTGGAAATTTATCATCAGGTAAGTTGCCAGTACCAGGTCTGAAACATAAGTTGGTAAAATGGGTCCAGCGAGGTTTTAATAAATGATCCAGATAGAATGAATCTTAAATCTCAAAATAGGAGATCTCTATGTGATAAAAATTCCTTTGGTTGGGAAATTTGTCTTTCAGGGCAAGAAACCTTAGGAAATAGGGGAAAAGATTTTATTTTCAACAATACAGTACTCCACACGATAACTTCATTCATCATTTAATTGAAAGAAGAGAAGCAAAATGAGCATCACATGACCACATTCCATGGTGAGATAAATCTCCTTTGTTCTCATAAACCATCATGGTCAAATGCAAAGAAAGTTGGTCACTCTTGCCTTTGAATTTTGCCTGTGTTGTTTCCCAGATGAGACATATGAGCATATTACTAAATCTTTTCTGAACTTTTGTTTGCTCTTTTATACATTGGTGATAAAAATATCAAAATAAAGCAAGGTAATTAAAAAAATAACCCATAGTAGGCTAGCAGGCATTCAGCAAATATTAGTCCTGTCTTTCCACTTCCAATTAACTCATTGTATACCCAACTGTCTATGTGGACTTATTTTTATTGAGAATATTCCCAGTACATAATAGCTACAATAATATCTAGCACTTACATGTTATCATTTGCAAAATATTTTCTAGCTTACTGTCTTATTCAATCACTACAACAACCATTTGATTGTTACCTCAGTTGTACCAGTGTGGAGAATAAGGCACAAAAGGCAACATGACCACACAAGAAGTAAGAACAGGAGCCCTGGGACCCCAGGCCTAGGTTTGAATTCTGGCTCTTGCTTTGTGACCTTGGGTGAATCATATAATCTCTCCATGCCTCAGTTTACTCATCTTAAAAACTGAGAGGAACAATGGGATCTATTTCAAAATGTTGTGAGGATAAAATAAATTAATACAGTTATGTACTTAGAACACTATGTACTTAATTGAGTTAGTATTCAACTATTGTTATATATTATTTTTCCCTGCAAACCTCTTCTATGGTTGAGAAGATGAAATAAGACAATACATGAGTTAATACAAGTGTTTAGAGTCATTCTTGGCACATAGGGCTTAGCAAGTGTTGCCTGTCTATTACTGGTCAAGTTCACTCAAGTGGTAAGGGGGAAACCTGGTTTTTGAATAAGAGTCCTTGGAAATTAAAGCCATTTATGGGAGAGGAAGGAGGTGGTTGAGGAAGCTAATAGTGGAGGTCCTGTTATGTGCCAAGCACAGTGCCAAAGGCTTGCTTATATTATTCTCTCAACAACCTCATGAGAAAGAGATATAGGCATCAACAGGGAGTTTGGAGGTTCAAATCCATTTTCTCTGCAGTTTCTAATCCTCAAATGTGAAAAAGACAGGTTGTCTCATTAACTTCCTGTAATAAAGACGCACAAGGGAAGGCTAGTGAATTATGGCCCCACCTGCCTCCCATACTCAGTACTTAACAGCTATTGAGTCTGCTACTGCCAGCTCTCTGCCTACTGCCTGCAACGGGGACAGAAAATCCTGAGCTGCTTTCCATGTAAATGCCAGCTTTCTCTCCCTGACTCCAGCACATTTGGAAGACAAACCTCATGCCCTTTTTAAGGAGCCTTCATTCAGGGTAAACTCTAATGAGAGGCTGGAAACTAGGTAGAGGGAGCCTCCGAGTGGAAGGTGTTTTTGTCAGAGGGAGTCCATTGAAGCCAGGATTTTGTTGCTTTTGACAGAGCACTTAATTAGCCTTTAACTCTTTAACCGCAATGTGATCTTAAAGTACAGAGAGGAAATTAACCACCAGCATTCTGGGCCACATGGAAGAAATTAAAGTAATGTCCTCCTTCACTAATCCTCTCTCAAGGCACAATAGTAAATATGCATTATATTTAACAATCATGTTCCCCTGGAGCTAAGCATGGGTTTCAGTGAAAATAAATACTCTCTAATGTGTCTCAGAATGCTAATCTGGAATCACAAACAAGAACTCCTGTGCCCTCAACCCCAGCAGAATGCACTGCCTAATGACAAGGACAGGGACAAATTAATAGGGTTGGAGGGTCGATTTGTTATCTAGGATTTATAATTCATCTTTGCTTGTAAAACGGAAGCTTGATTAGGTGTGACAATCACTTGCCAAGTCTGGCTCTTTTCCAGTCTTGATGCTGGTTATAGACAGAAGTAGGAGTGGATTCCAAAGCATAGAGGAGATGATATTGATGAGTGTCCTGGCTGTATCACTTATCCACTGCATATTTGATTTTTGTAATATGGCAACATGCATGCATCATATAAATATATATTTCATTGTACATGTACTTATATAAAGTCATCATGTATAGTTTATTTATATACATAAGTGTATAAATATAATATGAATATATAAACTTTTACAACAAATACATTTATATACATAAATGTATAATATACATAAAATAAATAAATATATAAATGTATATAACCATATATATTCATAAATGTATATACAATTATATAAATATATCTTTATATACATAAAGCATATATGTATATATTTCCTTGGTTGTGGGAAAGGGTTGTAGAGGTTAGTGGTTTATTTACATTCTCATGAAGTCATATTGCAAATATTTATCTCATTTCAGTGAGATAAATATTTGCATCTAAACTTGAATCCCAGCCATGATACTCACTAGCTTTGTGAGCTTGAGCAAGGTATCTGTATAGTGGGGATAATAACAGTAACTGCGTTATAGGGATGTCATGAGTCTTATATGAGTTGGTGCATATCAAGCATTTAGCACAGAGCTACGAATATGGTAAGTGCTAAAGAAATGTTCACTATCACTGTATATATCTCTATTTTTCTTTATATATAACCGTAATTAAATGTCAATATCCTCTGAAGATTTTGCTTAAAAAAGGGTTCTACCATTTTTCTAAACAACTTTTTAAACTTATTAGTGTGGTCTAAATGCTCCGCACATATGCAAGAAAGACCAAGTCCAGGAGGGATATGACCATGTCAAGGTCACAGACTGGCTATGGCCTCTGGGGAAGAGGAGGGTCTCAGGTAAACTTTGGGATGATTGGTTTAAAAGGAGTTCAGTGGAACTGGTTAAGAGGTTATTGAATAAAGGGAATTGAATTTAGTCCCTCTACGGACACTACTGCCCCCACTTTCTCCCAGCTCACACGTGGAAGCTCACACAAACCCCCCAAATACAAACTCACACAAACATGTACATGTTTGCTCACACATTCACATGAAAACACACATACACCCCTACACACACAGTCTCCTGGGTGCAAAGCCTTGGTAAACTGTTTTATTTTTCACTTCCACCTTGCACTCTATAAACTGACTCATCAGGCCCTACCTTGTTTTGGATGGTGGGTCAGTCCTACCAAATACCCAGTGCTCCCTTCTCCCTCTCTTTGCCTGAGCATCTGAGCAGTAGTAGATGTATACAGATTTGTAAAGCTGTTTACAAATACTATCTCCTTTAATAAACACAACCACCTGGTCAGGTAGATAGCAGCCGTTTACTACTTTTCCTTTAGGCAGCTCAAACTCATAGAAGTTAAGCAAATGATCTCAATCTCATGATGTCTCAGTGGCTATACCAGGATTCAAAACCAGTTCTGTGCCATTCCAAAGCCCATGCTGTATTTCAGGGTTTCTTAAGCTGGGGTGGGGGTGGGGTATGTCTCAATCCATTAACTGATTAAGGAAGCTCAATTAAATGGGTTTCAACCGGCATCTAAAAATAATTGAAACAGAATAAAAGGTAAAAAAAAACCATGAGTGCATTTCACACAGTAGGGGTAAGTATGGTTTTGTAAAACTTGTCTAAATATGCACTTGTTTCTGTGTTCAGGAGAGCTATGGAAAATGGATTTGGTACTGTAGCTCTCAATTGGAAAAAGATTGAAAACTACAACTCTGTTCTGTATACCCAGGGTTAGTCCGTCATTCGGCACTAGAGCTTTACTGGAACCCTCCAGCCAGAATAAATTGCTTCCGCATGTGTTGTTCCCTAAGCACAGCGAACATTCCTATCTTATAACCCTAATCAAATTGCACTTCAGTTTCCTCCTCAAGGGGTGTCTGTATATGTGGGCTCCTTCCTCCTGTGCCTTTCATCTCTGCCTCTCCCTGTCTAGGGCTGCAACTGGGAGAAAATGAACACTCAATGAGTGATTATTGCTTTGGACTTGATGAAATTGAAAACTGGTTTATTTAAGAGCTGATTTCTCCAGTTTTTGCATCTACCAGATTTCTCTCTTTTACTGCCTAGCCTTAAATCACTTTACTTTTCCTTAGTACCTGTAGCAAGAACAGGCTGAAAAAGAAAAGAAAAAGAAAAAAAAAGAAGACAGAAGAAAGAAAAAAAAAAAAGAGAAGACAGAAGAAAGAAAAAAAGAGTAGTGCATGCAAAATTATTAATTTGAGTAAGACTCCAAAAAGAAGAGAAACTTAGCATTGTTTATTAAATATAAGTTTTGATATACAAATATAAGAATTTAATTTATCCAAAAGATCACAGCCCTACAAAGTATCAAAAGATAATAATTAATAGCTGGGTGTAATTGGTTATATCCAGAGAAAGGACACTTGAGCTACTAGCCGGGGAAGAGAACATGAGAGGAGGAAAAATGAGAACCGTGCGCCCCCTCTTCCAGAACCATCCTGTAGCCAGAACACAAATCCAGGCCCAACATTGCCTCCTGAGGCCAGAAAGGATTTGATTGTACTCTTTGGCTATTTATGTTGTTTTATTGCTTTCCATTTTCACATGCCTTGGTGGAAGGGAAGCGGAAATGCTGGGAGTCCTGAGAGTCCTGAGAGTTTGTTCTCATGAAGAGGAAGCCACAGCAGAGCCGGATAGAGCCAGAAACCCCAAGGGCCATATTTTCCCTTGCTCTATTGTATGAGGAACGTGCTTGAGCTACCCGGTATGTCTTCTCAGATAAACAAGGAGTTTTTAATCTGAAATTAGTGTTGACCAACTAGGCTATTGGAAAACAAAGTGTTTTCTCATTCAGTTGCTGTCTCAGAGAAAGTCACTGTATAGGGTCTTCTATTGTATATTTTTCTACTTTTACCATTATCATTATTATTAGTAGTACTCTATTGTCTTTTAATCTGTTATTCTTTAACGACCTCTTATCCTACTCTGCAAAGTTAGACCTACAAGCCTTATCAAAACTTAAAGGGTAACATGGAGGCAGAACAGAGCACAAATTCAGGATGTACGTTTGAGAGGGGATAGAACTCATGACTTTTTGAGAAATATGATCAGAAATAGAGAAATTGATATTTTTTGAAATATCATGGTTAAAGTTTAGAGAATTTACCTGACTAGAAAACATTAGATAACAAAATTATGCAAAAAGCATTTCCATTCAAGTCTCAAATCTTCCATTATCTTAATCTATTGACTGTGCTTAGGTAAGAAAAATACACTGGTCCAGGCTGGGTGCAGTAGCTCATGCCTGTAATCCTAGCACCCTGGGAGGCCAAGGTGGGAGGATTGCTTGACCTCAAAAGTTTGACACCCGTCTGAACAACAGCAACACCCATGTCTACTAAAAATAGAAAAATTAGCCAGGCGTAGTGGCACCCGCCTGTAGTCCCAGCAACTGAGGAGGCCGAGGCAGGAGGATCGCTTGAGCCCAGGACTTTGAGGCTGCAGTGAGCTATGTTGACACAACTGCACTCTACACAGGGTGACAAAGTGAGACTCTGTCTCACAACAAAAAAAAGAAAGAAAGAAAGAAAGAAAAGAAAAGAAAAGAAAAAGAAAAATATACTGGTCTAAGTTAAACCATTTCTTTGACAAGAAAAATATACTAATGTAAATTAAATCTGTGGGGACCTTGGGAAGATAATCATGTCCAAGCACATCCCTTCCTCCCATCTCCCATTGCAATGAGTTGCTACTGCTTAATCCAGGTTAGCCTTCTCTCACTTTCCTTCTTGACCATTGCTTTCTTTTTTTTTTTTTTTTATTTCATCTTATTGTTATGGGGGATACAGAATTGCAGGTTACATACGTTGCCCATGTACCACCTTTCCCCCCAAGTCAGAGCTCCAGGCGTGTCTGTTCCCCAGATAGTGCACGTTGCACCCATCATGTAGGTATATATCCCTCCCTTCCCCGACCATTGCTTTCTTAATTCCAACTTTATCACCTAATCACAGAGCTCTTTAAAAAGCAGAGAGCTTTCTCTGACTGATGGCAGAAGGGGAAATCAGAGACATTCAACCATGAGAAGGAATCCACATGTCGCTGCTGATGTTGAAGATGGAAGGGCCAGATGTGAGGACCAGGGCGCGCCTCACAGAGCTGGTCAGACCTCTAGCTGATAGCCAACAAAGAGGACCTCAGTCCTACAACCACACGGAACTGAATTCTTCCGATAACAGAAATTGGAAGCACTGCCCAAGGTCCAAATGACAGTGCAGATAACTAACACCTTGATTTCAGGCTTGTGAGACCCTAAATAGAGAACCCAGTTGCACCATCCAGGATTTCTGACCTAGAAAACTATGAGACAGTAAATGGCATTGCTTTAAGTTGCTGAGTTTGCGGTGATTTTTTTACACAACAATGAATAACTAATATACTAGGAGTCTGAGTATGGTAGTTGTTTCTCTTCCAGGAACCAGAAAATTTTACTTAATCCAAGTTTTACCACCTAACCAAACTACACAACTACTGGGTACCTAATAAAATGCTAGATCATAGCAAACTTTGCTAATAATATGCTTATACTTCTTAAAGCTGAAGCTCAAAACCACATGCTAATTAGTAGAGGCCGGATTTTAGGCCAGGTCTGGGACTCCAAACAGAAGTCTCTTCACTCTGCCCTGTCCCAGGAAACCTGGCTGCCAGCTTTACAGATCTGGAAGTTAGTCTCACGTTAGGATTGAATCATTATCTCTCAAGTCATCTATCACAAAAATATACACTAATAATAACAACAGTAACCTCCTATAGAACTTCAAATTTTTCAAAGTCTTTTAATAATCCTCATGCTGTTTGCTCACAATCCTCAGAGACAGATATTCAACTTCCATATTTTAGATAAACTAGGAGATAGGAAGTGGTTTCCCAAGGTCGAACAGAATAAACATTAAAAAAGGAAAAAAAAAGTGTTTTACTCCAAATTTTAAAAATGACGTTATTGTGCTACACAGTCTCCATATCATAATCAATGAAACTTGGACATATTGTATTGAGAGAGATCTATCTATTTTTACATAATAAAGAAGAAAGAAAAACAAGCAAAACTATAGGACTAAAATGAATTTCAGGTATGAATCATACTGAATCCTAGTGAGACCACTGCTCACTATTGTAACCCTGGTCCCTATCTTAGTGCTTGGCAGGTGCTGAACTTTTAGTAACAACCTGCTGACTGAACAGGTGAATCCACTGACAGTCACACACCCTCACCGGACAGAATTTTTAAATTATTTTACTAACGATGACTGGGTTGTTAACTAAGCACAGGCTTTCGAACTGTGTCTGGCACAGAAGAGATCTTCATAAAATATTTGTTTACTGGATATCTTTTGGTATTTTTATTAGTTACCTTGAAGCCCAAAGGAAGTAAGTGTAAATAATGGCATATATTTTTTTCTATCTAAGTAACCACAAGGACTATAATAAAATTAATGTAGTAATCATGACAATAAAGATTGCTAGCTCTCTAGAATAAGCGGTGCTCTCACACATGTAAATTGTTACAATACTTTTGGAAAATACTTTATCACTAATTTTGAAGCCTACACTTTGCGTTGGAGAAAGTGAAAATAATCAAACAGTTTTTAAGTTCCAGATTCAAACCCACATCTCTCTGACCTCAGAAACTTTCTTATAAAGAATCTGCCAAAATTTTTTTAAATGGAAAAAGCATTTACAAAGTTCTCTATCATAACATTACTTATGATAAAATGTAAAAGCGTAGAAAACAATACAATTGTTTAACAATAATTTAATGAATGAATAATGGATGTTCCATTCTATAAACAGGATATCACACAGCTCTTAATAATGGTTTACGCTCTAAAGAATCACCTAGAAGATGTCTGAGACACAATGCCAATTTTAAAAGAGGTACAAAATTAATTACATATTAATTTCAATTCAACATAAATATGTTTAGAAAGGAGACTAGAAGTATATAAACAAGATAATGATAGTTGTGCTAGAGTTGTAGAATCCGGATGTTATTTCTTTCCTCTATTTTCCTTTTTTTAACATGTGGTTTTACTGTTTTTATGATACATAGATAGGAAATAGAAATAGAAGATATACAATTAGAGAGAGAGAACCATAGACATGCTTTTAACATATCCAGCGCTCAACTCACCAATTTGCAATACGAGGTAGTAGACTGAAAGCTCTTGCTTCCATTTTCCTGGGTTATTCCTGACTCTGCAGATGACTTCAGCACGTAGTAATGTTAGCTAGCTGATTCTAGATTAGTGTGTATCATACTAAACACCCCCCTAGCTATCAAGGGAGAAACAGTTCACGAGCATGCTCACTTACTGCTTATAAGACTGTAGGCTGGAATAATTAAGGTATTTTAGAGGAACATTTAAGTTATGGTTAGCATATTCAGCAGTAGTTTTTAAAGAATCTTCTGTGAAATGGATTAGGTTGTACTTGCTATAGATACAGAGGAAACCTAATTGTGCTTGATTTACCTTTGTGGCAGACCATGACAACAACTCTAACATACACATGCAAATCAACATGTTGGTAACTGTTGGAAATTGATTGTAGGGCAATTGCAACTTTGGAGTAATCTTTAGAAAGTGTGGATCTCATTATTTATGTCTCCTGCTTGAACTCTCCCAGTAGCCTAAAGGAAAGTTTTACCAAAAAATATAGCTCCCTTCTTTCCTTTATGACCTCAGGTCCTGCTTGTCAATGATGTGAAGTTAGGGTGAATTTTTCATAATTCCTCAAACGTGCCACGCCTTGTCTAGCCTCTGTGCTTCTGCATAGATTGCTCACACAGTCCAGACTGCCTTTCACATTCTTTTTATAACTGTCAAACGCCCACACTTTAATAACAGGCAGAATATAAAGCGGACAATCAAACTTCTACTTATCCTTGCGTGTTTGACGAAATGTAACCTAGTCTTTAAAAATCTTTCCTGTGCTCATCTTTCCTTCCATCCCCCAAGTCCCTGCTTTACAGCTGTACAATTGGACACCTCGCTTTGTGCCTCTATTCTAGTATTTTGTTGCTGAAACATTATTGCCCATTTCCTCCACTCTACTGGGAGATACTGGAGGAAAGAGAGATTCTGTTTCTCCATTTTCCTGTTTCTGAATACTGCAGTGCCTAATACATACTAGACCCTGAAGAATATGCTTTCAGAAACATATCTATGCATCGATCTCTCACATATTTTACATAAACAAGTTACACACATATGTGATTCAATATTTTCATATATATATATGTCTATGTGAGTTACATATATATAGAAACAGAAAAAACCAACAAAATAAAATAACCAAAAGTCATCTGCAAAAACAGATCTCTGAAACACACTGAATATACCAGAAATTTATTAGATTAATTCTATACATAGTCCAAAGCCCACAGCAGCTGACTTTCTGCCCAAGAAGAACAGAGAAGGAGCTGGGATAAGTGTAGGGTTTGGAACAATGTTCTGCTTACTTGGCTTTAGTAAGAAGCCTCAAATTGGCGTAGATGATCTTAGGGTATGTGATGACTTTCCCTGCCTCATCACTCATCATTCCACAGTATGAAATAACTCTCAACCATCATGATTTCCTCACAGTTTAATGGGCTTTGGGAAAAAGTCTTTGTCATTGTTAAGTCTCATCTCTACTGTGCAAGATTTAAAGAAGAAAACAGGCTCTGCTAGTGTCTTTGTGCCCATGACCTTAGTGTTCAGTGATGGGAGCCCCCCTGCCTACATTGTTAAAGCCCTTGTCCTCCTGCAGACCAAATCTGTGCCTCATCAGGAAAAGAAGAAAGAAAAGCTGCTCAGAGCCAGACTCGGCTCCCAAATTAGGAGCAAGACAAAGTAAAAAACAAACAAACAAACAAACAAACAAACAAATAACCTACATGGAATTTTGGCCTTTGCTGATAACTACTCAAAGTAGTCTTCCAAGGCATTCACAATTCACATTGGGAGCAAAATTATTTCACTTAAATGGAAGATAAGTAAGATCAGCCTCCTGACAGCAGGCCTGAAATTAAACTGCTAAAATATTTCCAAAATAAAAAGTATATTTTAAAAAATGAATAAATAAAAATAAATAAAAACTAAAAAAAATAAAAAAATAAACCCTATAGAGTGGGAATACTCCCTTCTAAACTGGAAGATTAGCAAAGAAGCTCAGGTAACATTACCAAATTTATCCATGCTTTGAGGAGAGGAAAAAAATCAATATTTTATTGTGATCATTGATTACTTTTAATAATTTTTGCAAAATATATGTCATACCAAAAGCATGAAAGTACGTATATTCTCAATTCTTCTTTGTGGATATATATTTATTTATTCATATCTCAATTTGCTCTACAAAGGATTTGAAGAGGCTTATAAAATGTCTACAGTGACATGATATTAAAAATAAATGAATAAATAGGGCAAAGGGAGCCTGAGCAAGAGCGAGACTCTGTCTCTACAAAAAGTAGAAAAATTAGCCAGTTGTGGTGGCACACACCTGTAATACCAGCTATCCGGGAGGCTGAAGGAGGAGGATCACTTGAGCCCAGGAGTTTGAGGTTGCAGTGAGCTATGATGACACCACTGCACTCTAATCTGGGCAACCAAGTGAGACCCTGTCTCAAAATAAAAGAAAAGAAAAAAAAATAGGGCAAAGGAAAAATGAACAACGGCAAAAAAGAAATGAAGGTAGAAAAAAATAAAATAAATCTTATGATTCACATACAAAACATACGCCTTATGGTTTCAAACATTTCAAAAAAATAGATGTCTCTGAGTCTTACTTTCCTAGGAATCTACATAAAGATGCAAGTAGGTTAAGTGTGCAAATCATAGCTCTTATTAAAGTAAAACAATTGCCCAGAACCATAGCTATTTTAGATAGAGAAATATTTCTCCCATAGGTCCTTATGGATGTGGCTGTATACCTGAGTCAGATTTCCAGAATAACACCTTCATATTAAGTATAAAAAATATTTTTCACTGTTTCTTTTTTTTTAATTTATGAAGAACACAAATTTATTTCTCGTGGTTCTGGAAGCTGGGAAGTTCAAGATCAATGTGCCAGCCTCTGGTGAGCTGGATCTCCACTTCTAAGATGATGCCTTGAATGCTTCATCCTCTGGAAGGCAGCAGTGCTGTTCCCACCTGGCAGAAGGGCAGAAGAGAGGGAACCCACTCCCACAAGCTCTTTTTATAGCAGCATTAACCCATTCATAAGGGCAGAGCACTCATGACACAAATACCTCCCATTAGTCTCCACCTCCCAACACTGATACTTTGAGGATTAAGTTTCAGCATTTGTAATTACCGTAATATATTGAAATAAAAATACATATACACATACTACATATTTTACATTAGCATATATATAAATATATGTATATTGTATGTTTTATACATGCACATTAATATATACAGAAATATATGTATGTTGTATGTGTGCATTTGTATGTGTCTATATGTATACACATACATATATACATGCTGTGGCTTAAATGTTTTTGCCCCTTCAAATTTACTGTTTCTTATAATACTCCATTCGGGACCAGAAAAAAGCAAAGTATGAAAAGGGCATTTCTCCTTGAGTAGTTTACTCGGACAGTGTCTGGTGCTTTTAATAATGTGTATATACTGCTGTTACCACAGTCCTGTCCTATTTAGCTTTAAAAAAAAAAAAAGATAATGAAGGAAAATAGGCATTCTTTTATTTATTCATTCACTCATTAGAATAGAAAAATAGTTAGGAACCTCTTCTCTGTGGTTCACAATATTACACAAGTAAATTATATTTAATGATCTCACTCATTCTCAAATTCATTTATCATAAGAATGTGAGGGCTATGACCAAACTTGGAAAACATCATTTTGCAAAATATAAAATGCAGTGGTTGGAATAGATGATCCTCAAAACCTCTTCCAATTTAAACATTCTGTGATGTCGAATATTAAAAAAAAAATAGCTGGCAAAAAACTGAGTAAGCAGAACAGAAAAATGTATCTTAAGAGAGTGGAATTGAATGGAATTCCCTTAGACAGTTTCATAGTTTACACAGTAGAGACAGAGAAAAATCTCATAGTTCCTCCTATTGACTAACCTAGTCCACTGTTTTTAATCAGTCATCTTTATAAATTTTCAGATTATTTTGTCTCAGAAACTAAAACTGTGCCTAACATAACAGCCAGTGGAAAAGTATAAACCTTTAGAGTCAAAGATAGTTTCATTGAATTCTAGCTTTTTCCTATAACAATCACATGACCTTGGGCAATTTATTTAAACTAGGTGTGTGACAATAATATGTACCTCAAATGATGTGAAGATTAAATAACAACGAAAGTGCCTAGTGATTAATACAAGAGACATTCTCAATACATGTTTGTTTCCTTCCTCTTAGAGAAGTTTTATTCTTGTAAATAACAAAGTTGACCTATATTTAAGAGCTTCCTTGTCTAAATACATTCTCTAAAGTTCCTTATAAGAAGGTAGAGTGAAATGTAAAGTTTGGAATACCTATAAACAAAGGAAAACTCTGTGCTGTTTCAAAGCAAAGGCACTTCATTTCAGCTTCTGGGAGTATAGTCCAGGATAACTCCTTGAACAGTTTCCTGAGTCAGAAATATGCCATAGAGACATTTTGACCTGAGCAATATCATTTTCAGCAGAACAAAGATGTTTATGTGTTGTATGGTATTTTAGTATTTGATGCTGGGAGCAAAGTTTAAAAGTTCTGAATATACATGAATATCGTAACTTCATTTAGCAGCACCTCCTTTGAAAAGGTAAACTTGATATGCTTTTCAATTTCATGCCGTTGGGTCTAGTTAAGATGGCATCCCTGAATGGAACACATTTAAAATCTCCTCCCTGGAGTGGAACAGTTGGGCTTGAAGTTCCTCTTCTTCCTCTTCCTTCTTTTCTTTCTCATTCTCTGCAGATAAAAATGTTTGCTAATGAAAAACACTTTAAGGAGATTCTTGCTTAAAAGGAGATAATTTTAAAAAAGAAAAAATAGTAAACAAGACAAAAGTTAAAATTAAAGGAAAAAGAGAAACCTCGTTAGAAATCAAAGACTTCAAAATTAGAGTGACTTCTTTTACCAACATCAGTTAAATTAGTAACAAAAAGTAACAGCCAATACCGTCCCTACTGTGATGAAACAAACGTATACATTGCTTATGTCATTGAAACTATACGACTCCGTAGGTAAACAGTGGGGCTATAAATATTAAGAGTCAAAAAGCCATTCATACCTCTTGATACAATAATTATGAATTTAGGAATTATTTTTATTTATTTTTTCATAAAATCCAATTGTGTGCCCCAGTGGGCACTTGATCTGCAAAATTAATAAGGCTAAAACTCTGTTTGTAAAAGTTTAAGGTCTAGTGAGAAATTTAATTTAAAGAAACGATTGAACAGAACTAAATGACAAATCTAAGAGATTTTCACTGCAGTGCTACTTCCAGGAGCAAAAAATGTCATGTCTACCAAATATTCAACAGGAGGAGGCTAATTAAATGCATCAGTTTACTAGAGAGTAAAACATACAGGTGTTAAACATGACAAATGTGAACACTGTACAATGTAGATATCATCATAAAAATATTAATCAGGATGTTATAAATGGTATGATTTCATTCATGTAAAAGATGTATTTGAATGGAATAAAAGAGGGGAACATGAGAAAATGAAAACTGTGTATTTGCCGTATCCTGATAGATTTTTTTAAAAATTCAGTATTATCTTACAAGTTACAATATTGTAAGGGAATAACACTTTTTAATTTGGGGGAAAAAAAAAAAACAACCTCACTTCTTCACTTCTTACCTAGTATTTTCTGATCAATAATAATTATATAGTGATACACAAAATTGGCACATTATATGGGAATTTGGAATTTTCTTTTTGCATGCAGTTTTATTCTATCTGAAAAATTCTATAAGTTCTTTTAGGGATTTAGTTTTCTAAATATAAACTTTAAAAGCCATTTCAGAAATATAAGCTGAAGACAGTTCAGGGGAATGCAGCGGGGCCAGAAAGAATAGGGATCAGGGACTCTGGGCAGGTCCCTTCATTTCTTTGTTTCCTCCTCTGGAAAATGGGGATAATTGTGTCCACCTGATTTTAAAAGGAAGGAAGGAAGGTAGGAGGGGAGAATGGGAGGGAGGGAAGGTGAAAGGAAGAGAGGACAAAGATGAGAGTAAAGAAAGAAGGAAGAGAGGGAGGGAGCAGGAATGGGAAGGATGGAAAGAGCCAGCCTGGAAGGGGCAAAAGCGGAGTTCTCCTGTGGACACAGAAAAAGAAGAAAAGCTGCATCAGGTCGTGGTGCAATAGAGAAGGAAACTGAAATAGCACTGCTGGCCACAGACGGAGCAGATGCTTCGGGCTGGGTGGTCAATATTACACTGTAGGGAAAGCTTCAAAGATAAATGATCTAAATCCCTACGGTCCCTGAATTACAGGCGAGGGAAGTTCATGAAATTGTTTCTCAAAGTGGAAGTGTATCGAGTGAGAGCGTTTATCATTGGAACAACTTTCCAGAGCATAAAATGAGTCTCTTTTCCTACAACCAAGAAAACAGTCTGAACTCCTTTTATTTGTGCCCAACAGAATAACTCCACCCTTCTTGCAATTCCCTTTCAATTTACTTTCTAACATAAATTCTCCATTCAGCTCAAACCCTTTAATATATGGCTGAAAACTTACTCTTTCTATCATTTTGCAGTGCCCCCCAGCCCAAACATCAACAAACCCTCATCACACCCACCCTGCAACAGCCTTCAACCTCCTCCTGAACTTTTCACGATCTCAAAAACACAGTATTTTGTCGTCTATAATCATCCCAGGAACACTCCGCCTGGAATGCCAATCCTAATCACCTGTGTCTTTTGTACCCTCAGTGAACTCCTTCTCCTTGATCAATACCCTATTCAACCTGCATCTCCTCTGAGAAGACTTCTTTAATTTTCCAGCAAAACATCTGCCTTTCTCTTCTGATCATCCATAAGCTTTGCTTAAGAGATGTGCTTTTGAATAAATAAATGGAATGATGAATAAATGAGGAAATAAAGCAGAGGAAGAAACTCATATTTTGTGAGGTCAGAACCTTGGCCATTTTTTTTTTTTTTGAATATGACATGTTACTTGGGTGGCCTTGGGCAGAATATTTGGCTCTCTCTACAACCTCAATTTTCTCTTCTATAAAATGGGAGAAATAATACTATCTGCTTAAAAGGGCTCCTTTCTCTCCTGTTTTCTTTTTCTTTTTACTTTTAGAGATCTATGTATCAGGCACTGTGTTCAATGCTTTCCACATAGCAACTTATTTATCTTGGCCAACAGTCCTATGAGTTCAAAGTGAGAAAATGCATGGGCTGTGTTTAGCTCAGTAAGTAGCACATAAAGAGCGCTACTTTGTAGTTGGAAATTGTTAATTTTCATTAATTCTTCTTGATATAAACAGCAATCAGTGATGGAGGGACCTTAGAGGTTTTCTAGTTCATCTCTGTATTTCAAGGATAAAAAGGTGGCAGATGGACAAATGATATTCTAATGGCAGATCATAGTCTGGTATCTTCATCTCCTGATGTTGGTCTATCTCTTATTTCCAATACACACTTTTCTTGGTCTAAAGACATAAAGACACAGGGACTGCCTGGGAAGAGTGTCCCTGTTGAGTGTATATGTGGCCAGTATAAAAAGCACACAAAATGAGGGGATATTTTATCATGGCTTTTAGAGAGTAAGAACATGTGTAAATCAGTATTTGTGGTAAATGTTGTCTCTTCTTCAGCCCACCATACATGCACATTCTAAAACATATTTTTAAAATTATCCCAAACTATTAATAAAAGGTATGTAAATGTCTCATTATAAAAAGCCTATTAGGGATCTTTAGGAAATCCCTGCCTTGACATTTGCAACTTCAGATATTCTCATCTTATTTAATTGTTGTTTCTTATTTCCAATTCCACAGAAAATAGGGGAAGGGATAGAAATTAAGAGCTTCCAATCTTGTAACTTTGCCATCCCCATTCATATGTTTTTTCATTAAGATGGATTTTATATTACAAATAAGTACAGTGATAATCTCTTGCTGAGACCAAGAGCCTGCTTCAGCAGTGATAAGGTTATCACAGATTGTAATGGAACAATGTGAATACCTCAAACCAGAGGGTAAATCTTGCCCCTTGATATGTTCTGGGACAATGACTTTTAACAAGCAGAAATGTCACACCTGCTTCTATAACTTTGAGCCATCCCCATAATCCATGAATCATGTTACTGCTGAATTACTTTTAGAGGAAATAACTTAGGAAAGAGCATATGCTTTCTTTTTTTTTTTTTTTTTTTTTTTTGAGACAGAGTCTCTCTCTGTTGACCAGGCTAGAGTGAGTGCCGTGGCGTCAGCCTAGCTCACAGCAACCTCAAACTCCTGAGCTCAAGCGATCCTCCTGTCTCAGCCTCCCGAGTAGCTGGGACTACAGGCATGCGCCACCATGCCCGGCTAATTTTTTTCTATATATATTTTTAGCTGTCCATATAATTTCTTTCTATTTTTAGTAGAGGTGGGGTCTCGCTCTTGCTCAGGCTGGTCTCGAACTCCTGAGCTCAAACGATCCGCCCACCTCGGCCTCCCAGAGTGCTAGGATTACAGGCGTGAGCCACCGCGCCCGGCCTATATGCTTTCTGAAAGTTGTTAAAAAGGAAACTGTTGACATAAATACGTACAGGAGAAGATGAACATATGGAAATTTTCATGGTGAGTCTTCCTCCAGAGTAAATGAAAAGGAATGTCAAACCACAAAGAATCTTTTCCCTGAGCTTCAGAGAGTGATAGCAGAAGTCTTAAAAAGGCACTTAATGGAATCATATCTGGAAATGGTTGAACCATAAAAAGGTGTAGCATCCAATTCTCTTTTTGAAGCACTTTGGGAAGTTCAGCTTTCTTTCCATGAAAATGGGTAAGACTGTGGCCTCCTTCGAGGTGAGGTGAGGCTATTTTGTGAGATATTTCTCGTTTAATGGCTGCTTAAGGATGAACATTGTCTTCTTTCACCTGTCTACACATCCGGATCCTGCTCACCCTTCACAGCTTAGGCACAAGGATTTCCTCCCTAAAAAATTCTCTGCTGGCTTCTGTTCCATTTGACTTCACTGTTTCCTAAAACCTAAAGTACTAGATGTTTGAAATATACAATTTTACATTTACTTCAAAAATACCTTGCATTATGCTTGAAGCATATTCTACCAGACTACCAGTTTCCTAAAGGCAGAGATTAAATTCTACATTCCTAATGTCCAGCTCGCTCTTGGGCCCTCTGCAGATCCTTCATAAATATTGAAAATAATCCGCTAAACAGTTCGGATGATTTAACTGTAATGTCTTCAGTCAATGGCAGAGACTTCTTATGCAAAATAGAAAGAATTGCCATGTATTGAGCTCCTGCTATCTATCAGGTGTTAGGCCATTTTAAAAAAGTTGTGTTATGTATTCCTAATAACACCATTAATGTTGTGTCCTCATTTGATAGCTGAGAAATTGAGGCTCAAAGATGGTGAGCTGCTTGCTCATATGTAAACTGTTGTTAAGGACAAGGTTTTCTGGGACTTGGATTACCAACATGTATGTGCAAAAAACAAAATTAACCACTAAAAATCTTCCTTTATCTCAAAGAAAATCTCCCCATAGATCTATGGAGATAGCCAATAGGAAGTCTTTCCTGGTCCTTTTTGCAGATGGAGGACAAATTCTGTCTCTTTCTGGGTGGTAAGAACCTCCCTGCTTGCCCTTGGATTCCTTAGCAAGCGCAGTTTACCCATGTGGAGGGGCGTAGGGTGGTAGCAGGTTCCGTTTTACTCAGCCCAGTGACTTCTTTGTCTACACTGGTTCCCCCAGCTCCCAGGGGACATAAATCTATGAAAATGAAAAATGGTTTCTCTGCAGTGGTAGATTAACGATTGGTTCAAAGAACAGATTTTAGAAATTTTTGTGTATGATATTTGATTTTGGCCCATAGGGTAGAAAATATTTGCTATCTGGCTCTTTCCAGAAGTTTGCTGAGCTCTTCCTGATTCTTACTCCCTGCCTTCCTCTCTTCTAAGAGCCCAGGGCCCCCGTTTTTCCCAACCTTCATTACCATTTCAAACACCAGAATTAATGTTCCCCAGCCCAAATCGTATGCCCTAATCTTTCACTGGCCTCATCTGGGCTAGCTAAATGAAACAATCTATATTAACATGAATGGCTGTGCAGGGGTGCAAAGGGGGTGTTCCCCTTCCTTCCCATTATAAAGGTCATGGCCAACACCCCTATAATAAAAGATTGGGTAACAAGTAAAAAGCATAACAAATTTATTTGATTGTATCTTTATGTGATATGAGAGCCTTCATATTGAAGACCCAAAGATACAGGGGAAGCTATCTGATTTTATGCTTAGGTTTGATGAAGCCAGGGCAGCCGTCTAGAACTGTAATTGGACAAAAAGTCTATGACCTAATGCTAACAGCCTGAGCGTGGAACCTGGCAAGGCCTGTGCAGGTTCTTCTTGGCCTCTCTCTGTTGTAGCATTTTTACCTTTCAGGTATGGGATAGGACCCCTCTGAAATAAGGGTTTCAGTTTCTTTATGGACAGCTGATACACAGAATGGTGGGGGAAGGATAGAGTAATATTTTTAGGTGTTATGGCTGGGTTTGGGGAAAAGGGATCCTGATTTCTATGACCCACCCTGGAACAGAGGAACTCCAGTTTCTATTCCTCAAGGGAGTATAGAAAGTGAGAGACAGGAAAACAGGAGAAATTCAGAGGGAAATTTTGCTTCTGAGATCTTCATTTTGGGGTATCATTTTTTATCTGAGCCCCAACATCTGATTGGCTGAGGGTGTCACTTTGGTACTCTTCTCATTTGTGAAAGAACAAATGTTCACCATTCAGCACAAAGGCTTTGGGTGGCAGGGCAGTGCCAAAGTAAATCACTGCCGGGACCCAAGGCCCCTCCCTATATTCTCTAAGAGCTTTATATCAATTAATTCATTGATTTCTTTCAACAGCTCTATGAGGTGCATCAAATTATAGCCCTTATTTTTACAGAGAAGGAAACTGAGGCACAGGGAGGTTAAATAGCTTATGATCAAAAAGCTGGTAACAGGCATAGCTCAATTTCAAACCCAGGTAGCCTGGGCTAGAATCTGGGCACTTTTAACCACTATGCAATGCACACTGCCTCTAAGCATGTGGTCCTTAAGAATACGGGTTATGAAATCAGATAGCATTTTCCATCCTTGGGTGTGGCTTCAGGCAATTTACTAAATCTCCCTTAGCTTCAGTTTCTTCATCTGTTAAACCATAATAATATCAGCACTTGATTTATTTTGTTCTTATGTGTAGTTAAGGGAGTAAAACCTGAAAAGCCAATGCATAATGCCTAAAGCATGGAAAGAGTACCCCAATCAATGTGATCAATGTTTGCTTATATTCTGATAGTTTCAGCAGAGTAGAAGGCCAATATGAGATCATGCTTGAAAAAGTATTTCTTGGTGTCCTTAAATTACTCTGCATAGAAAACCTATCCAGCTCATTCATGAAACCCACTCTGACAACATACACACATACATAATGTGCACACATGTCACCTCCCAATGCAGAAGGCAGGAAGGGATCCTCCAGTTTTGCTCTGTGGCATATCTGTGCTCCTGAGTATAATCACTTTCTTCTGTGGTTTGGGATTTATACACACATTACAGCCACAGGCACGCAGGCATATATTTTTAGATCACTCTCCGAAAATGGAGCATCCACATTTTTAAAAATAAACTTGTGCCGGGCTAAAGCTGGAATCAATGAGTAGGGGGAAAAACACAACCTACTCAGCCTTCTCCTTTTCTTCAGTGCTAACAACCAAGTCCTGCTCTCCCAGCTCAGATTTCAGCTGATTCTTTCCTTGTCTGTCCTAGAACGAGTGGTGCAGATCTCAGCAACTGACAAGTGTGGAGTCTGCTGTTAAGTATAAATTTCCGACTCCTAGAAATTTGGCTCCTGACAAATGTTCTTGAAAACTTCTAGGATGTGGCTGCATATTTCAAGGACCCCCTTAGGAAAGCTCAAGTTAAATCAGGCTTCTCACAAAGGGTCCTCCCCAGGCTCTGAACTCACCAAGTACCCATGGCAGGGGGTCGGAGCCAGTGAACACAATGAACTGCTACGCGCAGCCTCCTCAAAAGACAGGGAGGACAAACTTCCACTCTCCATTTCCCCTCAATGTATCCAAACAGGCAGGAGAAATGTTTTCACGGCTGATTGCTGTTGCTGGGGCAATTCAATATTGATCCTTCATATGGTAATATCAGGAGATTCCCCTGGGCATTGGTGAGTGTGAATGGATGACAGTTCTCTGGGTAGGAAAGGAGGGCGTTTTTTATCATCAGCATCTGTTTCCAGCCCCAAAATGTCAAATTGGGAAGCCTGATTTTCAGCTCTGGAGAAATAAAGGCTCAGCCTGAAGATTGCTGGCAAACAGCAAAAGAAGCCCCTGGTATTGGTGGGGAAAGATCTCCCTGGAAAAAGCTTAGCTTCCCAGAAGGGATGAGGGAAGGGCTCAGGAAGAAAAGAAAAAGATAGGAAACAATTGTCCTTCAGTTTCTAAAGGGCCATAGACAGCCTCAGGGACCAATCCTTCAATTTGCCACTGAGAAGATTTAGAAACTTATGGGGGTTGGGGAAGGGCGGACAGACAGTAAGAAAATCATTTGGCGATCCCCACGATTTTAAAGAAAACTGAATTCTGCTCACCCAGAACATTAGGGAAAGCCTTAAGGCAGACAAGATTGAGGAAGGGTATTAGTAACCCTATCCGGGAATTAATGGCATTGCCAGTGACACAGATTTGTAATCTTCCAGTTTAAACTCAGACATGACCAACCCCTTTTGGAAATGCAGTTTGTGCTTTTAGAATGACAGCAGCCACTGTGATTTCTTTACTTATGTGCTATTTTGCTTCTAAAGGGCTTCAAAGTGTCTGCTTCTGTTACTCGAGCCTGCCTTCAAAAAAAAAAAAAAAAAATATCGAGGGGAACAGATTGTGAAGCATTCCAGAGGGAAGAGATTTGGCAAGTAATGCTATTCCAAAAACATCTTATCAAAAACAGTCCTTTGTCTTTCACCTTATTCGTTGTTTTCTGAGGCATGCGGGTGCAAGGAGCTCCAGGTTTGCTTTCTGATTTGCCACGGGTGGGAACCCAGGCTTCAGTATCAACACTGTGACCGCACCATTGACTTAACCTCTCTGAGCCTGAGTTTTTGTCAACTCTAAAATGGGAATCATGACAATATCTCGGGAGGCTTCCTCAGCATGTTGTAGCCACTTAGAAAACAGTACTTATTATTTCTGTTATATCTAGTGACTCCCCAACATAAAGCTAAACTGTTACGTTAGGAGGACTTAACAAAAGGTTTACAACCATATGAGAAAATTGATTCCATGTAGGCTTGGGAATTGTTTTTAAATTCAGAAGAGAAAATGTTATTTTATCAGCATCACTTAAACAGAGCTTAAATGGCATCACTGTTTCCTTTAAGAGGTGAATCGGATAGGGCTCGTGTTACATGTATATTTCATCTACAGTTGCCACATATGTGTGTTTTTCTCAGCAAGCAGCACATATGGAACAACTCTTTATGGAAAATAAGAGTGATGTCATCTGCCTAGCAATACCAGGATATGAACTCCGACTCCCACAGTGCCGTTGGATCTACACATCTACCAGTGTGCTCCGAGGAAAGGAGACTATTTTGAATGTTTCCGGAGCAGTATGCTTTGATTTTCTTCTGAGAAATCACTGGGAGGGTGTAATCTGATTTCCACAAAGAGAAATGGGTGTGTGGAGCCAGAAATAGTTTATTCTTAGGGATTCCTAAGGAACTCATTGAAAGTGTTTCTCATATTTCAGAACAGAAAAGTAGAAAATGGAGCAAATATGTTCCATTGCCTTTTATGTGGAGGAAAACAGTTCCTCAGTCCTTTCAAGCGCTCCGGTCCCAGGGAATCTGCTCAGACTTGCTATTGTCTGCATTCTTCTGTGGCGTTGCTGAAAAGATTAGCTCTAAAGAGGAGTTTAGTGCTTCTCTGGTGATTTAAGTCATTTTAAACAAGGATTTCAGGAAGGAAGGGATGAAAGGAAGCCAGATATTTGGGCATATTGTCTCCTTGAGGAAAACCTGTTTGTTTTTCTTCTCTTAGAACAAATAATTTTTAAAAATTAAAGTTTATTCTTGCAACTGTATTGTGATGGCTTAAACTCCATCATTTGTGGCTATGTACAATGCCCTTCATTAGCATTGATCTCCCTGTAGAATGGGTCCTGCTGGTTACTTGGAATTCCTGCTCCAATTCAGGCTCTAGTCTATTAAGAACTAATCCCCATAAGCTTGTAGGAATTGCCACCCTGGGCCACACTGAGAGGGCTGCCTGGTGTAGCTGGAGGGGTCAACTGGTGGGCCCAAGACTAATTTATTACAGAAAGTGGGTTTGGTTTGACAGAGTACTTGAGAAACATATAAATTGGAACTCCTTTAGTAGGGGCATGCACTCTCCTTTTCTCCTAAATGAAGTATCACAAGAATGGAAAAACAAGCACCACATGCACTCACCATCAAATTTGTATTAACCGATCAACACTTAAGTGCACATGCAGTAATAACATTCATCGGCAGATACGAGAGGGTATATTCACACCTAATGGGTGTGGTGCGCACCGTCTGGGGGATGGACATGCTTGAAGCTCTAACTCAGGTGGGCAAAGGCAATATATGTAACCTAAACATCTGTACCCCCATAATATGCTGAAATAAAAACAAAGACAGCAAACAAAGAAATAATATAACAATTTTTAAAAGTGAATATTTGTCAGAGATAGACCATTAGACTGATGGAAGCAGGAAAAAAGAGTCAACAAATCGACCCACAAATATTCAGTCAGTAGATTCTCAACAATAGTATGGATGCAATTCAAATGGAAAATGATGATGTTTTCAATAAGTGATGTCAGAGCAATTCTGTATCCATTTTTTAAAAGAAGAAATTTAACCTCTGTAGTGGGTTGATGGATGGGCCACCAAAGGATATATCCACCTGAAACCTCTCAATGTGACCTTATTTGGAAAAGAGTATTTTTTGTAGATGAAATTAAGGGTCTTGCGATAAGATCATCTTGGATGGCAAGTGTCATTATAAGAGCAGTCAAAGGGAGGACATGGAAGAGATAGCCAGGTACAGCGAGAGGCAGAAATTGTAGTTTGCCACCAGAAGCTGAAGAATACCTGGGGCCATTAGGAAACTCGAAAGGACAGTAAAGAATTCTGCCCTAGTGCCTTTGGAGGTAGTGTGATCCTGCCCCACCTTGTTTGTGGACTTCTGGCTTCTAGAACTCTGAGAAAATAAATTTCTGTTGTTTGAAGACACTTAGTTTGTAGTAATTTGTTACTGCCACCCTAGGAAACTAATAAAATATCCTACCTTACTCCATCTACAATTAATTTGAAATGGATCATAGACTTAAATGTGAAAAGTAAAACCCTAAAATTTCTAGGGTGAAATATAGACATTAGAGAATTATCTTCATAATCTCACTGTTGGCAAAGATTGCTTAAAGAGCACAAAATGCACTAGCTATACGTTTTTAATATTGATAAATTGGACATTATAAAATCATAAAGCAAAAAGTTATGTTCATTAACCTGAATATATATATTTTTAAAAACTACACATTAATAAGAACAATAAATAATTTTAACAAAATTTAACAAAATAGATAAAAGACTTAGTAGGCATATCTAAAAAGAGAATACCTTAATATCTAAAAAGAGAATACCTTAATAATCCATGAAAGTATGAAATGGTGCTCAACATCATTATTCTTTTGAGTCTAAAGTTCTGATCTTTAAAATTGGGATAATCTCACTTTCTTCATATAATGCCACGTGCATCACTTGAGGCATAAATGTAAGAATGTATACAAAACACTGAGCACAGTGCCTGGCTCATAGTAAGGGACCAATAAATATGGTTCCAAGGACCGTGTTAATCTATGTAAGCTATTGCATAATAGTTTGTGAAAAATTGCAGAAAATTGGGGACAAATTTTTTAAAAAACAGGATCTAATAGCAAAGACTTTTTAGTATAATTTCTTGAGCTGTTACAGTGTAAAATACTAAATATACATGTCTCCCAGATTGCAGCTGGGAGTAGGCAACAACTTTTTGGTTTAATTAAGAACTGCTGAAAACAGCACTGATTTCCAAAGGTACCCACAGACCCCTGTGACCTTTGAGAAATCTGTATTTCTTCCTCCCTTGCCTCATCCCCCTTATTTGCTCCAGCATAAATGCTGCACAAAGAATAGAGGTTTTTGGCTTTTGTTTTAACTTTATGCTGATTACAGCTTCAGTTATTAATATTTCCTCCACAGGATGTGGCTCTTACTATCTCTGCACTTTCATTCTTACTGGTGTCTTTTCCCACCTAAAATTTTAGTAACATTGAACTAAAAACTGCAAGAAGATCTCTGATCTTGTTGTGCTGTCTCATGTCTTGCTTGTATTTACATATGCTGTTCCCTCTCCTGAAACACCCTTCCCGTTCAACTACTTCCTGTCAAGCTAGTCTAGTTCCGATAAATCCTTAAAATCTCTGTCCACAGATCATCTTCTCCCAGTAGCTCTGGGAATCCTCTCCAAGTTCCCCCAGACCTCTATCAGAGCTCTTAAGATAATGTATTAGTCATAGCTCTTAATATTATCACTCCATCAACCAGTTTTACTCATTTGGATCTCATTTTGTGAGGGGCAAAGCCCACTTCTTCCCCTGCTGCCATTTGATAATAGATTAGGAACTCTGTGATAACAAAGAATTGGATCCATTTCTGATATATCAGAACGATCCTTAATACCCACCAATGGGCCACAGATTGTACATTGGAAATCACCAATTATACAAATAGTCTCAAAATCAGGGATTGGTATAGTGGTTCAGTGTTTGCAATCATGCCAGGCTCTAGGGTTTGAATTGTGGCCCATCCATTTACCAACTGTGCCTTGTGCAAATCATCTAGCCTCTCCCTCAGTTCCCTTATCTGTAAAATGACAATAATAGCAGTGTGTTTCTCATCGGAATAAAGTGAATTAACTCATGCAAAATATTTATAAAAATGCTTAGTGAATAATAAATACATTCTAGACAATAGCTATTATGATTAGTGGTGTTATTTCTATAGCATTTGCTCTTAGCACATTACCTGGAAGGCAGTATATGTTAAATAACTGTTTACTAAATGAATGAATGAATGAGCTCATATGGACTGAAGGCTTGCTCACTGCCCAGCATGCTGACAGGTGCAGAGAAGAATATAAGACTCAGCTCCATCTCCACCCATTTTTATTATTACTTATGATTGCTTTTAAAAGCACAAGTAAGACAATACAATTGAAGGGCATTTGTAGAAAAGAACCAAGAACTCTCCCTGTCCAGGATGCACTTCAATCTAGTGAGTTGTGAGAAGACACAGAGAGATACTTCACTCTTTTGGATGCACAGAAGGAAGATGATCAGAAGAAGGAAAGACCTGAAGGATGTGTGTGTGTGTGTGTTTGTATGGGTAGGTGGGTCAGGGGGCAGAGAGAGAAAGAGAGAGAGAGAGAGAGAGAGACTGAGATTGGATTAGAAGCCAGGAAATTGGGGGGTAATACTATCTGTGTGGCATTTGGCAAAGTCATTTAATACTATCATTTACTCCATCATATTGGAATTATTTGTGCTCTACGTATTCCCAATAGATGGTGAGCTCCTGGGGGAAGAATCCGTGTCTCATCCACTTCTAGTGTTCTGCGTTTTGCATGGGAGTGGCACATAGCTGCCTTTGGTAAGAATCTTTCAAAGGGAACTGAACTCAAAGCCTCCATTCTTTATTTATGAAGATGCCTGCCCAGCCCATCTTTAGGAATTTAATTAATTAGCTAATAAATTAATTAGTGAGAGAGTATACTTTCAAGAACTTTAAACATTCCAAGGGCTACAAAAATGCCTGCTATTATAATTTATTGCTTTATGAAAAATGGAAAGAAAAAATACATGCAAAAAACACTTAATAGTTTACAAAGCATTTTTCATATCCATTGCCCAATTTAATCCTGGCTGACATCTTGATTTATAGAAAGGCAATATTATACAAGTTTCTCAGATGTTCCAGTTTGAATAAACATTTTGAAAATAAGAAATATGCTTTACATTCACTTAGAGATACTTGTTTTCAAAAGATTTTTTAGAGTAATTATTGCCTAATAAAAAATAATCTGTTTTTTTCTCATAAAATATGGATGTTTCATACCAAGGTTTCACTTTACCTAGATCTGAATAGAAACACTTTTTTTTTTTTTTTTTTTTTGCCTCAGCCTGAGAAATTCTTCAGATGTAGTGCATTTTCTGGTTTAAATGCTTTGAACATTGATATATGCATTTGTTTTAAGAGTATAAAAGTTGAAAGTGAGTACAGATTAAGAGTTAGATATACTTGTGTCCCATTTCTCATTTCTCTCATGACTTTGTGCATGTAAGAATCCTTATCTGCAAAACAGAGACAAAAGTGCATCTAGCTCCTAGGGTTATTTTGAGGACTAGATGAAATAATACTGGTAAAGTATTTAACACATTGGGTGTGGCAAATAGCAAATGGCTGACAAATAGCAGCTTTTTCTATTACTAATATTACTTTTCATAAATTAATCATAGTTATATTATTAATAGTAAAATATCTTTGAATTAGCAATAGTGAATGTAGGGGGTAGTTTTGTTGCCTGGGTGCTTAGTTAGAGAAACCACTGACCAAGCTTTGGTATGATTTCCAACTCAGTGAATAATTCAAGAATGAGACCAGTTTAGGGTGCAGTAAATTACAGCATATTGCTCCAGTCTGTGGTCCCAGTGCATGTTTGTTTCCTACGGCTGCTGTAACAAATCATCAGAAAAATTAATGGCTTAAAGCAACACTCTGTGTTATCTTACAGTTCTGGAAGTCAGAAGTATGAAATGAGTCTCACTGGGCTAAAATCAAGGAAGGCAGCAGTGGATTCCTTTCTGAAGGCTCTCAGGGAGAACCCAATTCTTGCCTTTTCCTGCTTCTAGGTACTGCCTACATTCCTTGGCTTATGGCCCCTTTACACCTTCCAAGTTAGCAACATTGCACCTGTCTGTGCCTGCCATAGTCACCTCATCCTCTGATTTTCTTTTCTGTTTCCCTCTTACACTTTTAAGTACTTTTGTGAGTATGTTGGACATATTCATACAATCCAGGATAATCTTAAGGTCAGCTGATTGGTAACCTTAATTCCATCTGCATTGAATTTCTCTTTTCCATGTAACCTAAAGTATTCATAAGTTCCAGACACTAAGACATGGGCATCCTTGGGGCAGGGGTGGGGACATTATTCAGCCAACCACACAGCTCCAAATAATACCAGGTTAGAAGACAATGATCTGCTCCAAATCTAAAATCAGGAAAAATATAGGTTTTGATTCTGATTTCAAGTTTTGAACTGACACCTCCTATGGCTCCAGGCCCTGTTTTCCTATGACCCTGTTTTACTATCAGCATGCCACTTCAGATGTACCCATTCCACATGACAACCCTTGTTTCTGGAAGTGTCATCTGCTATCAGGAAATCCAGCCCAGTTTGAGACAACAGCAGGAATTGAGAATGGCTCAAAGTCCATGTCTTTTTAATTTTTTTCTGGCTTCCTGTAATTTCCTTCTTCTTTGAAAGCCACCTAAGAAGGTCCAGTGTATATAGGATCATTCAAAACCCACATCCAATTTCCTGGAAAGTCAGGAAATCTCAGTGGTGAAATAAAAATGTCAGAGGATTTAGTGGCTGTGAAGCTCCCCTTGACAGTGGAAGGAAGGAGCCGCGCCCTGTGCAAGCCACAGCCAGCCCCGGGTCGTCCCATCTGGATGTGGAAATACGAACAACTGTGCATCGGGTGGCTTCCCTGTGCCAGCGCTTTCTCTGTGACATCTCTAAGTCTCATCACCACCACTTTGAAGCAAATAAAAATAAACTTTAAAGGGACTAAATAACTTGGTGAAGGACATTCAGCTTGTAAAGTAGCCAAGTCGAGAGTCGCATCACCGTGATTCTGATTCTGAAGGCAAAGATTTTTCCAGTTCCTCCAAGACTCCCCTGCACACCCTTATGCCCGTTCTATGTCACACTGCTTGGTTTACAGTCTGTCCTGGAATGTGAGCTGTTGGAGGTCTGAGCCAGGTCTCTTTTAATCTGTCTCCTGCACCCAGCTTTGTGCTTGGTTTGTAGTCAGGGCTCAGCAACATTTGTGTATTTTATGAACGCGGGGACACTTGTATGGGTTTCTTAACTGCACCAATCTACGGAAAAACCAATATTCGAAGAGGCAACATCAACTTAGCAACTGGTGGAAAATTGGCCAGGGAACATTTTTTTTCCTCCATATGCCATTACCATGGTATTTGATTTGGCTTTCTTAGACATATTAATCAATCCTTAAAATTCCACTCTGGGAGTGACTCTACTCATTGGTAATCAGCTAGTGTTTATCTCCTGAGACACTTGGAAGGACAAAATGGAAAACACAGCCTTTTGCTGAGTGCTTTAATTTAACCTGTCCTCCCAATTTCATTTAAAACTCATTTCAATTGCAGAGGTGCACCACTCTGCCTAAAAGCAATACTCCTAAGGCAATTAATTCAACACACATTTTTTTGTTGTGGGGTATGTGTTTGGATATTAAAGGCTCAGCAAATGATCAATTTACATAATGCTACATTTACCTAAAATTCAAATATATCACATGCATAGTGCTCCACAAACATAGGCTAAAGTCTCTTGAGAATTTTTTCAGTCTTATTAAGGACCTTTCCCTTTTTTGGATGACTTTTGAATATCACAGAATATTTTTAGCCATTTAAGGACAAAATGTCCATTGAAAAATTTGCTTGAGAATATCCTTAAAATATCCCCAAGATAGACAGACTGGAAAAATATATAAATCCTGTTAAATGCTTAAAACAGTATCTATCATAATATGTAAGAAATGTATCAAATATACTAAGCATTCAATATTCAAAATACTTTTTTCACCTCCTCCAGAATGGCAAAAATTGTACTGATAATATCAAATGTTGCCAAAGATATGGAGCAACTGGAATATTTATGCACTGAGAGTGAGATTATAAATATGTACAATCAGTTTGAAAATGTATTGACAGTTTCTACTAAAGATAAACATGCATAAACACTATGACTAGCTATTCAACTCCTTGGTGATATGTGTGTGTGTATAGATGTGTGTGTGTTTCACTAAAAGATAAATTCATTTCTGCCAAACGAATTTTTCCACATTACTTTATTCCTAATAGTCCCAAAGTAGAAATAACTCGTATTTCCATCAAAAGTAGAATGAATTAATGTGATGTGCACACACACACACACACACATGTGCACAAAATGGAAAACTGTGTAAGAATAAAAACAAGCTACTGTGATACCCAGAAGCACAGTTGAATGTCACAGACATAAAACTATACTGCAAAATCTGACACAAAATGAAATTCAAAGCTAATCTATGATGATTGAGGTCTTGGCCCTTGGGACGGGCTATGAAATAGTTTTCTGGGTGCTGCAAATATTCTCTATCTGTTCTGCTCAGTAGTTATATGAGGATATATACATGCAAAAATTCATTGATATATACATTCATTGCACATTACAGTATGCAAACTGTACCTTAATAAAAAGTGAATTAAAAAGATACATGCATCAATCATATATTTTAGGTAAATAGATGGAAAACTGACTTCGAGGCATCCTGGCATTATGAAGAGTGGCATGGAAGTTTTGAATGCAATTTTCTTTACAAATCCTTTATTAATACTGCTATTGCAAGTGGTCCGTTCTTTCTTAGAAACTTCATAGCACTGTGTCAGAGCCTTTTCTATGGGACCTATTTATTCTGCTGTCTTGATTGTGGGTGTGTTTTGGCACCCCCCATGCTATCCCCCAGCTTAGGGGCTCTTGGAATCTGAGATGCAGAGGCCACATCAGACTCATTTCTGCCCCTCTCCTCCCTCCATAGAACTCCACCCAGAGTCCAGGCCACACTACATGGACAGCCCCTGTTGGAGTATTACACTTGATATCTAATCCATGCCTCCTAGCATTCTGAGAGAGCTGGTGTGTTAGTCTGCTCAGCCGACCATAACAGAATACCACAGACTGGGTGGCTTAAACAGCAGGATGTATTTTCTCAGTGTTCTGGAGGCTGGAAGTTTAAGATCAAGATGCCTTCAGAATGGGTTTCTGGTGAGGGTCCTCTCACTGGCTTGTGGATGCCCACCTTGTCCTACCCTCACATGGCCTTTCTTCTGTATGTTGTAGAGAAAGGGGTCTCTGGTGTCTCTTCCTCTTCTTACAAGGATGACAGTCCTGTAGGATCAGGGCCCCACCCTTATGACTTCATTTAGCCTTAATTATTCCGTAAAGGGCCTATCTCTAAATACAGTCATATTAACAGAGCTTCAACAAATAAATTTCAGCTTCATCATTAGTCCTGCATGGACTCCTGGCCCCATTATTGCTCCTGCTCCCGGGGCCTGGTCTAATTCTCTTTTCCTTTCATTTGTGCCTCAGCCTGGGCTTCTTAGTCACTAAGTGGGGAAGTCCTTGGGAGGATTTCAAATCATGTAGAACCCACAGAAGACACCAGCCCTTATGAAACTCTCTAACCAGAACGCTAATAAAAACAATAACTATCCTAATTGGAAACAAATTACATGGTTAAATTTCTACTTAAATCTGCATCCTATATTATAGTCTAATCTTTGTAGCCTTAAATATGGGGCTTATGCCTCCTTCTTAGTGATGTAGGTCTTTCAAGGTCATTTGCTTCTAACAGAGAACACAATTATCAAAATTAGAAGTCTGATCCCAGACGTAGCTTTCTCCATTCATGGATTGTTTCAATTCAGAAAGAAATGTCTTTACAGTTCTTTATCTGCACAACTGTCCTTCTCTGTTATGTCAACATAGTGTAAAGCTTGCAGTTCTGGAAGCCATTAAATTAGCTACCACTTGCTCTACACAAAGACCCCTCTATAGATTTTCAATTTTTACTTCTGATCTTTCTCTTCAATTGTGAGATAAGTTGCCCTTAATTGCTTTGAAATATCCATCCACATATTGAAAAAATTATGCACGGACCAACACAATTTTTACACTTTATTGACATAATTCCCCTGATCTGACCAATATGGATAAGGTCAGATCATTCCTGCCAAAGAAATACCCATTGTAGGTCATGCATGGTAGCTCACACCTGTAATCTCAGTACTTAAAGAGGTCAAGCTTGGAGGATGGCTTGAGACCAGGAGTTTGAGAACAGCCAGGACAACACAGTGAGACCCCATCTCTACAAAAAAATTAAAAAACTAGCCAGGTGTTGTGGCACATGTTTGTAGTCCCAGCTACTCTGGAGGCTGAGGCAAGAGGATCTCTCGAGCCCAGGAGTCTGAGGTTACAGTGAGCTATGATGACGCCACTGCACTGCAGCCTGTCTGGCCTGGATGACAGGTCCTACTCATTCAAAATGCTCTTTGCCACCTTTTCCTAGATCTCAGTCACCAGAGCATGGAAGAGCAAAATATTAACCTCTCTCTTACTGATAGGCAATTAAGAAATGCATCAATTCCTAAACCTACAATCTGGGAAAAGGAATTTTAAGGCAGAAGTTAGGAGACAGTGTCTGAGACTCCAGCAAGGATTCATTAGCTCCTTTATTCACACATTTGCGTATTTAATAAGCATGTTTTGAGCATAAACTATTAGGTGGTGAGCAAAGGAAAGAGACTCACAGGCTGTGTTTAGCGATGCCACCTATGTTACCTTACTCGAGGTTCTCACAGCAATCTGGTGAGGCAGATATTCTCCCTCATCCTCTTTGACAGATGAGGAAGCCAAGAACACAAATATGATGCAGCCAGAGTAGAGGACTTTCAAAAAGTCATTGCTCGAAAGTCATTGCTACAAAATTCTTAGGTTCAGGGAATTGTCCCAGGTCTCTCTTTGCATTTCCTCTTGCTCTAACCAAGATTCCTTCTCTCTGACCTGTCTATGTCCTTTGAATGTAGATGAACTTTTTTAATCTTTCTGAGGTGTGATTTAGCTTTTCCCTAACATGGTGCTTCTATGATGGCCCTATCAGTTTGAAATACTATATCCAACGTGCAATGACACCCCATCCCCTGGCCATGGTTGGGGTTCAGACAAATTGTGCTCAGCCTGGAACTGGTGTTTTGAGTCCACACTTTTCTAGACAGTGATAGAGAGCATAGACACACAGTCACATAGTAGAGAATCTGCAAACGTTAGCTCTTATTCTCACTTGCTCAAAATTGTGCAACAGTAAGGCAGAACAATATTTGAGAACTTCTCAGTGTGAATCAAGATTACTTGTTCATTTAGCAAAAAGTCATTCTTCCCTTATTATACAATAAGGGAAAAAATATGCAAGATATAACTCTCATCCTTAAAACATCACAACTAATTGGTAGGGGAGGAGGTAGAGCCACAGCCACGTCAAATATTAGCACATAACGTAGTGCAACCTGCACTAAATGCTCAATTAAAGGTACAGGTTCTTAGCGTGACCGGAGTCAGAGGAGCCAAGTGACACTCTGTGTTGAGTGGGTTAGAAACGTCTTCATGGAGGGGCTCAAAGATTTAACTGGGCCCTGAAGAAATGGGATTTCTTCAGGTTACAAATAAGAAATTGAATAATTTAGACAATCATTCTTCTCTTTCCATTTCTACCACCACAGTTGCACATGATTTTTAAATCCCTTTGTCCATGTTTCAAATTTTTCCTGTTTGAAACATAATCTCACAACCTCCATCTAGCTATACTGTCTCTAACAACCCTTTTATTTCTAAATAATATGGAAACAGTCATTCTTCCTGGACCATAGAGTGGAATTACAACCAAGTGAAACTTGCTGTTCTTGGCCTTTTTCCCCCGCTCCTGAATACATCATACATGACCCTGCTCTTAAAGCTTTCCCTGTACTCACTCATCCTTAGCCTTGAATAGCTGCAAAAATGTCTGTCTCTGAGTCAGCCGAGTGGTCTTGGAATCGGTGTTCCCACAACCTAATCCCTGTGGGCACTTTCTGACATCCCTTTTGGTTTGTACAAGTAATGAATCATCTTTGAAACTTCTGGGATCTGACTTCTTCTCCAAGGCTCCTTGCAGACTTTCCTTTCCATTTGCCAAAGCCTCTGATAACTTAGAAAACTCAGCAATGCACCCATTCATTTCAAGGAAAAGTTTTTCCTATTTATTTCCTTTTGGAGCTATGCTTTTCTTCTTTCTCCCATTTCGTGGCATATATTTCTGCAATTCCAGGAAACACCTACACATAGGCATTATTTGAAGCCGTGAAGTTTCTCGGGTGAGTCACATGTTTTCAGTTCTCTCTTTCCTCTATAAAGTTATAGAGAGTTGGACTAAAGAGGTGGTATAGCATAGTAGTTAAAAGCCCAAACTAGAGTCACTCGGCCTTGATTTAAATGCCTTTCTAACATTAGCTATATGACCTTGACTAATTTACTTGACCTATTTAAATTTCCACTTCTTGATCTGCAAAATGAAAAAATAACAATTTAAAGAATTAAATAAGAAATCACATGTGAAATGCTTAGCATCCTGCCTTTCCCATTGAACATACTCCCGAAGTGTTGACTACTCTTATGCTGATGCTGATTCATGGGTTCATCAGGTATTTATTAAGGACTCACTCCACACGTTTTATGCCAGGTACTATGCCAGGCACTAAATATGAAGTCATGGGCAAGACTGATATAGTCCCTGCCTGCTGGGGCATCATAGTTCCTTTGGCTGGTTAGTGACATGGACAAACCACCACCTTCCTGTAAGTCTTGCTGGTGGTTCTAGCTCCCTCATCTCTCTCTCTCTCTCTCTCTCTATGTCTCTCAGTCCTATGGCCGCTGCCCACTGGTAAGGGGAGAAGGAAATTGAGGACCCTGCTACCTTTTTAAGGTACTTATTGGCTGGTGGAATATTTTCTTCAAAAGAATAAATGCAGTATGAAGTGACTGAGGGTGGGAAAGCAACCACATAGAGGCTCACTCACCTGCTCACCTGCTCAGTGTCAGCAGGTGACCCTCCTCAGGGTGCACACAGCTGGCCAGTGTTTCCGCAGTGCACATGTCTTATGGGGCTGCCACATTGCCCAACTACATAAACTGAGATAAGTGCGAGTGATAGTAGCACTCTAGTTCCCTGAGAAGAGGAAAGTTGGGGAGAGGGGGGCATTTGGGCATTGCCACACAACTCCAGCCTTGGGTCAGCAGGGGATGTGTACCAATAGGAATAAAGACAGTAATGCTACAAATGTTAACACAACAATAATGAAGTAGCCTTACATTTGTGTAAGGTACTAGATGTTACCTATAACCAGATGCAATGGGCAGATCATATACTATCTCCATTTTATAGATGAGAAAATGGTCCTTAGAAGCTCCAGGAATTCTTCAGGGACACAATCACGTTAAAATGTAATGGAGTGAGAACCTTTCCCCACTAGATTGCAGCACATGGAAGGCAGGGGGTGTGATCTTTCAGTCAAAGAGGTTAGCATTAGAGGATCCGGAGCCAGCATATTCCAGTTGTACGTTTTAAATCCTGGCTCTCCACTCACTTGCTGGGTGACTTTGGACGATCACATAACTTCCCAGAGTCAAGTTCCTCTTTCACTGATAGGGATTAAAATGTCTACTTCTCAGCACTCCTGTGAGGATTAAATGGGATTATGTACGTAAAGGGCTTAGCCCAGTGCATATAGAAAGTGCTCATTAAATGGTAGTCAGAGCTTCTTTTTCTGATCTTCTTCCTTCTCTTTCTCCTCCTTTTGCTTCTCATCTTCCCATTATCATTACTATTTTTATTGTTGCTATTATATTACTACTATTACTGCTATATGGTGATATGGTGAAATACATGTTGGGTTTGAAATTCTCAGTCCAGCTCTACTACTTCCTAGCCTTCTTGATTTTGGTGAACTAGGAGTCACAAGATCTATATCTCTGGACTATTTCCAATCATTACGCTGTCTTGGAAGTGGCAGAGAGGCTATACTAGACTGAGACAAATAGCTCATTTTCTCATTCATTAATTACTCTTAAATGCAACCAGCCTGCCTCTAATTCATATATCTCTAAATCTGTATTAGATGAGCAGGGCTCCCATTTAGTCATGATTAACATGAAGGGCTTGCTGTCTGGCTGGTTGATTTAGTGGGCAGTCTTGCCTATCAGTCACATCTTATTCACACAGGCAATATCAACCATTGGCTTATCCAGACCACTGTTTCATTTCCAGAGTTATAGGCCAAAGCAAACAGACTCTCCTACATCAAATTGTCTCATGAGCTCACTGGCATTCCTTTCTTGTACGCACGAAGCAATAACAGCCCTGGACCATAGAATCGGATCAAGAAGAACTATGGCAGCCAGGAAATGTCTGTGAAGCATGGGGTATTTCCCCAAGCAGCCCATTTTCATCTTCCAGCTGCCATATCAGAGTGGAAAGGGTGAGAACTCAGGACACATTGGATCTGTATTTGAGTCCTAGCGACGTGATAGGTAGAGAGTTACATCTTCTCCCTTAGTTGTGGTTTCCTCATCTTTAAATTGGGGTTGGCAATATGTGAATTGTTAGTTGTGAGAATTAGACATGATTTATATGATATGTATGCCATGGTAATTGTCACAAGGCACATGCTCAATAAATCATAGTGTTTATTATTATGGTTAGATAAATAATTTGTTTTTTACAAAGGTAGCGTTTGTCATTTAACAGATGCAGACAGTTCTGGCACCAGCATGTGAAGTGTGTGTTGTTGCTTTCTGCTGGCCTTTGGGGTTCAGTATTGCCTTCACTTCTCAGATCCCTGATTCAGCATCCCTGCCATCCTCTGTTCCGAGGAGCTCACTTGGTTGATGACAGTATCAATGGATCTGCAGAAACTTCTACCCAAGCAGAAGCAGATTTCCATTTCTCATCTTGTCCTCTCTGTTTCTCATTCCCCACTCAACCACTGTGCAGAGTGGAAAAGGACAAGCTCCTACCCTATGTTATGCTCACAGTATGTGTGTTACTCAAGGACTACTCCATTTAGTAGTATATCCTGTGTATTAGTCAGGGTTCTCCAGAGAAACAGAACAAATAGGAGATTATATATATACACATTTATTGTGAGGAATTAGCTCGTGTGATTATGGAGGCTGAGAAGTCTAGTGATTTGCTGTCTGCAAGCTGGAGACCCAGGAAAACCAGTGGTGTAATTCAGTCTGAGTCTGAAGGCTGAGAGCCAGGAGAGCTGATGGTATAAACGCAGTCTGAGGGCAGGAGGATATGACATGACATGACTGAGCTTGAGCAGCTCTTTTGTTCTATTCCGGCTCTCAAGGGTCTACACGATGCTCACTCAACATTGCATAGGACAGTTCACTTTACTCAATCCACCAATCCAAATGCTAATCTCATTCTAAACGCCCTCACAGACACACCCAGAAATGATGTTTAATCTGGGGACCCCATGGCCCAACCAAGCTGACACATAAAATTAACTATCACACCTCGTTCTTTAACTACTTATAAACACCACTAGAGTAGCTGAGTCAATCCATACGGGAGTGCTAGCTGTCACACCCTGTGTGCGCCCTGTGTGTGCCCTGTGGCACACCTCCTCTTTGCTCCCTTCCAACCCTGAGGCCCTGGTGATGAATTTATGAAGATATATCTGGCTCTATTTCTTTTATGGTCTGCCTTCCTGGCCCTTTTAGCCCCAACTTTGAGGTTGGCAGACGTATTTAGAAAAGTCTGAATCCCCAGAGTTGAATAGAAGGCAAGATGTTATCCCACATCCCCAACCTCAGGACACTCGCCAAAATCAGTGGATGCCAATAGATGCACTGGGGGAGGCAGAATGTGGGATCAGCCATCGCCAGACTCACTTTCTGGTCACATCAAAATTTGAGTTCTGACCCAGCCAGGATCCTTGTTGTATGAATTTTTAAAATCATAGAGTTTGAACACCAGAGGTGGCTTATAGGATTGACGTCTTCTGATCTCTTAACCAATGACACATCACAGTCTCAATTAGAGGCTGAATTGCAATATCTACTGAGTTATAAAGCTCTTACTATGTACCAGATGCTGTGAACAGCACTTCAGAAGCTTTGTCATATAAAGTATGTACAATTAAGACCTCCTCTTTAATAAGAAAGATGTCCAGAAAAGTTATGATATTTGCCTAAAATTTCCTATCTACTGTGAAGAAAAATTATGATTTGCCCTTTTACCAAACCAAAAGCAATCTTTACGTTCTGCTCATTGTGAATATAACAAATTTAATGTAGTGCTTAACACACAGTAAGCTTTTAAGAAATGATTACTATCTCATATAAGGCTAGCTTTATCTGTAAATTCCTCGAGGAAAAGTGGGGCTTGTGTTTTTCTGCCTTTTATTCTTATCATTGTTTCTTAAACACCAGGAGGTGAAGTGCAAACATCTGTCCATTTGATGAGATTTTGAGCCTATCCACCTCTGAAATGGTCACAAGTACATACTTTGTGTCACCTTTCTCAATTCTGGAGTCGGTAACAGCCATTAAATTTTCTTAATAATATAATTAATAGCAAACAAGAGAAAAACTATGCTCAGGGTTGCTAGATCCAATTCTCCATTAAGTTCTGTGGAACTCAGAGTTCAGGTATAATAAGTGAGTACATAAAATAAAAAAAGAATTACTGGCTGAATATCTCTTGAGATAGTAAACCTAGCAAGCTTCGCTGACTGTGATGTAAGTCTTGCTTACAAAGATTAAATAAATATGTTAATACATTGTGTTTCGCATCAGTTTGCTGAGCTTGCACAAAAGGTCGTAAATGAAAATAAGATCAAAAGTGACAACAAGACAATCTAAGTATAGTTCAGTGGGTTTGTTTGGCCTGTCAGCCTTCTTTCATAGGAGATACGGAGTCTTTCCCTAGCTTTAAATACTACAAGTTTTCCCCTGGCCTTCGCTATATATGCCAAACATAATTAACATGAAAAAGTGAGCCAGCTTAGAAAGAGAGAGGTTCAAGTTGGAAGATGTTCAGTTAGTTGGACCCCACATCTTCCATGGATTATTTACTTTGTTTGATCCCAGTTTTGAAAGAAAAAATGTGAACATCTTTTTTTCTGTTTTTTTTGTTTTGCTTTTATTAGGGTGATCCAATAGCTTAATTCTCAAAGCAACTATTTTAGGGTGTTTTCACATAACACTTCTTTGTGCAGAAAAGAAACCTCTGTGCAGGGTGATTAAATGAGGCAATTATGTATTCAGATTTAGACTGGAGTAATCAGAACCATTCCTAGTGTGATGCTGAGTCATTACTACTGGGGAGTAGCAAAAGGAGCATGAGCTTCGGAACCATTGTGGACCTAAGACTTGATTCTGGCCCTGTCCCAAACCCACTATGTGACCTTAACAATTTTGTGTCACTTACCTGAGCCTTAGTTTCTGTTTTGGTAAAACAGAATAAATACTAGTCACCTAGCAGCTTTTGTGAGTGTTAGATGACATAATGCCCAGATCGTAGGTGCTCAATAAGTAGTACTAGTCATTATGCCTTTGCTCACTCATGCCTACAAATAGTTATGCTGTACTCTGTCCTGCATGCTGAAAAAAACGAATGGGACTGACCTATGGGAACTTACAAGTAAACATCATCATTAACTCAGCAGCACATAGATTCCTGTCAGATACAGTTCCCTTTCCACTTTGTTCTCTCTCCATATCACATACCTCCTTGGAATTGATTCATACCCAATAGCTTACTGGTCACAGAATTTTCCAATTTTTCCCCATCCTCCATGCCTTTCATCATGCCTAGAACACCCTTCCTTCCACAACTTTTCGTTGTGGAAGGAACAGCCCTCCTTTATGTCTCAAGACCCCTCTTAAGCATCAGCTGTTCTTGAAAATATCGGACCTTCATTTCTTCTGGACTGAATGGAGGGCTCCTCCTCCACATTCTGCCTCTGCTTTCCTGTATCTATAGGACTTACCTCTATAATACGTCCATCAACTCCTGTTGTTATTATTGATTTACTCATCTATACAAAGAACAAACTGTGAGCTCCCAAGGATGGGAAGCAAGTCTTTTTATTTTGGTATTCTTGGTACCCACGTTTGAGCCTGACACCATAAGGTAAAAAAGAAATGTTGAATGGATGAATGACTGAATAAATGAATCCTCTTGAAATAACTTTTATTAATATCCTTTGTACATAAATGTGGCCTCCAAAGATAAATACATAGGATAAAAATTACCTTACAATATATGGCTTTCTAAATATTTTGTGGCTGGATCTATCTATCTACCTATCTATATATGTATCTACCTACCTACTTACCTTCAGTGATTTTACTCATCACTTCATGATATAAACAAAACGAGTTAATTTTTTAATTTAAAAAATACATCTGCTGTGAGACACAATTTTCTATTTCCTAAAAGAAAATGTGGTTAAGCATACATATTAAATCATTCAATTACTCTTTCACACAGTCCACAAGTTTATTGGAAACTAATTCTATGCCTGAAACTGAGCTAGGTGCTAGGGAAATAGTGATGTATTAGAGAAACACAGTTCTTTTTCTCCCCCAGCCTGTAATTTTGGGGAAACAGATAAGGAACATTAATTGCCAAATATGGTATAATATAGAAATCAAACTGAAGTAAGTGCTTTGAAGCAAAATGGGAGCTTCTCAAAGAAAGTTATACCTCACTAAAAAAAGGGTCGAGGAGGCTTCCCTGGAGTAGTAACAGTTAAGAGGAGGGTTGGATGAGAGAGACCCAGGCAGATGAATGGGGTTGAGGGGAGTGAGTGACAAAGAAAGGTGGGGGACACATTATTACTTTACAGCAGGAAGCAGCCTTAGAGATATCAAAATGGCTTTCCCAACATTACTGAAATCCAAACCCAAAGGAAACAAAACCAATTCATTTCTTTTAGTATGGCTTCCTGAGTTCCATTAGTTTCCTTGCCTGCTTTTCATTAGACAAACTACCTATATTCCACTGGATATAATCGGATTTATTTGGAGCTCTGGGCATTTATAGAAAATCTGCATTTAGTAGAGTCTGATCAAACAGAGAGAGTGCCTTTATATGCTAAACAGGAGAAGAGAAATTTCTATAATATAACTGAGAAATCTGGCATGCTGACTTCTGCTGGGTTAATCTGTGAAGCCAGTCACACGTGTCTGTTGGGCTGTATTCAGAAACAGCAGTAACCAGAGAGCTGGCTGTATATTTAGGATAGAGGATGTTGCTGAAAGAGCCAAGTAATGGGAGCAGCATTGAATTTCAAGTGACATCAAAATTCTAGCCTCTGTTTCAACAATAGTCAGGAAGCAACTTCTTCCTGATTTTTTTATTTCCTTGGGAAACATGGGGTTAGATGACATGCTTTCTCTGGGTCTCTTCTCCTTCTAAATATATGTGGATTATCCATCAACACTGGCAGGAAGTGGGACTGGGTCTCCACAGTGAGAACTGATTCAATCATGTCGGGTGCTTAAAGACCAATGCTTTAGTCCTCTGAGAGAATACAGCAGATCGGATTGCCGCAGGGTTGAATTTACACTCATGGCAGGTCATCCTGTGCTGCTTTTCCTAATGGGGAACTCTTATTGCATTCCAGGTGCTTGGCTGGAAAGCACGCTTTAAAGAGATGAAGTGCTATGACACTGGTAGGGTGTGATTGTTCAAATCGTTCTAGGGGACTTAACCGTAGCTAATTAATAGGATTCCTGCAAGGGTGGTATAAACTCTCTCTTCCTCGATTGTGGGCATGTGTTTCCTTTAATTGAATGCCCAGTTTACAGTAGTTTTGTGGTAGCAATATTACACTATTGGTGTATATGGAGCTTGGACTTCCCTAAGACCCTAAACTGGAAGATTTCATTGTTTCCTTTTTACAGTGGGCCCATTTTTTAAGGATATTGAAGTCTTAGGGTTTCTGATTTTTTCTTCCAGTATATGAATGGCCTAGCATTTTACCATGTGCACATTGAGCATGTCCAGTTTTGTTCTTGGTTCCAAACCACCAATTAATGTCCTTAACCTATGGCATGTATGTGAGTTAACCTATGGATATGCACTCCCCCAGGGCTGTAAATTTCCTTAAGTTAGCCAGAGCCAGTTTCTGCTGGCTGCCACCCAAGGAACTCAGTCTTGTAATTCTACTGTATTGATTCCTTCTAATTCTTCTTGGTTTGACATCTCACTTTCCTGCCCCTGTCATTCACCAGCACAGTGCTTGTCCCTTAACATAGAACTGAATTCAGTTGATTTTTGACCAGGGTAGCCTGCCTTACAGTTAGTAGACAATAACTATAAAAAATGGGGAACTGACCATCAGAATATTTTGGGACCTGGAGAAGATCTCTTTGATGGTCTGTGAACAATAAGATGATTAGAAGGGGAAAATTCTGTAATAGAAAAACTGTTGTTTTTGACCAATTCTTCCAACTTTTCTCTGTGTGCCATTAGCAAGTCACTCATACTCACCAAACCTCAGTTTCTTCAGTCAAAAGAAAGTACTAATATTAATGTCAGCATTGATTAGGGATTAGAGTGAGAGGTTCTCTTTTCAACTGCTTCTCCCTCTGTTTTCTATTTTCTTGAAGAAAATTTTTTGTCTTCTCTTTTTATGCTTTGTCTTGCCCTTTTGTTTTTATGGTGTTGTTTTTATTATCTCTCTTCATTACTTTTACTAAGTACAATATCTTCCACAGAATGGTTAGAATAGAATATGTTCTCTGTTCACGCCTAGAATCATTTCTCCCTTTTTCTTGTGGAATACTCTGTACACTGCTTGGGACATTATCTCTACACCACAGTACCATGGAGAGACAGTCAACCAAATTGCTCGGACTTCTTCCAGAAAAGGGGTTGGGTGAGGGCCCATGATAGGCCAGTCAAATGCTTTCTTCTCCTTCATAGGAGTGGTGCAAACACTGAAATCCCATTGACGATTCTTCCCATCCAAAGCTTCCTGAAGAAACTGTCCATTAGATCCTTCCGGCTAGATCCCTAGACCTACCTAGTGCTCCTCTCTCTTGATACTTAATTCTTCAGTTTTTCTTTTTTTTCAGCAAGTTACCCCATATTCTCAACAAATCCTCCTTTTCACTTAAGTTAGACAGATTATGTTTATGTAGCTCACCTCCAAAAATTCCTAAATAATTCACCCTTCTTTTTTTTCCCCAAAAGGTGTCTCCCCTACCCCAATTGCAGCTGCTCAACCCCAGTGCATACTAGAAAATACACACACAGGGGCATGTTGTGCCAAATGAAAGTGGATGTCCAGTGGTATCCGCAAGCCCCCAGCTGGTGTGAGATCCTGGATGCCTCACTTTTCCTGCCACAAAAGTGGGCTCTAGTGGCTAGAATAATGGAGAGAGTATGTTTAGGGGAATCTGGCCACTATTAAGTGCTCTTCTTGGAGGTAGGACACAAAAGATTGGGTCCTGCTGGCTCATGGGCTGTGAAACTCCCCTACCTGATTTCTCTATTATATAGATTTACTTTTTCACAAAGGTAAATGGGAACAATTTTAGGGTTCCTTGAGCTTCCTTCTCTTAGAGGTGTTAGTTACCACTTTTACCTTCTATTAAATCTTCATTCTATGGACTCTGTTCTTCCATTTCCATACACACACACACACAAACACACACACGTGCACCCTAACACTGATTTTTCTCTTAACCCAAGAAAAATGCCAAGTACTTTGGGATAATGGAAGCTCTCACTGAAATTCAAACCCATGTGTATCTACATCTTGGCACCCACGTCTCCTTTTGGGTATAACCATGAACCCTATTTAACTTTAGCTTCTCTGTGCAAGACTGGCTATATCAGTGTATGGCAACATGGATTTTAGTTACTGTCACTTTTAATTTCACTGAGATGTATTATATACCTATATACTTGTAAAAGAGGACTTAAATGGATTACAAATCTAAAGAAGAGGTTGATTTGGGAAACTTTCCTCTACAAACTCTATAGCTTTTCATCTCTGTTGTTTCCTTTTCCCCATTTAAGGGAAATGGCATTCTCTGGTGCAAAAGAATGAAACAGGATCTTTTTTTTTGGTGACAAGCATGTAAAAAACTTATGCTAGCCTATTGCACATAAGCAATAATGTGACTGCTCTGTAAGCTCATTGCCTGAAATGGTCTAGGAAAATTGAACAATAAATATATCATGGTGATGGCATTACCATCACATCAGGATTTTATTTATCTGGGAAAACTGTTAACAGCTCTTTGCTTAGGATGCAAGTTCAAAAGAATTTTCCTAGAAAAGACTCAGAGCTTTAAATATTCTCTCTGAAATGTGGGCTGCTAAAGCATATTGCAACAGTCATTTGTCTGCTTATTAGTTTAGAGCATTTGTTTCACTGTAATTGCAGGGAAAAAAAGCTTGCAATCCATGAAGTTCATTCCACCAGCCACTGGTGGGTATATTTCTCTCCAGGGAACAAATCACTGTTTTTTGTTTTTTTCCCTTCCCTCTTGGAAAAGCTTACAGTGTGATGGGCTATAACCCCTAATAGATACAATACATCTTCTCTGAAGAACCTAAAAAAGAAATCAATGGTTTGTTTTATACCCATTGTCTACCCAAATTCCCTCGTACGTTAGCCTTGCCTGGGTTGGGTAACTTAAGAACCACCACACTTCATAATAAAATGTTGTCTCATAAACATGGACTTAGGCTAGAATCTTTGGTGGGGCTTGTTTATTTATAGCATTAATTGTAATTTTAGCTCAAAGTAGGCTGGAAGAACATCCAAAAAAGGAAAGAAAAAGAAACAATAAAACTGATAAAGTATGCATCCATACACAGTGTTACTCTGTAAAAGGTGCGCTGGAATCATTGAATCTGTTCCTAAGGAGTAGAGTGTAGACAAATGAGATTTAGGTACAGTAATAATGAGAAACTTTATAACAGTCCAAACAAGTGATAGAAAGATGCTTTACAATATTCCAAGTAAGTTCTTTCTCAAAAGAAAAAGGCATGGCAGAAGACAAATATTCTTGAACTCAAAGATGGAAGCAACAAATGTGAGCATGGAATCAACATTTAGTAGCTGAATGGACCTGAACAAATTGCCTAGCCTCTTTTATTCTGTATTGCCTTCTACAAACGATGATAATTAACAACAAGATTTTGAAGACTGAATGAACTTATATGTGCAAAGTGGCTGACATAATGCCTCAAATATATTTGGTATTCAAAAAATGTTAGTTTCATTTTTTTTCCAGTAAGACTGAATGCTTAGGCACTGCTCAGGATATGTCCAATTAGTGCTTAACATCCATTCCTACCATCTCCTAGTGTCTCAGCCCAGATTGCTGGAATCTACCTTTTCTAGAGTCTTTCGGAGCTCGAGGTCTGAATGCAAGTTAAGTCTCACTGATTCAACACACTCATGCAAGTTTTGAAAGGCAAAATTTCATGGAAGGCATGTTCCCACAGCTTTGGAGTATTTATTTCTAGGAAGCAAAGTCGTGGAGGAATCAGTGTCCACGTTCCAGCTTCACGGTGTTGAGAAACAGCTGCGGTGGCAGCAGGGAAGGACTCTGAGCTCCTGCGTCCATGCAGACATACTGGCACTGGCAGTGGCTTCCTGATTGTAATTTCTTGGTCTTGATCAGGGCTGTGGAAGTCTGTTCTTGAATTCAGTTGCAGTGGGGGTATCCACCCCCCTGTCTCGTTTGAGAAGAATCCTACCTTAGCAGCCACTGCTCTGCTGTAGAGCCTGTTCCTCAGGTCCTTTCAGCAAGTTAATAAGCAGCTATTTCTCTGTTTTAAATATTTTTCTCCTCAGAAACACGTATGGTGGTTTCTGTTTACTACCTAGATCCCTGATAAAGGTACAAAAAGTGTGCCCTAAGAGGGCACAATTTTAAGAGGAATAAAATTGTCTAAAGTTTACAAATAGGGGAATTTAAGAATAGGATGTTGCCTCTTAAATAGTTAAAAATTTTATAGATTCACAAGAGGAAAATATTTTGTGATAATTGCAAACTTGTGACTATTTTGTTTTATAGGCAAACTTATAAAAATGTTACAAGGTGATTATTTAATTTATAAAAATAATTTCTGTAAACAAATTATGTATATCATAAATAATATTTGAGGAAGAGTTCAAGAACATAGAGAAGTTTATGTTGGAATAAGGAAGAATTAAGGAAAGCCCTTGTATAAAATATGGAGAAAATCTGTGTCACTCCTGATAGAGAACCGGCTGAGGGTTACAAAGAGACTGATTTGGTTCAAGGTGAGACTTTGTAATGTCCTGTTGTGAAAAGGCTGCCTTTGAAGGGGATAAACATGTCATTTAAACAGTGAACAAACAGCCATTTTCTAGGGATAAATTACAGGGGATTCTTAAGAAGCTAAATTAGGTCATGATCTCTTCCAATTTTAATATCCTATGATTCTATGATCATTTATATTGTGACCTTACCCTTTCCATTTAAAACTGATATGTGAAAGAAATGTAAGCTAAACTTTTCAGAAACATAATAATTACATAAATTGAAGTATAGAGTAGCTCATTGGTACTACTACAATTAACACATTGTTTTTTGTATTCTACTTTTAAACATATGCTTATTTCTCAATGTAAATATAAACATGCATGAATAAATATTATGTGTATGTAGGAATACTATGAACACACATGATATGTACCAGTTTATTAGTCATTCTAACCATTAATCTAGCCATTTATTTACCTTATTGTTTGACTAATAAGTTAGAACTGTGCTATCCGGAAGACATAACAATATACAGGTATACTTACAAATGTTCATTATATACAGAAGTAAAGGAACAGAGCAAATTGGATGAAAGAGCAGAAATGTGTTCCATCTAGATGAGTGTTCGAATGTCTATAGAAAGATGATTCCAGGATGAGCTTCCTCTGAAACGCAAACTTTTTTTCTTAATCCTGTGACGCCTACCTTATATATTTCTCTGGTGCATGGAAAATAAAATAAGAAAATTATAATGTTATTTTAATTGTAGGGTGACATTTTATGGTCTCTAGCTTTTTTTTTTTTTTTCCAAATACTCTTTTTCTTAGCCATGAAACTCTGGAATTAATACTATCTTAACAGTTTACTTCATATCAAAAGAAGGTATTTAAAAATATAATTTTCAATTGGATAAACTACTTTCTGACTTGCAAATAGATCATTCAAGAAACTTTTATTGAGTGCCTTCTATGTGCAAGGAACCAAGCTAGGCAGAGGCCAGTGAAGTAATAGACATGGTTAACATATGTTTTGATTTCTCCCTGACTAACTCACTGGTAGGTTCAATGAGATTGTGGATTGATAAATGGTTTAAGAATTCTAATATGCTACCCAAATAAAAGTCACCATTTATATCATGATGTGGACTTGGATTTTAGTGATGTGGATATGAATTCTGATTCTGACACTACTTAACTATGATTTAGAGCAATCTTCCTGAATCATGCTTTAGTTTCCTTAGCAAAAAATAGGTGTTGTAGGACCAACCTCACAAAACAGTTGTAAAGATTAAGTAACGTGTGAAAGTGTTTGGAAATAAGAGTTTATTATACATTTGTTGAATCTATTTGAATTATAGAAATATAGTGGAGTATGAGAAATAAGAGGAACTAAAAAAATAATTATGTCCACACTTGACTAGATTGAGTCTAGAACAAAGAATCCCCCCTCTCTTTGTAAACAAAAGATCTAGTTTTAATTCTCCTGTCCTTTCGTTCTTGCTATCCATTTTAGGTTCCATTCAATAAGAGTACTGCATAACTTTTCCTGTAGACCAACTCCTGTCCAGTACATGAGTCAATCACACCAAGCCTTGCTATATGATATCTACTGTATATATAATAGCTATATAATAATTCTACCAGCCTCATATCTAGTAGCTAGGTAGGAATTGAGAATCAATCCTGCAGTGTTGCACCTTGTATCCAAGATACTATTACATCAATTTAATTGAAGAGTCTATTTGCAGAGTCCATTTTTCAAACCAGACAGATTCTCATGGAAGCATGAACCCTTATATCTGTCTGAATGTGTCTCTGCTGGAGACCCCTAACTATCAGTGCCAGCCCAGAACCAGCCTTTTGAATGCCATGATTTGAATGACCAGCCATTTCCCTCAGGTACGAGAATCACATTCATTCTCTAGGATGTCTCTCACTATTTTCAGAGTCTTGAGGTCTTAATCATGTGTGTGGATAACATTTTATAGATTATAAAAATGAGATTCCTCCAGAGCTACCAAGTATAATATAGCATTCCATAAGTGGGACACAGAAAGAGGCTTTAAAAATTCTACGCTATTGTGCAAATGGACCGTTATTTTATCTGACTGTGTGTGCTTTCTCTATCCAGTACAGAAAGCAGATTGTGGGGAAAATGGATGGTAAGTACGGGTTCACTTTGCGGTGGCATAAATCACGTTTAGAACATTGTTAGAGTTCTGGGAGGCTCTGGGAAACTCCAGATCATTTACTCCCTGTAATTACATTTCATCATATTTGCTTTTGGGTTTGTCTGTTAATAGAGTCTCTTGATCTGCTTAACTGCCTCTTCCGTAATTAAACAGTCAACAAAAGCATATGGATAATACTGTGCTAATGGTAGAGTTTTAAAATTCAGGATGATTTAAAAGGAAATTTTAATCTTCTACTAAGTTTGGCCTCAAACTGCTCTGGTCATAATGGTGATGTTTTCACACTTGTCACGCCTACAGAAGGTTCACATCTCACAGTGCTTACTTTACAGGCAAGGAGTCTTAATTAACGTTTGTTAAGAATTAGAAGATACATCACAATTTTTACTTTTTATTCCTAACTCTTGCCCATAACTGAATAGGTTAACATTTTAAATAGGAGTGCAGAGTGGTGGTGAGACTTCTCTACGTCATATAACAAATTGGCATTTAAAAATATCTTATGTTTCACATTCATAATATAGTTTGAATGTCTGCTTGGTCTGTAAGAAGTAGACTGTGTAAGACTGAAAGACTGTGTAGTTTTGCTGCTTAACAACAAATCCAAAATCTCAATGGCTTATAACAACAAACCTTTTCTTAAAACCAGATTACATGTAGCTAACTGCTTCAGCTCTATTTGCTTACGACCCACATGTCTTCACACTTTGGGCCCCTGCTTGAGGGGACAGCCCACATCTAGCACATGCCATGCCAGCGGCAGAAGGCATAACCTCAAACACAGCTGCACAGTTACCTTTAAAACTTGGACATGGCACGTACAAAGTCTGTTAACATCCTAATGGCCAAACAGCCAAGCTCAGTATCAGTAGGTGGGAAATACCTTCGTCCTACCAGGAGAGAGGAGTGAATATTTAAAAGTCATCATCTATCACATAGGGCCAAATGATAGTTACATGAATAGTCACATATGTGTCTAAATGCCCCATATAATCTTTCAAATCACCTGAGACCTATGATCTGGCTCCATCGCTTGTATTGGGTGAAAACTCTTCTGTATGCCAGTTACGTACCTTCTTAGTAGCACGGGTCACTCACACAAAGGCAGTGGAGACTAACAGAGAGAAGATGGAATTTCAAAATCTGATCAGAATATACGCACGGGACCCTCAGCTCTATGAGAATCTAGCTGTTTGATTGTATTTAAATCACTTCCCCTCTTTAGACCTTGGATTCCTGGTCTACGTATAATATTGTGCCTGCTGCAAACATTGTTGTGTGGCTCCTCTGCAGTGCTGCACAGGAGAATAGACACAAGTGTCCCCTGCAGAGTACCTTACATGTGTAGGTACTGATAAGAGCATTTTGATAAGAGGTAGGAAAAAGGAAATGAGAGAGTCATGACTAGACAGACGTTAGTGATGAGAATGGGGTGGGGGCAGTGTGGGAGCGGGGAAGAGAGCACTGTGCAGAACAGGAGAATGGAAATTGCAAATATGGCCAGGTGCTGATAATGAATCACAGCCCTTCTCTGACTCAAGGCACACTGAGAATGGAAACGTATGCCCTCACATTTATGTTATTAAAAGATCTCAAGAGCTTCCTCAGCTTTCTCTTTTTCTTCCTCTCAGACATTCGGAAGATAGGAGATACAGTAATTAATTATCTGTATCATCTTTGATCCATCACATAATACCTGCAAGCATCAGTTTTCTTATCCACTAAGTAGGGATGATTGACCTACCTAATTGGTTTTTCTGAGACAGTGATCATGAAAGTGCTTTGAACAGCATGGCGTATTACATACGTGAAGTGATTCGGTCATCTGTAAGATAAGAGTCTGGAGGATCATTAAGAGCATTTTCATCTCCAAAGTTTTATGATTCAGGTATTTGTTTAGACTTGGAAAGGGTGTTAGAGACCAAATAACTCATGGACTTTATTTCACAGATGAACAAAACACTCTGAACTTGACGATCTCAGTTCTTATAACGCAGAGCAAAATACTTAGAATTCTTGCATTTTGGATTTTTTATTTTTATTTTAGTTTTTATCTTAGTGCATTTGAGAAATTTTTTATTGTAATGTTGAGATGGCTTGTTTTATTATAAATTCCTACTATAACTCATTATAGTTACCTTTAGTCTTCAATTCAAACCAATGAATATGCATGAACTCCATGAGTGTACATACAAACCAATGTTGCTCAACCCAACTAAAATTAGAATTATTCAGGGAACTTAAGATGTATCTATCCCTGGGCCTTACCTCTAGAAATTCTGAGTTTTCTGGTCTCAGGTGGTCTCAGGCATAGTTTTTGTACGTTTGTCTGTTGGTTGGTTGTTTTAAGATCTTCGAATGATTCTACTGTGAACCCAGGCTTGAGAACAACTGCTCTAGAGTTAGCAACTTGAATAAAGCAAAGCTCCAGTGCATAAAAACACAAAGGTTTTTTTGTCAGACAGATGTGGAAAAAATTACTTACGGATGCCCCGTAATAGAATTATCTTCATGATGGGTCCAGTCTGAGATATCAGAAAAGGCCTAGTAAAGGAAGTAGAGCTTGAACTTTGCTCCGAAGTAAGAGTAAGGAATTTCTAGCTGCCTGACCAAAGGAAAGGCCCCTTCCAAGGAAAGGAAAAAAAGGATTGGACACAATAAGTGAAATAATCACATGTGTTTAAGGAATATGACCAACAGGACATGTTCGAACATAGAGTCTGAAGTGGGGAGTGTGGCAGGAGACAAAGAAGCAGGTAGGAATCAGAGGAGGAAGGGGCTTGCTCCAGTTTGAACTTCAGCCATTGGAAATACACCAAAAAGATTTCTAAGGCAACCAAACTATTTCTTCTGAGAAGTCTCTTCCAATTAAATCTAACTACCTCTACTTAAGTCTTCATTCTACTTTTTGTTGATCTGCTTTGGATCACGCTGATCTGGGTTTATATATACATGCTCATCACACACAAATCCTAGAGGATGCCTAAAAGTATACCTCATTTGAAAAATGTGCTATCTCAAACCTATTTTATTATGCTTATGCAAACATTTTGGTCTTGAATTTCCACAACCTTGTTTCCATGATTCTATGATGTCAGTGATTATAAGAAACCACTTTGAATTCATAAAAGCTATCTGTGGATAAAAATAAGGAAAACTACCACTGTTGCCATATTATATATATTCCTTATTTGTAGGAGGCAGCCTAATTGTCAGACACATTAAAATGGGGGAAAAATGCATGTTAGAATCAGGTAAAGAGGATATATGGTAAGGTCTTCAAAACTCCTATTTTGTTATCATAATAGGGGAAAAGAAAATTCTGATTTTTTACTCTAACAACTCATGAATTTCATTTATCTTTTCCTTTTCATTTTTCTGAGTTTATGTTTATGATCCCCCCAAAAAAGATCAGAAAGTCCCAAATGGTGTCAAAAAGAAAAACATAAAAGTAATGCTTTCCTTTGTGTGTCCATGTGTGTGTACATAGTACACACACACATATATATATATATGTTAATCTAGACCAGTGATCAATATATCATCTGAAAATCTGACGCTTATTGACTGCCTTCTATGTGCAAGGCAGCATGCAAAATATTTAAAGGTGATGCAAACTCAACCAGTCATTGACTTATTCATTCAAACTACTTATTCTGGGCACTTATTATGTACCTGACACCATGCTAGAGCCTGCAAATACAAAAACAAATTAAACAACATTTCTATCTTTGGAGTGTTAATAGCAGCATCCTTCAATGGAAACATACTGAGAGCCAAATACATAATTTTGAAGTTTCTAGTAGCCACATTAAAAACATAAAAGAAATAGTTAAAATTGATATTCATAAGATATTTTATTTAGCACAATATGTACAAAATATTATCATTTGAACATGTCATCCATATGACAAATTAAGATCTTTTTGCATTCATTGTTTTCTTGCTAAGTCTTTGAAATCCCTGTGTATTTTATATTTACAGTACATCTCAATTCAGATGCTCAGTTTTCAACAGTTAAAATTCAGTACCTAAGTTTTTAAATTTAAATTTAACCTAATTAATACAGAATATAGAGAAGTAAGCACAATCCACTATGATATTCCTTATATATGTTCAACCTAACATTCCCAATCCCTGCCATCAAACTGTGGGCAAGAAATGAACATTTTTAGTTGGGAAGAGCTTTAACAATTTTACTTATTCAAAAATGACAATGATAAATTAAGTGACTTTACTTTGGACATACTGCTAGTTACTGGCACAGCTAAAACTAACACCCTGTCCTTCTGATTTTTTGATCATATGATTTTATCCTCTATACCTAGTGGTGTGCAGTAAATATATAACACCTAGCTTTCTGAAAAAGAAACATACACACACATACATAAATAAATTCTACTAATATAGAGGATGTGGAACACACAATTTACAAATAATAATAAATATATGATACTTTTTAGTATTTGTTATAAACTCTATATTGTAAATTGATTCACACAATATTTTGTTGATTCTTTTTGAAATTTTGTATCTGTAGCGAAATCATAATTGCAATTCAAACATGATTTGACCAAAAAAACGTAATCAAGAAATTTTAATAAATTTAAAATTCAGTTCCTCAGTTATACTAGCCATGTTGCAAGTACTTGAGAGCCATGTGTAGCTAACGTCTACCACTGGGTAACGTGGGCTGGAGACTAACTGTGAAAGGAAGAGAGTTAAACAAACGATTGTAGCAATGTGATAGGGGAGTTAGAAGGCATGTAGGGAGCACAGGGGAACATGCACTTAATGTTTCTTGGTGAGTTTGAAGAATTTCAGAGCGTGTCACCTCACTAAATGCTGCAGGAAAACCAACCGCACAAAAAGAGGGGAGGGGATGGATTTATGGCAAAGGCATAGCAGGGAGAAACAAAACTGGTAAAGATGGCACAGTCTCCACGAAACTGGGTGGACTGGTAAAACATAAATCAGATGTTGAAAAGCAGCATAAGATTTAAGTGTGAGTTGGAGAGAGGATCAAAGCTATACAACACCACCTGTATTCATATCACACTTCTGCAATTCACTATCTGTGAAATACTTGGCAAGCATCTGGGCATTTCCTCTTCTCTAAAGACAGAAATAGTAATACTTAACTGAAGGGGCTATTGTGAGCAAGAAATGAGTATTAAAGAGCCCAATTTGTGTTTGTGAAATCAGAAGCCAAATGGGAAAGGGCTTGAGTGAGTGACATACACACATACACAATGCACAGGTAGGTACTCCCCCGAGACTTAGAGTAGTGGTAGGACTTCGGGCTCAGCAATACAGGGGAATTACCAATCAGGGGCAGTGGGAATTGGGTTTCTGTTACAGATAGGACCACAGATACTGAGGGAAGAGGAGGAGGAGTGCCTTCCAGGTATTGCTGTCATAATAACTTATTCATAACTGATGGTGGAGAATGGAGAGTGCAAGAAACTACCGCAAATACCTACCAAAGAAGGAAATAAGGAGAGAGGAAATGAGAGAGGGAAAGAAAATAAAACCAAAGTTTTACCTTGAGCAAGACTAAATAATATGAGGAAAGAGAAAGAAAAAAAAAATGAGATGGAATGTCTCAGTGCAATTTTTACCATGGTCTGCCAGACCCCATGTAAGTTGCACTGCTCTACCACTCTGGTTCCTGTTGGTGCCAATTCCTCCTCACTCACCACACTGCTATCTGCTTTTGTTGCTGGCTCTCCTTCAATGGTGCATATGTGCATTTCTTTTCTTTCTTTCTTTTTTTTTTTTTTTTTTGAGACAGAGTCTCACTCTGTTGCCCAGGCTAGAGTGCCGTGGAGTCAGCCTAGCTCACAGCAACCTCAAACTCCTGGGTTCAAGCGATCCTCCTGCCTCAGCCTCCTGAGTAGCTAGGACTACAGGCATGAGCCACCATGCTCAGCTAATTTTTTCTATATATTTTTAGTTGTCCAGCTAATTTCTTTCTATTTTTAGTAGAGATAGGGTCTCACTCTTGCTCAGGCTGGTCTTGAACTCCTGGGTTCAAATGATCCACCCGCCTGGGCCTCCCATGCATATATTCATTTCTGCCCAAACACCTGCACTTGCCCTTCTCCTTTGCTGGAGTGCTTTTACCCCTGCTGATTGCATCTGATTCCTTCTCATCTTCCAGGTCTCTGCTCAAATGTCTCCACATCTGATCCACCCACCCAAAGCACTTCCAACCTACACCCGCCATTCCCTGTCACTTTAATACCTGTTGCCTTCAGATCTCCATATGAGTAATTTTTTTCATTGTCTCTCATCTGTCACCATCCCTCTCCCAAAATGTCAGCTCCATGAAGGCAGGGATGTCATATCTCTGCTCATCACCATATGCTTAGGACCTAATAGGTGTTTATTGAATATATATTGAATGAATGAATAAAAAATATGTCATCCATCACATTCAAATTTTCACCAATTCTGATCCACTCAAAACTCAAGCATCTAGAGGCCAATAAAATGAACACCAGAAACTCAATGTCCATTATGGTAATTACTGGGACCCTCTATCTACTCCTGTCCCAATTCTTTCTCTCCCCTCACTGATAGCTTTTTATTCTATTCTTTTCCTCTGAACTTTTGGGATTAATGCTTAAACTTAACTCTTGGCATCTGTCATACTCACTCTCTGGCTCCAGGCTATTTTGGGTACAGCTCCCCAAATAGTCTATTTCTGGATTCTGGAGGACTAACTTGTGACTCAGCGAGAGTGAAAGAACCAGAAGTAGAATAAGAGAGTCAGAGAGAAAGAGAAGAAAATCAGAATTGAAGGGGAAAGAGAAATTTAGAATGTGAAAGAAAATGTAATGAACAACTGTAATATCTGCTATCAAATAAAAATTCATGAAAACATAAGTTTAGGTAATTATGGTATAAACCCTGGATAAGGCAAAGTAAGCTGGTGTTGCATGAAAGCCTTGGGAGATTGGCTACTTAGTACAGGAAAACTTTTTGCAATAAGTGTGTAAACACCTCTTGAAGATGTAAACTAGATGCTTCAAAGGGACATGGAATTTCTTTACCTTTATTCTCATTCTGATAAAGTCTCTTCTTATCGATCGATAATGGTATTTCCTAGGTTTTCATTTCAATGCACATAGGACACATATATGAGTTAACAAAATGGGCCCCACTAACAACAATTTCCTCAGTCCTCATGCTTGGTAAAGTCCCTGTAATGGTGTCAGCTACATGAGGAATAGGGCTGCACCTTGCTTCAGGAGAATGAGAAGGAAGCTCAGAATTGATTGAGTTTGGACGATCCATTTTATAGACGCAATGTGTGAGGACCCACCATATGAATACATGGTCAACCCCATAATCCTTAAAGTACCTTAATCTCTCAGATGGTTCTTTCAAATTCAAAGTGGTTAGTCTTTGCAGCTATTGGAAATGGTATTGAGTTCTTGATTTGACTCTCAGCTTGATTGCTATTAGTATATAGATATGTTACTGATTTGTGTATTGATTTTGTAATGTGAGACTTTGATAAATTTATTTATCAATTCTAGGAGTCTTTTAGTGGCATCTTTAGGGTTTTCTAGATACAAGATTATATCATCAGCAAACAGAGATAGTTTGACCGTATCTTTCCTGGTTTGGATGCTCTTTATTTCTTTCTCTTGCCTGAGTGCTCTGGCTTAGATTTCCAGTACTACTTAGGGACATACTTAACCAAGGAGGTGAAAGATCTCTACAAGTAGAACTACCAAACACTATTCAAAGAAATCACAGATGACACAAATGAAAAAATATCCCATGCTCATGGATTAGAAGAATCAACATTGTTAAAATGTCAGTACTGACCAAAGTGATTTGCAGATTCAGTGCAATTACCATCAAAATACTAAAACCATTTTTCATAGATATAGAAAAAATAATTCTAAACTTCATATGGAACTACAAAAAAGCCTGAATAGCCAAAGCAATCTTCAACAAAAAGAACAACTGTGGATGCAACACATTACGTAACTTCAAATTATACTACAAGTTTATAGTAATTAAAATGGCATGGTAGTGGTGTAAAGGTATAGACATAGACCAATGAAACAGAATAGAAAACCCAGAAATTTTAGACAAATGGTGCTGGGAAATTTTGATAGCTACAAGAAGAAGAATGAAACAGGATCCCAGTCTCTCACTACATACAAAAATTAGCTCAAGATGGATTAAAGACTTAAATTTAAGACCTGAAACCATAAAAATTCTAGAAGAAAACCTAGGAAAACATTTTCTAGACATCAGCATAGACAAAGAATTTATGATTAAGACCCGAAAGGCAAATAAGCATCAACAAAAATAAATAAATGGGACTTAATTAAATTTAAAATTTTCTGCACAGGAAGGGAAATAATCAACACAGTAAACAGAGAACCTACAGAATGAGAGAAAATATTTGCAAACTATACATCCAACAAAGGACAAATATCAACAATCTACAAAGAATTTAAACAAATCAGCAAGAAAAAACAAGTAACTCCATTAAAAAGTGGGCAAAAGACATGAACAGAGTTTTTTCAAAAGAAGATAGATAAATGGCCAACAAACATATGAAAAAAAATTCTCAGAATCACTAATCATCATGGAAATGTAAATCAAAACCAGAATGAGATACCACCTTACTCCTATCTCATTACCCCATCACAGTGAGATACCACCTTACGCCTTATAATGGCCATTGTTAAAAAATAAAAAAATAATAGGTGTTGATATAGATGTAGTGAAAAAGGAACACTTACACATTTTTGGTGAAACTTTAAATTAGTACAACCTCTAAGGAAAACAATATAGAGATTACTTGAAGAACTAAAAATAGACCTATCATTCAATCCAGCAATCCCACTACTGAGTATCTACCCAAAGAAATAATTAATTATATCAAAAAGACACCTGTACCAAAATGTTTATCACAGCATAATTCATAATTGCAAAGATATGGAATCAACCTAAATGCCCATAAATTTATGAATAAAGAAAATGTGGTATATATACCATGGAGCACTACTCAGCCATACAAAAAATGAAATCATGTCTTTTGTAGGAACTTGGGTGGAGATGGAGGCCACTATCCTAAGTGAAGTAACTCAGGAATGGAGAAACAAGCACCATAGGTTCTCACAAATAAGTGGGAGCTAAACAGTGTATACACACATTCATATAGTGGTGTAAAGGACATTGGAAACTAAGAAGGGGGGAGGGTGGGAGGTGAGGGAGGGATAAAAACTTACCTATCGGGTGCAATGTACACTACTCCTGTGATGGACGCAATAAAAGCTTCGACTTCAGCATCATACAATTCATTTACATAACAAAACACTTGTAACCCCTTAATATTTTGAAATAAAAAACAAACAAACAAACAAACAAACAAAAACCAAAGTGGTTTCCTATAACCTGCTACTACAATTTCACCAGTCATTCCTTAGGGCCATTAACTTTGATGTTACATGCCTATTAGAATGGGAAAATGTTTCCAGGGCGGAAAAACACATCCGTGTTTGTTATTCTAGTGCAGAGATTGTGGGTTTCCGGGAGTCTGGAACAATGACTAGCAAGTGATGATGGCAAAAGAGGACATCTAGCTTAAATGGTATTTACCAGTGATGATTTTTAGCTCACATTTATTGCACACTTATGACGTGTCAGGAGTGGTTCTAAGTGCTCAACATAGAGCTAATTTTGTTGTCACAAAAACCCAACCTGATAGGTATCATTATTTGCATTTGCAGATGAGGATACTGAGATGGAGTATCATTAAATAACTGGTTCAAGGTACATATATGGAAAGTAACAGAGCCAGAATTCAAACCAAAGCAGTCCTCGGACCAAGAAAATATGCACACTATACTCACCGTCACTATTCTCACCTCCTGAAAGTTACATCAGGAGGAAACCTAGAGATTTAGGGATACGGAATTATGAATTATGATTCAAAGACTTACAAAATCAAATGTTCTTAGAATCACAGTGTCTCCTGATTGAAGGATATACTTACCTGAAAGACCTCATTTACCACCCAAACTTGCTCTATAATATTTACACTAAATGACCATCAATCTCATTACCTCTTTTTTTTTTTTTTTTTTTTTGAGACAGAGTCTCTCTCTGTTGACCAGGCTAGAGTGAGTGCCGTGGCGTCAGCCTAGCTCACAGCAACCTCAAACTCCTGAGCTCAAGCGATCCTCCTGTCTCAGCCTCCCGAGTAGCTGGGACTACAGGCATGCGCCACTATGCCCGGCTAATTTTTTCTATATATATTTTTAGCTGTCCATATAATTTCTTTCTATTTTTAGTAGAGATGGGGTCTCGCTCTTGCTCAGGCTGGTCTCAAACTCCTGAGCTCAAACGATCCGCCCACCTCGGCCTCCCAGAGTGCTAGGATTATAGGCGTGAGCCACCGCGCCCGGCCTCATTACCTCTTGAAGATAGCCAGTGATATGGAGCACACTAGCTCCTGAAGGTATCCTCTTCATTTTTGTGCACTTTGACCAAATCGAATGTATATATTTTATATAATGAACTAAAGCCTGACTTCTTAAGTCTGTCCATGGGTCCCAATTTTGCTTCTTAGGAGCACAAAAACTAAGGCTAATGTGTCTTGTATTTGGCAACCCTTTACTTAAAAATAATGACTAACCTAATCTATCTCTGTTTTATCTTATCCAAATTTACTATTTCTATTTTCTTTCTTTTTTTCTTTATTTTTTTTTTTGGAAATGAGTTTAAGTTCCCTCCCCAGTACTGAGAGTTTGGAAGAGAGATAGCATTCTGAGGGAAAAAACAAACAAACAAACAAAAAACCAAAACACAACAATCAATAGATATTTGGGGTTAAAACTAGTTAAAACATTAGAATATGTGATTACTCACCTTAACTCAAAGATAAAAGCTGTAACTTACCTGTATTTACATTAGGCAGTGTACTAATTAGGGTAAAATTGTTTATATTACAGTCCAAAGTGGGTGTCCCTGGTTGGCATGTGTTTTTTCTCTGTGCAGTGGTTCAGGGACACAGTTCCTTTCATACTGTGATCTCATATAATGTAGCAGCATTTTCCAGTGGTCTTCAGCATAGGGAATGAGGAGGAATTCCTGGAGGAAGCGTATCTTTTCTTGAAAGCCTTGATGTTAGTTGTACACATCATTTCTACTTACAATCTACCAGTAAGAAGGCACATATGACTAGATCTGATTGCAAAAAAGGCTGAGAAACCTAGTCTTCTTGTGGGTTCAGGAAGGTGTAGAAATGGATTTTGTGAACAATTAGCAATCTGCCACAAGCACTACATACAATATTAAGAAATCAGACCTATATTGGAATCCTAGTCTTTTTTCTAGGCATATGAATATTTGTAAGCACTTAATCATCCTAATCCCCAGTCTCCTTAGATAGTAATAGTATGTATCTTACATGGGTGTTTTAAGGATTAAATGAGAGAACACATTTATTGTTCTTGGTCTTGTCTAGTAAGCTGATAAAGTGCTAAATAAATATTAATCATTATCATCTATTCTCATGCTATTACTGCCAGATCCCAGCTCAGATCCCAACAGATAATGGATCTCAATAAATGTCTCTTGAGCTAAATGGAATTAAACTTCACAATCATTCCCAAGGTCAGTCGTACCCTTATAAGGAAGTACAAGGGGAGTAAGTCTGTTCCTTGTTCACTCTGATGCTAACATGCTTACTGTCTGCTTTCTTTGTGTTCCCACGCCTCTACGCTGCATTCATCTGTGAGGCTGATTTATACCTTCTCCAGGGACACACTTTCACTAATTAAGGACTGAAAACAAAAATCAAGAGCTGAATTGAAGAAGTCAGCCAATCTAATAGGTGCCACTGGTCTTATTTCTCCAGCCCCCATGACTGGCAGTAGCTGCAACATCGGCATAAGCATAATTCTGGCCACTCACCCACTGACCTGGGTGGCTCACAGACAAACATAAAAGGCTCTCCAGTGTCTCTTCTGTTTGATACACAGAAGCCCTATGCAAAATCCACCAGTCATCTGACTCAGAGACCCCAGAAGCTGTGCTGCTTCAAAAGGCAATGCTGAGCCCAATCACCCCAAATCAAAATGCTTTGTGGACAATTTGCTTTCTCTTAAACAAGACCACTAAATAAAAACCGTTATTTCCAGGATTAGCAAGAGCCAGTGTGCACAGTGTTCCCAAGGGCTGTGATGACAAAGGCTGGATTATTCATTATTCGTCCTCCAACTAATATCTTCTCCATGGGTTCCATCTTAATTGTTATCCTTGCTAATTGTTCAAACAGTGAATTAGTGGCCAAGTTGCCAGGTGAAATGAGGATAAGTTAGATAAAGTATGTCTTTCTTCATATTCAGAGTCTCTGAGGCACTTTGATGTGCTGAAGTTGGGTGGCAGAGTGGTCACATCAAAAAACCAGCATGTCTCTGAAAGCCAGACTGAATGTGAAGTTGAAGCTTCTCCAGTTTCAGTTCTTTAAATAACTCCCTATTCAACTTCTGCTCAGATTTTCTCTGTGACCCCATCCCTTGTTTCTTTCAGTGCTGAAAAAATATTCCCTTGGAAAACTTATTAGAACTAATTATTTAGTACTCGGGGAAATAGCTAAAGCGAGAATAGTTATCTCAACAGCTGAATTGTTTTTTTTCCCCAAAGGTTACCAGGGAAAGAATATCAAAATTTCCCTTGGTATTCTTTTAGTACATAACATCTTTTAATGCTGAGCAGTTCCTCCTCAATTTGGTCTCTTTTCTGCTTCCAGCAGTTTTCTTTTATCCTGTCCTTGGTGAGGATGGGAAAGATCTGCAACTCTCTCCCTTGCATTACTTACCATCCAGTCTGTTTATGTAAGATTTTTCTCATCTTCCTCTTATAAGAAATGGAAAAATAAGAGCTGAATAAAGTCCAGGGCAAACAATTTGAAACTACTCTCAAAAACCAAGAGGCCAACTGGAGATATGGTGGCTGCAATTGCTCCTAAAAAATCTCTTTCTTAGCTTCAACTTTCCTATAGCTTGAAACTTATACTCCTGTCAGAGAAAGATGGACAAAGAGCTCAGGGTTGGAACCTCACCTGCTTTATGGGGCCAGAACTGACATTTGGATGAGTCTGTGATGCCGGTTGTAAATCACTTGGGAGGTTGGTATATTCAAAGTGCAAGTAATACTCTCAAATTCAAGTCTTGACTGTCCATTTGTGAACCATTGACCTTGGGGCAAAGTATCACCCTTCTGATGCTTCCTGTTTCTATCTTTAAAATGCAGCTCACAATAATTACTTCACAGGCTTCTTATGCATATGGAATGTGTTAGTATATGGAAAGGGCCTTGTGAACAATAAAAGAGGGCTATAAATAGTATAAACATTGTACGTTCAAGTCAAACAGTAGGAAAAGCAATCTCCTGTCAGCGACACCAAGTGTAAAGGAAGGACAGAAGAGGGTGGGGGAGAGAAAAGTCCCTGCTCAGAGAAGCCACTCTCTCCCCACTTCCCTCCCCCTCCCCTAGGCTGCAGGCTACAGATATTTATCTTGGGTCTTTAGCTCAAACCATCGCTGCTGGCTGATATGAAGGCAAGTCCCGGGTAAAATGTGTACACCAACAAGAGAAATAAAAAGGAGGGTTAAAGAAGGGGGTACATTTTTTTCACCATCTTCACAATCTTTCAAAAATATTTATTTTACTGGTAGTGCCCTGAGTCAAAAACTGCCCTAATCAGAGCTCTGCTGCAGTGTATCAAATGCAGGGAATCATTACTGCATTTGTAAGAGGCATGGTGCTCCCATAACACACACACAGTAGGATCCTGATGAATGTTTTTGTTAGTAAAGAAGAAACATACAGGTATATGCCAAAGTCAGATATATGGGAAACATTTCCTGTTTGTATTGATACAAGGAAGACAGGCTATGGTTGATAACCGACTTTGTCTTTTCAAGTGTTTCCACTTTGTCTATATTTTTTATTTTTTAATTACCAATTTGTTCACTTTATCTTCTAGTTATAGAATGCTGCTAAGTCACTTAACCTGTTTGAAATTTAGTTTGTTGAAATTCATAAAATGGACTTCATTCCTATTTCATAGGATTAATTGAAAGAATAAGCACAAATCACCCGGCTCATTCCAGAGGAAGTTCCTGATAAGTGATGGTTCCCTATCTTTTCTCCCAGTTCTCCCCTAAATAGTCATGGATGCACAGTATTTTGTAAGCAAGAACCCATGCAATCATAAAACTCTCACCTAATCCAAATATATTCTGTCAACCAAGTTAAGCATACAATGATTTGGTCTATGTATTTGTTTTTCTGGTTAATTTCTAGCAACAGTGCTTCTGATGATGTCTCCTCAAGTTCAGAGGAACACGATGTTCCTCCCGCACTTTGTGGAGACCAGTGAAATCTGTAAAATAAATAATACCAGCATATTTAATGATGAAAGAATTCTGCATACTTCATGATTGTATATACCATACCTTGTGGGTAAATGTTAAATTTCCACATATTCACATCTAAGGATTATAGAGTCATTTTAACCTTAGAAGCAGTAAACTTAAAATCAAGCTAAGACCATGAGAACCTGGCCTGAAGCAGATAAGTCATTATTTTAAAAGTAACTTGGTAAACTTGAACTTGGGCGTACCCATCAATCTAGACAAATTGGAAAGAAATGTGTGATCTAATGGTATCCTTTTGAAATAGCTAGAAAGGTTTTGATGGAGGGAGAAAAGGAGAATGGATGGAAAAGGAACACTGATGGAATGACTACTGTGTACCGGGGACTCTGCTGCACGCTTTCTACACAAAACTTCATTTAAGCCTCACAATGACTTCATGAGGTAGGCAAAGATATGCCCATTTTGTTAATGAGAAAACTAAGACACCATGAAGTTAAGCAATTTTTGCAGATCAGTTAGCCAATGACAGGACTGAGATATAAACCAATATCTACTGCCAAGTTATTTCATGAATGTGTATTAAGAGCCAGTATGCACCAATGATTAATATTTTAGGTGTTGAGGATTTAGCAATAAACAAAACAAACACAAGCCTGTACTTTAGATATAACCAAAAATGGTATAATATACGTATCTACTAAAAGCCACCAAATTGTTTACACTGTAATTATACCAAATTGATAATAGTAGTAATTTATCCCAAGGGAGTTATACAACAAGATATTTGGGAGGAGGTATTAATAACTTTTAAAAAAATGTGTTTTACTTTATTTTGAAATTTCTAACCTTTAATTTTAAAATTAAAGGTTAGAAATGTTAACCTTTGTAATGTTAAACTTACAAAAATGTTGCAGAGCTCATCTACCCTTCACCCAGATTCTCCAAATGTTAACTTTCTATAAACTGGCAAAATGATCAAAACCAGGAAGTTAATGTAGATACAATAGCATAATTGAATCTACAGACCTTATATAAATTTCACCAACTGTCCAACTAATGTCCTTTTCCTAGTCCAGAATCCAATCTAGACTAGATCTCATATTGCACTTGGATGTCATTTCTTTTCATATTGCTCCGCTCTGAAACTTCCTTCAGTCTTTCTTTGCCCTCCATGACTTGACATTTTGGAGAGTCTGGGTTATTTATTTTGTAATATATCCCTTCAATTTAAGTTTGTATAATTTTCCCCATGATTAAATTCAGGTATGCATTTTTGGTTTAAAAAAATCACCAACAAAGCAATATCCTGCTCTTCTCAGTGCATCTTAGGAGGTACATAATGCAAATGTCTATTACTAGCAATTTTATGAGAACACTTGTGTAAAGCTGTACCTGGTAGATTTCTCTGCTATAAAGTTATAATGCCCCCATTTGTACTTATTAACTACTTTGTGAGGAGATATTTTGAGGCTGTGCAAATAATCTGTTTTTCATACTTTTACCCATTAATTTTATTATCCATTAATGCTTCTTCTCTGCAACAATTAATATTGTAGTAGTCTCCAAATGGTGATTTTCTATTTCTATTATTCTTTCTACATTTATTAATTTGAATTCTTTTTTTTTTTTTTTTTTTGAGACATAGTCTCATTCTGTCACCCTCGATAGACTGCAGTGCCATCATCCTATCATCATAGCTCACTGCAACCTCAAACTCCTGGGCTCAAGTGATCCTCTTGCCTTAGCCTCCTGAGTACCTGGGACTACAGGCATGTGCCATGAGGCCTGGCTAATGTTTCTATTTTTAGTAGAGACTACTTTTTCTATTTTTTTTTTTTTAGTAGAAAAGGGGTCTCACTCTTTCTCAGGCTGGTCTGGAACTCCTGAGCTCAAGCAATCCTCCCACCCTGGCCTCCCAGAGTGCTAGGATTACAGGCATTAGCCACTGCGCCCAGCCAATTAGAATTCTACTATAAGGAAGAGTTTTCCCTTCTCTCACATTTTATTTCTTCATCAATTTTTTAAAATGTATGTCAATATGAATTGATGGATATTTATTTTCATCCATGAGAATTATAAACCATTAAACTGCTTTAAACCCATTATAAATGGTCATATTTATATTATCACACAGATTGGCCCTGATTAGGCAATTAAAGTCTGTTCATATTAGTTCCTGGATCCCTTTGACACAAAACCATATCTTTTAAATCATGTTTATACTCTGCCACCACGTGACAGTAACATGCTAATAAACTAGGCCTCAAAAAAAAAAAAATGAAATTGGAAACCAAGATCTGGGTGCTAAGTGTGCTAATTGCTATTAGGATGTCATTGCATTTAGGCTCTTCAGAGATCAAAGTTAGGAAAAAATTATGTATAGATCCCTGTTGTACAAACATTTGTATCTATTTATGTTTTATATGTGTATATATATTAAAAACTATGAGGTCATACTGATATGTTTGCTTCCAGTCCAATACCGCAGGGTTTATTCTTGTCTTCTTCCTTTCCATGTCATAGATCCTTTCTGACAGTGAAAAACTTGGCTCTTACCATCTACAACGTATTTACTTATTTGCTTATTCTTAGAATACCTGTAAATTTTCAGTATGGTAACCCACCCCGTCTGTCTCTGCTGCTATAACACAATACCTGAGCCTAGGTACTTTATAAAGAACAGAAATTCATTTCTCACAATGCTGCAGTCTGGAAGTTCAAGATCAAGGCACCAGCATGTTTTGTGTCTGGAGTACCCTGTTGCTGTGCTCCCTGGAGGGGATAAACACTGTGTCCACACATGCAGGAAGGGACATAAAGTCAGAATAGGGACTAGGCTACTCCCTTCAGCCTATTTTATAAAGTCACTAATCTCATTCATGAAGGCTCTGACCTCATGACTTAATCACCTCCTAAAGGTCCTACTTTTTAATGCTGTCATATTGGTGATTAAGTTTCAACATATAATTTTAGGAGACACTCAGACCATAACATTCCACCCCTGGCCTCCAGAATTCATGTCCTTCCCACATGCAAAATATGCTCATTTCATCTCAGTAGTCCCTAAAGTCTTAACTTATTCCAGCACCAACTCAAAAGTCTAAAGTCCAGAGTCTCATCTAAATCAGATGTGGGTGAGACTCAAGGCACGATTCATCCTGAGGCAATTTGCTCACCAGCTCTGAACCTGTGAAATCAAGTAAGTTATGTACTTTCAAAATGCAATAGTGGAACAGGCTTAATATACACATTCCCATTCTAAAAGGGAAAAATAGGAAGAAAGATTTTCCCTGCTGCAAATAGAGAGAAATCTACAAATGACTTTTACTTTTTCTCCTAGTGTTTTTAAAATCCCATGTATTTTACAATAAGCCCTGATCAAATCTTCTCTGGAGAGACACAGCCGTTGCTTGCATTCTACCTAAGCATAAACTCTGTCCACTTCCCTCTGACAGGGCGTATCCTGGCTCACCTCGACACTGCAGTCCTTTACAGAAGGGTTGCTAACCTAACCACCTTGCTTCTACCCTTGCACCACTTCAATGTGTTTTGGAGCAGCCAAAGCAATTACAAGGCAGACACTCCTTGCTCAAATTGCTATAGACATACTCTTCTTGGTTTCCTTGACCTCACCAAGCTGGTTCTGCCTCAGGGCTCTTGCATTGCATTCCCTCTGCTTTGTGTGCTTTCTTCCAGGTGTCTATGTAGCTCACTCTCTCACTTGCCTTTAATATCTCTCATACAGCACTCGTCAACCAGGTCTTCCATGACCATTCTGTTTAACATAGCAATGCATTGTTACCTCCATACTGCCTGCCCCCTTTCCCTGCCATATTTCATTTTTTATTATCTGACGCCATTTTTATTTTACTCATTTGCTTCCTTATTGTCCATCTCCTTCTAGTACAATTAAAGCTGCCTGAGGGCAGGATGCTTGCATTTTTCATTGTATTAGCCCCTGGGCCTACCTATGGCACTAATACATTGTTTGTAGCAGGCACTCAAGAAAGGCTTATGCAAAAAAAAAAAAAAAAAGAGAGAGAGAGAGAGAGAGAGAATCAATCACTATATTAGTCTGGTCTGGCTGAATTGTCAATAATATAAGAAATTTCTAGAAAACAATCTATTAAACCTTTTGTGGAAGAACTGACAATAACAGCGATTGTAATTCTGAATCAAAGAATATATGGGTGGAAAGAAGCCTTAGGCATCCCTCAGGTTGTTCTTGGCTTTTTGAAAAGGAGAAACTGGAGTCCCCAGAAGTGAAAAGATTCGCCCAGTGTCCCACAGCTAAGCCTGGCAGTGAGTCCAGTGCTTCTCAGTCACAAGGTTCAGAATCGCATTTAAGTCTCTGTCTGCACGGAGACTGGGGGGGCAGGTAGGTCAGTATAGTGGGAGAGGAGTTTTCAGTGCATTTGATCCGGGTTGAAGACCGACATGGTCAAGGAAGGTACGTGAAGCATGTTTTTGAACCCATTTTCATCGTTGGCTTTGATTGAACCGGCATGAAAATTATCTCTTTTTACTTCACTCGGGAGACTTAATTTATTTTAGACAATTTGCTTTTATACAGTTCATCAGAGTTGTGGAATGTATGCATTATTCAATAAAATCTTTGTTTTGTTTTTAATTCTTGACTTTGGTCAAATAACTTAATTGGCCCAAGTCTGAATTTCCACATTTATAAAATGAGGATAATAATACATTACAAGAGTTATTAGGAAAATTAAGTGCTGTAAATAGCTTGGAGCAGTGCTTGCTACATAATATGGGCTTCCACGTGGGAGCTATTATTATTACTATAATTCTTATTTTTCTTTTTGTTATTCTGCTGCTATTACTACTAATATTATTATTATTTGTATTGAAGGAAAGACTATATATATTGCCTTCATTTATTGTCTTTATAGCCTAAGCCCTAAGGCATAGGGCCAGCAAGGGCTCCCGGCACCTCTTCTGTACCTGTACTCAAGGCAAATCATCCCAAACTTTTCTCAGTGCATTCTAGAGAGAACCAAGGGCAGTAACACCTCAAGTTAACTTTCCTTTCCCCCAGGGACAATTTTCAATCCCCTGGGCAAAAGTAACATCTCCTCTCTGAAGTTTGAGGCTGTACTTTGTCAGGGAAAGCACAAAAGCTTCTTGTGGGGGACAGGGTTATTTTGTCCTTGGCTCTCTGAAAACTTTGTCTTCAGTCACTGGCACAGAATTTCGATTTCCCTCCTCTGAGCGGGAATAAACTTCACTAAGATTGAGTGCCTTTGCTTTGTTTCCCATAATTAGAGACTTTTATTCAACTTAGTTCAACTTAAGGGTTTCTTTGTTGTTGTTGTTGTTGTTTTTAAACATTTTTGTTTTGAGTGTTCTAGGGATACAGTGGTGATCAAGAAGAGTAATGCCTTTGCCCTCATGAGGCTTATAGACTAGTGACTTTCAAGGGCTCTCTCTCTTTCTTCCTCTATGATGTATTTCCTTTAAATATAAGCAAAAACTATAGGTGTAGTTCTACAAACAGTTCCTATATTGAAAATTTAAGTAAAAAGGCTGGCTGGGTGCAGTGGCTCATGCATGTAATCCCAGTACTTTGGGAGGCTGAGACAAGAGGATTTCTTGAGTCCAGGAGTTTGAGACCAGTCTGAGCAACATAGCAAAACACAAATAAATAAAATGATAAAACACGTGCTCGTGCACACACACACTCTCACAAAACGACTCTGTCTCTATGAAAAATTTAAAAACAAGTTAGTTGGGAATGGTAGCAAAGGCCTATAGTCCTAGCTACTCAGGAGGCTGAGGCAGGAGATTCACTTTAGCTCAAGAGTTTGAGTCTACTAATTCTAGACATCATGACATCAGCTATATAATGGCTTCAGCTCCTGCATTCCCAGATTCCCTTTAAAATTTCATACGTAGCACATCAATGAGATCTCTTTACTCAAGCTAGCTTGAATATTTTAAGAACCAAACTAAAGGCTTTTTCAGACTTTTTCCATAGGTATATACATTTTTCAAAACATAGTACATATGTTGCTTAGGAGCCTGCTTTTTTGACCGTGATAGGCTGTAGACATTAAATATTAACATGTGTCTTCATTGAAAAAAAGAAGAGTTTGAGTCTACAGTGAGCTATGATGGTGCCACTGCACTCCAGCCTGGGCAACAGGGTGAGACCTTGTTTCAGGAAAGTTGTACTGAGAAAGGAAGTTCCATATGTGTTTCATAGATAATTTTTGAAGTAGAACATATGTTACATTTTACAATGAGTCAGAGTAAGAAATGTAATTACTTTATCTAACCTATATAAAGCTATTTGTTTACTTTTCAATTGTCTTTATTGGTCAGACAAGCCAGGTAGCCAAGTACATAAAGGACCATGAATGGTTTACAGTAATTCAATACAGTTTGTCCAACAGAGATATTCGCGTGCCCAGTCTTAAGAATACATAAATCTTATACCTAAGCAGGCATGAAATATGTTTCTAAGGAAAAGTAGTGATATTGCCAGGGCTGGAAAATACATGAAAAGTACAAGCACAAAATCCTAAGCTCTTGAAGTTGAACACCAACCCTGAGGTCGAATCTACCTATTCCATGCAGGAATCACATCAACAGCTTTGACGTCCCTGGCAGAGAGGACTCTAGAGCATGCCTGGCATAGCTACTGAGAGAAGACATGTTGGGGCCGGGGGAGGGGCATTATATATGCTGCTGCCCAAGGTCCTGAAAATTGCTTTTGTTATGATACGGCTCATTCTAGTAATCTTGGTATAATGGTGGCTCGTGTTCAATCTTCTCCCCGAAATCTTGAACCAAGTGACAAAAAGGCAGAGATAGGAGAGGAAAAGGAAACATGGGAGAGAACAAGGGCGGAGAAGATGGAGGGAAGGAGGAAGGGACACAGCCTTTAAAGAGTGCCAGGAAAAAATAGAGTACTTGATTTCTCAATCATGTTTAATTAATAGCAGTTATCAACCAAGAAAATGTCTTTGATATATTTGGTGTCTTGGTTTTTTCAGGCAGTATAACAAAATGCCTTAAACTGGGTGTCTTATAAACAACAAAAATTTATTTCTCATGGTTTTGGAAGCTGGGAAATTCAAGATCAAGGCACTGGCACATTTGGTGTCTGGCGACATCCTGCTCCCTCATAGATGGCTGTCTTCTTTAGAGAAAATAAACATTCAGTCCACTACATTGCATGATGGTATAGATTGGGCTTCCTGGGAAGCAGGCTGTGACACAGAGAGTAAGTATGTAGAATATCTTAAGTCATGCCCTTGAAAGCAATGCCTGTTGATGAAAAAGAAAATATGTAGGCTAGCAGAGAAAGGGTTCAAGCTGCATTATAGTGTCAAAAGCCTTAGCCAACCCCATAGGAAATGAAGGAGCTAAGATGACCCTCCAGATTTCTTTGAATTGGGCCTGTTGATCAGACATTGAATGTAGGTTGCCTTGGGGAAGGGCTTGGCCTTGGGTGAAGTGGCTTTCTAGAACTGAGATAATCCATGAGAAGGCCTATTGCTAGGGCTACAAGTACTTCCCAGAAGGAAGATCTGAGTGGCCCATCCAGTGCCTACCCCAGGAGTCATGTGTCATGCTATTCCTTGAGCTACTCTTATGCATAAGCATAAGACCTCCTAAGTCAGCTCATGGCAGTATTACACATCTCTTTCTATTAATATATGCACATTCTACATCAGATTGAGTCAATAGCTTTCTCTTTCTAATTTGCACACTCCATCTGATAAGACTAATCCCTTATTCACATTTTATCCCAACAGCTATTTGGTGCTTCCACACAACCTCCAGATCCCCAAACCTTCTCTTTTCCTGGTTCGCCATTCTTGACTCCTTCAAAGTTCTTGAGATGACAACAATTTTCAAGTCATCTGTTAACTATTCTCTTTCCTTTGCTTATATATATATATTTTTTTATCAAAACCCTTTATAAAAATGGTACCTGGAGTTAAACCACCTGTGAAAATGTAGTCACGAAGCCACTTGAGACAGATTTTAGGGAAGTGAATACTTTGGCATTCATTTGAACTGTATATATGAAGAAGAGTACCAAAGAGTAATTTAGGAGAGAGAAAAAATGGGAGGATATATATGAAGATATCAAAAGAAGCAACATAAAGTGCATAGTTTTAAGATTCAAGTATACCTGGGTGAGCAGAATAAAAGACAAAGCAAAGAGGAGGTTTTTGTAGGCTACCCACTGCTCTATCCAACAGAGTCCTTTAAAACAAAATAATCTGGTTTTTATCAGTCTGTTTCACAAGCCGTGGGCCTCCAACATCCTTACACTCTCCTCAATGTTGGTTCTGAGCAGCTTGCTCTGCCTGTATTACACTGAATCTCACAACAAGCTACCCACTTTGAATCTTCTAACTCCTTGCCCACTTATGGTCTTACCTCATACTTTAGACAAGTTAATTGGGACCACTTTGCCAGATACAAGGTATGCTTTCCTCACTTGTGATTTAAATCCTTTTTCAGGCTACATTTACAACACAGTAAGTTCCATGAGAGCAGGAACTATGCTGTTTTGCATAGTTTGCACAGGATGGTGTGTGGCAACATGGAGGTGCTCAATGTGTCTGGCCAATGGGTGATGCCTCCTGTAAGTGCTGATGAATATCTGCATAATCTGGTCTGTAATTAGTACCCTCTGCCTCAGCATTCACTTACCAAGCCTGTGTCCTTGTGCCTATGAAAGCCAGGAAAAAACAGTGAGCCCCTCTTCCTATCTTTGCAGAGCAAGTACCATCTACCAGAATTCTCAGTCCTGGACAGCAAGCAGTTAACTCTGGGGAAGGGAGAAAGGAGAAGACAATAGAGGAATGGTCTTCATTTCCAGGGGCATCTGCTTCCCAAAATGAAACATTTGGAAATTTTTTGAGGGCTTGAGAAGGGAGCTCTAAAATGCAACATGTGAAGTGAGGTTATTTAAATTCTGATCTAACTGTGTGGCCTATCTTCATGCCTGCATTAAAATTGTTCAGGCTTTGACCATCCCACCCCCATCATTTTGTTTGGATTAGCTGAGGGCTCCACTTGTGTGGTACGTTTTGATTTTGTCTGACACAGTGTTCCCATCCCATCCTCCCTCAAGTAGGTCTGGAGGAAAAAAATGTACTTTGCTGAGAAGTCACAATCTCTGCTTTTTTATGCTTCCAAGGAAACTTAACAGGAAATGGCTTTGCTTTGCCATATTTAGGATAAAATGGAGTGCAGATTCAGAAAGATTTCCTCAAGCTACATTTCACACAGAAAACTCAATGACAGATGCAAAGAAAGAATTGATCTTAAAATACAATCCCAGGATGCTTACGGGGTATGATTAAAGCTTTCCATTTCATAGATGAGGGAATTAATTCCTGGTGAGGGAAAAGGTTTTACGTGAAGCCACACAGTAAACTACTGATGGTTTAAGAACCAGGACGGCAACCCAGGACTCTTGTGACTATTTGGCATGACATAGATTGAAGCTGAAACATAATCTATGGATCCATAAAGTTGTATGCTTTCATTTTAACTCTATCATTCCAATCAGTGACCAAAAATAGAATTTCTCAGGTTTGGTCACCTGGATCCTCATGTGTGTGTTAGTTGTGGATTCAGTGAATAACATGGAGAATGTGAGCTGGGGCATCATCACTGAGGAAGTTCTGTGGCTTCTATAAAGGTGACAGCAGATAAGGTAAGATCAAGTGGTTCTAGATTTGCAAGATACTCATAGTATGTTGCTCTCTACAGGCTGGAGATTATCTTCTTTTCACTCTCTTTAGTGCAAGGAGACCTGGGACAACAGAGAAATATTAACAAATGGATACTCTACAGAAAAAGACAATGGAAACTCAAAAAAATAAAGTATTTAGCCCAAGGTCACATATTCACAAGATTGAGTAGATGTATAGCTTGATGGTTAAGGGCACAGACTCTGGAAATAGAATACCTGGGTTCAAGTCTTAGCTTTGCTGGTTGGTAGAGGGGGAGTTGAGATAGGCATCCTTTAAGAAGTCCTGAATTGATCTCCACGTCCTGGTTTTCATGGACTTCTATAATTTCCTCCCCTTAAATAACCTTCTTCTAGCCTACAGAATATAACAACATAGTGGGGTTGTCACTTTGGTGATTAGGTTACAAATGATTGTGGTTTCCATCTTACTAGCAGCTTGTCTCTATTGTTGGCTTTGATGAGCCAAGTTGTCATGTGAGGGAGGCCCTTGTGGTAAAGAACTGAGGGTAACGTCCAGCCAACAGCCAACAAAGAACTGGGGCTTCAGTCCAACAGCCCATGGGGAACTGAATTCTGCCAACAGCCACATAAATTAACCCGAAAACAGATCATTTCCCAGTCCAGCCTTCAGATGAAACTCCAGTTTCAAAGACACTTTGATCACAGCCTGCTACGGTTTAAGTCTGTGCCCACCAAAACTCATGTTGAAATTTGATCCTAAATGTAACAGTATTGGGATGGGGGGCCTACTGGAAGGTGTTTGGGTCATGGGAGCAGATCCCTCACGAATGGCTTGCTACGGTTCTCATGGCACTGAGTTTTCACTGTTGCAAGTGTGGATTGTTAGAAAGCCAGTAACCTTTCTACCATATTAGGATGTAGTACAAAAGTCCTTGCCAGAAGCCAGGGCCATGCCCCTGAAATTCCCAGCCTGCAGAACCATGGGCCAAATAAACCTCTTTTCTTTATAAATAACCTTGTCTCAGGTATTCTGTTACCAGCAACACAAAAATGGACTAAGACATAGCCTTATGAGAAACTGTGAGGCAGAAGACTCAGAGAAGCCAAGTCCTGATTCCTGACCCACAGAAAATGTGAGACTAATAAATATGGATTGTTTTAAACTGTAAATTTTAGGGTAATTTGTCATACAACAATAGATAACTAATATAGGGAACTTGGGCAAGTTATTTAATTTCCCTCTGCCTCAGTTTCTTTACTTCTAAAATAGAGACAAATAATCATAATTATTTATAGCATGGCTAGGAGGATTCTGTATATATATGTGATATGTGTGTGTGTATATATGTGTCAAGCTATATATATATATATATATATATATGCATATATAAAATCTCACAAGTGTCAAGCTTTATAAATAGATAGATAGATAGATATAGGCAAATCCCACCCAAGTTTGAAAGTAGCTCCAATTTAGTATTGAGTACATGTTTGTTTTTCCATTCTTGTGATACTTCACCGCAAAGAGTACAATGCACACTAACTGGGTGAAGGGCACACTTATAACTTTGACTCAAACTGTACAAAAGCAAATTATGTAACAAAAATGTGTGTAAAATTCTGAAATAAAAAAAGTAGCAAAGCTGAGATTTAAGATTCAAACCTGAGTGTGGCTGCTGCCCAAGCCCTTTACCCCTGCAGTAGGCTCTCTTGCACCATTCCAATCCGTAAGAATCCTGTCTTTGATGTCTGCTTTATAGCTTATTTATGGTGTTGCACTTTGTCTCTTGCAGCATCCCTAAATTTACCTTGTTCCTGACTCAGTGTCATTTTCAGTTCCTAAGCCCATTCTTGACCTTTGAACCAAACAGGGAATTGACTTTTCCATTTTACTACTCAATATTTTTTCTTGGACTCCTGTTTGTTCTAGGTTTCTGGTGTCCTGTGCCCAGATTAATTCATGCTCAGTTTCACTGGGCTCCATTCCTGAGCTTAGAACTATGGTTATGTGCCACGTTATGACATTTTGGTCAATGACAGGCCATATATAGGACGGTGATTACATAAGATTATAATACTGTATTTTTACTGCACCTTTCCCATGTTTAGATATGTTTCAATACACATATTCTTACTATTGTGTTAAAGTTGCCTACAGCATTCAGTACAGTGACATGTTGTACAGGCTTATAGCTTAGGAGAAATAGGCTACACCATGTAGCACAGGTGTGTAGTAGGGCATACCACCTAGGTTTGCATAAGGACACTCTGTGATGTTTGCACAAGGATGAAATCACCTAATGATGCATTTCTCAGAATGTATCTCCATTATTAAGCAACACATGGGCAAATAAGGATATATACGTGGTATCCTGGGAAGCTGGAAAGAATGATGACTAAGGACAAGGAGATGTGTCTTGTTCCAGTTCTTCCTGAAATTAAGTTACTTTACCATTTTCTGCATCTCAGTTTATCATATGTGGCATGGAATTATAAATTCTATCTCATGGAGACACCATAAGCATTAAATGAGATGAGGATGACAGAATAGTTGACGTTAAGTAGGTACCTGATAAATGCTAATCTTGCCCTTCTGTTCCACAGCTCTAGCTGCAAGTGCTGTAGGCAGAGACCATGGAAAGGATGAGAGTATCGCTCCCTCTTGGTCATGACCTCTTTCCCTATTCTTCCCTGACCTCTCTCCCAATGGAATTGCTATTTCTACTTGGGAAAAAATTAACCAGCTTCGGAGATCAGTCCTTCAAACTTCCTGAATATGGGTGGGGATTCCAGGGCAAAAATCAGCCTGTGTTACAGTCTCCACTGCCCTTCTTATGTTCTCATTCCATCCCTAAATCACGGGATCCCTGCCTTTCTCTCCGATCTTTATCCCAAGTACCTGCTTATTAAGCCTTCCTGACATATAGACATATAACCACGAGTGTCCCAGATTTTCCAGTTAATCAACCCTGTTATCACATAATTTTTCCCACTTGCTTCCAAAAGTCTCTCTAAGCCTTAATTGTTTCATCCATAAAATGACGTTAGAATTCCTATTTTGTAGCATAATGATAATGTACATAAAATACCTTACACACAAGACTCAATTTAGGATTATTATTATCTTAAATAAAGGTCATACAAAGGTAAATTATTATTTATCTTTGTAAAGCTTTCACTATGCATCTGGCAAATTAAAAAGAAAAAAGCCCTATTACTTATTCCTCCTAAATCAGATATTCTTCAAGATGTCAATAATGCTGAGTGTAGTTGTGGTAACTTTAGTGTGGACCAATGGAAAAATGTGCATGTCGGACCAATCTAGACTTCAATGTCAGTGGGCCTTATAGTAGCTCAGTTTATCTTTGTAAACCTGGCAAGCTCCTTGACCTTGCTGACTCAGTTTCCTTATCTGTATAATTGTGGCAATGTATCCCACCTTGCAAGAATTTTGTACACAAAAGCTATCTGTATATGCTTGGCAGTCAATATGTTAGCTCTCTTTCCCCAGAAACATGATCTTTCCAAGATAATTTATTTTTAATTATTGAAGATAGTCCTTGTTTTATTTTGTCTGATGTGGGATTTTATAATGTTAATATTTTTCCCTGAATGAAAGCTGCCTTAGATTAGGCACCTAGTACCATGTATGACCTAAAGCATGGATAACCCCTCCCCCTCACCACCCTGCCTCCTCCTATAAACCCAGATTTTTTTCTCATCTAGAAAAATCTTTCTTCAACATTCAAAAGGCCAAGGCCAAGGGGTCTATAGAGGAAAGTCAAATCCCTTTATACTTTGCCAGAGAACTTTCCCACAAAGAGGAAATTCTACAAATACTCAGATGACATCATCAAGAAAAGGCCCTTGTTCCCTTAGGGCCCAGCCTCCCTGGAAGATGACAAGGGTTAGAAACAGAGAAACCCTGGGCCACTTGTCGGATTTGGCAAGCGGCAGCCAACAGCTGGTCTGGCCAGTTAATTAGCTCTGCACTCTGCTCCCGTCCAGCCTTTACTGGCAAAGGCAGAGGCAAGCAGCTCTGGCCTGCTTTTTTCTTTCTATTAACAAAGCCCAGTGCCATTGGATTACCTTGGCCTCCAGCCAGGCCTGCGAGCCCTTTGCCTGCCTGCGAGTTGCCATGGCAATGGCGATACGCCTTTTGCCAAGGCAACAGCTGGTGGATGGGTAGCCGATTACCTGCCAAGCAGATTCACTAGCTCCAAAGTGCAAAACTTTCTTGGAGGAGTAAAAGGGGTGAGGAGTTGGGGTAATTTTCAGATTCAGGAAACATGGAGTGAGGGTGCTCCACACCTTTTGCCCCACCCCCCATTTTAATGTTTGAACAAAAGATGATTATCTGCCTTAGTTTGTCCAGATGCCCATCTGCTGAGCACGTAAGCCCACCTCACGTCTTTTTGTGAGGAGAGGCAATAAACAATTTAGTCTTTGTCTTTGCTGCAAGAAACATGCTATCTGTCCCCAGCATCCTGAGGCAGGACATAGCACCTTCCACATTGCACAGCAGAGCTTCAGTGGGGAAAAATGTCTTAGTCTGTTTTGTGTTGCTATAACAGAACACCAGAGACTGGGTAATTTATAAAGAACAAAAAATTATTTCTTACAATTCTAGAGTCTGGGAAGTGTAAGGTCAAGGGACTGTATCTGGGGAAGTCTTTATTGCTGCATCATGACATGGTGGATGGTATTACATGGTGAGGGGACACAAGTATGCCAGCTCAGGTCCCTCTTCCTCTTCTTATAAAGATATCAGTCACTTCCTGGGGGCCCCAGTATAATGAATTTATCATAATTGTCTCCCAAAAACCCCACGTTCAAACACCGTCAACATATGAATCTGGGGATTAAGTTTCCGACATACAAAATTTTGGGAACACTTTCAAACCATAGCAAAAGGATTTCTGGAAGAGGAAACAATTTCTGGAAAGATAGGAAGGCAGTGCCCACAGTGACAGAATTGTGAAAACTTAGTGGACAACATAGAGTGGGTGATGGGTGATGATTCTCACCTAAGAGGAGATAACCAGGAATTCCAGCCTCCTGAATTTTAGGATTCTTAAATTTTATTCAGAAAGCACTTATTAAATACCAACTGTATGCAGACTTAGTATTTACTGCATTTCAAGCATCAGTCTCTTGATATCCCCCACGTGTAGCAATTAATGAGACCATCTAGAATGGATAAAATGCCACAAGACAGACAACGGGAGTTGAGAAAGTCATGTCAGCCAGAGAAGGTAGGTTAACCCAGCAACAGAAAGAGGATTGAAGTGGGGAATAATGAATTGCATATCTTGAGTGTGGGAGCTGTGTATGAGAGAGAGGAGAGTAGAGGAAGCAAGTCAAGGAATGCAGGATATTTTCCGTAGATTAGAGGTTGTATCAGAGAAATATGTACTGAAGAATTTACATTCTATTCTCCAGGAAGTAGAGAGCCAGTAGAAGCTCTTAAGCCTGGCTTAAAGCAACCAGTTATACTTTAGGACTGAAATTCACTGTGTCTGGCAGAATGGATTGAACAAGGCAAGAGACAATGAGGGTAGAGGTGAGAAGAACCTGAAACAGGACAATGGTGGTGATAATGAAGAGGAAGCAGGTTTAAGACATGTTTTAGCAATGATTCTACCTTACCTTAATAACAACTAACACAATGGGAGGCCCTCTGTCCTCCATAGTCCTTGTTTTCTGTGCATGTTCTTTAGTCGCACACCAGCCCTATTGCTGCCATCATCGTTATTCCCGTGCCATCTCCATCCTCCAGGCCCACTTTCTGGATGAGAAAATTGACTCTCCAATGTTACTGTGATTGCACAGTTGGTTGTAGTGGCAGTGCTGTATTTTTCTTTCAATTCAAAGCAATCTGATTCTAGATCTTTGGGTCTTAACCATTTTACAACCCTGCCTCTCTAATTCCATTTAGGATGAGCTGAGATACATTTCTGGGCCATACAAAACTAATAATCTAAGGCAAGGGGTTGGTTAGCAAATGTTTTCTGTAAAGGGCCAGACAGTAAGTATTTTAGCCTTTGTGGCCATGCCATCTATCTTGCAAATAATCTGCCATAGGGGAAAGCACCCATAGATAATATATAGGCTATTTCAATAATCCTTTATATAAAAAAGGTAATAGGTCAGATTTGGCCTGTAGGCTGTAGGCTGCCAATCTGTGATGTAAGGTCAAGAATATAGGAAGGAGGAGGTTCCTTTGGATGTAAAAATGGTACAGGTAATGTGGCAAATTACTAATTCACTATGTGATACAAAGGGATCCTATAGTCTGAGAGACAGAAAGTCAGATCCAGAAAAAAACTTTAGAGTTCATGTAGTCCCAGGGCTCTAAATCTGGATAGGTTGACTGAAGACCAGCAATATTAGGGGAGGATGGGGGATGATGGGCTATGGGGTGGGCTTATCTCTTGGGGAAAATTGGGTGAACTTTGAAGGAGTCATCACCAATATAATCTCTCGCTTTCCTAGCAAAATCAGTAGAGTAAAGCTCAACAAATGTTCTTGGTTGAAGTTATATAAAATTGGAATGAAAGCAGGTGATAGAGGCCTCTGTGGTAGCATAACTTGTCCTATAAATGGCCTTCAGGAGAATTGGAAATCTCCCAGAATTATGTGCAGAATTTTTTGGAGATGCATGTATATGCAATCATTCCACCTACCTCACCTCCTACCTGCAGATAAATAACATAACTCAGTGGATAAAGACACCTATGCTGGACTCAAATAAAGCTAGGTGCAAATATGGTATCCCCCCATTATTAACTCTGTTACACAGAGCATGCTAACCTCTCTTAGGTTGCATATCTATAAAATGGGACAAAAATAATACCAATGTTTAGGTGTGGGGAGAATGTTGTTCTGAGGATTGAATTATGTAAATCATTAGGATATAAATTAAATTTAAATCATTATTACAGAGGCCCCCCAAGTAGGATAAGAATAAAGGCAGAGTGTACCCTCTCAGAGAGAGGGTAATGAGGAAAGACTGATGTGAATGCAAAGGTGTGTCACTTCTCCACAGATTTGAGAATGCAGGACAGAGCCCCAAACTCCTAATCAGAAGGGCTCAGAGTATGAGGTGTGTCTAACCCAGTAAGGTTGTACAATCACTGAGCATTTTCCTAATGGCCACCTCTTCAATGAATCCTTAACTATACCCCTCTCATCTCCAGGGAAGTGCTCTCTCCCTGTTAGGTGTTTCCATTGCTCCCTCACCCAGACTTCTGCTACGGCATCCATCACACACTATTAAGTGTGTTGGATTACCTTCTCACTATCTTGTTTGTATGTCCTTTAGGGTAAGGGATCTGTCTTATCCATTTTTATATTCTCTGGACCCAGCACAGTACCTGGCACAGTATAGGCACCTGATTCATTTTTACTGATTAAATAAACAAATCCACAAAAAAATTTATGAGAGAGAGGAAGGGGTGTGTTTAGAGGTCATGATAAGACCTGAGGAAAAATCAGGAGTGTGTGGTAATGAATTCCTCAGCAGCCTAATGAAGCTATTGCACGACTCCCATCCCAGCTAGATGTTGAAGTGAAAGCTGACGTGAACTCGTGTTCTGCTAAGAATAACACCTACAAGATAGCAATGTTTGAAATAAGCCTGTCTCTGGAAAGGTTTCTGAGCCTTGTAATTTTACTTTTATAGTCATGGCCCCAGCATGTTTGACTTTTCAAATCCCCTTACTGAGATCCAAGGGTCTGTTTATAAAAGCCATATCTTAAACTCGTTCCTTTGTGAGGTACAAGTGAGATTTGTACTCCTCTGTGTAAACCGGTCCCATGGAGCGACGTGTGTGCTACTCCTTTCAGGGTGTCTCTGTTTGATGGAACAGGAAGAGAAAGCAAACAGCATCATATAGGGTTGGTCATAAATGTCTCTCAGGAACCAAAGCCTCTAACAATATAAATAACAATAACAACAGTAATAATAATGGCCCCAAACCACTGTCATCCAAGAGGCAAGATCAGATGGGGACTTAGTAGGAGAAACCAGATTAGCACCAGAGGACCAATCGAAGAGTTTAAGTAGAACAGTAAACAGGAGCCAGGGATATTGGAAACAGGATGGAAAAACAAAGAAACAGGTTGTAACACAAAGTAAAAGGATTCAGGACCTATTTCAGGATTCAGAAAGGGCTACCAGGATATCAAATTTATTGGATTCCAATGTGGTCTGATTAAGATATTTAGGACCAGACCAGAGCCCTATTACTGAAAATACATTATGGTGGCTTTATAATGTGTTGACTTGGTGAAGCCGAACTACATTTCCCAGAATTCCTTTCTAGCATGTTTATGGAGAGTATGAGCCTCAATAGAGAGGCTTGCGCAATATTTTAAAGGTGTCAACACGCTCTTGAGGATGACCCAGGATGTCACTTAGCTGTTGGTTCACCTTGACAGCATGGGACAATTATGAAGCTGGCAGCTGCCTCAGTTTCCCCCAGTTCCTTTTCCCACTTCTCTGTCTCCTGGGCCAAGTTTATATCTTTACCTCTGTGATGAAAGGTGCCAACATTCTCCACAGGGATACCCACAACATCAAGGTCAGAAGTGGCAAGAACCAACACAATTTTCAGCCCATCCTTCTGGGTTCCAGCTTGTGCTTGTTTTCCCTACTTCAGTCCATCTTCCCTTGCCAATATCTGCCTTGTGGGCTTGAAGGTCTAGGATTAGATGTAAAGATAATAGCCTTACAGAAACTCCTTACCAGCCCCCTAATTGGGCAAGGTCAAATCCCTTATTTTATATATACAAAATACACATATTTTTATATAAAAATACATATACACATAAAATATATACATTTAATTTATATATATATACACACACGGACATACTACCTATGATTCTGCTTTTCTGATTGGGCGCTGGCTGATACACACTTCCTCAACAGAATAGAAAGATAAGATCATGCACCTTGAACCACAGAAATAGATCTGAATTTAAATCTTGTTACTCCTTGTTACTCCTTGCTTTTAACCTTCTGTATAGAATTTTTATCTTGATGACCCTAGGGTTTCCTATGTGTAACATGGGAGTGATGCCTACTCCATAGGGTTGTAGTAAAGTTTACATAAAATAAATATGGACAGAACCTAGATTACATTAGGAGACCTATTATGATGGGGGTAGGGATGGATACTTTGTTCCCTACTGGCGTAAGGTAGTTTCTCTTTACTCCAGTCCATGGAAATCAGCTTTATTAGAACAAATAGTACCTGATATGTGCTCCTCGGTTAATTTGTGATGAGTGGTCACAGCTGCCCACTTCCGGAAAGTAATGGAGATGAGGCTGGTTTGACTCAGGCTACCCTTACTTCCTCCAAAGTGAGTCACTGCAGGCCATTTCCTCTTCACCGCAGTGGGATAAATGCCTTACTCAGAATGAGCTGAGCACATGTAGCAAAGTTCCTAATCCTCAAACATTTCCAAATGGCTCACTGGCTGTGGATTCCCCACCTCTAACTCTCTTAACCCTTCTTGCCTGTCTTGGTTTTCAGAGTTCTTAGGGGCCAAAGTTACTGAAAAAGAAGTTGGAGGCCTTGCAAGTCAGCTTCATAAGTCTTCGATGAGCCCCTATCTGAGTCTGCCGGTGGCTGCTCAGCATTCAGACAGCCAAGTGTAGCAGTGTCCTGACACCGGGAGCTGTCTTTGGACATAGGCAGCTTTCCTTAGTTTAGTGATGGGTGTTGTCGGAGCTAGATTCCTGGTGACAAGTCTTTAATCAATAATTCCCCACTTATTGAACAAGGCAGAAGGTATACAGAATGAGTCCGGAGAATAGTTAGTATCCAACCTTCATGGGTTAATGCACTGCAGAGGCAAAAAGAAGTAACAGAAAAAGCATTGGGTTGAGAGTGAAAACAGAGAGATTCCAGTCCACACCTGTGTCACTGACATGGCTAACAGTTGTAGAAAGACACCAGGGCTCAGTTTTCTGTCACTGTCTCAAAGGTCCTTCAGCATGGGTTAGAGGACTAGACTACCAAGCAATACATATTTTTGAATATTTATTATGTATCAAATACTTTTCAAGATTCTATACAATAAACAAAATGAAAGATATGATTCCTATTTTCAGAGGAAAGCTAAGAGTTGGACATTTAAACATGATTACGTAACATCAAGACAATAACCGAAAAGGTGTCAAGGCAGAATGTGATGAGTTGCCATGTGATTTGTACAGAAAATATTTGCCGAGAGAAGTCAAATAAATTGAAAGAAAAAGCAAGGAATTGTGAACCAATTGGTCTATGAGTTAAGAAGGTATGTTTGTTCTTGATGAAGTATAGGATTCGGATAGGCAAAGAAAAACATGAGGATCGGGCAAAGAACTAGATTCTCTGCCTCAAACTAGACAACTGGTTATGGATAAGACTCTAGACATCTCAAGTCCTCAGTTTTCTCATCCACCATATGGAGTTTTCAGGTTAATCTCAGAGGGCTGGGCCTGAGTCTCTAATTATGTGGTACTCCATGCTGCTTTGAACAACACTTCACAAATGAAAGTCTCTATTTGTCAGCCAATTGACTTTGTTAAACACCAGCAATAGGTACACAGAGACCATGGCAAGCAGAGTGAGAAGAACCAAAATAAGCACAAGCTATAGGATTTTCCCTCAAAAAGGTTAACAGTCATGTTATGAAGACATGATTTGTAGTTGAGGAACTATTTCAGTCGTAGTACTTGAAACAGTGTTGTGTAGACCCATTGTGCATATACTAAACTCAAGCAAAATGAAGGTAGGTAATCTGGCTGAAACTACCAAGCCAATATAGAATCAGAGCATTTCAATTCAAATCTCTCTCCCCTTCCTCCGGAAGAGTGCAACACTGAAAATTTATGCAAAGAGAAAAAAATGTGTGAAAGTTTTCACCACAATCTCTTTTCTCACAAAGGCAAGCACTTGGTGCCTTTTTTGCAAGTTTGCAAAATGACAAAAAGACTTGTCAGGCTGTTGGGAACAGATTGTCCCTTTGGCCCGAGTGGAAGGGGCTGAGGAGCTGACTGCTGAGTAAGAGACGTGTCTGAAGCACAGACATGATATTTTCATTTCAGCATTAGTGGTTTGAATAGGATGGCTAAGGCTTTTTATATCATTATTGTTTTGGCTCTGTAAATTTGAAAATATGTTTTCAATCAAGTGGGATCTTTGTCTATTGAGGGGTGATATTTCAAAAGGAAAAATTGGTATGGTCGACCTAGATGTGAGCACGTCAGGATCCTTCTCTTTATGAAGTCTTAACAAGGTGCTTCGTAAAGTGCTTAGTGGGTAAGGACTCACCCAAAGTTAATAGACTTATATCTTGTAACCTGACAAGAAACTGACTTTTGACATGTTAGAGCATAGAAAGATGTAACAGGTTCTATTCACGGCACCACAAATCTGGTGACTTAATACAACACAAATTTATTATCTGATGGTTATGTAGGTCAGAAGTAAAAAAAAAAAAAAAAATGGATCTCACAGGCTAAAATAAAGGTGTCAGTGGGGCTAAGTTCCTTTTGGAGGTTCTGTGGAAGAATCCATTTCCTTGCCTTTTCCAGCTTCTGGAGACTTCCTGCATTCGTGCATTCCTTCCACCTTCAAAGTCAGTAATGACCCATCAAGTCCTTTCACATCAGCCTCCAGAGTGCTGGAATTGCAGGCAAGAGCCACCGTGGTTGGCCCTCCTCCTGTTTTCTTTTACACTTACTCTTATTAGTTTTTTGTTATCTGGACTCCATTCAATTCACTTTTCTCAAGGCAGGCAATGACTTTCATATCCCCAGATCCAATGGACAATTCTCAGCATGCATCTTCTTCACTCTCTTTCCAATAACTAACAACGGGCTCTCAGGAGTCTACATCTCCTGGTTTTCCATCTGCCTCATGGCTTGTCTTCTTTGTTGTGTCCTTCTCATTTTCTCAATTTCTAAACATTGCAAGACTCCAGGTTTCAGTTTTCAGACTTCCTCCTCATTGAGGTCCTTGGTTTTTAAACATTGTCTATCCAGTTGGTAACTCCAAAATGTCCTCACTCTTCCAGCCCTGATCTCTCCCTGCATATATACTCAAACATCCAACTTCCAACTTGGCATCTTCACTTGGATGGCTATCAATGATTAATTATTAATTTATCCCAAACTAAACTCTTCATCCACATCCCCCACACTAAAAAGTGCTCCCCTCCTGTATTATTTTCAGATTTATCATCAAATAGCTGACCCTCTTAGTTCTACCTTTTAGCTACAACCCAAGACTGGCTTTTTCCCACCATCTCCTGTGCTACCTCCTTAGCCCACTCCACAGCCAATCATCTTGTGCCTGAACAAAAACATAGTTTTTCTATCTGGTCTCTATCTTCCATTCTTATTTGCTGAAGTCTATTCTATTTTCTACCCACTTGGTTTATTTTCTAAACCAAGTAATCCATTTAAAATTTTATCTGTTAATTTATCTTCCCTGCTCAAAATCTTCTCTCAGCTTTCCATCACACTTGAAATAGAATCTGCATCTTATCATGACCTGTAAGGTCCTTCATGATTTGGCTGACCTTGTCTCCTCCTACATGCTCCCTTGTTTACTCCATCCAGTCACTCTGGCTTCCTTACTCTTCCTTCAATGTGCCAAGCAAGCTTCAACCTCAGGGTCTTTGTTCTTGGGTTTCTTGTTCAAGAAATGATCTTCTCCCACATGTTCTCATATTTCTCCTTGACTTCACTTAAGATTTTTTTCTAAATATCATCTCCTTTAAGGATGTTTCTGATGTTCCAGTCTGAAATACTTTCCCAGTCACCATTTTTTCTTTTACTCCTGATTTAATTGTCTTTAAGACTCCTTTTTTTTTTTTTTTAACTATCTGATATGGCATATATTTGCCAGTTTGTTTATTTTCTGAATCTCCCACTAAAATGTAAGTTATAAGGGAGGACTCTTTTAGATTTTTTGTTTACCACTATGTCCTGAGAGCCTAGAAGAGTGACTAGAACTATAGGAAGTTGTCTTGAGTTATTTGTTGACTGAATTGACTAAATGAATAAATTTTATTGAACTTTTCCATCTCTATTTAGTACAGATTTTCACTTCTGTTCTTTTACAAATTTTGATAATATTTTGAAAACTATAGTGGTTTTTAGCCGTAGAGTTCTTAGACCCAAAGAGCTTTCTGATAATGGGAGAAAGAAAGAGAAAAGGGCTTTCTGATAGTGAGAGAAAGACAGAGAGAGAGAGGGAAGGGGGAGAGGAAGAGAGAGAGAGAGAGAGAGACTTTCTCCACTTCTTATAGCTTAGGTAACCAGTACTCTGCCATTTTGGAACATGTCATGTGAATTTATTTTCAGAGATATTCCTGCTTCACTCCAGACCAATTCAATTAAGCAAAACATTTTGAGGAATGATATAGGCATCAGTTATGTTTTAAATTTACCCAGATGATTTCAATATTCAGACAAAGTTGAGAACCATTTTTCTGAATGCTAAGAACCAAGGGTGAAGTTATAAAGAGCTCATTTATGACTTAGCTTCCTCTCAGGCAGTCATTTCCCCAACCACCACTCTTTTCTCCAGTGTTGCTTGTAGTTCTTTAACTGCATCATGCTCTCATTACACTCGGGCCCTTTACTTGTTACTCCCTTTGGGATCTTCTGCCTCCCTTTCTTTATCCAACTCCCATGTATCCCTCTGGACCTTACTCCATATCCTCCAAACTCCCCAGAGTTTCTTCTCACATCTTATAAGAGATCTTCTTCCTTTGGGGTCCTCCGCATTCCACCCTTCTCTCTACCATTGCATTGGCCAAACAATTTTGGTCATCTCTTTCCTTTCATTTTCTCTCATTAGACTGAATACCTGAATGCTCGTTGGGGTCAGGGACCATATCACATCAATCTATGGTTTTTCAGCTCTTAGAAGATTTAGTGGAGCCTCAGTGATTGTCGAATTGGTGAATTGAAATCATGCCGATATTTGAATTAAAACTGAATGTCACTGCCACAGCTTTGAGGCAGAGTTCAGTATGATTTGTAATAACCAGTGAAACTCTGCATGTTGTAATCACCAGTACAAGAATGTTGGGGACTCGCCTCTCACATGGTAGTAGCAATCTGAGTAAAAAGTATATGAGAACTTCTACTGGGAAAGAGACAATCCACTGTGGAAAATTGTCAGAAATATGTCTTTGATGGTATGTGGTCTGATTTCCTCAATGTAATTTTTCTTGGATCTTACTCCACTTATGATCTTCATCATGAAAATCATCATGTAAATTGTGTCCCAAAAAACCACCTGTGGTGGTCTTGGAATTCACTTAATCACGTAATCTCCAAATTCATATGATGATAGTATTTGGAGGTGGGGCCTTTGGGAGGCAATTAGGATTATATGAGTTCTTCAAAGTGGGGCCCCCATGATGGGAATATTGGTTTTATAAATAGAGAGAGAGAGAGAGACCTGAGCTATCACACTTGTTCTGTCTTACCATGTGATGCCTCACACCAAGTCATGATGCAGAACAGAGCTCTCATCAGGTGCCTGTACCATGCTCTTGAGCTTCCCAGCCTCTAAAACTGTGGGCTAAATAATCCTCTATTGTTTATAAGATGGAATTAATCTTTAGACCCAGATATGTTATTCTAGTAGTCATACACAAGCTCCTTTACGTATTTACTACATGTAAGAAAATATGGGGAAAAGATTTCCACAAACTCCCTTATTCAATACTGCTGAAAACTCCACAAGGTAGATACTATTATTTGCATTTTATACATGAGGAAACTGAGGCATAGAAAGGCAAGAAAAGTTTTCCAAAGTCACATAGCTATTAAGTGTTTGAGCCAGAAATTCAACTGAGTTTGCCTCATAAGAACAGAGTCTCAGCCTTGACATTATTAATTAATATCATTTTGGTTCACATAATTCTTTGTTGTCAAGACTGTCTAGTGTATTACAAGATATTTAGCAGCATCCCTGACCTCTACTCACTAGAAGCCAGTGTTACTCCCTTCCATGGTCTAGATAGTGCCCAATATCTCTTGGGTGTGAAATGTTCCCCAGCTGAGAACCACTGTCTTACCAGGAAGCATCTTACTCTGTCTGAGTCCAGTGCTGTCATTTTTATTCTTGGTACTCAACTTTAAACACCTGTAAAATCCCTACTCTTCATGAAGAATTTCCTTCTTCTTTTTACTAAACATTTCTTTCAGCAATATATTAATAAAACCCCTGTACTCGTCTTGTAATTTGTAATTATTTTAACTCATTCTTCAAGAAAATAGAAAGCCCTACACATTATAGAAAAGTGAGTTCAGAAAGGAAGATATTCCATAGCTTACTGCTGTTGTTGTTGATATCATTATTACTCACTTCTATTATAATTTTTGTTGTAATGTAGACATGTCCAGACACGACTTAATTTTACAGTAAGAACACTGCTGCCATTGTGATTTGGTTTGATTTCAGTGGGGACCATTGTAGATCTGGGCTTGGCTGTGCATTTGGAGGTTGTGGCACACCCTTCCAGGAATAAGTTTCTCTCCTTGTCTGTCCACATTTGGCTGTGGGATCTTTGATCTATTTATTATCAGTTGGTGTTTACCTTTGTCCAGATAGCTATCTATAATAACATACAAACTATTTTTAACCTCATAAATTAATAAACAAAGCAAAAATATTATCTGACTATGATGGGGTCACACTTTGAAATAAAAAATCTAATTTGTTAAGCAGTCAGCTAGGCAATCCTTTTTATGTGACTATCCAACAATATGAAATAAGGGAATGCTGGTGTTAACTTCTGTTTTCTCCTGACCAGGCAATTTGCAAAATATTTGGCCAAGGGAGGTATTTTAGTTCATTTTTCTGTTATCATGACAGAATACTACTTGCTTTTCCAGATGTAACAATTGAAGTATCAAAAAGGGGTGTTTCTAAAAATCACATAGCAAATGTTTTATAGACCCCAAAGTGCACCCTTGATAAAGCTCCTGTCTTCAGCTTAGAGTTCCATTGTTCAAGGCAAAACTATACCGGTAGTCATCATACGCTTGAATGGAAGATATGTCTTCTAATTTTGTTTTCCTGAAAGGCCTGCATTAGAAATGTGTTCTAATATTTTATATCCTCTTTTTAAAAATTATTCTTGTCATAACTATAATACTGTAAGAATATATGCCTAAAATCTCTTTTTGGAGCCTGCTCTACAAATCAAGAAAAACTAGCTATAAATGTCAGGAAGTGGCATATTTTTCTGCTGGTAAAGCATCTATAATCATTTATCATATATGCTCTGCCTGCATTTCATTTTTACTTACAATATTTCTTGTTTCAATTTTTCTTTTTAGATCTGCTACCAGGTAACTATTCCTTGAGTTTACTCTCCATTTTCTGTAGTCTTGAATCTTAAGAAAGTAAGTGTGCCCTTTTTTCTTTCCTAAAAGAAGCTGGTATGACAAATTACTATGGAAAAAGTAGCTATATATATAAAAAATTGTAATCACTGAATATTCGTCACATTTTGATAGTGAGTGTGGTATAGTGTAGCTAACCAGGTACACTGGAAGTTTAAAAATGCAGGATTTAAAGTCATATCCCAGTTATACTATTTTAGAGATGTCACTTCTCTGAAACTCAACTGTTTACCTCTGAAAAGAAAGGAGAATATTATCCAACTTTTAAAATTGTTGTGAGAACCGCAGGTAATTCATACACTCAACAAATATTTATTGAGCATTTTTTAGGTTTCAAGCACTGTGTTGTTAGGCTCTGAGTATTGAATAAAGGACATGTCTATTGCATAGGTCAGATAGGTCTCTGATAGTTCTCTGACTTCATGAAGCTCATATTTTATTTGGGGGGAATCACAGGAATAAATAAGCAGACTGCCAATGAAATAATTAAATATATAGTATGTGAACTAAAGCCTGAGACATAGGGGTCCTTAAAGAACTTTTCTTATAATTTTTGAAATTATTTATTTAAAAATATTTTGAATGTATAACAACTTGACCACACTTATTTATGTCTAGTGAATTACCTTAATTAAAATTGAGCATGTATCCATTCGAGTTTCTTTTGAATAACATGTCAGTCACACGGGCCATAAAATAAGGCAATTCTTAGATTTGGGAGAGATAATGTCCTCTTTTGCTCTTGGGCTCTAAAGAGAGAAGTCAAGACCCATGACCAGATTTCATCACAACCACCACAGGTGGCTGACTTGGTCCAAGTGGCTAGCCTGAGGGCAGGGCTCCATGGAATGAGGTTTTGAGAAACTAAACACTATAATCATTTATTGTACATACATGATTCTTTGATCTTACAGAAAAGGAACTGAAACAAATATGGTTGACAATAAAGGAAGTACTCAACGTATCTTATAAGTCACAAATATAAGGACTCATTGCTGTTCAAAGAACTAGTATTTTATGAAAGAATTATTTTTATTTTGTATCATATTTTCCTTTTAGATACTTCGAACATGAACCTTCTCAACTACTCACTGGATTCATCAACTGCAATGATTGAATTTGTATAATGCTCCAGAGACTTCACGAGGCTGGAGATATGGTAGAGAAGAGGTTTATCACTGGCCTCAAGGAGACCAGAGTATAAGGGGAGGCAGACACTGGATGAATCATGGCAATGTGGTGCAGTCAGTTATCCAGTGGGAATACAATGCAAGAGTCCTGAATGCTTCAGTACATCAAATCTGAAGGCTGTGGCATATTGACATTTGTTTTCTTTTCTGGGATAAGAGAAAAAAACAGTCATCATATCCCACTTGCCCATATCTAAACTTTTGATACTGTTATTATGTTTTGACTAATCCCAAAGATCATTGTGATTTCTTTAAGGCTTGTAGTGGTTTAGTCTACTCTTGGTCTAAGTCTATAGCAGAGTCTACTCTGCTATGTTTTTAATCTGATATTGTGCTAGAGAGAATTCTCAGTGAAGACTGCTTTTGCTTTCAACCTTTCTGCCAAACCTGACGAGTAACCAGCAACCCAAGTCACTTTGAGGTCATAATGAGTGTTCTTGCCAAGTATGCTGTGGTCGTCTAACTGCTATGTACCGTTTTACTGAAGGGACCTTTACAATTAGGGGCCCAGGGATTTAAATACCATATATATGCCAATGGCTCCTGAATGCATGTCTCCTACTCTCATTTCTCTTCAGAAGTCCAAGCGCATATATTCAGCAGCCTACTGCACATATCTACTTGCTAACCTAACATACATGTCAAAGATAACATGTATAAAACAAAACTCTTGATTCCCTACCCTGCAAAATTGTTCCTCCCACAGACTTCCATTAGTTAGAGAGTGTTGTCAGATCCATTCAGCATGTGAAGCCCCAAAGCCTGACATAATGCTCAACTCCTCTCTTTCCTTCTTATCCCCATGCCATTCACCAGCAAGTCTTCTCAATTCATGTCACAACATATTTCAAAACTATCTGTTTTCCTCCATGTCTAATATAATCACCTTAGCCCAAGCCATTATTATATGCTGCCTAGATGACTGCTGTAGCCCCCCAAATGGGCTCTCTCTGTTCACACTGCCCCGTTACAGTTCACATAGCTGCTTGAGTTGCCTTTTAACAACATAACTAAGATTAATGCTGCTTCTTATATTGCAATTCAATTCTACCAAACTTCCCCTAAACTAGGAGATATTGAAATAATTATCTATATTTTGACTAAAAGTCCATGGCGTAGGGGAGGGAATACATTTAAGAATCAAGAAAACCATTCATTATTAGATCCTAACTTTTTTACTCAACAGCTGTCTGAATTTGAGGACATTATCTAACATCTTTAAGCCTACTTTCTCAGTCTGAAAAGTATAATTAAAAATATTACCTGCTTTCATTTATTCATGCATTCATTCTAAAAATGTTTGTTCAACTCCAAAGATGTGTCAGGCACTACGGTGAGCACTGGTTTAAAAAGTAAATAAAACAGATTTGCATATAGTAAGTGCTGAATGCATAACAAATACTCAATAAGCAATGGGTGTTTTGTTTTCCTTCCTCTGCCTGGGGATCACCTATCCATCCATCCTTAAACATCTCCTTATTCTTAATCCAGGGCTATTTTTGCTTTACTATCATGGTAAAGCCTTATGCTGTCGTCTACTGCAGCAATATCTAGTTTCTTAATTTTAGAGAAAAGCTGACTTTTTTTTGTCCTACAAAAAAAGATCATTTGGATAGTCTTCTTACTGAAATTTAGGGAAAGGCCACAATTATTGTTTCTAAGGTATAAGACAGCATTAAGGCTGTCATTTTCTGAAATCCATGTTATACGAAGTTGGCCACTGGTCAGGAAGTAGATAAATTTAGCGTAGGAAAAAAGAGTTGTTTCTAGAAAGGAAAAAGAAATTGACAGTCCTCATTCTTCCCCCCTAGACGTTGAGTAACAGAGTGTGAAAGAGAAGGAGATGGATATCGGAGAGGCAATGAAGATCCAGGATGGGGAAGAATAGCCAGGCCCATTCCTTATGGAGTACTTGTTATGCATTCAGCACTTACTACATGCAATACTGTTTTATTTACTTTTTATACGTGTGCTCACCATAGTGCCTGACACATCTTTGGAGTTGAACAAACATTTTTAGAGTGAATGAATGAATGAATGAAAGGGACTAATATTTTTTATTTTACTTTGCAGACTGAGAAAGTAGGCTTAAGGATCCTAGGTCACTTGCAGCAACAAGCTTCACTGTTGATCCATGGTCAATTCAGAGGCCAAAGAACGTGAAGGAGAGTTTCATTAGAATCTGGGGCTGGTACAAGAAGCTACCTTTCCACCCAGCCTAATCAGTAAAGATGTTGCGTTTTGGGGAACCATGGCTGAATTCTGCTAAAATGCTGGCCAGAATCCAGATGACTAGAGCAGCAGTGACAGTCAAGGCATATTAGACTGTCCATGGCCAGTCTACAGTGGTGAAACCACATGGGTAGTGAGAAGCCACTCAGCACAGGATGTGGATGGATCAGCCCCTGTATTCCCTTCTATGTGCCATTACCGTAGAAATGAGTTCTCTGGTCAACTGAGAAAATTCCGTAAGATCAAAGACAAAATGAAAGAATGGTCAGGAATTTGAGAAGGAGGTACACAACTTCCTGCTAATGTGACATAAAGGGACTTGAGAATTATTTTTAAAAATTCAGATTTGACTGTATTTTAACAAAGTTTCTAGAGCAGGTCATCTTGTTTACTCTATCAAAATAAACAGAGTTTCTAGCAAGGGCCGAGTAGGGCTTCCGCCATATATAGCACATACTGGATGTGTTAAGGTGCATAAGGAAGTAAGTGTGTACTTTGAAGTTTATAAATAAATGTGTGAAGTTTGTAGTAAAATACAAGAATTAGGTTTTAATTACAGTAACAGACCATAAACAGCCAGATGACACCTATGACCACAAACAACAAGAATGCAGTCTGATAATTGGAGTAGACTGAGATTGTAAAAACCAAAGCTACATCTTATGCCAACCTAAAGTTAGGTCAGGCCAATTCAGCCGTGGCTCTGGAGTACCAGGAGACACCACCTTCGATGAGCAAAATGTCACTGCAACAACTTAGGAAAGGCTGGTTGAAATCCCCTGAAACATAGAGCCAACGGATTCCTTTTACATTTAGCCCCAGGGACTCATGCCCTCATTCTTCAAAGGGAATTGAAATTGAGTTCACAGCAAAGAAAAGTCAAAAGAACAGGATTCCCATCATAAACTGAGTCTATTTTCAGAGACTGTGCATATAACTCTGAAATGGTTTGATTTTGATTTGCACTGAACAAGCAAATACTATTAACTCTTGAATAACATGGGTTTGAACTGCACAGGCACACTTACATGTGAATTTCCTTCCACTTCTGCCACACCTGAGGCAGCAAGATCCACCCCTCCTCTTTCTCAGCCTCCTCAACATGAAGACAAGGAGGATGAAGACCTCTATGATAATCCAATTCAGTGTAATGAATAGTAAATATGTTTTCTATTCCTTATAATTTTCTTAGTAACATTTTCTTTTCTCTAGTTTACTGTATTGATAAATACACATAAACACAAAATTGGCTGGTTATGTTATTGGTAAGGCTTTCAGTCAACAGTAGGCTATTAGTAGTTAAGTTTTAGGGGAGTCAAATATTATTCAAGGATTTTTGACTGCACAGGGTTTCAGTGCTCCTAACCCACATATTGTTCAAGGATCAACTATACAACCATACAGATTGGTAAGCAAAACCTGGATTCACTGGTTTGATTTGGAAGATATTTTTCTTTTATTTTTGTTTCAGAATATTATGGAGGTACAAATATTTTGGTTACATGGATTGATTTTTTACTGCTTGGATCAAAGTTATAAGTGTACCCATCACCAATATAGTGCACATTGTACATATTAGGTAAGATTTCACCCATCCCTTCCTGCCCCCTCCCACCTGCTTGATTTCCTTTGAGTTTTACTTCCATATGTGCACATGACTGCTGATCAATTAGTTCCAATTTAATAGTGAGTACATATGGTGTTTGTTTTTCCATTCTTGTGATACTTTACTTAGAAGAATGGTCTCCAGTTCCATCCAGGTTGTTACAAAAGGTATTAATCCATCATTTTTTAAAGATGAGTAGTATTCCATGGTATACATATGCTACATTTTATTAATTAACTCATGAACTGATGGGCATTTGGGTTGATTCCACATCTTTGCAATTGTGAATTGTGCTGCTATAAGTATTCGAATGCAAGTGTCTTTTTTTTTTAACCACAAACTTCCTATTGGAATTTTTATTTGAATTCGTTGATTTTACAAATTACATTAAGGAGAAATTGACAATTTGACAATGAACAATTGGACAACTAATTTATTAACTTATCTCTCTCCATTTATTCATCACTGTGTTTAAAATTCTGTTAAAATTTTATAAAATTTGTTTGTTTTTTTTTTCCTTTGGGCAAATACCCTGTAGTAGGATTGCTGGATCAAATGATAGATCTACTTTTAGCTCTTTGAGGAATCTCCAGACTATTTCCCATAGAGATTGTACTAGTTTGCATTCCCACCAAGACTGCATGAATATTCCTATCTCTCTACATCTATGGTAGCATCTGTTGTTTTGGGACTTTTTGATAAAAGCCATTCTCACTAAAGTTGGTGATATCTCATTGTGGTTTTGAAATAGGAGAAAATATTTGCATGCTATACACCCAGTAAAGGGCTAATAACCAGAATCCACAAAAAAAATCAAGCAAATCAGAAAGAAAACATCCAAAATCCCCATAAAAAGTGAGCAAAAGACATGAGCGGAAGCTTTTCAAGAGAAGATAAGCTAATGGCCAATAAACATATGAAAAAATGCTCAACATCACTAATAATCAGGGAAATGCAAATCAAAACCACATTGAGATATCACCTAACCCCAGTGGGAGTGGCTCCTATCAAAAAGTCCCAAAACAATAGATATTGACGTGGATGCAGAGAAAAAGAACACTTATACACTGCTGGTGGGACTGCAAATTAGTATAACATCTATGGAAAGTAATATGGAGATACCTCAAAGAACTAAAAGTAGACCTACCATTTGATCCTGGAATCCCACTACCAGCATTTGCCCAAATGAATAAAAGCAATTTTATAAAAACAAAATAAAACAAAACAAGCAACAACAACAACAAAAAAAAACCCACTTGCACTTGAAGGTTTATAGCAGCACAATTCACAATTGCAAAGATATGAAAACAACCTATGTGTCCATCAATACCTGGGTGGATTAATAAAATATGGTATATATATACCACGGAGTATTATTCAGCCATAAAAAATGGTGAACTAATACCTCTTGTATTATCCTGGATGGAGCTGGAGACCATCTTCCTAAGTGAAATATCACATGAATGGAAAAACAAACACCACATGTACTCACTAGTAAATTGAAACTAAATGATCAACACCCACGTGTATTTATGGTAGTAAAATTCAACAGAAATCAAGCAGGTGGTAGGGGTTAGCAAGGGATGGGTAAATTCTTACCTAATGTGTACAATGCACATTATCTGGGTGATGGACACATTTATAACTGTACAATTGTAATTTCTGCAATGAAAGCATTTTTACCCCCATAATATTCTGAAATAAAAAATAAATAAATAAATAAAAAGATCTGGCTTCTTCTTATACTGTCTTTAAGCAATCATCCTGAGAGCATTTTCAGAGCTTTCTGATCCTTTGAACTTCTGAGACTTTCTAGAGTTCTGTGGTACAAAATAGCTTATTTTCCAGATCCTTATGTTTCTTATTTGGGTTTCAGCATTGCAAAATATTGTTGAATTTGTTTCTTCTCCCTTTTTCTTTGTGAATTTACACCTTTAGGAATGATACCATCTGTCCTCGTAAGTGGGGTTTGGAGAAGCAGCAGAGATCAATGGGATTGTTCAGTTCTTGGGAAAGTGAAGGCATCAGTTTATTTATTATTAATTTTTAATGCCTAGATGAAGAAAGTGAGATATATGAAATCTAGAGAAACAATCAAGCATTACTATCAGGACTTGAAGGTCATGCAAACGTGTTTGTCTTTCTCCTGAAGGCAATGGAAAGCACTGATGGATATAAAGCAGGATAGCAATGTAATCAGAGCTGCATTTTTAAATGCAAATTATGTCTAGGGTATAAAAAAAATATGTTGGCAAAACTCAAGAACAAAGTCGGAAAAACTAATTAGGAGGTTCAAGTAGCAATTTAAGAAAGACTTACAGCAACGTGGGCTAGGATAAGTCAGTGGGTCATAGCCCAGGGTAGTAACCTCTACTTTCAATGGTTCCTTTCTCTTATTCTGTCTTCCTTCCTTGTTTAATAAGGATAAAATCCTGCCAGTTGTGCCTTCTAAAATCTCTCCAATCTACCTTCTTTTCCTCTCCATCCTGGGCTACCATCAAGCTCCCACGGGGTCCTTAAGACACATCATGTATCCCTCCACTCTGGTGCCAGAATGGTTTCTCTAAACCGCAGGTCTGATCATATGTCTTTTCCAAAAAAAACTTTTCAGTGACCCTCCAAAGTTCAGAGGACTGAGCTTGAGATCCTTAGTCTGGCATTAATTTTTATTATGTTTTACTAACGTTTCCATCTGTAATGTATTGAAATTTTATTAAAAAGGAAAAAACAAATCTGGTCCTTCATTAGGCACAGTTTGAAACACACTGGTTTAGATAATATTCCCCATGATGGAAAAAACAAAAAATTGTGAGATATCAGGCCTAACAAACATCATAAATACCTGGGAGATAGAAGATTAGAAGGGAGAGAGGAGGAAAAAGAAAGGAACACTGTATCTATCAAATACTTGTTCTCCCTCAAGCACTCTTCTGGGAGTTTTACATATGTAGTGAAGCAAAGGAACTATTTTAACCACTGATGTTAGAGTCTCTCTTAGGAATAAAACTCTTTTTTTAGAAAAATACCTTGATAAACCGCTTTGCAGGGGTGAAGTAAGGCCTCAAAACAGATGGGAATCTGCAAAATAAATTAACATGAAGTTGGTGTTGAAGGGGACAGAAAGGGAAATAGAGATTCTCAATAACCTCCTAGGAAATTAGAGCCCACAGAGAGGAGGCCAACAAGAAATTCAAGATGGCAGAGCAACATAAAGAAACTTTTATAAAAAGAAAAATAAAGATACCTGCTTACTAAATTTATATTTTTAAATTGTTGTGATAAAAACCTTCAACTCCCAAAAATCTCCAGTAAAGATGTACACTAATAACAAGTACGAATGACTCTGAGGCTATGCCCAGGGAAAGGGATGTGTTTTACATTCAGTTAGTTTGAAAGAGATTGAAGTAAATAAATAGGAAGGAGCTAAGCTGAAAATAAGAGGAATTTGTTGAAAGCCAGAACTCAGAGCTAATGCTAAGTAGGGTAATGTAAATGTGCCATTACCAAGAAGTTACAAAAAGCTTGGGCAGGGCACAGGACTTCCCCCTAGTCATGGGGTATATAATGTGAACCAAGTTATTTAAAATTTCTCATTGGAAAGCTGCTGTATAACAACTTACCACAAATATAGAGGCTAAAATAACCCATGAACCCATATTTATTATTTTATAATTTTTAGAGGTCAGAAATACAGGCATAACTTTGCTGGATCCTCTGCTTTAAGGTCTCTCACATTGAGAGAGAAAGAGAAGGAGAGAAAAAGAGAGAAAGAGAGAAAAGAAAAGAAAGAAAGGAAAGAAAAGAAGGAAGGAAGAAAGAAAGAAGGAAAGAAAGAGATGTTAAGATACTGTCTCCTGTGTTTTCAGAGGCTGGCACATCTGAAATCTGTAGGGCAGACCAGCAGTGTGAAAATTCTGGCAAGAGTTAAAGTGGCAGTCCTGAGTCCAAATACCACAGGGCAACAGGTTGAAAACTCAAGCAGGGTTTCTATGTGGCAATCTTGAGGAGAATTACTTCTTTTGGAGGGAACCTTAGTCTTTGCTCTTAAGGTTTTTAACTGATTGGATGAAGCCTACCCACATTATGGAGTATAATCTGCTTTACTCAAAGTCTACTTATTTGAATGTTAATATTTTTTCAAACTCTACTGATTTAAATTACAATCATATAAAAATACATTCACAGCAATATCTAGGTTTGTGTTTAACCAAACAAGTGAGCACCATAGTCTAGCCAAGTTGACAGATAACATTAACTATCACAGGCTGAAATCAAGGTATTGGCTTGAGTCTCATGGAGGAGTCTCATCTGCATGCTCCACCAGGGAAGGATCTGCTTCTAAGCCCATCTGGTTATTGGCAGAATTCAGTTCTTTGCAGGCAATTAGATTGGTGGCTTAAGTTCCTTGCTGGCTATTGGCAGGAGGCTGTCCTTGGTCCTTTGCCATATGGGCCTCTCCATGCAATAGCTTATTCCAGGAAATTATAAAGGAAGACTCTATTAGCAAGACAGAAGTCATAATCTTATGTATCCTAATCAAGCAAGTGATATTCTGCCACTTTCCCACATTCTATTGATTAGGAATGAGTTGTTAAGCTAGCCCACAACCAAAGTGAGAAAATGCACAGTGGCATGAACACACAATGGCATGAACACCGGCAGGTAGGTATTATCTTAGAGTGTGCCTGTCACAGAGAGCATATCGCTGTTTAAGGTAAACTATTTTATTGGAATCCTCTAACCTGTTTATGAAGTAGTCATTTTATTGTCATTTCACACATTAGCACATAAGTGTTCAGACAACTTTCCTGTCTGGATCAACATAACACGTGAAGTAAAAGGCAAAGCTGGTAATCAGGCTGCCTCTGTTTGCTACCAAAGGGAGTGGGATTTTTTTTTTTTTAAAGTATGTGATTAAGTAACTTTGAGAATAAGCTTTCTTCTCTGTCTCCAAGTTTCCTAATCCTCTTATGCTACAACTTATTTCTTTTTATTTATTTATTTTTGTTTCACTAGAAAGCTCTATTACAAAGACAACACTCATTACCTCTTCTCAAATTTAAGTACTTCAGTAGACCCTTGACCTCCCCAGATACAGTCCTCCCTAAGAACAGTAGTTATATCTGCCCTGTGGAGTACAAGGGGACTTTTCTCAGAATTTCTCCTCACTTTTTATATTTCTGCTTTCAATTTCCCAGCCTTATCATCTTATAAGAATGTTTGACGTCTCCTTGTCTTAGCCTAATTTTTTAAGCCCCTGGTCATCTGACCCTATTAAAACTGGAGCTAATATGCTTTGCTAGCGGACTTAACCTTACCTCATTCTTTGTAACCAGGCTTACGCCTTGAGAAGGGAAGTTATCTCACAGCCTAGTCATCCACGATCAGGAAAGTAAAGCTCTGGATCCTATTCCAAATAGTGCCCTGGGTTTTAGATTCTCTCTCCAAAATATGCATTTTGTAAGTTATTCTCACACCATACCACCTGCCTGGCATCCTAGTTTCTCCAGGACTGAGGTCCCAACCTTGACCCTTTCTAGGATTTCTAAGGCCCAGGGTTATGATTCTGAACCCAAGTCTTTGTAGCTAGGTTTACTTCTCTACATTTTTTCATAAAACCAGGTAGGGTTTTAGTCTCTTCTTGTTTTAGTCTCTAGTTATTATTCAAATATTGTTCATCCCAGGTTAAGTAGAGAAGATATAGAGATTTATGACATTTCTTCTGGGTTTGTGATAGTAGAAAATAATAAAAGTAAAATTTTATTCTATTAACCTATTCTTAGGTTACTTATTACAAATTTTAAATACAAAGGAAGAAAATACCAGGCCATCCAGCTAAGAGTAAGGAAGAAATGGGAATTTGAAGAAAAAGGTATTTCTATAGTTCCCCAAACCCTATAGAACCTACTCAAAGTAAGCTATGGCTATTCTTAGGCGATACTTTTCCCTAGACATCAGTGCAACAGACCACCTCTCTTCCTTCCTCAATTATCTCCTGTTGATCCACATTGCAGACAGTTGTGACTCCAAAGTGCCTAGGTTTGTATTCAAGGGTTTCCATAGTCGTACTGCAAGCAATTTTATCTATCTTATTTACATGTCTGTGCAAAATAATGCATTCCCCTTCTTTGTACATGATGGCCTTGGCTTAATTCTTAACCTATTAAACTTGATCCATCATATTCTTGGCACTTCCTGCCCTTTACAAATATCTCAAGGTCTCTTATCTGTCATCCTCAGTACATTGTTTATATCTAGCCAAGCACATATTTCATTCTATCATATGATATGGCTCATTGTTTACATGCCTTTCTTCCTTTATTAGTTTGGGACACTTTAAAATATAAGACCTGCTTTGTATACTTTGTTATATTCTCATCCTCAGACTCTATCACACTTCACTGAATGAGGCATAGGGATGAAGTGAGGTCGGGGATAGGATATAGGTTTTTGGAATCAGACATACTAACATTTGAAAATAGGTTCTGGTATTTACTAATCATGTGATTGGAGAAGTTACTTGGCCCCCAAGTCTTGGTTTCCTAACCTGCAAAATGAAAATAACATTGCCTGCCTCAGAGATTTGTTGTAAATATTTACTAGTATTAAATATATTGAAAAATTGGCACAATGTAGGCATGTTCTTCCCCAAACCTCCCATTCCCACAACCCGAGCCCACTCCCCATTCCATCCTCCTGTCTCCCCTACATTTTCTAGTTCCACCCCACATTAATACACACTTGTTAAAGCAGGTTGAATACCGTGTTCCTGGCCCCCTTGAATCAGGAAACAAAGGACTCATTTTTAAATGATCTCTTGACTTCTCTCTTTGTAGCCTTTCTGCTTGCTTGGTGCCTTACATCCTTCTTTTCTCCCCCAACTCCCTTAATCAGCTTTGAATTCTTTTGTTTTCTCTTTCTGTTCCAAAGTTTCATTTTCACCTTTAAGCCTTTTGTTTACATTGCATCTCTCTTCTGCTGGAAAAAGCATGGCCTTGTGAAGCTGGCATTTATTTAATCTTCTGGCTTCTCAAGACCTGTATTTATGAGTTTTCTAATGTTCCCAGTACTGGGGACTTCAACACATACATCAGAGCTTCTGAATGAGTGCTCCAACCTGAAAGGAGAGCTATTCCAAGGTTAGGTCATCCTGTACCACGATGCTTCCTCATCCACAGCCAGGCAAAATAAAAAAGTTTCCATGGAGATGAAACGAAATGAGTCTGTCTGATCAATTCTTATTTTTATAAATAGGAATCCATTTGAATCTATGTTTGTGGCTTGAGCTGCTTGTCACAGTTAAGAGGAGGGTAGGATTTATCAAGTAATTTCTAGTATTGAATATCTACTCAGCCCAATGTACAAGAGAGCCTAGGTACCTGCCCTAAAGGAGCTTAAAATTTACTTAAGGAATAACAACAAATCCATGATTTAAAAAAAAAGGTAATTAAAGGTTAGGAGTAGAAAGAGCTAGCTTAATTAATATTTATTGACAGTATAAACAAATAAATACATGATTGAATTAATAAATAAAAAATAATTGAATGAATAAATGAAGACTTGAGCTTCAAGGCCTGATCTCAAAAAATTTAACAAAGTTACTGATTCAAAACAATTTAAATCACCTTCAAATTATTTGCATTGGAACTCCACACTGATCTCGTTAAGTAAGCAATCTAAGCCATTTCAACAAAGACACCTTTAAGTAGCCACAATAGGCCCCAGCTTATGCTGAGTCCAAAAGAAAAACAAGATGAGTAAGATATTGTCCTTTCTCTAGGATTGAAACAAAATTCTCCTGCCAATTTTCTACATATTATTGCCAAGATATCCTATGTATAAGCTCACATCCTTGAAGCCAGTAGAATATCATCAATTTTAGGTGCAATAATAGATTGAATGGGAAATGTGGGTATGTGTTGGGACTCAGGGCTACTTGCTGATTGATCTATAAGCGTCACTCAGTGTGTCTATTTTATCAGCAGGAGAGCTTTCTGAAGGTAGTTTGACACTTCCCATTCTCTGTTCTAGGTATGTGAAATATTTGTTGTGTGCCCAACTAGAATGTAAATTTCCTGAGAGCAGGATCTATTTTTGTTTATCTATGTATCTTCCACAGAGCCTAGCATACATTCTTACATATGGTAGATACTCAATATATGTTGAATGTATGAATGAATGAATAGAAAAGTGTAATATAAAATAAAGATATATCCAGTAAGTCCTTACTTAATGTCATTATCATCGATAGGTTCTTGGCAACTGTGACTTTAAGTGAAATAATATATAACAAAACTAATTTTATCTTGGGCTAATTAATATAAGCAAGAATTAAATTTCTGTGGCATATTTCTGGTCACATCACCAAGATTCTAACAAAGGCCCAAAACACTTATAATATTAAACATTGAAATTAATGTGAGCTATATGTACCTGTAAATAAGATTAATGAAAATAAGTAAGATAATTATTTACCCAAGTTTTGGTGTATCAGTGAGCGATGGTGGCCATAGTGGTGGTTGGTAAAATTAAGAAATAAATGTTTGCAAAGCAAAAATTGTAAGGAGCATGTCCTACCACCATGAAGTTCAAAACCAAACAGTAGTGATACAATTTTTGTATCTAGAAAACCTCAAAGACTCCACCAGGAGACTCCTAGAATTGCTAAATAAATTTAGCAAAGTGTCAGATTACAAAATCAATGTGCATAAATCAGTAGCATTTCTATATAGCAGTAACAGTCAAGCTGAGGGTAAAATTAAAGACTCAATACCATTCATAATAGCTATAGAGAATATAAAATACCTAAGAATATACTTAACTAAGGAGATGAAAGATCTCTACAAGGAGAACTATGAAACACTGAGGAAAGAAGTTGCAGATGACACAAACAAATGGAAAAACATATCTTGCTCATGGATTGGTAGAATCAACATTGTTAAAATGTCCATACTACTCAAAGTGATTTGCAGATTCAATGCAATACTCATCAAAATTCCAATGTTATATTTCACAGATCTAGAAAAAATAATTTTAAGCTTCTTTTGGAACGAGAAAAGAGCCCAAATAGCCAAAGCAATCTTAAGCAAAAAGAAGAAATCTGGAGGGGAGGGATCACATTACCAGACTTCAAACTATATTTGAAGGATATAGTAACTAAAACAGCCTGGTATTTGTACAAAAAAAGAGACATAGACCAAAGGAATGGAATAGAGAACCCAGATATAAAACCATCTACCTACAGCTAACTGATCTTTGACAAAGCAGACAACAGAACATACTAGGGAAATGAAGTCCTATTCAATCAATGGTGTTGGGAAAACTGGGTAGCCACATGCAGAAAAATGAAACAGGAACCATATCTCTCACCAATCAAAGAAAATTCAGGATGGGTAAAAGACTTAAATATAAGGCAATGAAACCATAAGGATTCTAGAGGAAAATGTAGGAAAAATTCTTCTAGGTATCATCTTAGGGAAAGAATTTCTGACTAAGACCCCAATGGCGATCACATCAACAACAAAAATAATTAAATGGGAACTGATAAAACTAAAAAGCTTCTGCACAGTTTAGGAATTAACAGAGCAAACAGACAACCTACGGAATGGGAGAAAATATTCACAGGCTGTACATTGGATAAAGGGTTAATATACAGAATCTACAAAGAACGTAAGAAAATCATCAAGGAAAAAACAAACAACTCCATTAATAAGACATGAATATAAGTTTTTCAAAACAAGATAGACTAATGGCCAATAAACATATGAAAATTGCTCAACGCCACTAAAAACCAGGGAAATGCAAATTAAGACCACAATGAAATATCACTTTAACCCTGTTAGAATGGCTTTTATTAAAAAGTCCTCAAAAAAATAGATGCTGATGTGGATGCAGGGAGAAAGGAACACTTATACACTGTTGGTGGGACTGCAAATTAGTACAACCTCTATGGAAAACAGTATGGACATTCCTCAAAGAACTAAACGGGGACCTATCATTCGATCCAGCAATCCTACTAGTGGGTATCTACCCAAAGGAAAGTAAGTCATTTTATAAAAAAGACTCTTGCACTTGAATGTTTATTGTAGCACAACTCACAATTACAAAGATGTGGAGACAACCCAAGTGCCCATCAATTCATGAACGGATTAACAGGATGTGGTATATGTATACCATGGAGTACTACTCAGCCATAAAAAGGATGGATTAATGCCTTTTGCAACATTTTGGATAAAACTGGAGACCATTATCCTAAGTGAAGTATCCAAAGAATGGAAAAACAAACACCACATGTACTCGCTATTAAATTGGAACTAATGGATGAGCACACATGTGCACAGAGGATGTAAAACTCAGTGGAAATCAAGTAGTGAGGAGGAAGGGGGAGGGGAACAGGAAAAAACTACTTGACAGGTACAATGATACTATTTGGGTGACGGGCACACTTACAGCTGTGACTCAAGCCTAACAAAAACCAGCCACATAACCAAAACATTTGGATCCACTTAATATTTTGAAACAGAACAAAACAAAACAAATAAACAAACAAATCTGATAGGCTCAGTGAGGGCTTTTGTGCCACATCATTAATTGTAGTGCATTTGTATGATTATCATGTTCTGTATACATTTTTA